>NW_027142264.1:600000-1200000 GCF_036365525.1 Heterodontus francisci | reverse complement strand
AACGAACATGTTTCAAAGCCTTGACAGAATTGAAGTTGATGAAATATTCTCATCATCCAATCAGATTCATTCTCCTGCTTGATCAGCGTCGCCCTGGAGCAAGTTTGTTTCCTTCAAGTGTTTCTCCAATTTCCCATTGAAATCATTGAATGTCTTTGCTTCCACCACACTTGTGGACAGACAGTTGCAGCAGGTATAACAAAAAGTGCTTCCTCACATTTCCCTGCATCTCTTTCCCAAATCCATCAATCTGTGTCTCCTTGTCCTTGTACCATCAAATAATGGGAACAGGTTCTCCTTGTCTAACTTACCTATACCTGTATCAAATTTCCCCTCAATCCACATTGCTGTATGGAGAACAACCACTTACTTAGATAACACAATCCAGAGCCATCTATCCAAGCTTTTCAATAACAAAAGAATAGTTGTGTTGTAAGTAGTATAGATAGGAACATAACATCAAGAGACTTTGATAGATCAACTGATTGTCTCTGCCCAACGCACCAGATTTTCTGTATCACCTGAACACTGCTCACCGCTGTGTAAAGTTTAGAGTATTTTCATGGCTTACATTTATGCAAGAACTGCAATGTCAAGGTTGGATTGTAAAGCATGACGGTCATCTTCACTGAACTACGTCAAAATGTCATGTTGAGAGGGGTGTCAATGTGGAAGATGCACGTAGCCATAGGAAAAAAAGGCAAGTCATGTAGCTGGAGGGGAATCCACAATGTGGGGGCGATGGACCGTGACATATTTTACGTTTGTGACAAATAAGAACAACTAAAATAATAGGATTAATGATATGCTTTGTGCATCAATAGATTGAAGTCTGTTTGATCTTTTGCATGCTTTATTATGAAATTTGTTTTCAAGGCTATACTTTGTGTAAACCTTTGTGTGAGAACAATGGGAGAGACACCAGCACTCCTTGCAAGGAGAGAGAAGAGATAAAGGCAGAATTAAAGAAAAAAATGTCTGGGATCAGCAAGAATGTAACCTTTAGGATCTTTGCTAAAATAGAAAGAATATGGAAGCATCTGTAATGTGTGTAGAGTCAACTATGAACTAACTAGTGTCAAACAATGATGTCAACCTGGACCAATTCGGACACTTAGAACAATTCAAAACTAATATGGTAACATCCTTGCACCACAAAAAGGATAAAAGAAAGGGTGGTTCAGGACATCGTCATCACACTTAGACAGGGGTCAACAGAAGATCTTTGGTACTTAAAAGGAGAAGATAGAATACAGTCAAGAAAACACAGCAAGGGATGAAGAAGGAGAGAAGTCCATGCCGCAGCAAGCACAGAAACAAGAACGGGTGTTGTTTGTTGCTACATATCTATTACCATTGTTAAGTATTAACTTTGTACATCTTAGTTAAGCCTAATAAACTGTCTGACTTGGTCACATAACTTGAGTTTGTACCTTGTAGGTCTATCGTGGTCAGGAATCTAAAGGTGAGACGTGTTGGGGATTCGCTGTCTCACCTCTGTTCAGGTAACATCGACCTGAAACTTGCAGCTCTTTACTATATGCATACATTGCTATGTATTTTGTCCTCCTCAAACTTCGAAATTGTGGGCCCGTTAAAAAAATTGTTCTCCGTACAGTTTTCTGCGTCACCTCATTGCATAGTTCTGCCCAGGAAGCAAAAAGGATCAGTTCACTACGTAACTCTAAAATAAAAGCAAAATACTTCGGATGCTGGAAATCTGAAATAAAAACAAGAAATGCTGGAAATACTCAGCAGGTCTGGCAGCATCTGTGTAGAGAGAAGCAGAGTTAACGTTTCAGGTGAGTGACCTTTGATCAGAATATTTGCAGCACTGTCTGTTTTTACTTCAGATTTCCAGCATTCACAGTACTGTGTTTTTTATGAACATGAACGGACTGCTCAGCTGCAAGTTGAAATCATTGTACAGCATTCTATTAATCGAAACGCCGGAGACACGCTATGCAGCAAGCGATGGTGGTATAGTGGTGCGCATAGCTGTCTTCCAAGCAGTTGGCCTGGGATCGATTACCGGCCATTGCAATCTTAAATTGCAGGTTTACTTTATGTTGCAGTATTTTGCAAACGAAAAGGTTTCAAAGCCTTGACAGAATTGAAGTTGATAAAATATTCTCATCATCCAATCAGATTCATTCTCCTGCTTGATCAGCGTCGCCCTGGAGCAAGTTTGTTTCCTTCAAGTGTTTCTACAATTTCCTATTGAAATCGTTGATTGACTCTGCTTCCACCACACTTGTGGACAGACAGTTGCAGCAGGTATAACAAAAAGTGCTTCCTCACATTTCCCTGCATCTCTTTCCCAAAACCATCAATCTGTGTCTCCTAGTCCATGTACCATCAAATAATGGGAACAGGTTCTCCTTGTCTGACTTACCTACACCTGTATCAAATTTCCCCTCAATCCACATTGCTGGAAGGAGAACAACCACTTACTTAGATAACACAATCCAGAGCCATCTATCCAAGCTTTTCAATAACAAAAGAATTGTTGTGTTGTAAGTAGTATAGATAGGAGCATAACATCAAGAGACTTTGATAGTTCATCTGATTGTCTCTGCCCAACGCACCAGATTTTCTGTATCACCTGAACACTGCTCACCGCTGAGTAAAGTTTAGAGTATTTTCATGGCTTACATTTATGCAAGAACTGCAATGTCAAGGTTGGATTGTAAAGCATGACGGTCATCTTCACTGAACTACGTCAAAATGTCATGTTGAGAGTGGTGTCAGTGTGGAAGATGCACGTAGCCGTAGGAAGAAAAAGGCAAGTCATGTAGCTGGAGGGGGATCCACAATGTGGGGGCGATGGACCGTGACATATTTTACGTTTGTGACAAATATGAACAACTAAAATAATAGGATTAATGATGTGCTTTGTACATCAATATATTGAAGTCTGTTTGATCTGTTGCTTGCTTTCTCATGAAATTTGTTTTCAAGGCTATACTTTGTTTAAACCTTTGTGTGAGAACAATGGGAGAGACACCAGCACTCCCTGCAGGGAGAGAGAAGAGACAAAGGCAGAATTAAAGAAAAAAATGTCTGGGATCAGCAAGAATGTAACCTTTAGGATCTTTGCTAAAATAGAAAGAATCGGGAAGCATCTGTAATGTGTGTAGATTCAACTATTAACTAACTAGTGTCAAACAATGATGTCAACCTGGACCAATTAGGACACTTAGAACAATTCAAAACTAATATGGTAACATCCTTGCACCACAAAAAGGATAAAAGAAAGGGTGGTACAGGACATCGTCATCACACTTAGACAGGGGTCAACAGAAGATCGTTGGTACTTAAAAGGAGAAGATAGAATGCAGTCAAGAAAACACAGCAAGGGATGAAGAAGGAGAGAAGTCCGTGCCGCAGCAAGCACAGAAACAAGAACGGGTGTTGTGTGTTGCTGCATATCTATTACCATTGTTAAGTATTAACTTTGTAGATCTTAGTTAAGCCTAATAAACTCTCTGACTTGGTCACATAACTTGAGTTTGTACCTTGTAGGTCTATCGTGGTCAGTAATCTAAAGGTGAGACGTGTTGGGGATTCGCTGTCTCACCTCTGTTCAGGTAACATCGACCTGAAACTTACAGCTCTTTACTACATGCATACATTGCTATGTATTTTGTCCTCCTCAAACTTCGAAATTGTGGGCCCGTTAAAAACATTGTTCTCCGTACAGTTTTCTGCGTCACCTCACTGCATAGTTCTGCCCAGGAAGCAAAAATGATCAGTTCAGTACGTAACTCTAAAATAAAAGCAAAACACTGCGGATGCTGGAAATCTGAAATAAAAACAAGAAATGCTGGAAGTACTCAGCAGGTCTGGCAGCATCTGTGTAGAGAGAAGCAGAGTTAACGTTTCAGGTGAGTGACCTTTGATCAGAATATTTGCAGCACTGTCTGTTTTTATTTCAGATTTCCAGCATTCACAGTTTTGTGTTTTTATGAACATGAACGGACTGCTCAGCTGCAAGTTGAATTCATTGTACAGCTTTCTATTAATCAAAACGCCGGAGAAATGCAGAATAGTAAGCGATGGTGGTATAGTGGTGAGCATAGCTGCCTTCCAAGCAGTTGGTCCGGGTTCGATTCCCGACCATCGCAATCCTAATTTGTGTGTTTACCTTACGTTGCAGTATTTTACTAACGAACATGTTTCAAAGCCTTGACAGAATTGAAGTTGATGAAATATTCTCATCATCCAATCAGATTCATTCTCCTGCTTGATCAGCGTCGCCCTGGAGCAAGTTTGTTTCCTTCAAGTGTTTCTCCAATTTCCCATTGAAATCATTGAATGTCTTTGCTTCCACCACACTTGTGGACAGACAGTTGCAGCAGGTATAACAAAAAGTGCTTCCTCACATTTCCCTGCATCTCTTTCCCAAATCCATCAATCTGTGTCTCCTTGTCCTTGTACCATCAAATAATGGGAACAGGTTCTCCTTGTCTAACTTACCTATACCTGTATCAAATTTCCCCTCAATCCACATTGCTGTATGGAGAACAACCACTTACTTAGATAACACAATCCAGAGCCATCTATCCAAGCTTTTCAATAACAAAAGAATAGTTGTGTTGTAAGTAGTATAGATAGGAACATAACATCAAGAGACTTTGATAGATCAACTGATTGTCTCTGCCCAACGCACCAGATTTTCTGTATCACCTGAACACTGCTCACCGCTGTGTAAAGTTTAGAGTATTTTCATGGCTTACATTTATGCAAGAACTGCAATGTCAAGGTTGGATTGTAAAGCATGACGGTCATCTTCACTGAACTACGTCAAAATGTCATGTTGAGAGGGGTGTCAATGTGGAAGATGCACGTAGCCATAGGAAAAAAAGGCAAGTCATGTAGCTGGAGGGGAATCCACAATGTGGGGGCGATGGACCGTGACATATTTTACGTTTGTGACAAATAAGAACAACTAAAATAATAGGATTAATGATATGCTTTGTGCATCAATAGATTGAAGTCTGTTTGATCTTTTGCATGCTTTATTATGAAATTTGTTTTCAAGGCTATACTTTGTGTAAACCTTTGTGTGAGAACAATGGGAGAGACACCAGCACTCCTTGCAAGGAGAGAGAAGAGATAAAGGCAGAATTAAAGAAAAAAATGTCTGGGATCAGCAAGAATGTAACCTTTAGGATCTTTGCTAAAATAGAAAGAATATGGAAGCATCTGTAATGTGTGTAGAGTCAACTATGAACTAACTAGTGTCAAACAATGATGTCAACCTGGACCAATTCGGACACTTAGAACAATTCAGAACTAATATGGTAACATCCTTGCACCACAAAAAGGATAAAAGAAAGGGTGGTTCAGGACATCGTCATCACACTTAGACAGGGGTCAACAGAAGATCTTTGGTACTTAAAAGGAGAAGATAGAATACAGTCAAGAAAACACAGCAAGGGATGAAGAAGGAGAGAAGTCCATGCCGCAGCAAGCACAGAAACAAGAACGGGTGTTGTTTGTTGCTACATATCTATTACCATTGTTAAGTATTAACTTTGTACATCTTAGTTAAGCCTAATAAACTGTCTGACTTGGTCACATAACTTGAGTTTGTACCTTGTAGGTCTATCGTGGTCAGGAATCTAAAGGTGAGACGTGTTGGGGATTCGCTGTCTCACCTCTGTTCAGGTAACATCGACCTGAAACTTGCAGCTCTTTACTATATGCATACATTGCTATGTATTTTGTCCTCCTCAAACTTCGAAATTGTGGGCCCGTTAAAAAAATTGTTCTCCGTACAGTTTTCTGCGTCACCTCATTGCATAGTTCTGCCCAGGAAGCAAAAAGGATCAGTTCACTACGTAACTCTAAAATAAAAGCAAAATACTTCGGATGCTGGAAATCTGAAATAAAAACAAGAAATGCTGGAAATACTCAGCAGGTCTGGCAGCATCTGTGTAGAGAGAAGCAGAGTTAACGTTTCAGGTGAGTGACCTTTGATCAGAATATTTGCAGCACTGTCTGTTTTTACTTCAGATTTCCAGCATTCACAGTACTGTGTTTTTTATGAACATGAACGGACTGCTCAGCTGCAAGTTGAAATCATTGTACAGCATTCTATTAATCGAAACGCCGGAGACACGCTATGCAGCAAGCGATGGTGGTATAGTGGTGCGCATAGCTGTCTTCCAAGCAGTTGGCCTGGGATCGATTACCGGCCATTGCAATCTTAAATTGCAGGTTTACTTTATGTTGCAGTATTTTGCAAACGAAAAGGTTTCAAAGCCTTGACAGAATTGAAGTTGATAAAATATTCTCATCATCCAATCAGATTCATTCTCCTGCTTGATCAGCGTCGCCCTGGAGCAAGTTTGTTTCCTTCAAGTGTTTCTACAATTTCCTATTGAAATCGTTGATTGACTCTGCTTCCACCACACTTGTGGACAGACAGTTGCAGCAGGTATAACAAAAAGTGCTTCCTCACATTTCCCTGCATCTCTTTCCCAAAACCATCAATCTGTGTCTCCTAGTCCATGTACCATCAAATAATGGGAACAGGTTCTCCTTGTCTGACTTACCTACACCTGTATCAAATTTCCCCTCAATCCACATTGCTGGAAGGAGAACAACCACTTACTTAGATAACACAATCCAGAGCCATCTATCCAAGCTTTTCAATAACAAAAGAATTGTTGTGTTGTAAGTAGTATAGATAGGAGCATAACATCAAGAGACTTTGATAGTTCATCTGATTGTCTCTGCCCAACGCACCAGATTTTCTGTATCACCTGAACACTGCTCACCGCTGTGTAAAGCTTAGAGTATTTTCATGGCTTACATTTGCGCAAGAACTGCAATGTCAAGGTTGGATTGTAAAGCATGACGGTCATCTTCACTGAACTACGTCAAAATGTCATGTTGAGAGTGGTGTCAGTGTGGAACATGCACGTAGCCATAGGAAAAAAAGGCAAGTCATGTAGCTGGAGGGGGATCCACAATGTGGGGGCGATGGACCATGACATATTTTACGTTTGTGACAAATAAGAACAACTAAAATAATAGGATTAATGATATGCTTTGTACATCAATATATTGAAGTCTGTTTGATCTGTTGCTTGCTTTATTATGAAATTTGTTTTCAAGGCTATACTTTGTTTAAACCTTTGTGTGAGAACAATGGGACAGACACCAGCATTCCTTGCAGGGAGAGAGAAGAGATAAAGGCAGAATTAAAGAAAAAAATGTCTGGGATCCTAAAGAATGTAAACTTTAGGATCTTTGCTAAAATAGAAAGAATCGGGAAGCATCTGTAATGAGTGTAGATTCAACTTTTAACTAAATAGTGTCAAACAATGATGTCAACCTGGACCAATTAGAACACTTTGAACAATTCAAAACTAATATGGTAACATCCTTGCACCACAAAAAGGATAAAAGAAAGGGTGTTACAGGACATCGTCATCACACTTAGACAGGGGTCAACAGAAGATCGTTGGTACTTGAAAGGAGAAGATAGAATACAGTCAAGAAAACACAGCAAGGGATGAAGAAGGAGAGAAGTCCGTGCCGCAGCAAGCACAGAAACAAGAATGGGTGTTGTGTGTTTCTGCATATCTATTACCATTGTTAAGTATTAACTGTGGACATGTTAGTTAAGCCTAATACATTCTCTGACTTGGTCACATAACTTGAGTTTGTACCTTGTAGGTCTATCGTGGTCAGGAATCTAAAGGTGAGACGGGTTGGGTATTCTCTGTCTCACCTCTGTTCAGGTAACATCGACCTGCAACTTGCAGCTCTTTATTATATGCATACATTGCTATGTATTTTGTCCTCCTCAAACTTCGAAATTGTGGGCCCGTTAAAAATATTGTTCTCCGTACAGTTTTCTGCGTCACCTCACTGCATAGTTCTGCCCAGTAAGCAAAAAGGATCAGTTCACAACGAAACTCTAAAATAAAAGCAAAATGCTGCAGATGATAGAAATCTGAAATAAAAACAAGAAATGCTGGAAATACTCAGCAGGTCTGGCAGCATCTGTGTAGAGAGAATCAGAGTTAACGTTTCAGGTGAGTGACCTTTGATCAGAATATTTGCAGCACTGTCTGTTTTTATTTCAGATTTCCAGCATTCACAATGTTGTGTTTTTATTAACATGAACGGATTGCTCAGCTCCAAGTTGAAATCATTGTACAGCATTCTATGAATCAACATCTGGAGGAACGCAGTGCAGGAAGCGATGTTGGTATAGTGTTGAGCATAACTGCTTTCCAAGCAATTGGCCCGGGTTCGATTACCGGCCATCGCAATCATAAGTTGCAGGTTTACTTTCTGTTGCAGTATTTTACAAACAAAAAAGTTTCAAAGCCTTGACAGAATTGAAGTTGATAAAATATTCTCATCATCCAATCAGATTCATTCTCCTGCTTGATCAGCGTCGCCCTGGAGCAAGTTTGTTTCCTTCAAGTGTTTCTACAATTTCCTATTGAAATCATTGATTGTCTCTGCTTCCACCACACTTGTGGACATGCAGTTGCAGCAGGTGTAACAAAAAGTGCTTCCTCACATTTCCCTGCATCTCTTTCCCAAAACCATCAATCTGTGTCTCCTAGTCCTTGTACCATCAACTAATGGGAACAGGTTCTCCTTGTCTAACTTACCTGCACCTGTATCAAATTTGCCCTCAATCCACATTGCTGGAAGGAGAACAACCACTTACTTAGATAACACAATCCAAAGCCATCTATCCAAGCTTTTCAATAACAAAAGAATAGTTGTGTTGTAAGTAGTATAGATAGGAGCATAACATCAAGAGACTTTGATAGATCAACTGATTGTCTCTGCCCAACGCACCAGATTTTCTGTATCACCTGAACACTGCTCACCGCAGTGTAAAGTTTAGAGTATTTTCATGGCTTACATTTATGCAAGAACTGCAATGTCAAGGTTGGATTGGAAAGCATGACGGTCATCTTCACTGAACTACGTCAAAATGTCATGTTGAGAGTGGCGTCAGTGTGGAACATGCACGTAGCCATAGGAAAAAAAAGGCAAGTCATGTAGCTGGAGGGGGATCCACAATGTGGGGGCGATGGACCATGACATATTTTACGTTTGTGACAAATAAGAACAACTAAAATAATAGGATTAATGATATGCTTTGTACATCAATATATTGAAGTCTGTTTGATCTGTTGCTTGCTTTATTATGAAATTTGTTTTCAAGGCTATACTTTGTTTAAACCTTTGTGTGAGAACAATGGGACAGACACCAGCACTCCTTGCAGGGAGAGAGAAGAGATAAAGGCAGAATTAAAGAAAAAAATGTCTGGGATCCTAAAGAATGTAAACTTTAGGATCTTTGCTAAAATAGAAAGAATCGGGAAGCATCTGTAATGTGTGTAGATTCAACTATTAACTAACTAGTGTCAAACAATGATGTCAACCTGGACCAATTAGGACACTTAGAACAATTCAAAACTAATATGGTAACATCCTTGCACCACAAAAAGGATAAAAGAAAGGGTGTTACAGGACATCGTCATCACACTTAGACAGGGGTCAACAGAAGATCGTTGGTTTTTAAAAGGAGAAGATAGAATACAGTCAAGAAAACACAGCAAGGGATGAAGAAGGAGAGAGGTCCGTTCCGCAGCAAGCACAGAAACAAGAACGGGTGTTGTGTGTTACTGAATATCTATTACCATTGTTAAGTATTAACTTTGTACATCTTAGTTAAGCCTAATAAACTCTCTGACTTGTCACATAACTTGAGTTCGTACCTTGTAGGTCTATCTTGGTCAGGAATCTAAAGGTGAGACGGGTTGGGTATTCTCTGTCTCACCTCTGTTCAGGTAACATCTACCTGAAACTTACAGCTCTTTACTATATGCATACATTGCAATGTATTTTGTCCTCCTCAAATTTCGAAATTGTGGGCCCGTTAAAAACATTGTTCTCCGTACAGTTTTCTGTGTCACCTCACTGCATAGTTCTGCCCAGTAAGCAAAAAGGATCAGTTCACAACGAAACTCTAAATTAAAAGCAAAATGCTGCGGATGCTGGAAATCTGAAATAAAAACAAGAAATGCTGGAAATACTCAGCAGGTCTGGCAGCATCTGTGTAGAGAGAAGCATAGTTAACGTTTCAGGTGAGTGACCTTTGATAAGAATATTTGCAGCACTGTCTGTTTTTATTTCAGATTTCCAGCATTCACAGTATTGTGTTTTTATTAACATGAACGGATTGCTCAGCGACAAGTTGAAATCATTGTACAGCATTCTATTAATCAAAACGCTGGAGTGATGCAGTACAGTAAGCGATGGTGGTATAGTGGTGAGCATAGCTGCCTTCCAAGCAGTTGGTCCGGGTTCAGGTTCCTGGCCATCGCGATCTTAAATTGCATGTTTACTTTCTGTTGCAGTATTTTACAAACGAAAAAGTTTCACAGCCTTGACAGAATTGTCGTTGATAAAATATTCTCATCATCCAATCAGATTCATTCGCCTGCTTGATCAGCGTCGCCCTGGAGCAAGTTTGCTTCCTTCAAGTGTTTCTCCAATTTCCTATTGAAATCATTGATTGTCTCTGCTTCCACCACACTTGTGGACAGATAGTTGCAGCAGGTATAACAAAAAGTGCCTCCTCACATTTCCCTGCATCTCTTTCCCAAAACCATCAATCTGTGTCTCCTAGTCCTTGTACCATCAACTAATGGGAACAGGTTCTCCTTGTCTAACTTACCTACACCTGTATCAAATTTCCCCTCAATCCACATTGCTGTAAGGAGAACAACCACTTACTTAGATAACACAATCCAGAGCCATCTCTCCAAGCTTTTCAATAACAAAAGAATTGTTGTGTTGTAGTTAGTATAGATAGGAGCATAACATCAAGAGATTTTGATAGATCAACTGATTGTCTCTGCCCAACGCACCAGATTTTCTGTGTCACCTGAACACTGCTCACCGCTGTGTAAAGTTTAGAGTATTTTCATGGCTTACATTTATGCAAGAACTGCAATGTCAAGGTTGGATTGGAAAGCATGACGGTCATCTTCACTGAACTACGTCAAAATGTCATGTTGAGAGTGGTGTCAGTGTGGAAGATGCACGTAGCCAGAGGAAAAAAAAGGCAAGTCATGTAGCTGGAGGGGGATCCACAATGTGGGGGCGATGGACCGTGACATATTTTACGTTTGTGACAAATAAGAACAACTAAAATAATAGGATTAATGATATGCTTTGTACATCAATATATTGAAGTCTGTTTGATCTGTTGCTTGCTTTATTATGAAATTTGTTTTCAAGGCTATACTTTGTTTAAACCTTTGTGTGAGAATAATGGGAGAGACACCAGCACTCCTTGCAGGGAGAGAGAAGAGATCAAGGCAGAATTAAAGAAAAAATGTCCGGGATCAGCAAGAATGTAACCTTCAGGATCTTTGCTAAAATAGAAAGAATCGGGAAGCATCTGTAATGTGTGTAGATTCAACTATTAACTAACTAGTGTCAAACAATGATGTCAACCTGGACCAATTAGGACACTTAGAACAATTCAAAACTAATATGGTAACATCCTTGCACCACAAAAAGGATAAAAGAAAGGGTGTTACAGGACATCGTCATCACACTTAGACAGGGGTCAACAGAAGATCGTTGGTACTTAAAAGGAGAAGATAGAATACAGTCAAGAAAACACAGCAAGGGATGAAGAAGGAGAGATGTCTGTGCCGCAGCAAGCACAGAAACAAGAACGGGTGTTGTGTGTTGCTGCATATCTATTACCATTGTTAAGTATTAACTTTGTACATCTTAGTTAAGCCTAATAAACTCTATGACTTGGTCACAAAACTTGAGTTTGTACCTTGTAGGTCTATCTTGGTCAGGAATCTAAAGGTGAGACGGGTTGGGTATTCTCTGTCTCACCTCTGTTCAGGTAACATCTACCTGAAACTTACAGCTCTTTACTATTTGCATACATTGCTATGTATTCTGTCATCCTCAAACTTCGACATTGTCGGCCCTATCGAAGTAATGTTCTTCGTACAGTTTTCTGCGTCACCCCACTGCATAGTTCTGCCCAGTCAGCAGAAAGGATCAGTTCACCACTAAACTCTAAAATAAAAGCAAAATACTGCGGATGCAGGAAATTTGAAATAAAAACAAGAAATGCTGGAAATACTCAGCAGTTCTGGCAGCATCTTTGGAGATAGAAGCAGAGTTAACGTTTCAGGTCAGTGACCCTACTTCAGAACGAGCAAATATTAGAATTGTAAAAGGTTATCAGCAAGTAAAGTGGGGGTGGGGCAAGAGATAAGAAAGGAGAAGGTGTAAATAAGACAAGGTCACAGAAGAACCTCCTATCCTTTAACCAACTACCATCTCAGGATGCCAGTGTCAATTTTTACATGAATTTCTATTCTCCATGTAAGTCTGTTATTCACTACTTGATCGAATGCCTTTGGAAGAGCATATATCCGATAATTACTGTACTACCTTCAGTAACTTCAACCACAAGAATTCAATCCTGTAAGTCGCACATGATTTGCCCTCAGCAAATCCGTACTGGTTGTCCTTTATTAATTCACCACTGATGTCAAAAATAATGGTCTTTGTTACCAGATTTTTCCTTCTCCTTTCCAGAACAGGAGTGTAATCCTTCAGTCACCTGGCACATCTTCCATATTCAAAGATTTTGCTCAGAGCTTCTGCTATGTCCCCCAGTAATATGGGATACTTCCTTTCTGGACTTATTAACTTAAAGAGATGTCAACCTCTCCAGAACTTTTTCATCCTATCCAATAACTCTGCACCCCTCCTATATCGGGATATTATCTTCACCCCTTTCTTTTGTGAACATACATCTAACACACTATTTCATGAACAAAAACAAGAAATGCTGGAACCACTCAGCAGGTCTGGCAGCATCTGTGGAAAGAGAAGCAGAGTTAACGTTTCGGGTCAGTGACCCTTCATCACTTCATCTGGTTACAGAATGCTGTGGAAGAGGCTTTCTGTCCGCTGGTTATACAATGTTTCAAAAAGGATAGAGAGTAAACCCGAATAGATGGCGGGATGTGAAAGCGAATCTGTAACTTGTTATCAAATGCAGAAGAATACAATATGAATAAAAAATATTTGCGGTGAAACCAAGTTACCGGAAAATGTGGTGATCTATATTGAACCCGCTCTGTGTTTTACAAATATATTGGCGGGCTTTTCAAATTTGAGAAATCGTTTGCAGTCTGACAATTTCGCGCCGTTATTTTCCGCCCTCATCTCCTTGGCGTCTCCGGATTGGTGAATTCAGCAGTTCTCTGATTGGTCACATGACGAGCACAATGACACCCAGTGCAGAGTGACCAATCACCAGTGCCCCCGACACCATTCCTCCCGAAGGTATAAATGGGACTATTGTGGGCGGTTCTCAGCATTCTTCCTGAAAGTGTTTGTCAGATTGTCGAAATATCTGGAAGAGGGAAGACCGGTGGTAAAGCTCGGTCCAAGGCCAAGTCTCGCTCCTCCCGGGCTGGACTGCAGTTCCCGGTGGGCAGTGTTCACAGGTTCCTTAAAAAGGCGTGTGGGTGCCGGAGCACCGGTCCATCTGGCTGCTGTGCTCGAGTATCTGACAGCTGAAATCCTCGAGCTGGCCGGCAACGCGGCCCGGGACAACAAGAAGACCCGCATCATCCCCAGACACCTCCAGCTGGCCGTCCGCAATGACGAGGAGCTCAACAGGCTGCTGGGAGAGGTGACCATCGCTCAGGGCGGGGTGCTGCCTAATATCGAGGCTGTGCTGCTGCCCAAGAAAACCAGCGCTCTGAGCACCAAGAGAAAGTGAAGCTGCCTGACTTAAGTCTGCGAACCCAAAGTCTCTTTTCAGAGCCACCCACTTTATCTGTTAAAGGGCTGTTTGCTGTCTGAGAAGGCAATTTTATAATGCTAGCGCTGCTTTGTATTGGCATAGAAAGAGGGCACTTGCCCCATCGTGTCGGTGCCGGCCGAAAAACGACCCACCTATTCTAGTCCCACCTTCCAGCATTCAGTCCGTCGCCCTGCAGATTACAGCACTTGAGATGCATATCCAGATTCCCTTTGACTGAGTTGGTGGTCTCTGCCTCAACTATCATTTCAGGCAGTGAGTTCCAGACCCCCACCACCCTCTGGGTGAAAATACAATTCTCGTTTTCCCTCTAATTTTTCTACCTATCTCTTTAAACATATGCCCCATAGTCACTGACCTCTCTGCTAAGACCCTTCACCTCCACTCTCTCCAGTCCCGCCAAAATGGTGTACATTTCAATCAGATCTCCCCTCAGCCTTCTCAGTACTGGATTCGGGCATTTAACTGCTCGCCTCTTGCAATATTTGTCAGGCATTTTAGCAAATCTACCGTTTACACACAACGAAAGCTTTTACACAATGATCGGCTCTCCAATAAAAAGATCTGCTCTAGACCACAGTTCTCTGACAACAGGTGATCGCAGCTCTTTGTTTTGCCGATTTGGTGGCTCTTAAAAGAGCCGTTGTGTTATTTGATGCCAAACTCAGTTCGGGGCAGGGTGAGTTTAGGCGCGCTCCCCGCGGATACGGCGGGCCAGCTGGATGTCTTTGGGCATGATGGTGACTCGATTGGCGTGGATGGCGCACATGTTGATGTCCTCAAAGAGCCCCACCAGGTAAGCCTCGCTGGCCTCCTGCAGGGCCATGACGGCCGAGCTCTGGAAGCGCAGGTCTGTCTTGAAGTCCTGCGTGATCTCCCGCACCAGGCGCTGGAAGGGCAGTTTGCGGATGAGCAGCTCGATGGATTTCTGGCAGCGGCGGATCTCCCGCAGAGCCATAGTGAAGGGTCTGTAACGGTGAGGCTTCTTCACTCCACCCGTGGCTGGAGCGCTCTTGCGGGCCGCTTTGGTAGCCAGCTGCTTGCGGGAAGCTTTCCCTCCGGTCGATTTGCGCGCTGTCTGCTTGGTTCTGGCCATTATGGTAGAAGATGTGGAACAAAGACACTGTAAATGTTGAGACTGCTCAGGGACTGTCTATTTAAGACAGTAGAGGGACCGCCCTAGTGTTGTGATTGGATGCAGCCCCGTCCATCAGTCAAGTTTGAAACCAGCTCTGGGAAGTAGAAGGGCGGCGGAAAATGCTGGGCCCTGATTGATTGAACTGCAACTGAAATTTAATCAATTTCAAAAAGCCCGCCAATTTCCGATTAGCAAACAAGGCAAAGATTAAAATAAACTAATTTGGCCTGAAGAATTATGAAATCTGACTTTTTGTATCTTCATTTATATCGGCTGAGATCCCCCATCTGTCTTACAACTCGGTTTGAATCGGCCTTCACGAATACATTATCAAATGCAACCGTTTAATTCATGACGCACTGAATCAACACGGAACAGAAACATACAGTAAAACAACGCGACAGAGTTGGGTATCCTGGTACATGAATTACAAAAAAGTTGGTTGGCACGTACAACATGAGTTTAGGAAGGCAAATGGAATGATGTCAGTTATTGCAAGGAGAATGGACTATTAAAGTAAGGAAGATTTGCTACAGTTGTCCAGGGTACTGGTGAGACTGCATCCGTAATAATGTGTACAGTTTTGGTCTCCTTACTGATGAAAACAAATAAATTGCATTGGAAGCAGTTCAGAGAAGATTCACTCGACTGATTGCTCGGATGAAGGAGTTATTTTCTGGGAAATGGTTGTACAGGTTGGCCTGCAGCCATTAGAATTAAGAACAATGAGAAGTGATCTTATTGAAATGCATAAGATCGTGAGAGCACTTGGCCGGGTGGATACTGAGAGGATGTTTCCCCTTATGAGAGAGACCAGAACCTGGGAACACAAGGATCCTTGCTAAAAGTGAAAGACACAGGAAGCATCTGTAAAGTGTGTAGATTGAACCAATTAGGATACCCGGAACAATTCAGAACCTAATATGGTCAGATCCCAGCACACCGAGAAGCGTAAAATAAAGGGTGATATGGGATGTCATCGGTACACTTAGCAACGTGTGAACAGAACACTGTTGGCACACTTAGAGGGAGAAGATACACTATTGTCAATACAACAAGAGAAGAAGAAGGAGAGAAGTCCATGTCCCAGCAAGCTCAGAAGCAAGAACCCGTCCTGAGTGTTGCTGTATACTTATTGTTGTTGTTAAGGATTAACTTTGTGCATCTTAGTTAAGCCTAATAAACTCTCTGCTTGATCACAGAACCTTGTAGGTCCATCTTGGTCAAGAATCTCAAGGTGAGACGGGTTGGGTATTCTCTGTCTCACCTCTGTACAGGTAACATCTACCTGAAACTTACAGCTCTTTACTATTCACATACATTGCTATGTATTTTGTCCTCCTCAAACTTCCAAATTATGGTTTCTATAAAAGCAATGTTGTTAATAAAGATTTCTGTGTCACCCTGCTGCATACTTCTTCACATTAAAAAGACATCAGTTCACTACTACACTCTGTCTCCGATCCTTTAGCCAACTACCATCTCAGCATACCAGTATCAATATTTAACATGAACTTCTATTTTCTGTGTAACTCTGTTCTGTACTACTTGATCGAATGCCTTTCAAAAAGCAGATATCCAATATCTACAGTACTACCTTCAGAAAAGTCAACGCCAAGAATTCAATCAGGTTATTTGCACATGATTTGTCCTTAGCAAATCGGTACTGCTTGTCACTTATTAATTCATCATTCTTCAAGTTGAAGTTCATTTGATCCTTGACACTTGTCTCCAATTGTTTTCGACCACTGATGATAAAATTAATTGGTCTGCAGTCACCAGCGTTTTCCTTCCCATTTCTGGAACAGGAGTGTAACATTTGCACTGTTTCAGTCGACTGGAACTACTTCAATATCCAAACATTGTCGTCAGGACTTCTGTTATCTCCCTCAGCAATCTGAGATGCTTTCGCTCTGGACTCATTAACTTAAAGTGATGCCAATCTATTGAGAACCTCCTTTCTGTCTATTTTCATTCTATCCAATATCTCTGTACCTCTCCTCTATCGAGACATTAACTTCATCCTTGCTTTTGTGAACAGACATATAACGCTCTCATTCATTACCTTTTCCAACACAAGGAGATTTCATTTCTTTCTCCCGAAAAGCTCCGTAATTTCTTACACTATCATTTTACATTTTTCTTTACGTATAAATTATTTTTGTTTCTCTTGGTTGCTACTCATTAATATTTTCTTATACTCTTTTAGAAACATGTTTTGTTTTTCTACCTGTACTCTCACTATTCTGTCTGGTTGGAATTATGGTGATGTCGAGGATATGGGATATTTGTACAAATCACTGCCATTATTATTTAAGTGATTGGCGCTGCAAACAATCTTTGAGTCATATTGATCAAAATCAAATAATTGGTAAGGTGTGTGACGCTGAGACTGGAAGGTTGTCTGAATAAGGCAGGGGAGCGGGTGAAGGGGCGGCTCCTCATTTGGCCAAAACAATCTGGTAGAAGTGTAAGAGTGAGTCCGACTATTTCCAGGATGAAGGATAAATATCTGATAGTCTCTGTTTAATATCATCGGAATGAAACTCTTGGTCACGGAAATGATACCTGAAAGGCCTTGTGCTGTCAATCTGCCGAGTGTACGGGAGGGAAGGATGGAGTGGAAGAGCCTCTGTATTTCTCCAGGACTGAATTGCAGTGGGTTGGATGTTTAATCAGTTTCTAACTCTACCTGTTGGGTGAGTAGGCGACAGAAACAATACCAGTTCCCATCCCTGTGTGGCTGTCACTCCTTCTGTTGTGTGTGTGCAGGATTAAACCCTGAGTCCCTCTATCCAGCTCTGGATGCTATATCTGGAAAGAAGCTGAATCTTTCAGTAGTTGGTCTGCTCAAACCCAGTTCAAGGCCCGATAGTGAACAGAATTTCACATTAATTGTTTGAACAATACTATGTTTGAACAGCAGGTTATGATCGACTGGATCAAAGGCTGGAAAAATTCCTGTCCATAAATCTTTCAAAATGGAGTGTGAGGATCTCATGGTTCCGTGTGTTTAAGGGATAGAGCCCTAGACATCGGCAACTGAGCCCTGAAAATTCACAGCAAAGACTGTGCACATAAGGACATTTAACAACCGGGAGCTGAAACTCTGGGACGGGCTCTATTGTCACTGTGTTTGTGTGTCCGGTATAATCGCGGCAGCTCCGTGCCTCTTGTTTAGAATGAAACGATGAAGATCACCATTCGGTATTACTCACATTGACCACGGGTTACACTCCGGTTAGACAAACCTTTGCTGGCTGAAATGAATTCTACAAGTCCCAGCAAACACACCGACTCCCTCCTTCCTCCCATCTTTCTGTCCGATTGTTTTGAGGGGAGGGTCTCAATAATAACAAACACCCTGCAAAGAGAGACGGCAATTTGAACATCTAAATGGGATCAGCTCCCGGCTTTCTAGGTTATAGATTCCCTCCACCCCTCCCCACCCTCCCTCCACCCTAACCCCATGTTCACTTTCATTGTTCAAACATTGATGAGGGTGGAATGGGCAAAGTACCCATTGAATTCTGTAGCAGCGATCTGCGCACGCGCGATGTAGCCCCGCCCACTGATGACGTCACAATGATGGGACAAGCGCATGTGCTCCCCTTCCCCCAACACTGTCTCTGAGCGTCATTCAGTGAGTGAGCGGAAGATTGTTTAAATCAGCTGCGAATGGATACATCCGGGTCCCGGGGTAAGTGAACAAACAACATCTGCTTCCAGCAGCAACACCAGGTTTGGGAGCGAGTCTGCAGATGTGTTCAGAGATTAACATTGAATAGCGGGGAAGTTCAGCGGGAGTCGGGGACTGTGTGGAATGTACACTGGAGGCCTGGATAGCCGAGTCCAACCCGAGCGGGACCCGAGCACATGTGTCCGCCTCGGCTCGGGCCCAGATTGCGGCTCCGGCTTTTGGGCTCGGGTCCAGTTCGGGTTCGGGTCGGACACACTCGGTCAGTCTCTGCTGGTCTGTCTTGAAATTTTAAAAAACTGACCGGAGCTGGGAGTCCGGCTCGGAACTGAGTCTGCGCAGTGAGCCGGTGCCGTCACTTTGCCGTCATCACGCATGCGGTGTAGCATCTTGCATGTTGAGTGTCAGGAAGGGAAGTGAAGGGATGGTCGGGTCGGACTCGGGTCCGCTGTGGTTCGGTCAGGGACTGTGTGTGTGTGTGGACCAGAGTCCTGAAAGCGAACAGGTTATATTATTAATACAAATACTGTATATTTTATAATCATTTTGTAATAATTAATCACTCTTTGCATTTCAGCTGCTCACTGGATAAACTTGCAGCAAGTATTTCAACCTGTAAAGCAGGAGTCTGGGTAATGTACAATGATATTTACTGATCCTTCTGGCAATTGCTGTGTTTAGTTTAAGCAATACAGATACTGGTACAGTACGGCACAACCTGTCTGAACACAACTCCATGGGTTTCTGTTTAACTCATGACCAAACAATCACTGGCTTCGCGGCTCCAACCTTCATCTTTTTAAACAACCTTTCACGTCCGATTAATACTGTGTTTGTCCGACCGGAGCCCAAGAGCTCGACCCAGAAGAGTGACCGACCCAAACCTGACACATGTCGTCAAGTCCTGTCGGGTTCGGGTCTGGTAGCAGGCCTTTAGCAGGTACTGGTCCTGGGACATGGAGTGAGTCCGGGGAAAGAGAGAGGTATTTCTGAGGCAGTGTCTGGGCAGGGTGAGAGAGACAGAATGAGAAGAAGGCACTATTGAAAATCATTGCTGCTTTCTGTCTCCAAACTGTCATGAATGTTCCCGGTTCAGATCCAGCGTCTCACTGTTCATTGTTATTGGACAGTGAACAGCAGAAAAAAAAGGCTGCACTAACGATGCGGCGGGTTTTTAAAGACTAGGTGAGAAGTTTAAGGACACATTTTAAACAGTGTCTGCTTGTTTTCCCTTCAACAATAGGACTTGGAAGTAGAAATATGACTTAAAGCCTGGCTGCCTGACCCAAACACGACTAGACCCGACTACATGTGTCCAAAGGTGATTTTACATTACTGTACACTATGGATGTAAAACAAATGCTGTCTACTGGAGAATGCTTAGCAGTGGAAAGTCCTGTAGCCAGAAAACATAAATCTTCTGTGTGGGAACATGTCAATGTTGTTGTTTTCCGCAATAGTAAAAGTTCAAGTGGATTTGCACAATGTAAATCTTGCAAACTTCTACTAAAATATCACAGCAAAAAGACAGGAAATTCATCTTTGCAGCGGCACACTGTAAAAGGATGTACTCGACCCACAGCAGGGCCAAGTCAGTCAGAATTAACTTACTTTGTACGGACAAGAAAAAAAAAGCATACGCACTCACAAGAAATCAGAAATTATAGACAAATGCGTGAGTTTCTGTTGCAAAGATATTCGATCTTTCCAAACTGTCTCTGGTGAAGGGTTTGTTGAGTTAGCACAAGAGCTTATCAATGTGGGTGCGACATACGGTCAAGTATCAGTTTCAACTGTGTTAGCAAATCCAAGTACAGTTTCAAGAAGGTGTCGTGATGTGGTCAAAGAAAAGAGAAAAGAACTAATTTCTCAGATTACTGACATACTGAAGGATGTGAATGTGGGAATGACAACTGACATGTGGACGGACGACTACAATAAAATCCATTATATGTCGATAACTTGTCATTACATCACGGCAGATTTTAAACTTCATGCCAAAGTTTTAACAACAGCAATGTTTCCACTGGAGGACGTCAAAACTGGCGGAAACATCAGGCAGGAGATTTTAAATCTGCTCGTGAATACATTTGGTATCGACCCAGCAAATTTCCATAAACTAGTCTGGGTGACAGATCAAGGCACTAACATAGTGTTTTCTCTTAGACCATATCAACGTCTGGATTGTCAGGGCCATGTATATAACACGGTCCTTCTACATTCACTTGATCCAAAGGAATTAGCTTCTGAAGCTCTGGATGTTGTAGAAACAGTACATCATGCCAAAGACTTGGTGACATATATTAAACAGTCTGGTCTTGCTGCACAGTTATCTAAAACTTTAAATCCAATGGAAGAAATGAGGTACAGTACTGTATATCTGACACTGAATTCAATTCAGGATATTTATCATGAACTGCACGAGAAACTAGAACAGCGTGGTGAAACCTGCAGGCTGGAAAATATCACCCCTGATTGATGTCTTGCAGTTTTTGGTGGATTTCCTCCGACCATTTTATGAAGCTCAGAGGGAACTCGAGTGAGACCAATATCCTACATTGAACCTGGTAATTCCGTGGTTTGAGAAACTTAAACGTCTCTGTATGCCACATTCTTCAGATACTCCAATGCAAGCAGTTGTCAGGGAACGGCACAGACAGTGGCTTCTGAAGAATGTTAACATAAATGACGAGCACAAGATAGCAACATTTCTCTGGCCAAAATTCAATCAGCTACGAATGTTATCCAGCCATGAAAGGGAAGAAGTTTATTCTGAAGAGTGCAGACTTATCAATAACATTAAAACAGAAGTCCTGGTGAAGGAAACGACAATGGTTGATAATGAACCTACAGCTGCCAAAAAAGCACTGACTGCATTTTCTGAATGGGAGAATGTTCATGAAGAAATAGACACAAAAGATGAAGTGCAGCAGTACACAGCACAGACCTGCTGTGTTGGCGATGGAAAACGAACGTGATCTGTTGGGCTGGTGGAAGGAACACAGTGTTACATACCCTAAATTGACCAGGCGGGCAAGAAGTATACTTTGCATTCCGGCGAGCTGCAGCATCAGGGAGAGGAACTTCAGTGTAGCTGGAAGGACAATCAACCAGTGGAGGACTGTCCTTCAGCCTTCCACTGTTGACTCTATTCTTTTTTTACATGACAATTTATAAGACCTTTTGTTTTTTTTGCTGTGTCTGTCACTGAGACTACTGACTAGCTCTGTCTGTCACTGAGACTACTTAAATGCTATGTCTCTAACTGAGACTACTTACTTGCTCTGTCAGTAACTGAGAGTACTTACTTTATGTCTCCGTAACTTAGACTACTTACTTGCAATCTCTGGACTGAGACTACTTACTTGCTATCTCTGTAACTGAGACTACTTACTTGCTCTGCCTGTAACTGAGACTACTTAATTGCTCTGTCTGTAACTGAGACTACTTACTTGCTATCTCTGTAACTGAGACTACTTACTAGCTCTGCCTGTAACTGAGACTACTTACTTGCTCTGTCTGTAACTGAGACTACTTACTTGCTCTGTCTGTAACCGAGACTACTTACTTGCTATCTCTGGGACTGGGACTACTTACTTGCTCTGTCTGTAACTGAGACTACTTACTTGCTCTGTCTGTAACTGAGACTAATTATTTGCTCTGTCTGTAACTGAGACTACTTACTTGCAACCTCTGGACTGAGACTACTTACTTGCTATCTCTGTAACTGAGACTACTTACTTGCTCTGCCTGTAACTGAGACTACTTACTTGCTCTGTCTGTAACTGAGACTACTTACTTGCTATCTCTGTAACTGAGACTACTTACTAGCTCTGCCTGTAACTGAGACTACTTACTTGCTCTGTCTGTAACTGAGACTACTTACTTGCTCTGTCTGTAACTGAGACTACTTACTTGCTCTGTCTGTAACTGAGACTACTTACTTGCTATCTCTGGGACTGGGACTACTTACTTGCTCTGTCAGTAACTGAGACTACTTACTTGCTCTGTCTGTAACTGAGACTAATTATTTGCTCTGTCTGTAACTGAGACAACTACTTGCTCTGCCTGTAACTGAGACTACTTACTTGCTCTGCCTGTAACTGAGACTACTTATTTGCTCTGTCTGTAACTGAGACTACTAACTTTCTGTCTCCGTAACTGAGAGTACTTACTTGCAATCTCTGGACTGATACTACTTACTTGCTATCTCTGTAACTGAGACTACTTACTTGCTATCTCTGTAACTGAGACTACTTACTTGCTCTGCCTGTAACTGAGACTACTTACTTGCTCTGTCTGTAACTGAGACTACTTACTTGCTATCTCTGTAACTGAGACTACTTACTAGCTCTGCCTGTAACTGAGACTACTTACTTGCTCTGTCTGTAACTGAGACTACTTACTTGCTCTGTCTGTAACTGAGACTACTTACTTGCTCTGTCTGTAACTGAGACTACTTACTTGCTATCTCTGGGACTGGGACTACTTACTTGCTCTGTCTGTAACTGAGACTACTTACTTGCTCTGTCTGTAACTAAGACTAATTATTTGCTCTGTCTGTAACTGAGACTACTTACTTGCTCTGCCTGTAACTGAGACTACTTACTTGCTCTGCCTGTAACTGAGACTACTTACTTGCTCTGTCTGTAACTGAGACTACTTATTTGCTCTGTCTGTAACTGAGACTACTAACTTTCTGTCTCCGTAACTGAGACTACTTACTTGTAATCTCTGGACTGATACTACTTACTTGCTATGTCTGTAACTGAGACTACTTACTTGCTCTGTCTGTAACTGAGTCTACTTACTTGTTCTGCCTGTAACTGAGACTACTTACTTGCTCTGCCTGTAACTGGGACTACTTACTTGCTCTGTCTGTAACTGAGACTACTTACTTGCTCTGTCTGTAACTCTGACTACTTATTGCTCTGCCTGTAACTGAGACTACTTACTTGCTCTGCCTGTAACTGTGACTACTTACTTGCTCTGTCTGTAACTGAGACTACTTACTTGCTCTTTCTGTAACTGAGACTACTTACTTGCTCTGTCTGTAACTGAGACTACTTACTTGCTATCTCTGTAACTGAGATTGCTAACTTGCTCTGTCTGTAACTGAGACTACTTACTTGCTCTGTCTGTAACTGGGACTAATTACTTGCTCTGTCTGTAACTGAGACTACTTACTTGCTGTGTCTGTAACTTTGACTGCTCTCTTGCTCTGTCTGTAACTGAGACTACTTACTTGCTCTGTCTGTAACTGAGACTACTGACTTGCTATCTCTGTGAATGGGACGACTGACCTGTTATGTCTGTAACTGAGACTACTAAATCCAGTGTTCACCTCACTGCTGATTGGGTGCCTCATTGGAGTAGGCTATTAGTTTTCTTTTTAATCTATTTTAATCTAGTGGCGCAGTCGTTAGCTCCGCAGCCTCACAGCTCCAGCGACCCGGGTTCAATTCTGGGTACTGTCTGTGTGGAGTTTGCAAGTTCTCCCTGTGTCTGCTTGGGTTTCCTCCGGGTGCTCCGGTTTCCTCCCACATGCCAAAGACATGCAGGTTGTTTGGTTAATTGGCCATTATAAATTGCCCCTTCTCTCGTGAGGTGGTCGGGATATGGGATTAGTATAAATGGGTGGTTGATGGTCGGCACAGACTCGGTGGGCCGAAGGGCCTGTTTCGGTGCTGTATCTCTAAACTTTGGTTTGACACAATTTGTTTCTGTTCTATCTGGTTATTATCAAAGTGCTGTTTGTGGGAACTTGCTGTGGGAAATGGCTGCTGTGTTTCCTACTGTACAACAGTGATGACAATTCACAAAGATCTTCATTGGGTGGAATGTGTTTGGGGACGTCCTGAGATTGTGTAAGGTGCTCGAGAAGAGCAAGTCTTTCTTTGTGGAGAGAAAATGGATAATCTCATGAGAAGACTGCGTAAAAATCATGAGGGAGTCAAGAAGTTGTTTGAAAGTCTGAGAAGAGACAGGCTGATATTTCTAACAGAAAAGATAAATACTGTGTGTATTTATAAGTTATCAACAAAAACTTATTTTGGTTCCTCGAGTTGGGATCTTTAATTTTATGTACTCAAGGAGTTGGAAGAAAGATGTTCAATAAATACATAACTGTATTTGATCACGATTAGATTATTTGTTTTGCATTTTAATACTTGCAAAGCATTAAGTTAGATAAGTCCCCAGGGACTGATGGGATCTACCGTAGAATTCTGAGGGATGCAAGGGAAGAAATTGCTGAGGCCTTGACAGAAATCTTTGCATCCTCATTGGCGACAGGTGAGGTCCCAGAGGACTAGAGAATAGCCAATGTTGTTCCTTTGTTCAATAAAGGTGGCAAGGATAATCCAGGAAATTCTAGTCCGGTGAGGCTGACGTTAGTGGTAGGGAAACTATTGGAAAGGATTCTTGGGGACATTATTTAATGCCATTTGGAAACAAACAAACTTATTAGCGAGAGACAGCATGGTTTTGTCTTACTAATTTGATTGACTTTTTTGAGGAGGTGACGAAGATGATTGATGAGGGAAGGGCAGTGGATGTTGTCTATATGGATTTTAGTAAAGCCTTTGACAAGGTCCCGTATGGCAGACTGGTGCAAAAGGTGAAGTCACACGGGATCAGAGGTGAGCTGGCAAGGTGGATACAGAACTGGCTCAGTCGCAGAAGACAGACGGTAACAGTGGATGGGTGTTTTTCTGAATGGAGGGATGTGACTAGAGGTGTTCCACAGGGATCAGAGCTGGGACCTTTGCTGTTTGTAGTATATATAAATGATTTGGAGGAAAATGTAGCTGGTCTGATTAGTAAGTTTGCAGACGACACAAATGTTGGTGGAGTTACGGATAATGATGAGGATTGTCAGAGGTTACAACAGGATATCGATCGGCTGGAGACTTGGGCGGAGAAATGGCAGATGGAGTTTAATCCAGACAAATGTGAGGTAATGCATTTTGGAAGGTCTAATGCAGGTGGGAGGTATACAGTAAATGGCAGAACGCTTAGGAGTATTGACAGGCAGAGAGATCTGGGCGTACAGGTCCACAGGTCACTGAAAGTGGCAACGCAGGTGGATAAGGTAGTCAAGAAGGCATGCGGCATGCTTGCCTTCATCGGTCGGGGCATAGCGTATAAAAATTGGCAAGTCATGTTGCAGATGTACAGAACCTTAGTTCGGACCCACTTAGAATATTGCGTGCAATTCTGGTCGCCACTACCAGAAGGACGTGGAGGCTTTAGAGAGGGTACAGAGGAGGTTCACCAGGATGTTGCCCGGTCTGGAGGGCATTAGCTATGAGGAGAGTTGGGAAAACTCGGATTGATTTCACTGGAACGACGGAGGTGGAGGGGCAACATGATAAAGGTTTACAAAGTTATGAGCGCATGGACAGATTGGATAGTCAGAAGCTTTTTCCCAGGGTGGAAGAGTCAGTTACTAGGGGAGATAGGTTTAAGGTGCGAGGGGCAATGTTTAGAGGGGATGTGCGAGGCAAGTTTTTTACACAGAGGGTGGTGAGTGCCTGGAACTTGCTGCCAGGGGAGGTGGTGGAAGCAGATAAGATAGCGACGTTTAAGAGCCATCTTGACAAATATATGAATAGGAAGGGAATAGAGGGATATGGGCCCCAGAAGTGCAGAAGGTGTTAGTTTCAGCAGGCATCAAGATGGCTGGCTTGGAGGGCCGAATGGCCTGTTCCTGTGCTGTACTGTTCTTTGTTAACATCAGGGTTTCTGGGATGTTTTATCTCTTCCATGACTGAACTGTAATTTTTTGAGGAACAGGGCAGTCCAGTGTGTAAAAGCAATGAACAAGCAGCACTTGCTGATTGTTTATCTGGCAGTACTACAAAAACTTACAAAGATTTCAAAGGATAGATGGACAATCTGAAAGCTTTGTCGGGCTGACATTCAACCATGACATCAAATAATCTAGGCGAAGTATATTATTATTTGAAAAAAAAGTGATAGGAAGCTTTATGTAAATTTGTATCAAATGTTAATGCCAGAAATTGTTCAACATACTTTGTCAACATTAACATATATGTTTTGTTTTGTTTTGTAGGCTATTTGAGGTGCTGGCCATTATGTGTATGCTGATCAACCAGAAGTCTTCAATCAAACAGTATTGTAGATCTGCAGTACTGTAGACCAATGATCAGACAGCACTGGGAATCTGCAGTGCTGTAGACTAATGATCAGACAGCACTGGGAATCTGCAGTACTGTAGACTAATGATCAGACAGCACCGGGAATCTGCAGTACTGTAGACTAATGATCAGACAGCGCCGGGAATCTGCAGTACTGTAGACTAGTGATCAACAGCACCGGGAATCTGCAGTACTGTAGACTAATGATCAGACAGCACCGGGAATTTGCAGTACTGTAGACGAGTGATCAGACAGCACCGGCAATCTGCAGTACTGCAGACTAATGATCATACAGCACCGGGAATCTGCAGTACTGTAGACTAATGATCAGACAGCACCGGGAATCTGCAGCACTGTAGACTAATGATCAGACAGAACCGGGAATCTGCAGTACTGTAGACTAATGATCAGACAGCACCGGGAATCTGCAGTACTGTAGACTAATGATCAGACAGCACCGGGAATCTGCAGTACTGCAGACTAATGATCATACAGCACTGGGAATATGCAGTATTGCAGACTAAAAATCAGACAGCACCGGGAATCTGCAGTACTGCAGACGAATGATCAGACAGCACCGGGAATCTGCAGTACTGTAGACTAATGATCAGACAGCACCGGGAATCTGCAGTACTGTAGACTAATGATCAGACAGCACTGGGAATCTGCAGTACTGTAGACTAATGATCAGACAGCACCGGGAATCTGCAGTCCTGTGGACTAATGATCAGACAGTACTGGGAATCTGCAGTACTGTAGGCTAATGATCAGACAGCACCGGGAATCTGCAGTACTGTAGACTATTGATCAGGCAGCACTGGGAATCTGCAGTACTGTGGACTAATGATCAGACAGCACTGGGAATCTGCAGTACTGTAGACTAATGATCAGACAGCACCGGGAATCTGCAGTACTGTAGACTAATGATCAGACAGCACTGGGAATCTGCAGTACTGTAGACTAATGATCAGACAGCACCGGGAATCTGCAGTACTGTAGTCTATTGATCAGACAGCACTGGGAATCTGCAGTACTGTGGACTAATGATCAGACAGCACTGGGAATCTGCAGTACTGTAGACTAATGATCAGACAGCACTGGGAATCTGCAGGACTGTCGACTAATGATCTGACAGAAGATGAGTATCGGAGTCAAGATGTCTTGCTGCAATGAAATAGAGACTTTTTGAGACTGCACCTGCAGTATTGTGTGCAGTTTTGGTCTCTTACCTGTAAAAATATATACTTGTCATGGAGGAAGTGCCATGAAGGTTCACCAAACTATTTCCTGGGATGAAGGGATTACCTTATGAGGGAAGATTAAACAGACTGGGCCTTTATTCTCTGGAGTTTAGAAGAATGAGAGGTGATCTCATTCAAACATTCAAAATTCTTACAGGGCTCGATAGGGCAGATGTAGGAAGGATCTTTCCCCGGACTGGGGATCTATAACCAGGGGACACAGTCTCAGAATAAGGAGCAGGCCATTTAGGACTGAGATGAGGAGGAATTTCTTCACTCAGAGGCTGGTGAATCTTTGGAATTCTCTACCCAGAGGGCTGTGGAGGCTCAGTCATTGAGTAAGTTCAAGATGGAGATCGATACATTTATATATACTAAAAACATCAAGGGTTACAGGGATAGTGCAGGGTTATGGTGTTGAAGTAGATCAACCATGATCTCATTGAATGGTGGAGAGGGCTTGATGGGCTGAATGGCCTACTCCTGTTCCTAGTTCTTATGTTTTTGTGCTGTGGACAGGATAAGGGGGAACAAAACTGTGCTGCTGTACTGCAGTGCTGTCCAACACTGACACTTTGTATCACCGGGATCCCACTGTGGAAATGACAATGATGAAACTGTAAAGTTCTAACCCTCACCTGTTCTTGTCTTACAAGGAATACTTCTCCTTTGTGCAGGAACCAGAATAGATGTGATGTTTCCCAGGACCAAGGAATGGTGCGGCCCAGCTCCTGCTAACACACAGTAGGTACGTGATCATTCCTAGAGTGTAAAGGCACAGACAGCTCACCAGTTCCACTGTCAGGGACACCAGAAGGAATCAATCTCAAACTGATCCCAAGATCCAGACAGACATTTTCAATCCCAACAAGGTAAATAGAGCAGGAGAGACAGACATTGTATCCAGTTCAAACCAATTCAGTAATGCTGACAGGGAGAGACATGAATCCCAGGTCAACTACCAGATTTAAATAAAGTCACAGTGTCATTTACAGCACAGAGGAGGCTATTCGGCCCATTTACTCCATGTTTACTCTCCACAAAGGAATGCAGTCAGTCCCTCTCCCCTTCTCGATTCCCGTAGCCCTGCACGTCTATTTCTCTCAGGGGACCATTCAACATCCTACTGAAGTCAGTGATTGTCTCCACTTCCACCTCCCTTGTGGGCAGTGATTTCCAGGTCATTATCACCCCCTGTGTATAACAGTGTTTCCCCATATTCCCCCTGAATCTCTGGTCAAAATCATTCAATCTGTGTAAACTAGTCCTTGTATCATTTGTTAATGGCAACAGTTTTTCCCTTTCCAGCTTGCCTGTTAAGATCTTGTACACTTCTGTTAAATCTCCCCTCAATCTCCTTTGTTCTGAGGAAAACAAGCCCAGAATTTCCAACCTAACCTTGTGACTAAAATCCTCCATCCCTGGAACCATTCTGATAAATCTCCTCTGCACCCTCTCAAGGACCCTCCCATCCATGCTGAGGTATGGTGACCAGAACTAGACACACTACTCCATTTGGGGTCTAACCAGAGCTTTATAAAGGTTCAGCATAACCGCCCTGCCTTTGTACTCAATGCCTCTGTTTATCAAGCCCAAGATCCCATATGCTTTACTATCCAATCTGTCAATATGTCCTGCCAGTTACAAAGATCAATGCACTTGCACCCTCAGGACCCTCTATTCCTGCAAACTCTTTAGAACTGTGCCAATAATTATATATTGCCTCTCCTTATTCCTTCTGCCAAAATGCATCACCTCACACTTGTCAGTATTAAATTCAATCTGCCACCTCTCTGCCCATTCTACTAGCCTGTCTATGTCCTGTTACAGGCAGTTCATATCATCCTCACTGTTTGCCTCACGTCCAAGATTGGCGCTGTCAGCAAATTTTGAAATAGACTCTGTGCGGCCTGAGCTACAAATTAAATATTAGATAGATCTGACACTTGTACCCGATTGAAAGGTATAGAATTCATACCAGGAAGATGCTCCAGGACACAAATTAAAATGTCACCCACTTAACCTGCAGTATCAGTTTCAACAACATTCATCCCAATAGTGTAACCACACACCCAGCTTAGATGCAAGACCAAAATTCTGTGCAGTATCAGATTGAGTGATGCTGTAAAATAGTGATACCCCGAGGGACAACTTTGATCACAGTTCAGCATTCATCCACATTATACAGCTGCAAGATGCAGTATCAATTGTTTTCAGCCCAGAGCTACACATTACATCCCATTTCAAACTGAAAGATACAGTGTCAATTCCATCACTGTAGATTAAGGTATTAATGGTAAATATATTATTTCAGAGACCAGAAGTGAGATGCAAATGAAATGCATATGACAAATGAACATCAGATGCACAAACATACAAGAGACTGACAGATACTGACTAAATCTCACAGTCCCATACAGTACCTCAAACAGACAAATACAGAATGAATCACATGCTTACACACAGTATCAGGGAATGACAGATCCCTCTTTCAAACAGTACCCCAGACTGATAGGTACAGACAGAATGCCACACTCACACACTACTGAGAGCGACAGAACGGGCCATACATTCACATGCAGTGCGAGAGAATGAAACAGACAGTATTAATCCCACTTGTACACAATACCAGATTCTGACAGAGAATGAATTCCTCTCTATCACTATCTCTCACTCTCACTGAACACACACACACACACACACACACATTCAGATGCAGTACCAGAAAGTTAAAGATAAAGAAGATAGCACACACTGACATCAAACAACAGAGACTGACAAATCCTGATTGAATCCAACATTCACAAACAATATCAGACTCTGAGAAATAAGGAATTACACTCAAACCTATACACAGTAACAGAGAATGACACAAACAGCATTAATCAATCATTCATACTTTAGCACAAACTGACACAGACAGAAAATATCCAATACACTTAAACAGTACCAGTGACAGAGAGATAGAAAATGAACCCCACCTTCACATGCAGTAAGGGAGACATTGGCATGATATATAGTTTCTACCACACACACACACACACACACACACACACACATAGACACAGAGTACCATCGGCCAACAGATATAGATTGAATCCTACAACCATACAGAGTAGCAGAGACTGTCAAATATAGAATACATTCCATGCTCACATACTGTAACAGAAACTGACAGTAACAATATTAATCCCACACATGTATATAATACCAGAGACTGACAGATGCAAGTAAAATACAAATAACCATACAGGATCAGACAGTGTATGATACAGAATTAATCTCTCATTCATATTGAATCAGAGTGCCAGAGAGAGAATGAAACTCACACTTACAAACTGCACCAGGGACTGAGAGATCCAGAATCAGTTTCTCTCACACAAAGATACGATAGCAGAGACAGTCAGATACAGAATGAATCCGGATTCCCACAGAGTGGCAGATACAGATTGAAACACACACTAATATACTATGGAAGAGCAGAGTGAATATAGAATGAATTCCAATCACAGAAAATACCAGAGAGAGATCCAGAACTAATTTCACACTCACACACAGTAACAGATTATGACAGCTGGAGACTTAGAACCAAACCACATCCTGGACGAGAGAATGACAGATAGAGAACTAACCCCAAACTCACACACAGTAACAGACACCGACAGATACAGAATCAATCCCACACTCACACACAGTAACAGATACTGGTAGATACAAAATTAATCCCACACTCACACAAAGTAACAGACACTGACAGAGACAGAATTAATCCCACACTCACACACAGCAACAGACACTGACAGATACAGAATTAATCCCACACTCACAAACAATAACAGACACTGACAGAGACAGAATTAAATCCACACTCACACACAATAACAGACACTGACAGATAGAGAATTAATCCCACACTCACACACAGTAACAGACACTGACAGATACAGAATTAATACCACACTCACACCCAGTAACAGAGACTGACAGATACAGAATTAACCTCACACTAACACGCAGTAACAAACACTGACAGATAGAGAACTAACCCCACACTCACACACAATAACAAAAACTGTCGAGTCAGAATTAATCCCACACTCACACACGGTAACAGACAGTGACAGATGCAGAATTCATCCCACACTCACACACGGTACCAGAAACTGACAGAAAGAGAACTAATCGCACACTCTCATACAGTACCAGACACTGACAGATAGTGAATTAATCCGGCACTCACACGGATTAACAGACACTGACAGATACAGAATTAATCCCACAGTCACACACAGTAACAGTCACTGACAGATACAGAATTAATCCCACAATCAAATACAGTAACAGACAATGACAGATACAGAATTAATCCCGCACTCACACACAGTAACAGACACTGACAGATAGAGAATTAATGCCACACTCACACACAGTTACAGACACTGACAGAATCAGACATAATCCCACACTCACATACAGTAACAGACACTGACAGATACAGAATTAATCCCACACTCACACACAGTAATAGACACTGACAGATACAAAATTAATCCCACACTCACACAAAGTAACAGACACTGACAGAGACAGAATTAATCCCACACTCACACACAGTAACAGACACTGACAGATACAGAATTAATCCCACACTCACAAACAATAACAGACACTGACAGAGACAGAATTAAACCCACACTCACACACAATAACAGACACTGACAGATAGAGAATTAATCCCACACTCACACACAGTAACAGACACTGACAGATACAGAATTAATACCACACTCACACACAGTAACAGAGACTGACAGATACAGAATTAACCTCACACTAACACACAGTAACAAACACTGACAGATAGAGAACTAACCCCACACTCACACACAGTAACAAACACTGTCGAGTCAGAATTAATCCCACACTCACACACGGTAACAGACAGTGACAGATGCAGAATTCATCCCACACTCACACACAGTGCCAGAAACTGACAGAAAGAGAACTAATCCCACACTCACATACAGTACCAGACACTGACAGATAGAGAATTAATCCGGCACTCACACGGATTAACAGACACTGACAGATACAGAATTAATCCCACAGTCACACACAGTAACAGTCACTGACAGATACAGAATTAATCCCACACTCAAATACAGTAACAGACAATGACAGATACAGAATTAATCCCGCACTCACACACAGTAACAGACACTGACAGATAGAGAATTAATGCCACACTCACACACAGTTACAGACACCGACAGAATCAGACTTAATCCCACACTCACATACAGTAACAGACACTGACAGATACAGAATTAATCCCACACTCACACACAGTAACAGACACTGACAGATACAGAATTAATCCCACCCTCACACACAGTAACAGACACAGACAGATACAGAATTAATCCCACACTCACACACAGTAACAGGCACTGACAGAAACATAATTAAGCCCACACTCACACACAGTAGCAGACACTGACAGATACAGAATTAGTCCCACACTCACACACAGTAACAGAGACTGACAGATACAGAATTAACCTCACACTAACACACAGTAACAGACACTGACAGATAGAGAATTAACCTCACACTCACACACAGTAACAAACACTGTCGAGTCAGAATTAATCCCAGACTCACACACGGTAACAGACAGTGACAGATGCAGAATTAGTCCCACACTGAAATACATTAACAGACAATGACAGATACAGAATTAATCCCGCACTCACACACAGTAACAGACACTGACAGATAGAGACTTAATGCCACACTCACACACAGTAACAGGCACCGACAGAATCAGAATTAATCCCACACTCAAATACATTAACAGACAATGACAGATACAGAACTAATCCCGCACTCACACACAGTAACAGACACTGACAGATAGAGAATTAATGCCACACTCACACACAGTTACAGACACTGACAGAATCAGACTTAATCCCACACTCACATACAGTAACAGACACTGACAGAGACAGAATTAATCCCACACTCACACACAGCAACAGACACTGACAGATACAGAATTAATCCCACATTCACAAACAATAACAGACACTGACAGAGAGAGAATTAAACCCACACTCACACACAATAACAGACACTGACAGGTAGAGAATTAATCCCACACTCACATACAGTAACAGACACTGACAGATACAGAATTAATACCACACTCACACACAGTAACAGAGACTGACAGATACAGAATTAACCTCACACTAACACACAGTAACAAACACTGACAGATAGAGAACTAACCCCCCACTCACACACAGGAACAAACACTGTCGAGTCAGAATTAATCCCACACTCACACACGGTAACAGACAGTGACAGATGCAGAATTCATCCCACACTCACACACGGTACCAGAAACTGACAGAAAGAGAACTAATCGCACACTCTCATACAGTACCAGACACTGACAGATAGAGAATTAATCCGGCACTCACACGGATTAACAGACACTGACAGATACAGAATTAATCCCACAGTCACACACAGTAACAGTCACTGACAGATACAGAATTAATCCCACAATCAAATACAGTAACAGACAATGACAGATACAGAATTAATCCCGCACTCACACACAGTAACAGACACTGACAGATAGACAATTAATGCCACACTCACACACAGTTACAGACACTGACAGAATCAGACATAATCCCACACTCACATACAGTAACAGACACTGACAGATACAGAATTAATCCCACACTCACACACAGTAACAGACACTGACAGATACAGAATTAATCACACACTCACAGACAATAACAGACACTGACAGAGACACAATTAAACCCACTCTCACACACAATAACAGACACTGACAGATACAGAATTAATCCCACACTCACACACAGTAACAGACCCTGACAGATACAGAATTAATACCACACTCACACACAGTAACAGAGACTGACAGATACAGAATTAACCTCACACTAACACACAGTAACAAACACTGACAGATCGAGAACTAACCCCACACTCACACACAGTAACAAACACTGTCGAGTCAGAATTAATCCCACGCTCACACACGGTAACAGACAGTGACAGATGCAGAATTCATCCCACACTCACACACAGTACCAGAAACTGACAGAAAGAGAACTAATCCCACACTCACATACAGTACCAGACACTGACAGATAGAGAATTAATCCGGCACTCACACGGATTAACAGACACTGACAGATACAGAATAAATCCCACAGTCATACACAGTAACAGTCAGTGACAGATACAGAATTAATCCCACACTCAAATACAGTAACAGACAATGACAGATACAGAATTAATCCCGCACTCACACACAGTAACAGACACTGACAGAATCAGACTTAATCCCACACTCACATACAGTAACAGACACTGACAGATACAGAATTAATCCCACACTCACACACAGTAACAGACACTGACAGATACAGAATTAATACCACATTCACACACAGTAACAGACACTGACAGATAGAGAATTAATCCCACACTCACACACAGTAACAGACACTGACAGACAAAGAATTAATCCCACAGTCACATACAATAACAGACACTGACAGATACAGAATTAATCCCACACTCACACAAGTAACAGACACTGACAGATACAGAATTAATCCCACACTCACACACAGTAACAGACACTGACAGATACAGAATTAATCCCACCCTCACACACAGTAACAGACACAGGCAGATACAGAATTAATCCCACACTCACACACAGTAACAGACACTGACAGATACATAATTAAGCCCACACTCACACACAGTAACAGACACTGACAGATACAGAATTAATCCCACACTCACACACAGTAACAGAGACTGACAGATACAGAATTACTCTCACACTAACACACAGTAACAGACACTGACAGATAGAGAACTAACCTCACACTCACACACAGTAACAAACACTGTCGAGTCAGAATTAATCCCAGACTCACACACGGCAACAGACAGTGACAGATGCAGAATTAATCCCACAGTGAAATACATTAACAGACAATGACAGATACAGAATTAATCCCGCACTCACACACAGTAACAGACACTGACAGATAGAGAATTAATGCCACACTCACACACAGTAACAGGCACCGCCAGAATCAGAATTAATCCCACACTCAAATACATTAACAGACAATGACAGATACAGAATTAATCCCGCACTCACACACAGTAACAGACACTGACAGATAGATAATTAATGCCACACTCACACACAGTTACAGACACTGACAGAATCAGACTTAATCCCACACTCACATACAGTAACAGACACTGACAGATACAGAATTAATCCCACACTCACACACAGTAACAGACACTGACAGATACAGAATTAATACCACACTCACACACAGTAACAGACACTGACAGATAGTGAATTAATCCCACACTCACACACAGTAACAGACACTGACAGACAAAGAATTAATCCCACACTCACATACAATAACAGACACTGACAGATACAGAATTAATCCCACACTCACACAAGTAACAGACACTGACAGATACAGAATTAATCCCACACTCACACACAGTAACAGACACTGACAGGTACAGAATTAATCCCACCCTCACACACAGTAACAGACACAGACAGATACAGAATTAATCCCACACTCACGCACAGTAGCAGACACTGACAGATACATAATTAAGCCCACACTCACACACAGTAACAGACACTGACAGATACAGAATTAATCCCACACTCACACACAGTAACAGAGACTGACAGATACAGAATTAACCTCACACTAACACACAGTAACAGACACTGACAGATAGAGAACTAACCTCACACTCACACACAGTAACAAACACTGTCGAGTCAGAATTAATCCCAGACTCACACACGGCAACAGACAGTGACAGATGCAGAATTAATCCCACACTGAAATACATTAACAGACAATGACAGATACAGAATTAATCCCGCACTCACACACAGTAACAGACACTGACAGATAGAGAATTAATGCCACACTCACACACAGTAACAGGCACCGCCAGAATCAGAATTAATCCCACACACAAATACATTAACAGACAATGACAGATACAGAATTAGTCCCGCACTCACACACAGTAACAGACACTGACAGATAGATAATTAATGCCACACTCACACACAGTTACAGACACTGACAGAATCAGACTTAATCCCACACTCACATACAGTAACAGACACTGACAGATACAGAATTAATCCCACACTCACACACAGTTACAGACACTGACAGAATCAGACTTAATCCCACACTCACATACAGTAACAGACACTGACAGATACAGAATTAATCCCACACTCACACACAGTAACAGACACTGACAGATACAGAATTAATCCCACACTGACACACAGTAACGAACACTGACAGATAGAGAACTAATCCCACACTCAAATACCGTACCAGAAACTAACAGATAGAGAATTAATCGGGCACTAAAACAGATTAACGACACTGACAGATACAGAATTAATTCCACAATCGCACACAGTAACAGGCACGTGACAGATACAGACTTAATCCCACACTCACACACAATAACAGACACTGACAGATACAGAATTAATCTAACACTCACACACTTGCAGACACTGACAGATACAGAATTAATACCACACTCACACACAGTAACAGAGACTGACAGATACAGAATTAACCTCACACTAACACACAGTAACAAACACTGACAGATAGAGAACTAACCCCACACTCACACACAGTAACAAACACTGTCGAGTCAGAATTAATCCCACACTCACACACGGTAACAGACAGTGACAGATGCAGAATTCATCCCACACTCACACACAGTCCCAGAAACTGACAGAAAGAGAACTAATCCCACACTCACATACATTACCAGACACTGACAGATAGAGAATTAATCCGGCACTCACACGGTTTAACAGACACTGACAGATACAGAATTAATCCCACACTCACACACAGTAACAGACACTGACAGATAGAGAATTAATCCCACACTCACAGACAGTAACAGACACTGACAGACAAAGAATTAATCCCACACTCACATACAATAACAGACACTGACAGATACAGAATTAATCCCACACTCACACACAGTAACAGACACTGACAGATTCAGAATTAATCCCACACTCACACACAGTAACAGACACTGACAGATACAGAATTAATCCCACACTCTCACACCGTAACAGACACTGACAGATACAGAATTAATCCCACAATCACACACGGTAACAGACACTGACAGTTAGAGAATTAATCGCACACTCAAATAGAGTAACAGACACTGACTGATTCAGAATTAATCCCACACTCACACACAGTAACAGACACTGACAGATACAGCATTAATCCCACAATCACACACAGTAACAGATACAGACTGATACAGAATTAATCCCACACTCACACACAGTAACAGTCACGGATAGAGCCTGACTTAATCCCACACTCACATACAGTAACAGACATTGACAGATACAGAATTAATCCCACATTCACACACAGCAACAGACTCTGACATACATAGAATTACTCCCACACACACACACAGTAACAGACACTGACAGATACAGAATTAATCCCACACTCACACACAGTAACAGACACTGACAGATACAGAATTAATCCCACACTCTCACACCGTAACAGACACTGACAGATACAGAATTAATCCCACAATCACACAAGGTAACAGACACTGACAGTTAGAGAATTAATCGCACACTCAAATGGAGTAACAGACACTGATTTATACAGGATTAATCCCACACTCACACACAGTAACAGACACTGACAGATACAGAATTAATCCCACACTCACACACAGTACCAGAAATTGACAGATAGAGAACTAATCCCACACTCAAATACCGTACCAGACACTAACAGATAGAGAATTAATCGGGCACTAAAACAGATTAACGACACTGACAGATACAGAATTAATCCCACAATCACACACAGTAACAGACACGTGACAGATACAGACTTAATCCCACACTCACACACAATAACAGACACTGACAGATACAGAATTAATCCAACACTCACACACTTGCAGACACTGACAGATACAGAATTAATCCCTCACTCACAGCAGCAGTCAATGACAGATAAAAAATTGATCCCACACACACACACAGTAACAGACACTGACAGATACAGAATTAATCCCACATTCACACACAGTAACAGACACTGACAGATACAGAATTAATCCCACACTCTCACACTGTAACAGACACTGGCAGATACAGAATTAATCCCACATTCACACACAGTAACTGACACTGACAGATACAGAACTGATCCCACATTCACACACCATAACAGATACTGCCAAATACTGAATTAATCCCACAATCACACACGGTAACAGACACTGACAGTTAGAGAATTAATCGCACACTCAAATAGAGTAACAGACACTGACTGATACAGAATTAATCCCACACTCACACACAGTAACAGACACTGACAGATACAGAATTAATCCCACAATCACACACAGTAACAGATACTGACTGATACAGAATTAATCCCACACTCACACACAGTAACAGACACGGATAGAGCCAGACTTAAACCCACACTGACATACAGTCACAGACATTGACAGATACAGAATTAATCCCACACTCACACACAGTAACAGACACTGACAGATACAGAATTAATCTAACACTCACACACTTGCAGACACTGACAGATACAGAATTAATCCCTCACTCTCAGTAGCAGGCAATGACAGATACAAAATTGATCCCACACTCACACACAGTAACAGACACTGACAGATACAGAATTAATCCCACACTCACACACAGTAACAGACACTGACAGATACAGAATTAATCCCACACTCTCTTGCTCAATGTGGGAGCTCAGGGACACGGCTGATGTCCCTGACTCCTTCACGTGCAGGAAGTGTGTCCAACTGCAGCTCTTGTTAGACCGCATGACGGCTCTCGAGCTGCGGATGGACTCACTTTGGAGCATGCGCGATGCTGAGGAGGTCGTGGATAGCACGTTTAGTAAATTGGTCACACCGCAGATTAGGATTGCTGAGGGAGAAAGGGAATGGGTGCCCAAAAGGCAGAGAAAGAGCAGGAAGGCAGCGCAGGAGTCCCCTGCGGTCATCTCCCTCCAAAACAAGTATACCGTTTTGGATACTGTTGGGGGAGATGGCTCACCAGGGGAAGGCAGCAGTAGCCAGGTCCATGGCACCGTGGCTGGCTCTGCTGTTCAGAAGGGCGGGAAAAAGAGTGGAAGGGCTATAGTCGTAGGGGATTCGATTGTAAGGGGAGTAGATAGGCGGTTCTATGGTCGAAAACGAGGCTCCCGAATGGTATGTTGCCTCGCAGGTGCACGGGTCAGGGATGTCTCAGATCGGCTGCAGAACATTCTAAAGGGGGAGGGTGAACAGCCAGTTGTCATTGTGCACATAGGCACTAATGATATAGGTAAAAAACGGGATGAGGTCCTGCAAGCAGAGTTTAGGGAGTTAGGAGCCAAGTTAAAAAGTCGGACCTCAGAGGTAGTAATCTCAGGATTACTACCAGTGCCACGTGATAGTCAGAGTAAAAATGAAAGAATAGTCAGGATGAATGCGTGGCTTGAGAGATGGTGCAGGAAGGAGGGGTTCAGATTTTTGGGACATTGGGACCGGTTCTGGGGGAGGTGGGACTATTACAAATTGGACGGTCTACACCTGGGCCGGACTGGAACCAATGTCCTTGGAGGTGCTTTTGCTAACGCTGTTGGGGAGGGTTTAAACTAATGTGGCAGGGGGATGGGAACCAATTGAGGTCAGTTGACAGTAAGGAGGTAGTAACAAAAGCCTGTAAGGAACTAGATAATGAAGTCAGTGTGACTAAGGGGAAGAACAGGCAGGGAGCAGATGATGAATATAAAGGGACTGGTGGTCTGAGGTGCATTTGTTTTAATGCAAGAAGTGTAGTAGGTAAGGCAGATGAATTTAGGGCTTGGATTAGTACCTGGGAGTATGATGTTATTGCTATTACTGAGACTTGGTTGAGGGAAGGGCATGATTGGCAACTAAATATCCCAGGATATCGATGCTTCAGGCGGGATAGAGAGGGAGGTAAAAGGGGTGGAGGAGTTGCATTACTGGTCAAAGAGGATATCACAGCTGTGCTGAAGGAGGGCACTATGGAGGACTCGAGCAGTGAGGCAATATGGACAGAACTCAGAAATAGGAAGGGTGCGGTAACAATGTTGGGGCTGTACTACAGGCCTCCCAACAGCGAGCGTGAGATAGAGGTACAAATATGTAAACAGATTATGGAAAGATGTAGGAGCAACAGGGTGGTGGTGATAGGAGATTTTAATTTTCCCAACATTGACTGGGATTCGCTTAGTGTTAGAGGTCCAGATGGAGCAGAATTTGTAAGGAGCATCCAGGAAGGTTTTCTAGAGCAGTATGTAAATAGTCCAGCTCGGGAAGGGGCCATACTGGACCTGGTGTTGGGGAATGAGCCCGGCCAGGTTGTTGAGGTTTCAGTAGGGGACTACTTTGGGAATAGTGATCACAATTCCGTAAGCTTTAAAATACTCATGGACAAAGGCGAGAGTGGTCCTAAAGGAAGAGTGCTAAATTGGGGGAAGGCCAACTATACCAAAATTCGGCAGGAGCTGGGAAATGTAGATTGGGAGCAGCTGTTTGAAGGTAAATCCACATGTGATATGTGGGAGGCTTTAAAAGAGAGGTTGATTAGCGTTCAGGAGAGACATGTTCCTGTGAAAATGAGGGATAGAAATGGCAAGATTAGGGAACCATGGATGACACGTGAAATTGTGAGACTAGCTAAGAGGAAAAAGGAAGCATACATCAGGTGTAGGCGGCTGATGAAAGACGAAGCTTTGAAAGAATATCGGGAATGTAGGACCAATCTGAAACGAGGAATTAAAAGGGCTAAAAGGGGTCATGAAATATCTTTAGCAAACAGGGTTAAGGAAAATCCCAAAGCCTTTTATTCAAAAATAAGGAGAAAGAGGGTAACTAGAGAAAGGATTGGCCCACTAAAGGACAAAGGAGGAATGTTATGCTTGGACTCAGAGAAAATGGGTGAGATTCTAAACGAGTACTTTGCATCGGTATTCACCGAGGAGAGGGACATGACGGATGTTGAGGTTAGGAAGAGATGTTTGATTACTCTAGGTCAAGTCGGCATAAGGAGGGAGGAAGTGTTGGGTATTCTGAAGGGCATTAAGGTGGACAAGTCCCCAGGTCCGGATGGGATCAATCCCAGGTTACTGAGGGAAGCGAGAGAGGAAATAGCTGGGTCCTTAACAGATATCTTTGCAGCATCCTTAAACACGGGTGAGGTCCCGGAGGACTGGAGAATTGCTAATGTTGTCCCCTTGTTTAAGAAGGGTAGCAGGGATAATCCAGGTAATTATAGACCGGTGAGCCTGACGTCAGTGGTAGGGAAGCTGCTGGAGAAGATACTGAGGGATAGGATCTATTCCCATTTGGTAGAAAATGGGCTCATCAGTGATAGGCAACATGGTTTTGTGCAGGGAAGGTCATGTCTTACCAACTTAATAGAATTCTTTGAGGAAGTGACAAAGTTGATTGATGAGGGAAGGGCTGTCGATGTCATATACATGGACTTCAGTAAGGCGTTTGATAAGGTTCCCCATGGCAGGCTGATGGAGAAAGTGAAGGCGCTTGGGGTCCAAGGTGTACTAGCTAGATGGATAAAGAACTGGCTGGGCAACAGGAGACAGAGAGTAGCAGTAGAGGGGAGTTTCTCAAAATGGAGACGTGTGACCAGTGGTGTTCCACAGGGATCCCTGCTGGGACCACTGTTGTTTGTGATATACATTAATGATTTGGAGGAAAGTATAGGTGGACTGATTAGCAAGTTTGCAGACGACACTAAGATTGGTGGAGTAGCAGATAGTGAAGGGGACTGTCAGACAATACAGCAGAATATAGATAGATTAGAGAGTTGGGCAGAGAAATGGCAGATGGAGTTCAATCAGGGCAAATGCGAGGTGATGCATTTTTCAAGATCCAATTCAAGAGTGAACTATACAGTAAATGGAAAAGTCCTGGGGAAAATTGATGTCCAGAGAGATTTGGGTGTTCAGGTCCACTGTTCCCTGAAGGTGGTAACGCAGGTAAATAGAGTGGTCAAGAAGGCATACGGCATGCTTTCCTTCATCGGACGGGGCATTGAGTACAAGAGTTGGCAGGTCATGTTACAGTTGTATAGGACTTTGGTTCGGCCACATTTGGAATACTGCGTACAGTTCTGGTCGCCACATTATCAAAAGGATGTGGATGCTTTGGAGAGGGTGCAGAGGAGGTTCACCAGGATGTTGCCTGGTATGGAGGTCGCTAGCTATGAAGAGAGGTTGAGTAGATTAGGATTATTTTCATTAGAAAGACGGATGTTGAGGGGGGACCTGATTGAGGTGTACAAAATCATGAGAGGTATGGACAGGGTGGATAGCAAGAGGCTTTTTCCCAGAGTGGGGGTTTCAATTACTAGAGGACACGAGTTCAAATTAAAAGGGGAAATGTTTAGGGGGGATATGCGTGGAAAGTTCTTTACGCAGAGGGTGGTGGGCACCTGGAACGCGTTGCCAGCGGAGGTGGTAGACGCGGGCACGATGGAGTCTTTTAAGATGTATCTAGACAGATACATGAATGGGCAGGAAGAAAAGAGATACAGAACCTTAGAAAATAGGCGACATGTTTAGAGAGAGGATCTGGATCGGCGCAGGCTTGGAGGGCCGAGGGGCCTGTTCCTGTGCTGTAATTATCTTTGTTCTTTTGTTTTTGTTCTTGGTGTCAGTGTATGTCTGCGATACTGGGTGTCAGTGTATTTCTTTCTAACTTGGTGTTAGTGTTTGTCTTTGTTACTTGGTGTCAGTTTATGTCTGTGATACTGGGTGTTAGGGTCTGTCTTTGTTACTTGGTGTCAGTGTTTGTCTTTGTTACTTAGTGTCAGTGTATGTCTGTGTAACTGGGTGTCAGTGTATGTCTTTGTTACTTGGTGTCAGTGTTTGTCTTTGTTACTTGGTGTCAGTGTTTGTCTCTGTTACTTCGTGTCTGTGTATGTCTGTGATACTGGGTGTCAGTGTATGCCTTTGTTACTTGGTGTCAGTGTATGTCTTTATTACTTCGTGTCAGTGCATGTCTGTGATACTGGGTGTCAGTGTATGTCTTTTTACGTGGTGTCAGTGTTTGTCTTTGTTACTTGGTGTCAGTGTTTGTCTTTGTTACTTCGTGTCAGTGTGTGTGTGTGATGCTGGGTGTCAGTGTATGTCTTTGTTACTTGGTGTCAGTGTTAGTCTGTGTTACTGGGTGTCAGATATGTCTTTGTTACTTGGTGTCAGTGTATGACTGTGATACTGGGCGCCAGTGTATGTCTTTGTTTCTTTGTGTCATTGTTTGTCTTTGATACTTGATGTAAGTGTGTTTCTTTGTTACTTGGTGTAAGTGTATGTCTTTGTTACTTGGTGTCAGTGTGTGTCTGTGTTACTGGGTATCAGTGTATGTCTTTGTTACTTGGTATCAGTGTATGTCTGTGTTACTTGGTGTAAGTGTGTGTCTGTGTTACTGGGTGTCAGTATATGTCTTTGTTACTTTGTGTCAGTGTATGTCTTTGTTACTTGGTGCCGAGTGTGTCTGTGTTAGTCTTTGTTACTTGGCGTCAGTGTGTGTCTGTGTATGTCTTTGCTGCTGTGTGTCAGTGTTTCTCTATGTTGCTGGGTGTCAGTGTGTGTTTGTTTGTGTTACTGGGTGTCAGTGTGTGTCTGTGTTACTGTGTATCAGTGTATGTCTTTGTTACTTGTTGTAGGTTTGTGTCAGTGTTACTTGTTGTCAGTGTCTGTCTGTGCTACTGGGTATAAGTGTGTGTCTTTGTGACTTGGTGTCAGTGTATGTCTTTGTTACTGGGTGTCAGTGTGTGTCTTTGTGACTTGGTGTCAGTGTATGCCTTTGTTACTTGGTGTAAGCGTGTGTCTGTGTTACTGGGTGTCAGTGTATGTCTTTGTTACTTGGTGTCAGTGTATGTCTCAGATACTGGGTGCCAGTGTATGTCTTTGTTACCTTGTGTCATTGTTTGTCTTTGTTACTTGGTGTCAGTGTTTTTCTTTGTTACTTCGTGTCAGTGTATGCCTGTGATACTGGTGTCAGTGTCTGTCTTTGTTACTTGGTTTCAGTGTTTGCCTTTGTTACTTGGTGTCAGTGTTTGACTTTGTTACTTCGTGTCAGTGTATATCTGTGTTACTGGGTGTCAGTGTATGTCTTTGTTACTGGGTATCAGTGTTTCTCTTTGGTACTGGGTGTCAGTGAGTGTGTGTCTGTGTTACTGGGTATCAGTGTATGTCTTTGTTACTTGGTGTAGGTTTGTGTCAGTGTTCCTTGTTGTCAGTGTGTGTCTGTGTTACTGGGTATCAGTGTATGTCTTTGTTACTTGGTGTCAGTGTATGTCAATATACTTGGTGTCAGTGTACGTCTTTGTTACTTGGTGTAAGTGTGTTTCTTTGTTACTTGGTGTAAGTGCATGTCTTTGTTACTTGTTGTCAGTGTGTGTCTGTGTTACTGGGTATCAGTGTATGTCTTTGTGACTTGGTATCAGTGTATGTCTTTGTTGCTGGGTGTCAGTGTGTGTCTGTGTTACTTGCTGTCAGTGTATGTCTTTGTTACTGTGTATCAGTGTTTCTCTGTGTTACTGGGTGTCAGTGTGTGTTTGTTTGTGTTACTGGGTGTCAGTGTGTGTCTGTGAATTTAGGTGTCAGTATTTAGTTTAGTTTAGAGATACAGCACTTAAACAGGACCTTCGGCCCACCGGGTCTGTGACGACCGTCAACCACCCATTTATACTAATCCTACACTAAAACGTATTGCTATCACATCCCCAAAAGTCCCTATATATTTCCCTCCCACCTACCTATACTAGGGGCAATTTCTGATGGCCAATTAACCTATCAACCTGCAAGTAGTTGGCATGTGGGAGGAAACCGGAGCACGGAGTAAGTGTGTGTCTTTGTTACTTGGTGTCCGTGTGTGTCTGTGTTACTGGGTGTCAGTGTATGTCTTTGCTACTGGGTGTAAGTGTATGTCTTTGTTACTTGATGTAAGTGCGTGTCTGTGTTACTGGGTATCAGTGTCTGTCTTTGTTACTTGGTGTAAGTGTGTGTCTGTGTTGCTGGGTATCAGTGTATGTCTTTGTTACTTGGTGTCAGTGTATGTCTGTGTTACTTGGTGTAAGTGTGTGTCTGTGTTCCTGGGTATCAGTGTATGTCTTTGTGACTTGGTGTCAGTGTATGTCTTTGTTACTGGGTGTCAGTGTGTGTCTTTGTGACTTGGTGGCAGTGTCTGTCTTTGTTACTTGGTGTAAGTGTGTGTCTGTGTTACTGGGTATCAGTGTATGTCTTTGTTACTTGGTGTCAGTGGATGTCAAAATACTTGGTGTAAGTGTATGTCTTTGTTACTTGCTGTAATAGTCTGTCTTTGTTACTTGGTGTCAGTGTATGTCTGTGTTACTTGGTGTAAGTGTGTGTCTTTGTTACTTGGTGTAATTGTATGTCTTTGTTACTTGGTGTCAGTGTATGTCTTTGTTACTTGGTGTAAGTGTATGTCTTTGTTTCTTGGTGTCAGTGTATGTCTTTGTGACTTGGTGCCAGTGTCTGTCTTCGTTACTTGGTGTCAGTGTTTGTCTTTGTTACTAGGTGTCAGTGTCTGTCTTTGTGACTTGGTGACAGTGTATGTCTTTGTTACTTGGTGTCAGTGCATGTCTTTGTTACTTGTTGTCAGTGTATGTCTGTGTTAATTGGTGTAAATGTGTGTCTTTGTTACTTGCTGTAAGTGTGTGTCTGTGTTACTGGGTATCAGTGTATGTCTTTGTTACTTGGTGTCAGTGTATGTCTGTGTTACATGGTGTCAGTGTGTGTCTGTGTTACTGGGTGTCAGTGTATGTCTTTGTTACTGGGAGTCAGTGTATGTCTTTGTGACTTGGTGTCAGTGTATGTCTTTGTTACTGGGAGTCAGTGTATTTCTTTGTTACTTGGTGTCACTGTATGTGTTTGTTACTTGGTGTCAGTGTATGTCTGTGTTACTTGGTGTAAGTGTGTGTCTTTGTTACTTGGTGTAAGTGTATGTCTGTGTTACTGGGTATCAGTGTATGTCTTTGTTACTTGGTGTCAGTGTATGTCTGTGTTACTTGGTGTAAGTGTGTGTCTGTGTTACTGGGTGTCAGTATATGTCTTTGTTACTTTGTGTCAGTGTATGTCTTTGTTACTTGGTGCCGAGTGTGTCTGTGTTAGTCTTTGTTACTTGGCGTCAGTGTGTGTCTGTGTATGTCTTTGCTGCTGTGTGTCAGTGTTTCTCTATGTTGCTGGGTGTCAGTGTGTGTTTGTTTGTGTTACTGGGTGTCAGTGTGTGTCTGTGTTACTGTGTATCAGTGTATGTCTTTGTTACTTGTTGTAGGTTTGTGTCAGTGTTACTTGTTGTCAGTGTCTGTCTGTGCTACTGGGTATAAGTGTGTGTCTTTGTGACTTGGTGTCAGTGTATGTCTTTGTTACTGGGTGTCAGTGTGTGTCTTTGTGACTTGGTGTCAGTGTATGCCTTTGTTACTTGGTGTAAGCGTGTGTCTGTGTTACTGGGTGTCAGTGTATGTCTTTGTTACTTGGTGTCAGTGTATGTCTCTGATACTGGGTGTCAGTGTATGTCTTTGTTACCTTGTGTCATTGTTTGTCTTTGTTACTTGGTGTCTGTGTTTTTCTTTGTTACTTCGTGTCAGTGTATGCCTGTGATACTGGTGTCAGTGTCTGTCTTTGTTACTTGGTTTCAGTGTTTGCCTTTGTTACTTGGTGTCAGTGTTTGACTTTGTTACTTCGTGTCAGTGTATATCTGTGTTACTGGGTGTCAGTGTATGTCTTTGTTACTGTGTATCAGTGTTTCTCTTTGGTACTGGGTGTCAGTGTATGTCTTTGCTACTGGGTGTAAGTGTATGTCTTTGTTACTTGATGTAAGTGCGTGTCTGTGTTACTGGGTATCAGTGTCTGTCTTTGTTACTTGGTGTAAGTGTGTGTCTGTGTTGCTGGGTATCAGTGTATGTCTTTGTTACTTGGTGTCAGTGTATGTCTGTGTTACTTGGTGTAAGTGTGTGTCTGTGTTCCTGGGTATCAGTGTATGTCTTTGTGACTTGGTGTCAGTGTATGTCTTTGTTACTGGGTGTCAGTGTGTGTTTTTGTGACTTGGTGGCAGTGTCTGTCTTTGTTACTTGGTGTAAGTGTGTGTCTGTGTTACTGGGTATCAGTGTATGTCTTTGTTACTGGGAGTCAGTGTATGTCTTTGTTACTTGGTGTCAGTGTATGTCTTTGTTACTGTGGATCTGTGTTTCTCTCTGGTACTGGGTGTCAGTGAGTGTGTGTCTGTGTTACTGGGTATCAGTGTATGTCTTTGTTACTTGGTGTAGGTTTGTGTCAGTGTTCCTTGTTGTCAGTGTCTGTCTTTGTTACTGGGTATAAGTGTGTGTCTTTGTGACTTGGTGTCAGTGTATGTCGTTGTTACTGGGTGTCAGTGTGTGTCTTTGTGACTTGGTGTCAGTGTATGCCTTTGTTACTTGGTGTAAGTGTGTGTCTGTGTTACTGGGTATCAGTGTATGTCTTTCTTACTTGGTGTCAGTGTATGTCAATATACTTGGTGTAAGTGTATTTCTTTGTTACTTGGTGTAAATGTGTTTCTTTGTTACTTGGTGTAAGTGTATGTCTTTGTTCCTTGGTGTCAGTGTGTGTCTGTGTTACTAGGTATCAGTGTATATCTTTGTGACTTGGTATCAGTGTATGTCTTTGTTGCTGGGTGTCAGTGTGTGTCTGTGTTACTTGCTGTCAGTGTATGTCTTTGTTACTGTGTATCAGTGTTTCTCTGTGTTACTGGGTGTCAGTGTGTGTTTGTTTGTGTTACTGGGTGTCAGTGTGTGTCTGTGAATTTAGGTGTCAGTATTTAGTTTAGTTTAGAGATACAGCACTTAAACAGGCCCTTCGGCCCACCGGGTCTGTGACGACCGTCAACCACCCATTTATACTAATCCTACACTAATCCCGTATTGCTATCACATCCCCAAAAGTCCCTATATATTTCCCTCCCACCTACCTATACTAGGGGCAATTTCTGATGGCCAATTAACCTATCAACCTGCAAGTATTTGGCATGTGGGAGGAAACCGGAGCACGGAGTAAGTGTGTGTCTTTGTTACTTGGTGTCCGTGTGTGTCTGTGTTACTGGGTGTCAGTGTATGTCTTTGCTACTGGGTGTAAGTGTATGTCTTTGTTACTTGATGTAAGTGCGTGTCTGTGCTACTGGGTATCAGTGTCTGTCTTTGTTACTTGGTGTAAGTGTGTGTCTGTGTTGCTTGGTATCAGTGTATGTCTTTGTTACTTGGTGTCAGTGTATGTCTGTGTTACTTGGTGTAAGTGTGTGTCTGTGTTCCTGGGTATCAGTGTATGTCTTTGTGACTTGGTGTCAGTGTATGTCTTTGTTACTGGGTGTCAGTGTGTGTCTTTGTGACTTGGTGGCAGTGTCTGTCTTTGTTACTTGGTGTAAGTGTGTGTCTGTGTTACTGGGTATCAGTGTATGTCTTTGTTACTTGGTGTCAGTGGATGTCAAAATACTTGGTGTAAGTGTATGTCTTTGTTACTTGCTGTAATAGTCTGTCTTTGTTACTTGGTGTCAGTGTATGTCTGTGTTACTTGGTGTAAGTGTGTGTCTTTGTTACTTGGTGTAATTGTATGTCTTTGTTACTTGGTGTCAGTGTATGTCTTTGTTACTTGGTGTAAGTGTATGTCTTTGTTACTAGGTGTCAGTGTCTGTCTTTGTGACTTGGTGACAGTGTATGTCTTTGTTACTTGGTGTCAGTGTATGTCTTTGTTACTTGGTGTCAGTGTATGTCTGTGTTAATTGGTGTAAATGTGTGTCTTTGTTACTTGCTGTAAGTGTGTGTCTGTGTTACTGGGTATCAGTGTATGTCTTTGTTACTTGGTGTCAGTGTATGTCTGTGTTACATGGTGTCAGTGTGTGTCTTTGTTACTGGGTGTCAGTGTATGTCTTTGTTACTGGGAGACAGTGTATGTCTTTGTGACTTGGTGTCAGTGTATGTCTTTGTTACTGGGAATCAGTGTATTTCTTTGTTACTTGGTGTCAGTGTATGTGTTTGTTACTTGGTGTCAGTGTATGTCTGTGTTACTTGGTGTAAGTGTGTGTCTTTGTAACTTGGTGTAAGTGTGTGTCTGTGTTACTGGGTATCAGTGTATGTCTTTGTTACTTGGTGTCAGTGTATGTCTGTGTTACTTGGTGTAAGTGTGTGTCTGTGTTACTGGGTGTCAGTATATGTCTTTGTTACTTTGTGTCAGTGTATGTCTTTGTTACTTGGTGCCGAGTGTGTCTGTGTTAGTCTTTGTAACTTGGCGTGAGTGTGTGTCTGTGTATGTATTTGCTGCTGTGTGTCAGTGTTTCTCTATGTTGCTGGGTGTCAGTGTGTGTTTGTTTGTGTTACTGGGTGTCAGTGTGTGTCTGTGTTACTGTGTATCAGTGTATGTCTTTGTTACTTGTTGTAGGTTTGTGTCAGTGTTACTTGTTGTCAGTGTCTGTCTGTGCTACTGGGTATAAGTGTGTGTCTTTGTGACTTGGTGTCAGTGTATGTCTTTGTTACTGGGTGTCAGTGTGTGTCTTTGTGACTTGGTGTCAGTGTATGCCTTTGTTACTTGGTGAAAGCGTGTGTCTGTGTTACTGGGTGTCAGTGTATGTCTTTGTTACTTGGTGTCAGTGTATGTCTGTGATACTGGGTGTCAGTGTATGTCTTTGTTACTTTGTGTCATTGTCTGTCTTTGTTACTTGGTGTCAGTGTTTTTCTTTGTTACTTCGTGTCAGTCTATATCTGTGTTACTGGGTGTCAGTGTATGTCTTTGTTACTGTGTATCAGTGTTTCTCTTTGGTACTGGGTGTCAGTGAGTGTGTGTCCGTGTTACTGGGTATCAGTGTATGTCTTTGTTACTTGGTGTAGGTTTGTGTCAGTGTTCCTTGTTGTCAGTGTGTGTCTGTGTTACTGGGTATCAGTGTATGTCTTTGTTACTTGGTGTCAGTGTATGTCAATATACTTGGTGTAAGTGTATTTCTTTGTTACTTGGTGGAATTGTCTGTCTTTGTTACTTGGTGTCAGTGTACGTCTTTGTTACTTGGTGTAAGTGTGTTTCTTTGTTACTTGGTGTAAGTGCATGTCTTTGTTACTTGGTGTCAGTGTGTGTCTGTGTTACTGGGTATCAGTGTATGTCTTTGTGACTTGGTATCAGTGTATGTCTTTGTTGCTGGGTGTCAGTGTGTGTCTGTGTTACTTGCTGTCAGTGTATGTCTTTGTTACTGTGTATCAGTGTTTCTCTGTGTTACTGGGTGTCAGTGTGTGTTTGTTTGTGTTACTGGGTGTCAGTGTGTGTCTGTGAATTTAGGTGTCAGTACTTAGTTTAGTTTAGAGATACAGCACTTAAACAGGCCTTTCGGCCCACCGGGTCTGTGACGACCGTCAACCACCCATTTATACTAATCCTACACTAATCCCGTATTGCTATCACATCCCCAAAAGTCCCTATATATTTCCCTCCCACCTACCTATACTAGGGGCAATTTCTGATGGCCAATTAACCTATCAACCTGCAAGTATTTGGCATGTGGGAGGAAACCGGAGCACGGAGTAAGTGTGTGTCTTTGTTACTTGGTGTCCGTGTGTGTCTGTGTTACTGGGTGTCAGTGTATGTCTTTGCTACTGGGTGTAAGTGTATGTCTTTGTTACTTGATGTAAGTGCGTGTCTGTGTTACTGGGTATCAGTGCCTGTCTTTGTTACTTGGTGTAAGTGTGTGTCTGTGTTGCTGGGTATCAGTGTATGTCTTTGTTACTTGGTGTCAGTGTATGTCTGTGTTACTTGGTGTAAGTGTGTGTCTGTGTTCCTGGGTATCAGTGTATGTCTTTGTGACTTGGTGTCAGTGTATGTCTTTGTTACTGGGTGTCAGTGTGTGTCTTTGTGACTTGGTGGCAGTGTCTGTCTTTGTTAATTGGTGTAAGTGTGTGTCTGTGTTACTGGGTATCAGTGTATGTCTTTGTTACTTGGTGTCAGTGGATGTCAAAATACTTGGTGTAAGTGTATGTCTTTGTTACTTGCTGTAATAGTCTGTCTTTGTTACTTGGTGTCAGTGTATGTCTGTGTTACTTGGTGTAAGTGTGTGTCTTTGTTACTTGGTGTAATTGTATGTCTTTGTTACTTGGTGTCAGTGTATGTCTTTGTTACTTGGTGTCAGTGTATGTCTTTGTTACTTGGTGTCAGTGTTTGTCTTTGTTACTAGGTGTCAGTGTCTGTCTTTGTGACTTGGTGACAGTGTATGTCTTTGTTATTTGGTGTCAGTGTATGTCTTTGTTACTTGGTGTCAGTGTATGTCTGTGTTAATTGGTGTAAATGTGTGTCTTTGTTACTTGCTGTAAGTGTGTGTCTGTGTTACTGGGTATCAGTGTATGTCTTTGTTACTTGGTGTCAGTGTATGTCTGTGTTACATGGTGTCAGTGTGTGTCTTTGTTACTGGGTGTCAGTGTATGTCTTTGTTACTGGGAGTCAGTGTATGTCTTTGTGACTTGGTGTCAGTGTATGTCTTTGTTACTGGGAGTCAGTGTATGTCTTTGTTACTTGGTGTCAGTGTATGTGTTTGTTACTTGGTGTCAGTGTATGTCTGTGTTACTTGGTGTAAGTGTGTGTCTTTGTTACTTGGTGTAAGTGTGTGTCTGTGTTCCTGGGTATCAGTGTATGTCTTTGTTACTTTGTGTCAGTGTATGTCTTTGTTACTTGGTGCCGAGTGTGTCTGTGTTAGTCTTTGTTACTTGGCGTCAGTGTGTGTCTGTGTATGACTTTGCTGCTGTGTGTCAGTGTTTCTCTATGTTGCTGGGTATCAGTGTGTGTTTGTTTGTGTTACTGGGTGTCAGTGTGTGTCTGTGTTACTGTGTATCATTATATGTCTTTGTTACTTGTTGTAGGTTTTTGTCAGTGTTACTTGTTGTCAGTATATGTCTGTGCTACTGGGTATAAGTGTGTGTCTTTGTGACTTGGTGTCAGTGTATGTCTTTGTTACTGGGTGTCAGTGTCTGTCTTTGTGACTTGGTGTCAGTGTATGCCTTTGTTACTTGGTGTAAGCGTGTGTCTGTGTTACTGGGTGTCAGTGTATGTCTTTGTTACTTGGTGTCAGTGTATGTCTGTGATACTGGGTGTCAGTATATGTCTTTGTTACTTTGTGTCATTGTTTGTCTTTGTTACTTGGTGTCAGTGTTTTTCTTTGTTACTTCGTGTCAGTGTATGCCTGTGATACTGGTGTCAGTGTCTGTCTTTGTTACTTGGTTTCAGTGTTTGCCTTTGTTACTTGGTGTCAGTGTTTGACTTTGTTACTTCTTGTCAGTGTATGTCTGTGTTACTGGGTGTCAGTGTATGTCTTTATTACTGTGTATCAGTGTTTCTCTTTGGTACTGGGTGTCAGTGAGTGTGTGTCTGTGTTACTGGGTATCAGTGTATGTCTTTGTTACTTGGTGTAGGTTTCTGTCAGTGTTCCTTGTTGTCCGTGTCTGTCTGTGTTACTGGGTATAAGTGTGTGTCTTTGTGACTTGGTGTCAGTGTATGTCTTTGTCACTGGGAGTCAGTGTATGTCTTTGTTACTTGGTGTCAGTGTATGTGTTTGTTACTTGGTGTCAGTGTATGTCTGTGTTACTTGGTGTAAGTGTGTGTCTTTGTTACTTGGTGTAAGTGTGTGTCTGTGTTCCTGGGTATCGGTGTATGTCTTTGTTACTTTGTGTCAGTGTATGTCTTTGTTACTTGGTGCCGAGTGTGTCTGTGTTAGTCTTTGTTACTAGGCGTCAGTGTGTGTCTGTGTATGTCTTTGCTGCTGTGTGTCAGTGTTTCTCTATGTTGCTGGGTGTCAGTGTGTGTTTGTTTGTGTTACTGGGTGTCAGTGTGTGTCTGTGTTACTGTGTATCAGTATATGTCTTTGTTACTTGTTGTAGGTTTGTGTCAGTGTTACTTGTTGTCAGTGTCTGTCTGTGCTACTGGGTGTCAGTGTCTGTCTTTGTGACTTGGTGTCAGTGTATGCCTTTGTTACTTGGTGTAAGCGTGTGTCTGTGTTACTGGGTGTCAGCGTATGTCTTTGTTACTTGGTGTCAGTGTATGTCTGTGATACTGGGTGTCAGTGTATGTCTTTGTTACTTTGTGTCATTGTTTGTCTTTGTTACTTGGTGTCAGTGTTTTCCTTTGTTACTTCGTGTCAGTGTATGCCTGTGATACTGGTTTCAGTGTCTGTCTTTGTTACTTGGTTTCAGTGTTTGCCTTTGTTACTTCGTGTCAGTGTATGTCTGTGTTACTGGGTGTCAGTGTATGTCTTTGTTACTGTGTATCAGTGTTTCTCTTTGGTACTGGGTGTCAGTGAGTGTGTGTCTGTGTTACTGGGTATCAGTGTATGTCTTTGTTACTTGGTGTAGGTTTCTGTCAGTGTTCCTTGTTGTCAGTGTCTGTCTGTGTTACTGGGTATAAGTGTGTGTCTTTGTGACTTGGTGTCAGTGTATGTCTTTGTTACTGGGTGTCAGTGTGTGTCTTTGTGACTTGGTGTCAGTGTATGCCTTTGTTACTTGATGTAAGTGTGTGTCTGTGTTACTGGGTATCAGTGTATGTCTTTGTTACTTGGTGTCAGTGTATGTCAATATACTTGGTGTAAGTGTATTTCTTTGTTACTTGGTGGAATTGTCTGTCTTTGTCACTTGGTGTCAGTGTATGTCTTTGTTACTTGGTGTAAGTGTGTTTCTTTGTTACTTGGTGTAAGTGTATGTCTTTGTTACTGGGTGTCAGTGTGTGTCTTTGTGACTTGGTGTCAGTGTATGCCTTTGTTACTTGGTGTAAGCGTGTATCTGTGTTACTGGGTGTCAGTGTATGTCTTTGTTACTTGGTGTCAGTGTATGTCTGTGATACTGGGTGTCAGTGTATGTCTTTGTTACTTTGTGTCATTGTTTGTCTTTGTTACTTGGTGTCAGTGTTTTTCTTTGTTACTTCGTGTCAGTGTATGCCTGTGATACTGGTGTCAGTGTCTGTCTTTGTTACTTGGTTTCAGTGTTTGCCTTTGTTACTTGGTGTCAGTGTTTGACTTTGTTACTTCGTGTCAGTGTATGTCTGTGTTACTGGGTGTCAGTGTATGTCTTTGTTACTGTGTATCAGTGTTTCTCTCTGGTACTGGGTGTCAGTGAGTGTGTGTCTGTGTTACTGGGTATCAGTGTATGTCTTTGTTACTTGGTGTAGGTTTGTGTCAGTGTTCCTTGTTGTCAGTGTCTGTCTGTGTTACTGGGTATAAGTGTGTGTCTTTGTGACTTGGTGTCAGTGTATGTCTTTGTTACTGGGTGTCAGTGTGTGTCTTTGTGACTTGGTGTCAGTGTATGCCTTTGTTACTTGGTGCAAGTGTGTGTCTGTGTTACTGGGTATCAGTGTATGTCTTTGTTACTTGGTGTCAGTGTATGTCAATATACTTGGTGTAAGTGTATTTCTTTGGTACTTGGTGGAATTGTCTGTCTTTGTTATTTGTTGTCAGTGTATGTCTTTGTTACTTGGTGTAAGTGTGTTTCTTTGTTACTTGGTGTATGTGTATGTCTTTGTTACTTGGTGTCAGTGTGTGTCTGTGTTCCTGGGTATCAGTGTATGTCTTTGTGACTTGGTATCAGTGTATGTCTTTGTTGCTGGGTGTCAGTGTGTGTCTGTGTTACTTGCTGTCAGTGTATGTCTTTGTTACTGTGTATCAGTGTTTCTCTGTGTTACTGGGTGTCAGTGTGTGTATGTTTGTGTTACTGGGTGTCAGTGTGTGTCTGTGAATTTAGGTGTCAGTATTTAGTTTTGTTTAGAGATACAGCACTTAAACAGGCCCTTCGGCCCACCGGGTCTGTGACGACCGTCAACCACCCATTTATACTAATCCTACACTAATCCCGTATTCCTATCACATCCCCAAAAGTCCCTATATATTTCCCTCCCACCTACCTATACTAGGGGCAATTTCTGATGGCCAATTAACCTATCAACCTGCAAGTATTTGGCATGTGGGAGGAAACCGGAGCACGGAGTAAGTGTGTGTCTTTGTTACTTGGTGTCCGTGTGTGTCTGTGTTACTGGGTGTCAGTGTATGTCTTTGCTACTGGGTGTAAGTGTATGTCTTTGTTACTTGATGTAAGTGCGTGTCTGTGTTACTGGGTATCAGTGTCTGTCTTTGTTACTTGGTGTAAGTGTGTGTCTGTGTTGCTGGGTATCAGTGTATGACTTTGTTACTTGGTGTCAGTGTATGTCTGTGTTACTTGGTGTCAGTGTGTGTCTGTGTTACTGGGTATCAGTGTATGTCTTTGTGACTTGGTGTCATTGCATGTCTTTGTTACTGGGTGTCAGTGTGTGTCTTTGTGACTTGGTGGCAGTGTCTGCATTTTTAACTTGGTGTAAGTGTGTGTCTGTGTTACTGGGTATCAGTGTATGCCTTTGTTACTTGGTGTCAGTGGATGTCAAAATACTTGGTGTAAGTGTATGTCTTTGTTACTTGCTGTAATAGTCTGTCTTTGTTACTTGGTGTCAGTGTATGTCTGTGTTACGTGGTGTAAGTGTGTGTATTTGTTACTTGGTGTAATTGTGTGTCTTTGTTACTTGGTGTCAGTGTATGTCTTTGTTACTTGGTGTAAGTGTATGTCTTTGTTACTTGGTGTCAGTGTATGTCTTTGTGACTTGGTGCCAGTGTCTGTCTTCGTTACTTGGTGTCAGTGTTTGTCTTTGTTACTAGGTGTCAGTGTCTGTCTTTGTGACTTGGTGACAGTGTATGTCTTTGTTACTTGGTGTCAGTGTATGTCTTTGTTGCTTGGTGTCAGTGCATGTCTGTGTTAATTGGTGTAAATGTGTGTCTTTGTTACTTGCTGTAAGTGTGTGTCTGTGTTACTGGGTATCCGTGTATGTCTTTGTTACTTGGTGTCAGTGTATGTCTGTGTTACATGGTGTCAGTGTGTGTCTATGTTACTGGGTGTCAGTGTATGTCTTTGTTACTGGGAGTCAGTGTATGTCTTTGTGACTTGGTGTCAGTGTATGTCTTTGTTACTGGGAGTCAGTGTATTTCTTTGTTACTTGGTGTCAGTGTATGTGTTTGTTACTTGGTGTCAGTGTATGTCTGTGTTACTTGGTGCAAGTGTGTGTCTTTGTTACTTGGTGTAACTGTGTGTCTGTGTTACTGGGTATCAGTGTATGTCTTTGTTACTTGGTGTCAGTGTATGTGTTTGTTACTTGGTGTCAGTGTATGTCTGTGTTACTTGGTGTCAGTGTATGTCTGTGATACTGGGTGTCAGTGTATGTCTTTGTTACTTGGTGTCATTGTTTGTCTTTGTTACTTGGTGTCAGTGTTTTCCTTTGTTACTTCGTGTCAGTGTATGCCTGTGATACTGGTGTCAGTGTCTGTCTTTGTTACTTGGTTTCAGTGTTTGCCTTTGTTACTTCGTGTCAGTGTATGTCTGTGTTACTGGGTGTCAGTGTATGTCTTTGTTACTGTGTATCAGTGTTTCTCTTTGGTACTGGGTGTCAGTGAGTGTGTGTCTGTGTTACTGGGTATCAGTGTCTGTCTTTGTTACTTGGTGTAGGTTTCTGTCAGTGTTCCTTGTTGTCAGTGTCTGTCTGTGTTACTGGGTATAAGTGTGTGTCTTTGTGACTTGGTGTCAGTGTATGTCTTTGTTACTGGGTGTCAGTGTGTGTCTTTGTGACTTGGTGTCAGTGTATGCCTTTGTTACTTGATGTAAGTGTGTGTCTGTGTTACTGGGTATCAGTGTATGTCTTTGTTACTTGGTGTCAGTGTATGTCAATATACTTGGTGTGAGTGTATTTCTTTGTTACTTGGTGGAATTGTCTGTCTTTGTCACTTGGTGTCAGTGTATGTCTTTGTTACTTGGTGTAAGTGTGTTTCTTTGTTACTTGGTGTAAGTGTATGTCTTTGTTACTGGGTGTCAGTGTGTGTCTTTGTGACTTGGTGTCAGTGTATGCCTTTGTTACTTGGTGTAAGCGTGTATCTGTGTTACTGGGTGTCAGTGTATGTCTTTGTTACTTGGTGTCAGTGTATGTCTGTGATACTGGGTGTCAGTGTATGTCTTTGTTACTTTGTGTCATTGTTTGTCTTTGTTACTTGGTGTCAGTGTTTTTCTTTGTTACTTCGTGTCAGTGTCTGCCTGTGATACTGGTGTCAGTGTCTGTCTTTGTTACTTGGTTTCAGTGTTTGCCTTTGTTACTTGGTGTCAGTGTTTGACTTTGTTACTTCGTGTCAGTGTATGTCTGTGTTACTGGGTGTCAGTGTATGTCTTTGTTACTGTGTATCAGTGTTTCTCTCTGGTACTGGGTGTCAGTGAGTGTGTGTCTGTGTTACTGGGTATCAGTGTATGTCTTTGTTACTTGGTGTAGGTTTCTGTCAGTGTTCCTTGTTGTCAGTGTCTGTCTGTGTTACTGGGTATAAGTGTGTGTCTTTGTGACTTGGTGTCAGTGTATGTCTTTGTTACTGGGTGTCAGTGTGTGTCTTTGTGACTTGGTGTCAGTGTATGCCTTTGTTACTTGATGTAAGTGTGTGTCTGTGTTACTGGGTATCAGTGTATGTCTTTGTTACTTGGTGTCAGTGTATGTCAATATACTTGGTGTAAGTGTATTTCTTTGTTACTTGGTGGAATTGTCTGTCTTTGTCACTTGGTGTCAGTGTATGTCTTTGTTACTTGGTGTAAGTGTGTTTCTTTGTTACTTGGTGTAAGTGTATGTCTTTGTTACTGGGTGTCAGTGTGTGTCTTTGTGACTTGGTGTCAGTGTATGCCTTTGTTACTTGGTGTAAGCGTGTATCTGTGTTACTGGGTGTCAGTGTATGTCTTTGTTACTTGGTGTCAGTGTATGTCTGTGATACTGGGTGTCAGTGTATGTCTTTGTTACTTTGTGTCATTGTTTGTCTTTGTTACTTGGTGTCAGTGTTTTTCTTTGTTACTTCGTGTCAGTGTCTGCCTGTGATACTGGTGTCAGTGTCTGTCTTTGTTACTTGGTTTCAGTGTTTGCCTTTGTGACTTGGTGTCAGTGTATGCCTTTGTTACTTGATGTAAGTGTGTGTCTGTGTTACTGGGTATCAGTGTATGTCTTTGTTACTTGGTGTCAGTGTATGTCAATATACTTGGTGTAAGTGTATTTCTTTGGTACTTGGTGGAATTGTCTGTCTTTGTTATTTGTTGTCAGTGTATGTCTTTGTTACTTGGTGTAAGTGTGTTTCTTTGTTACTTGGTGTATGTGTATGTCTTTGTTACTTGGTGTCAGTGTGTGTCTGTGTTCCTGGGTATCAGTGTATGTCTTTGTGACTTGGTATCAGTGTATGTCTTTGTTGCTGGGTGTCAGTGTGTGTCTGTGTGACTTGCTGTCAGTGTATGTCTTTGTTACTGTGTATCAGTGTTTCTCTGTGTTACTGGGTGTCAGTGTGTGTTTGTTTGTGTTACTGGGTGTCAATGTGTGTCTGTGAATTTAGGTGTCAGTATTTAGTTTAGTTTAGAGATACAGCACTTAAACAGGCCCTTCGGCCCACCGGGTCTGTGACGACCGTCAACCACCCATTTATACTAATCCTACACTAATCCCGTATTCCTATCACATCCCCAAAAGTCCCTATATATTTCCCTCCCACCTACCTATACTAGGGGCAATTTCTGATGGCCAATTAACCTATCAACCTGCAAGTATTTGGCATGTGGGAGGAAACCGGAGCACGGAGTAAGTGTGTGTCTTTGTTACTTGGTGTCCGTGTGTGTCTGTGTTACTGGGTGTCAGTGTATGTCTTTGCTACTGGGTGTAAGTGTATGTCTTTGTTACTTGATGTAAGTGCGTGTCTGTGTTACTGGGTATCAGTGTCTGTCTTTGTTACTTGGTGTAAGTGTGTGTCTGTGTTGCTGGGTATCAGTGTATGACTTTGTTACTTGGTGTCAGTGTATGTCTGTGTTACTTGGTGTCAGTGTGTGTCTGTGTTACTGGGTATCAGTGTATGTCTTTGTGACTTGGTGTCATTGCATGTCTTTGTTACTGGGTGTCAGTGTGTGTCTTTGTGACTTGGTGGCAGTGTCTGCATTTTTAACTTGGTGTAAGTGTGTGTCTGTGTTACTGGGAATCAGTGTATGCCTTTGTTACTTGGTGTCAGTGGATGTCAAAATACTTGGTGTAAGTGTATGTCTTTGTTACTTGCTGTAATAGTCTGTCTTTGTTACTTGGTGTCAGTGTATGTCTGTGTTACGTGGTGTAAGTGTGTGTATTTGTTACTTGGTGTAATTGTGTGTCTTTGTTACTTGGTGTCAGTGTATGTCTTTGTTACTTGGTGTAAGTGTATGTCTTTGTTACTTGGTGTCAGTGTATGTCTTTGTGACTTGGTGCCAGTGTCTGTCTTCGTTACTTGGTGTCAGTGTTTGTCTTTGTTACTAGGTGTCAGTGTCTGTCTTTGTGACTTGGTGACAGTGTATGTCTTTGTTACTTGGTGTCAGTGTATGTCTTTGTTACTTGGTGTCAGTGCATGTCTGTGTTAATTGGTGTAAATGTGTGTCTTTGTTACTTGCTGTAAGTGTGTGTCTGTGTTACTGGGTATCCGTGTATGTCTTTGTTACTTGGTGTCAGTGTATGTCTGTGTTACATGGTGTCAGTGTGTGTCTATGTTACTGGGTATCAGTGTATGTCTTTGTGACTTGGTGTCATTGCATGTCTTTGTTACTGGGTGTCAGTGTGTGTCTTTGTTACTTGGTGTAAGTGTGTGTCTGTGTTGCTGGGTATCAGTGTATGACTTTGTTACTTGGTGTCAGTGTATGTCTGTGTTACTTGGTGTCAGTGTGTGTCTGTGTTACTGGGTATCAGTGTATGTCTTTGTGACTTGGTGTCATTGCATGTCTTTGTTACTGGGTGTCAGTGTGTGTCTTTGTGACTTGGTGGCAGTGTCTGCATTTTTAACTTGGTGTAAGTGTGTGTCTGTGTTACTGGGAATCAGTGTATGCCTTTGTTACTTGGTGTCAGTGGATGTCAAAATACTTGGTGTAAGTGTATGTCTTTGTTACTTGCTGTAATAGTCTGTCTTTGTTACTTGGTGTCAGTGTATGTCTGTGTTACGTGGTGTAAGTGTGTGTATTTGTTACTTGGTGTAATTGTGTGTCTTTGTTACTTGGTGTCAGTGTATGTCTTTGTTACTTGGTGTAAGTGTATGTCTTTGTTACTTGGTGTCAGTGTATGTCTTTGTGACTTGGTGCCAGTGTCTGTCTTCGTTACTTGGTGTCAGTGTTTGTCTTTGTTACTAGGTGTCAGTGTCTGTCTTTGTGACTTGGTGACAGTGTATGTCTTTGTTACTTGGTGTCAGTGTATGTCTTTGTTACTTGGTGTCAGTGCATGTCTGTGTTAATTGGTGTAAATGTGTGTCTTTGTTACTTGCTGTAAGTGTGTGTCTGTGTTACTGGGTATCCGTGTATGTCTTTGTTACTTGGTGTCAGTGTATGTCTGTGTTACATGGTGTCAGTGTGTGTCTATGTTACTGGGTGTCAGTGTATGCCTTTGTTACTGGGAGTCAGTGTATGTCTTTGTGACTTGGTGTCAGTGTATGTCTTTGTTACTGGGAGTCAGTGTATTTCTTTGTTACTTGGTGTCAGTGTATGTGTTTGTTACTTGGTGTCAGTGTATGTCTGTGTTACTTGGTGCAAGTGTGTGTCTTTGTTACTTGGTGTAACTGTGTGTCTGTGTTACTGGGTATCAGTGTATGTCTTTGTTACTTGGTGTCAGTGTATGTGTTTGTTACTTGGTGTCAGTGTATGTCTGTGTTACTTGGTGTCAGTGTATGTCTGTGATACTGGGTGTCAGTGTATGTCTTTGTTACTTGGTGTCATTGTTTGTCTTTGTTACTAGGTGTCAGTGTTTTCCTTTGATACTTCGTGTCAGTGTATGCCTGTGATACTGGTGTCAGTGTCTGTCTTTGTTACTTGGTTTCAGTGTTTGCCTTTGTTACTTCGTGTCAGTGTATGTCTGTGTTACTGGGTGTCAGTGTATGTCTTTGTTACTGTGTATCAGTGTTTCTCTTTGGTACTGGGTGTCAGTGAGTGTGTGTCTGTGTTACTGGGTATCAGTGTATGTCTTTGTTACTTGGTGTAGGTTTCTGTCAGTGTTCCTTGTTGTCAGTGTCTGTCTGTGTTACTGGGTATAAGTGTGTGTCTTTGTGACTTGGTGTCAGTGTATGTCTTTGTTACTGGGTGTCAGTGTGTGTCTTTGTGACTTGGTGTCAGTGTATGCCTTTGTTACTTGATGTAAGTGTGTGTCTGTGTTACTGGGTATCAGTGTATGTCTTTGTTACTTGGTGTCAGTGTATGTCAATATACTTGGTGTAAGTGTATTTCTTTGTTACTTGGTGGAATTGTCTGTCTTTGTCACTTGGTGTCAGTGTATGTCTTTGTTACTTGGTGTAAGTGTGTTTCTTTGTTACTTGGTGTAAGTGTATGTCTTTGTTACTGGGTGTCAGTGTGTGTCTTTGTGACTTGGTGTCAGTGTATGCCTTTGTTACTTGGTGTAAGCGTGTATCTGTGTTACTGGGTGTCAGTGTATGTCTTTGTTACTTGGTGTCAGTGTATGTCTGTGATACTGGGTGTCAGTGTATGTCTTTGTTACTTTGTGTCATTGTTTGTCTTTGTTACTTGGTGTCAGTGTTTTTCTTTGTTACTTCGTGTCAGTGTCTGCCTGTGATACTGGTGTCAGTGTCTGTCTTTGTTACTTGGTTTCAGTGTTTGCCTTTGTTACTTGGTGTCAGTGTTTGACTTTGTTACTTCGTGTCAGTGTATGTCTGTGTTACTGGGTGTCAGTGTATGTCTTTGTTACTGTGTATCAGTGTTTCTCTCTGGTACTGGGTGTCAGTGAGTGTGTGTCTGTGTTACTGGGTATCAGTGTATGTCTTTGTTACTTGGTGTAGGTTTCTGTCAGTGTTCCTTGTTGTCAGTGTCTGTCTGTGTTACTGGGTATAAGTGTGTGTCTTTGTGACTTGGTGTCAGTGTATGTCTTTGTTACTGGGTGTCAGTGTGTGTCTTTGTGACTTGGTGTCAGTGTATGCCTTTGTTACTTGATGTAAGTGTGTGTCTGTGTTACTGGGTATCAGTGTATGTCTTTGTTACTTGGTGTCAGTGTATGTCAATATACTTGGTGTAAGTGTATTTCTTTGTTACTTGGTGGAATTGTCTGTCTTTGTCACTTGGTGTCAGTGTATGTCTTTGTTACTTGGTGTAAGTGTGTTTCTTTGTTACTTGGTGTAAGTGTATGTCTTTGTTACTGGGTGTCAGTGTGTGTCTTTGTGACTTGGTGTCAGTGTATGCCTTTGTTACTTGGTGTAAGCGTGTATCTGTGTTACTGGGTGTCAGTGTATGTCTTTGTTACTTGGTGTCAGTGTATGTCTGTGATACTGGGTGTCAGTGTATGTCTTTGTTACTTTGTGTCATTGTTTGTCTTTGTTACTTGGTGTCAGTGTTTTTCTTTGTTACTTCGTGTCAGTGTCTGCCTGTGATACTGGTGTCAGTGTCTGTCTTTGTTACTTGGTTTCAGTGTTTGCCTTTGTTACTTGGTGTCAGTGTTTGACTTTGTTACTTCGTGTCAGTGTATGTCTGTGTTACTGGGTGTCAGTGTATGTCTTTGTTACTGTGTATCAGTGTTTCTCTCTGGTACTGGGTGTCAGTGAGTGTGTGTCTGTGTTACTGGGTATCAGTGTATGTCTTTGTTACTTGGTGTAGGTTTGTGTCAGTGTTCCTTGTTGTCAGTGTCTGTCTGTGTTACTGGGTATAAGTGTGTGTCTTTGTGACTTGGTGTCAGTGTATGTCTTTGTTACTGGGTGTCAGTGTGTGTCTTTGTGACTTGGTGTCAGTGTATGCCTTTCTTACTTGGTGCAAGTGTGTGTCTGTGTTACTGGGTATCAGTGTATGTCTTTGTTACTTGGTGTCAGTGTATGTCAATATACTTGGTGTAAGTGTATTTCTTTGGTACTTGGTGGAATTGTCTGTCTTTGTTATTTGTTGTCAGTGTATGTCTTTGTTACTTGGTGTAAGTGTGTTTCTTTGTTACTTGGTGTATGTGTATGTCTTTGTTACTTGGTGTCAGTGTGTGTCTGTGTTCCTGGGTATCAGTGTATGTCTTTGTGACTTGGTATCAGTGTATGTCTTTGTTGCTGGGTGTCAGTGTGTGTCTGTGTGACTTGCTGTCAGTGTATGTCTTTGTTACTGTGTATCAGTGTTTCTCTGTGTTACTGGGTGTCAGTGTGTGTTTGTTTGTGTTACTGGGTGTCAGTGTGTGTCTGTGAATTTAGGTGTCAGTATTTAGTTTAGTTTAGAGATACAGCACTTAAACAGGCCCTTCGGCCCACCGGGTCTGTGACGACCGTCAACCACCCATTTATACTAATCCTACACTAATCCCGTATTCCTATCACATCCCCAAAAGTCCCTATATATTTCCCTCCCACCTACCTATACTAGGGGCAATTTCTGATGGCCAATTAACCTATCAACCTGCAAGTATTTGGCATGTGGGAGGAAACCGGAGCACGGAGTAAGTGTGTGTCTTTGTTACTTGGTGTCCGTGTGTGTCTGTGTTACTGGGTGTCAGTGTATGTCTTTGCTACTGGGTGTAAGTGTATGTCTTTGTTACTTGATGTAAGTGCGTGTCTGTGTTACTGGGTATCAGTGTCTGTCTTTGTTACTTGGTGTAAGTGTGTGTCTGTGTTGCTGGGTATCAGTGTATGACTTTGTTACTTGGTGTCAGTGTATGTCTGTGTTACTTGGTGTCAGTGTGTGTCTGTGTTACTGGGTATCAGTGTATGTCTTTGTGACTTGGTGTCATTGCATGTCTTTGTTACTGGGTGTCAGTGTGTGTCTTTGTGACTTGGTGGCAGTGTCTGCATTTTTAACTTGGTGTAAGTGTGTGTCTGTGTTACTGGGTATCAGTGTATGCCTTTGTTACTTGGTGTCAGTGGATGTCAAAATACTTGGTGTAAGTGTATGTCTTTGTTACTTGCTGTAATAGTCTGTCTTTGTTACTTGGTGTCAGTGTATGTCTGTGTTACGTGGTGTAAGTGTGTGTATTTGTTACTTGGTGTAATTGTGTGTCTTTGTTACTTGGTGTCAGTGTATGTCTTTGTTACTTGGTGTAAGTGTATGTCTTTGTTACTTGGTGTCAGTGTATGTCTTTGTGACTTGGTGCCAGTGTCTGTCTTCGTTACTTGGTGTCAGTGTTTGTCTTTGTTACTAGGTGTCAGTGTGTGTCTTTGTGACTTGGTGTCAGTGTATGTCTTTGTTACTTGGTGTCAGTGTTTGTCTTTGTTACTTAGTGTCAGTGTATGTCTGTGTAACTGGGTGTCAGTGTATGGCTTTGTTACTTGGGGTCAGTGTTTGTCTTTGTTACTTGGTGTCAGTGTTTGTCTTTGTTACTTCGTGTCTGCGTATGTCTGTGATACTGGGTGTCAGTGTATGTCTTTGTTACTTGGTGTCAGTGCATGTCTTTATTACTTCGTGTCAGTGCATGTCTGTGATACTGGGTGTCAGTGTATGTCTTTTTACTTGGTGTCAGTGTTTGTCTTTGTTACTTGGTGTCAGTGTTTGTCTTTGTTACTTCGTGTCAGTGTATGTGTATGAGACTGGGTGTCAGTGTATGTCAATATTACTTCGTGTCAGTGCATGTCTGTGTTACTGGGTGTCAGTGTATGTCTTTGTTACTTGGTGTCAGTGTTGTCTTTGTTACTTCGTGTCAGTGTACGTCTGTGTTACTGGATGTCAGTGTATGTCTTTGTTACTTGGTGTCAGTGTTTGTCTTTGTTACTTCGTGTCAGTGTATGTCTGTGTTACTGGGTGTCAGTGTATGTCTTTGTTACTTGGTGTCAGTGTTTGTCTTTGTTACTTGGTGTCAGTGTTTGTCTTTGTTACTTCGTGTCAGTGTATGTCTGTGATACTGGGTGTCAGTGTATGCTTTGTTACTTGGTGTCAGTGTATGTCTTTGTTACTGGGTGTAAGTGTATGTCTTTGTTACTTGGTGTCAGTGTATGTCTTTGTGACTTGGTGTAAGTGTGTGTCTTTGTTACTTGGCGTTCGTGTATGTCTTTGTTACTTGGAGTAAGGGTGTGTCTTTGTTACTTGGTCTAAGTGTATGTCTTCGTTACTTGGTGTAAGTGTTTGTCTTTGTTACTTGGCGTCAGTGTGTGTCTTTGTTACTTGGTGCAAGTGTATGTCTTTGTTACATGGTGTCAGTGCGTGTCTTTGTTACTGGGTGTCAGTGTGTGTCTTTGTTACTTGGTGTAAGTGTTTGTCTTTGTTACTTGGTGTCAGTGTGTGTCTTTGTAACTTGGTGTAATTGTATGTCTTTGTTACTTGGTGTCAGTGTGTGTCTTTGTTACTTGCTGTCAGTGTATGTCTTTGTTACTGGGTCTAAGTGTATGCCTTTGTTACTTGGCATAAGTGTATGCCTTTGTGACTTGGTGTAAGTGTGTGTCTTTGTTACTTGGTGTCAGTGTATGTCTTTGCTACTTGGTGTAAGTGGATGTCTTTGTGACTTGGTGTAAGTGTGTGTCTTTGTTACTTGGTGTCAGTGTATGTCTGTGTTACTGGGTGTCATTGTGTGTCTTGTTACTTGGTGTGAGTGTGTGTCTGTGTTACTGGGTGTAAGTGTGTGTATGTGTGACTTGGCGTCAGTGTTTGTATTTGTTAGTTTGTGTCAGTGTATATCTTTGTTTCTTGGTGTCAGTGTTTGTCTTTGTTACATGGTGTCAGTGTTTGTCTTTGTTACTTCGTTTCAGTGCATGTCTGTGTTACTGGGTGTCAGTGTCTGTCTTTGTTACTTGGTGTCAGTGTTTGTCTGTGATACTGGGTGTCAGTGTAGGTTTTTGTTACTTTGTGTCAGTGTTTGTCTGTTACTTGGTGTCAGTGTTTGTCTTTGTTATTTCGTGTCAGTGTATGTCTGTGTTACTGGGTGTCAGTGTATGTCTTTGTTACTTGGTGTCAGTGTTTGTCTTTGTTACTTCGTGTCAGTGTATGTCTGTGTTACTGGATGTCAGTGTCTGTCTTTGTTACTTGTTGTCAGTGTTTGTCTTTGTTACTTGGTGTCAGTGTTTGTCTTTGTTACTTCGTGTCAGTGTATGTCTGTGTTACTGGGTGTCAGTGTTTGTCTTTGTTACTTGGTGTCAGTGTTTGTCTTTGTTACTTGGTGTCAGTGTTTGTCTTTTTTACTTCGTGTCAGTGTATGTCTGTGATACTGGGTGTAATTGTGTGTATTTGTTACTTGGTGTCAGTGTTTGTCTTTGTTACTTCGTGTCAGTGTATGTGTGTGATACTGGGTGTCAGTGTATGTCTTTGTTACTTGGTGTCAGTGTTGGTCTGTGTTGCTGGGTGTCAGCGTATGTCTTTGTTACTTGGTGTCAGTGTTTGTCTTTGTTGCTTGGTGTCAGTGTTTGTCTTTGTTACTTCGTGTCAGTGTATGTCTGTGTTACTGGGTGTCAGTGTATGTCTTTGTTACTTGGTGTCAGTGTTTGTCTGCGATACTGGGTGTCAGTGTATGTCTTTGTTACTTCGTGTCAGTGTATGTCTGTGATACTGGTGTCAGGGTCTGTCTTTGTTACTTGGTTTCAGTGTTTGCCTTTGTTACTTGGTGTCAGTGTTTGACTTTGGTACTTCGTGTCAGTGTGTGTCTGTGTTACTGGGTGTCAGTGTATGTCTTTGTTGCTGTGTATCAGTGTTTCTCTCTGTTACTGGGTGTCAGTGAGTGTGTGTCTGTGTTGCTGGGTATCAGTGTATGTCTTTGATACTTGCTGTCCGTTTGTGTCAGTGTTACTTGGTGTCAGTGTCTGTCTTTGTTACTGGGTGTCAGTGTTTGTCTTTTTACTTGGTGTCCGTGTGTGTCTGTGTTACTGGGTGTCAGTGCATGTCTTTGTTACTGGGTCTCAGTGTCTGTCTTTGTCACTTGGTGTAAGTGTGTGTCTGTGTTACTTAGTGTCAGTGTGTCTTTGTTACTTGGGGCAAGTGTATGTCTTTGTTACTTGGTGTCAGTGTGGGTCTTTGTTACATGATGTCAGTGTGTGTCTTGGTTACTTGGTGCAAGTTTATGTCTATGTTACTTGGTGTCAGTGTGTGTCTTTGTTACTTCATGCAAGTGTATGTCTTTGTTACATGGTGTCAGTGTATGTCTGTGTTACTGGGTGTCATTGTGTGTCTTGTTACTTGGTGTGAGTGTGTGTCTGTGTTACTGGGTGTAAGTGTGTGTATGTGTGACTTGGCGTCAGTGTTTGTATTTGTTAGTTTGTGTCAGTGTATATCTTTGTTTCTTGGTGTCAGTGTTTGTCTTTGTTACATGGTGTCAGTGTTTGTCTTTGTTACTTCGTTTCAGTGCATGTCTGTGTTACTGGGTGTCAGTGTCTGTCTTTGTTACTTGGTGTCAGTGTTTGTCTGTGATACTGGGTGTCAGTGTAGGTTTTTGTTACTTTGTGTCAGTGTTTGTCTGTTACTTGGTGTCAGTGTTTGTCTTTGTTATTTCGTGTCAGTGTATGTCTGTGTTACTGGGTGTCAGTGTATGTCTTTGTTACTTGGTGGCAGTGTTGTCTTTGTTACTTCGTGTCAGTGTATGTCTGTGTTACTGGATGTCAGTGTCTGTCTTTGTTACTTGTTGTCAGTGTTTGTCTTTGTTACTTGGTGTCAGTGTTTGTCTTTGTTACTTCGTGTCAGTGTATGTCTGTGTTACTGGGTGTCAGTGTTTGTCTTTGTTACTTGGTGTCAGTGTTTGTCTTTGTTACTTGGTGTCAGTGTTTGTCTTTTTTACTTCGTGTCAGTGTATATCTGTGATCCTGGTGTCAGTGCCTGTCTTTGTTACTTGGTTTCAGTGTTTGTCTTTGTTACTTGGTGTCAGTGTTTGTCTTCGTTACTTCGTGTCAGTGTATGTCTGTGTAACTGGGTGTCAGTGTATGTCTTTGTTACTTGTTGTCAGTGTTTGTCTTTGTTACTTCGTGTCAGTGCATGTCTGTGATACTGGGTGTCAGTGTATGCTTTGTTACTTGGTGTCAGTGTATATCTGTGATACTGGGCGTCAGTGTATGTATTTGTTACTTGGTGTCAGTGTTTGTCTTTGTTACTTGGTGTCAGTGTTTGTCTTTGTTACTTCGTGTCAGTGTATGTCTGTGATACTGGGTGTCAGTGTCTGTCTTTGTTACTTGGTGTCAGTGTTTGTCTTTGTTACTTAGTGTCAGTGTATGTCTGTGTAACTGGGTGTCAGTGTATGTCTTTGTTACTTGGGGTCAGTGTTTGTCTTTGTTACTTGGTGTCAGTGTTTGTCTTTGTTACTTCGTGTCTGCGCATGTCTGTGATACTGGGTGTCAGTGTATGTCTTTGTTACTTGGTGTCAGTGCATGTCTTTATTACTTCGTGTCAGTACATGTCTGTGATACTGGGTGTCAGTGTATGTCTTTTTACTTGGTGTCAGTGTTTGTCTTTGTTACTTGGTGTCAGTGTTTGTCTTTGTTACTTCGTGTCAGTGTATGTCTTTGTTACTTGGTGTCAGTGTTTGTCTTTGTTACTTGGTGGCAGTGTTGTCTTTGTTACTTCGTGTCAGTGTATGTCTGTGTTACTGGATGTCAGTGTATGTCTTTGTTACTTGGTGTCAGTGTTTGTCTTTGTTACTTGGTGTCAGTGTTTGTCTTTGTTACTTCGTGTCAGTGTAGGTCTGTGTTACTGGGTGTCAGTGTATGTCTTTGTTACTTGGTGTCAGTGTTTGTCTTTGTTACTTGGTGTCAGTGTTTGTCGTTGTTACTTCGTGTCAGTGTATGTCTGTGATACTGGGTGTCAGTGTATGCTTTGTTACTTGGTGTCAGTGTATGTCTTTGTTACTGGGTGTAAGTGTATGTCTTTGTTACTTGGTGTCAGTGTATGTCTTTGTGACTTGGTGTAAGTGTGTGTCTTTGTTACTTGGCGTTAGTGTATGTCTTTGTTACTTGGAGTAAGGGTGTGTCTTTGTTACTTGGTCTAAGTGTATGTCTTCGTTACTTGGTGTAAGTGTTTGTCTTTGTTACTTGGCGTCAGTGTGTGTCTTTGTTACTTGGTGCAAGTGTATGTCTTTGTTACATGGTGTCAGTGCGTGTCTTTGTTACTGGGTGTCAGTGTGTGTCTTTGTTACTTGGTGTAAGTGTATGTCTTAGTTACTTGGTGTAAGTGTTTGTCTTTGTTACTTGGTGTCAGTGTGTGTCTTTGTTACTTGGTGTAATTGTATGTCTTTGTTACTTGGTGTCAGTGTGTGTCTTTGTTACTTGGTGTCAGTGTATGTCTTTGTTACAGGGACTAAGTGTATGTCTTTGTTACTTGGCATAAGTGTATGCCTTTGTGACTTGGTGTAAGTGTTTTTTCTTTGTTACTTGGTGTCAGTGTATGTCTGTGTTACTGGGTGTCATTGTGTGTCTTGTTACTTGGTGTGAGTGTGTGTCTGTGTTACTGGGTGTAAGTGTGTGTCTGTGTGACTTGGCGTCAGTGTTTGTATTTGTTAGTTTGAGTCAGTGTATATCTTTGTTGGTTGGTGTCAGTGTTTGTCTTTGTTACATGGTGTCAGTGTTTGTCTTTGTTACTTCGTTTCAGTGCATGTCTGTGTTACTGGGTGTCAGTGTATGTCTTTGTTACTTGGTGTCAGTGTTTGTCTGTGATACTGGGTGTCAGTGTAGGTCTTTGTTACTTTGTGTCAGTGTTTGTCTTTGTTATTTCGTGTCAGTGTATGTCTGTGTTACTGGGTGTCAGTGTATGTCTTTGTTACTTGGTGGCAGTGTTGTCTTTGTTACTTCGTGTCAGTGTATGTCTGTGTTACTGGATGTCAGTGTCTGTCTTTGTTACTTGGTGTCAGTGTTTGTCTTTGTTAATTGGTGTCAGTGTTTGTCTTTGTTACTTCGTGTCAGTGTATGTCTGTGTTACTGGGTGTCAGTGTATGTCTTTGTTACTTGGTGTCAGTGTTTGTCTTTGTTACTTGGTGTCCGTGTTTGTCTTTGTTACTTCGTGTCAGTGTATGTCTGTGATACTGGGTGTAATTGTGTGTCTTTGTTACTTCGTGTCAGTGTATGTGTGTGATACTGGGTGTCAGTGTATGTCTTTGTTACTTGGTGTCATTGTTGGTCTGTGTTGCTGGGTGTCAGCGTATGTCTTTGTTACTTGGTGTCAGTGTTTGTCTTTGTTACTTGGTGTCAGTGTTTGTCTTTGTTACTTCGTGTCAGTGTATGTCTGTGTTACTGGGTGTCAGTGTATGTCTTTGTTACTTGGTGTCAGTGTTTGTCTGCGATACTGGGTGTCAGTGTATGTCTTTGTTACTTCGTGTCAGTGTATGACTGTGATACTGGTGTCAAGGTCTGTCTTTGTTACTTGGTTTCAGTGTTTGCCTTTGTTACTTGGTGTCAGTGTTTGACTTTGTTACTTCGTGTCAGTGTGTGTCTGTGTTACTGGGTGTCAGTGTATGTCTTTGTTACTGTGTATCAGTGTTTCTCTCTGTTACTGGGTGTCAGTGAGTGTGTGTCTGTGTTGCTGGGTATCAGTGTATGTCTTTGTTACTTGGTGTACGTTTGTGTCAATGTTACTTGGTGTCAGTGTCTGTCTTTGTTACTGGGTGTTAGTGTCTGTCTTTGTCACTTGGTGTAAGTGTGTGTCTGTGTTACTTAGTGTCAGTGTGTGTCTTTGTTACTTGGTGCAAGTGTATGTCTTTGTTACTTGGTGTCAGTGTGGGTCTTTGTTACTTGGTGTCAGTGTGTGTCTTGGTTACATGATGTCGGTGTGTGTCTTGGTTACTTGGTGCAAGTTTATGTCTTTGGTACTTGGTGTCAGTGTGTGTCTTTGTTACTTGGTGCAAGTTTATGTCTTTGTTACATGGTGTCAGTGTGTGTCTGTGTTACTGGGTGTCAGTGTTTGTCTTTGTTACTTGATGTTAGTGTATGTCTTTGTTACTTGGTGTAAGTGTGTGTCTTTGTTACTGGTTGTCAGTGCCTGTCTTTGTTACTGGGTGTCAGTGTGTGTCTTTGTTACTTGGTGTAAGTGTATGTCTTTGTTACTTGGTGTAAGTGTTTGTCTTTGTTACTTGGTGCCAGTGTGTGTCTTTGTTACTTGGTGTAATTGTATGTCTTTGTTACTTGGTGTCAGTGTGTGTCTTTGTTACTTGGTGTCAGTGTATGTCTTTGTTACTGGGTCTAAGTGTATGTCTTTGTTACTTGGCATAAGTGTATGCTTTTGTGACTTGGTGTAAGTGTGTGTCTTTGTTACGTGGTGTCAGTTTATGTCTTTGCTACTTGGTGTAAGTGGATGTCTTTGTGACTTGGTGTAAGTGTGTGTCTTTGTTACTTGGTGTCAGTGTATGTCTGTGTTGCTGGGTGTCATTGTGTGTCTTTATTACTTGGTGTGAGTGTGTGTCTGTGTTACTGGGTGTAAGTGTGTGTCTGTGTGACTTGGCGTCAGTGTTTGTATTTGTTGGTTGGTGTCAGTGTATATCTTTGTTACTTGGTGTCAGTGTTTGTCTTTGTTACATGGTGTCAGTGTTTGTCTTTGTTACTTCGTTTCAGTGCATGTCTGTGTTACTGGGTGTCAGTGTATGTCTTTGTTACTTGGTGTCAGTGTTTGTCTGCGATACTGGGTGTCAGTGTAGGTCTTTGTTACTTTGTGTCAGTGTTTGTCTTTGTTACTTGGTGTCAGTGTTTGTCTTTGTCACTTCGTGTCAGTGTATATCTGTGATCCTGGTGTCAGTGCCTGTCTTTGTTACTTGGTTTCAGTGTTTGTCTTTGTTACTTGGTGTCAGTGTTTGTCTTCGTTACTTCGTGTCAGTGTATGTCTGTGTAACTGGGTGTCACTGTATGTCTTTGTTACTTGTTGTCAGTGTTTGTCTTTGTTACTTCGTGTCAGTGCATGTCTGTGATACTGGGTGTCAGTGTATGCTTTGTTACTTGGTGTCAGTGTATGTCTGTGATACTGGGTGTCAGTGTATGTATTTGTTACTTGGTGTCAGTGTTTGTCTTTGTTACTTCGTGTCAGTGTATGTCTGTGATACTGGGTGTCAGTGTCTGTCTTTGTTACTTGGTGTCAGTGTTTGTCTTTGTTACTTAGTGTCAGTGTATGTCTGTGTAACTGGGTGTCAGTGTATGTCTTTGTTACTTGGGGTCAGTGTTTGTCTTTGTTACTTGGTGTCAGAGTTTGTCTTTGTTACTTCGTGTCTGTGTATGTCTGTGATACTGGGTGTCAGTGTATGTCTTTGTTACTTGGTGTCAGTGCATGTCTTTATTACTTCGTGTCAGTGCATGTCTGTGATACTGGGTGTCAGTGTATGTCTTTGTTACTTGGTGTCAGTGTTTGTCTTTGTTACTTCGTGTCAGTGTATGTGTATGAGACTGGGTGTCAGTGTATGTCTTTATTACTTCGTGTCAGTGCATGTCTGTGTTACTGGGTGTCAGTGTATGTCTTTGTTACTTGGTGTCAGTGTTTGTCTTTGTTACTTGGTGGCAGTGTTGTCTTTGTTACTTCGTGTCAGTGTATGTCTGTGTTACTTGGTGTCAGTGTATGTCTTTGTTACTTGGTGTCAGTGTTTGTCTTTGTTACTTGGTGTCAGTGTTTGTCTTTGTTACTTCGTGTCAGTGTATGTCTGTGTTACTGGGTGTCAGTGTATGTCTTTGTTACTTGGTGTCAGTGTTTGTCTTTGTTACTTGGTGTCAGTGTATGACTTTGTTACTGGGTGTCAGTGTATGCTTTGTTACTTGGTGTCAGTGTATGTCTTTGTTACTGGGTGTAAGTGTATGTCTTTGTTACTTGGTGTCAGTGTATGTCTTTGTGACTTGGTGTAAGTGTGTGTCTTTGTTACTTGGCGTTAGTGTATGTCTTTGTTCCTTGGAGTAAGGGTGTGTCTTTGTTACTTGGTGTAATTGTATGTCTTCGTTACTTGGTGTAAGTGTTTGTCTTTGTTACTTGGCGTCAGTGTGTGTCTTTGTTACTTGGTGCAAGTGTATGTCTTTGTTACATGGTGTCAGTGCGTGTCTTTGTTACTGGGTGTCAGTGTGTGTCTTTGTTACTTGGTGTAAGTGTATGTCTTAGTTACTTGGTGTAAGTGTTTGTCTTTGTTACTTGGTCTCAGTGTGTGTCTTTGTTACTTGGTGTAATTGTATGTCTTTGTTACTTGGTGTCAGTGTGTGTCATTGTTACTTGGTGTCAGTGTATGTCTTTGTTACTGGGTCTAAGTGTATGTCTTTGTGACTTGGCATAAGTGTATGCCTTTGTGACTTGGTGTAAGTGTGTGTCTTTGTTACTTGGTGTCAGTGTATGTCTTTGCTACTTGTTGTAAGTGGATGTCTTTGTGACTTGGTGTAAGTGTGTGTCTTTCTTACTTGTTGTCAGTGTATGTCTGTGTTACTGGGTGTCATTGTGTGTCTTGTTACTTGGTGTGAGTGTGTGTCTGTGTTACTGGGTGTAAGTGTGTGTCTGTGTGAATTGGCGTCAGTGTTTGTATTTGTTAGTTTGTGACAGTGTATATCTTTGTTACTTGGTGTCAGTGTTTGTCTTTGTTACATGGTGTCAGTGTTTGTCTTTGTTACTTCGTTTCAGTGCATGTCTGTGTTACTGGGTGTCAGTGTATGTCTTTGTTACTTGGTGTCAGTGTTTGTCTGTGATACTGGGTGTCAGTGTAGGTCTTTGTTACTTTGTGTCAGTGTATGTCTTTGTTACTTGGTGTCAGTGTTTGTCTTTGTTACTTGGTGTCAGTGTTTGTCTTTGTTACTTGGTGTCAGTGTATGTCTTTGTTACTGGGTGTCAGTGTATGCTTTGTTACTTGGTGTCAGTGTATGTCTTTGTTACTGGGTGTAAGTGTATGTCTTTGTTACTTGGTGTCAGTGTATGTCTTTGTGACTTGGTGTAAGTGTGTGTCTTTGTTACTTGGCGTTAGTGTATGTCTTTGTTCCTTGGAGTAAGGGTGTGTCTTTGTTACTTGGTGTAATTGTATGTCTTCGTTACTTGGTGTAAGTGTTTGTCTTTGTTACTTGGCGTCAGTGTGTGTCTTTGTTACTTGGTGCAAGTGTATGTCTTTGTTACATGGTGTCAGTGCGTGTCTTTGTTACTGGGTGTCAGTGTGTGTCTTTGTTACTTGGTGTAAGTGTATGTCTTAGTTACTTGGTGTAAGTGTTTGTCTTTGTTACTTGGTCTCAGTGTGTGTCTTTGTTACTTGGTGTAATTGTATGTCTTTGTTACTTGGTGTTAGTGTGTGTCATTGTGATTTGGTGTAAGTGTGTGTCTTTGTTACTTGGTGTCAGTGTATGTCTTTGCTACTTGGTGTAAGTGGATGTCTTTGTGACTTGGTGTAAGTGTGTGTCTTTCTTACTTGGTGTCAGTGTATGTCTGTGTTACTGGGTGTCATTGTGTGTCTTGTTACTTGGTGTGAGTGTGTGTCTGTGTTACTGGGTGTAAGTGTGTGTCTGTGTGAATTGGCGTCAGTGTTTGTATTTGTTAGTTTGTGTCAGTGTATATCTTTGTTACTTGGTGTCAGTGTTTGTCTTTGTCACATGGTGCCAGTGTTTGTCTTTGTTACTTCGTTTCAGTGCATGTCTGTGTTACTGGGTGTCAGTGTATGTCTTTGTTACTTGGTGTCAGTGTTTGTCTGTGATACTGGGTGTCAGTGTAGGTCTTTGTTACTTTGTGTCAGTGTTTGTCTTTGTTACTTGGTGTCAGTGTTTGTCTTTGTTACTTCGTGTCAGTGTATGTCTGTGTTACTGGGTGTCAGTGTATGTCTTTGTTACTTGGTGTCAGTGTTTGTCTTTGTTACTTGGTGGCAGTGTTGTCTTTGTAACTTCGTGTCAGTGTATGTCTGTGTTCCTGGATGTCAGTGTATGTCTTTGTTACTTGGTGTCAGTGTTTGTAATTGTTACTTCGTGTCAGGGTATGTCTGTGTTACTGGGTGTCAGTGTATGTCTTTGTTACTTGGTGTCAGTGTTTGTCTTTGTTACTTGGTGTCAGTGTTTGTCTTTGTTACTTCGTGTCAGTGTATGTCTGTGATACTGGGTGTCAGTGTATGCTTTGTTACTTGGTGTCAGTGTATGTCTTTGTTACTGGGTGTAAGTGTATGTCTTTGTTAATTGGTGTCAGTGTATGTCTTTGTGACTTGGTGTAAGTGTGTGAATTTGTTTCTTGGCGTTAGTGTATGTCTTTGTTCCTTGGAGTAAGGGTGTGTCTTTGTTACTTGGTGTAAGTGTTTGTCTTTGTTACTTGGCGTCAGTGTGTGTCTTTGTTACTTGGTGTCAGTGCGTGTCTTTGTTACTGGGTGTCAGTGTGTGTCTTTGTTACTTGGTGTAAGTGTATGTCTTAGTGACTTGGTGTAAGTGTTTGTCTTTGTTACATGGTGTCAGTGTGTGTCTGTGTTACTGGGTGTCAGTGTATGTATTTGTTACTTGGTGTCAGTGTTTGTCTTTGTTACTTGGTGTCAGTGTTTGTCTTTGTTACTTCGTGTCAGTGTATGTCTGTGATACTGGGTGTCAGTGTCTGTCTTTGTTACTTGGTGTCAGTGTTTGTCTTTGTTACTTAGTGTCAGTGTATGTCTGTGTAACTGGGTGTCAGTGTATGTCTTTGTTACTTGGGATCAGTGTTTGTCTTTGTTACTTGGTGTCAGTGTTTGTCTTTGTTACTTCGTGTCAGTGTCTTTCTGTGATACTGGGTGTCAGTGTATGCTTTGTTACTTGGTGTCAGTGTTTGTCTTTGTTACTTGGTGTCAGTGTTTGACTTTGTTACTTCGTGTCAGTGTATGTCTGTGATACTGGGTGTCAGTGTCTGTCTTTGTTACTGGGTGTCAGTGTTTGACTTTGTTACTTCGTGTCAGTGTATGTCTGTGATACTGGGTGTCAGTGTCTGTCTTTGTTACTTGGTGTCAGTGTTTGTCTTTGTTACTTAGTGTCAGTGTATGTCTGTGTAACTGGGTGTCAGTGTATGTCTTTGTTACTTGGGATCAGTGTTTGTCTTTGTTACTTGGTGTCAGTGTTTGTCTTTGTTACTTCGTGTCAGTGTATGTCTGTGATACTGGGTGTCAGTGTATGTATTTGTTACTTGGTGTCAGTGTTTGTCTTTGTTACTTGGTGTCAGTGTTTGACTTTGTTACTTCGTGTCAGTGTATGTCTGTGTTACTGGGTGTCAGTGTATGTCTTTGTTACTTGGTGTCAGTGTTTGTCTTTGTTACTTGGTGTCAGTGTTGTCTTTGTTACTTCGTGTCAGTGTATGTCTGTGTTACTGGATGTCAGTGTATGTCTTTGTCACTTGGTGTCAGTGTTTGTCTTTGTTACTTGGTGTCAGTGCTTGTCTTTGTTACTTCGTGTCAGTGTATGTCTGTGTTACTGGGTGTCAGTGTATGTCTTTGTTACTTGGTGTCAGTGTTTGTCTGTGATACTGGGTGTCAGTGTATGTCTTTGTTACTTTGTGTCATTGTTTGTCTTTGTTACTTGGTGTCAGTGTTTTTCTTTGTTACTTCGTGTCAGTGTATTTCTGTGATACTGATGTCAGTGTCTGTCTTTGTTACTTGGTTTCATTGTTTGCCTTTGTTACTTGGTGTCAGTGTTTGTCTTTGTTACTTCGTGTCAGTGTATGTCTGTGTAACTGGGTGTCAGTGTATGTCTTTGTTACTTGGTGTAAGTGTACGTCTTGGTGACTTGGTGTAAGTATGTGTCTTTGTTACTTGATGTCAGTGTATGTCTGTGTTACTGGGTGTCATTGTGTGTCTTTGTTACTTGGTGCAAGTGTGTGTCTGTGTTGCTGGGTGTAAGTGTGTGTCTGTGTTACTTGGCGTCAGTGTTTGTATTTGTTAGTTGGTGTCAGTGTATGTCTTTGTTACTTGGTGTCAGTGTTTGTCTGTGTTACTGGGTGTCAGTGTATGTCTTTGTTACTGGGTGTAAGTGTATGTCTTTGTTACTTGTTGTACGTGTATGTCTTTGTGACTTGGTGTAAGTGTGTGTCTTTGTTACTTGGTGTCAGTGTATGTCTTTGTTACTTGGTGCAAGTGTATGTCTTTGTGACTTGGTGTAAGTGTGTGTCTTTGTTACTAGGTGTCAGTGTATGTCTGTGTTACTGGGTGTCATTGTGTGACTTTGTTACTTGATGTAAGTGTGTGTCTGTGTTACTGGGTGTAATTGTGTGTCTGTGTTACTTGGTGTCAGTGTTTGTATATGTTTTTTGGTGTCAGAGTATGTCTTTGTTACTTGGTGTCAGTGAGTGTCTGTGTTACTGGGTGTCAGTGTTTGTCTTTGTTACTTGGTGTCAGTGTTTGTCTTTGCTACTTCGTGTCAGTGTATGTCTGTGTTACTGGGTCTCAGTGTATGTCTTTGTTACTTGGTGTCAGAGTTTGTCTTTGTTACTTCGTGTCAGTGTATGTCTTTGTTACTTGGTGTCAGTCTATGTCTTTGTTACTTGGTGTCAGTGTTTGTCTTTGTTACTTGGTGTCAGTGCATGACTTTGTTACTTGGTGTCAGTGTATGTCTTTGTTACTTGGTGTCATTGTATGTCTGTGTTACTTGGTGACAGTGTATGTCTTTGTTACTTGGTGTCAGTGTGCGTCTGTGATACTTGGTGTCAGTGTTTGTCTTTGTTACTCGGTGTCAGTGCGTATCTGTGTTCCTGGGTGTCAGTGTATGTCTTTGTTACTTGGTGTCAGTGTATGTCTTTGTTACTTGGTGTCAGTGTGTGTCTTTGTTACTGGGTGTCAGTGTATGTCTGTGTTACTTGGTGTCAGTGTATGTCTTTGTTACTTGGTGTCAGTGTGTGTCTTTGTTACTGGGTGTCAGTGTATGTCTGTGTTACTTGGTGTCAGTTTATGTCTTTGTTACTGGGTGTCAGTGTATGTCTTTGTTACTTGGTGTCAGTGTATGTCTTTGTTACTTGGTGTCACTGTGTGTCTTTGTTACTTGGTGTCAGTGGATGTCTGTGTTACTTGGTATCAGTGTGTGTCTGAGTTACTTGGCTTCAGTGTGTGTCTTTGTTAATGGGTGTCAGTGTATGTCTTTGTTACATGGTGTCAGTGTATGTCTTTGTTACTTGGTGTCAGTGTGTGTCTTTGTTACATCGTGTCAGTGTATGTCTTTGTTACTTGTTGTAAGTTTATGTCTTTGTTACTTTGTGCCAGTGTGTGTCTGTGTTACTGGGTGGCCGTGCATTTCTTAGTTATTTGGTGTCAGCGTATGTCTTTGTGACTTGGTGTCTGTTTATGTCTGTGTTACTTGGTGTCAGTTTATGTCTTTATTACTTGGTGTCAGTGTATGTCTATGTTACTTGGTGTCAGTGTATGTCTTTGTTACTTGGTGTCAGTGTATGTCTGTGTGACTTGTTATCAGTGTATGTCTTTGTTACTTCGTGTCAGTGTATGTCTTTGTTACTTGGTGTAAGTGTATGTCTTTGTTACTTTGTGCCAGTGTGTGTCTGTGTTACTGGGTGGCAGTGCATTTCTTTGTTATTTGGTGTCAGCGTATGTCTTTGTGACTTGGTGTCTGTGTATGTCTGTGTTACTTGGTGTCAGTTTATGTCTTTATTACTTGGTGTCAGTGTATGTCTTTGTTAACTGGTGTCAGTGTATGTCTTTGTTACTTGGTGTCAGTGTGTGTCTGTGTTACTGGGTGTCAGTGTATGTCTTTGTTACTTGGTATCAGTGGTTGTCTTTGTTACTTTGTGTCAGTGTGTGTCTGTGTTACTGGGTGTCAGTGTTTGTCTTTGTTACTTGGTGTCAGTGTGTGTCTTTGTTACTTGGTGTCAGTGTGTGTCTTTGTTACATCGTGTCAGTGTATGTCTTTGTTACTTGGTGTAAGTTTATGTCTTTGTTACTTTGTGCCAGTGTGTGTCTGTGTTACTGGGTGGCAGTGCATTTCTTTGTTATTTGGTGTCAGCGTATGTCTTTGTGACTTGGTGTCTGTTTATGTCTGTGTTACTTGGTGTCAGTTTATGTCTTTATTACTTGGTGTCAGTGTATGACTATGTTACTTGGTGTCAGTGTATGTCTTTGTTACTTATTGTCAGTGTATGTCTGTGTGACTTGTTATCAGTGTATGTCTTTGTTACTTCGTGTCAGTGTATGTCTTTGTTACTTGGTGTAAGTGTATGTCTTTGTTACTTTGTGCCAGTGTGTGTCTGTGTTACTGGGTGGCAGTGCATTTCTTTGTTATTTGGTGTCAGCGTATGTCTTTGTGACTTGGTGTCTGTGTATGTCTGTGTTACTTGGTGTCAGTTTATGTCTTTATTACTTGGTGTCAGTGTATGTCTTTGTTAACTGGTGTCAGTGTATGTCTTTGTTACTTGGTGTCAGTGTGTGTCTGTGATACTGGGTGTCAGTGTATGTCTTTGTTACTTGGTATCAGTGGTTGTCTTTTTTACTTTGTGTCAGTGTGTGTCTGTGTTACTGGGTGTCAGTGTTTGTCTTTGTTACTTGGTGTCAGTGTGTGTCTTTGTTACTTGGTGTCAGTGTATGTCTTTGTTACTTGCTGTAAGTATATGTCTTTGTTACTTGGTGTCAGTGCGTGTCTGTGTTACTGGGTGTCAGTGTTTGTCTTTGTTGCTTGGAGTCAGTGTGTGTCTTTGTTACTTGGTGTAAGTGTATGCCTTTGTTACTTGGTGTCAGTGTGTCTCTTTGCTACTTGGTGTCAGTGTTTTTCTTTGTTACTTGGTGTCAGTGTGTGTCTTTTTTACTTGGTGCAAGTGTATGTCTTTGTTACTTGGTGTCAGTGTGTGTCGTTGTTACTTGGTGTAAGTTTATGTCTTTGTTACTTGGTGTCAGTGCGTGTCTGTGTTACAGGGTGAAAGTGTTTGTCTTTGTTACTTGGTGTCAGTGTATGTCTTGTTACTTCGTGTCAGTGTATGTCTTTATTACTTGGTGTCAATGTTTCTCTGTGTTACTAGGTGTCAGTGTGTGTGTTTGTTACTTGGTGTAAGTGTATGTCTTTGCTACTTGGTGTCAGTGTATGTCTTTGTTACTGGGTGTCAGTGTTTGTCTTTGTTACTTGGTGTCAGGGTTTGTCTGTGTTACTTGGTGTCAGTGTGTGTCTTTGTTACTTGGTGTAAGTTTATGTCTTTGTTACTTGGTGTCAGTGCTTGTCTGTGTTACTGGGTGTGAGTGTTTCGCTTTGTTACTTGGTGTCACTGTTTGTCTGTGTTACTTGGTGTCGGTGTGTGTCTTTGTTACTGTTGTAAGTTTATGTCTTTGTTAATTGGTGTCACTGCGTGTCTGTGTTACTGGGTGTCAGTGTTTGTCTTTGTTACTTGGTGTAAGTGTATGTCTTTGTTAGTTGGTGCAAGTGTGCGTCTTTGTTACTTGGTGACAGTGCGTGTCTGTGTTACTGGGTGTCAGTGTTTGTCTTTGTTACTTGGTGTCAGTGTGTGACTCTGTTACTTCGTGGAAGTGTATGTCTTTGTTACTTGGTGTCAGTGCGTGTCTGTGTTACTGGGTGTCTGTGTTTGTCTTTGTTACTTCGTGTCAGTGTATGTCTGTGATACTGGTTGTCAGTGTATGCTTTGTTACTTGGTGTCAGTGTATGTCTGTGTTACTGGGTGTAAGTGTATGTCTCTGTTACTTGGTGTCAGTGTATGTCTTTGTGACTTGGTGTAAGTGTGTGTCTTTGTTACTTGGCGTTAGTGTATGTCTTTGTTACTTGGTGTAAGGGTGTGTCTTTGTTACTTGGTCTCAGTGTATGTCTTCGTTACTTGGTGTAAGTGTTTGTCTTTGTTACCTGGTGTCAGTGTGTGTCTTTGTTACTTGGTGTAAGTGTATGTCTTTGTTACTTTGTGGAAGTGTGTGTCTTTGTTACTTGGTATCTGTGTTTGTCGTTGTTACTGGGTGTAAGTGTATGTCTTTGTTACTTTGTGTAAGTGTATGTCTTTGTGACTTGGTGCAAGTGGGTGTCTTTGTTACTTGGTGTAAGTGTGTGTCTTTGTTACTTGGTGTCAGTGTATGTCTGTGTTACTGGGTGTCATTGTGTGTCTTTGTTACTTGGTGTAAGTGTGTGTCTGTGTTACTGGGTGTAAGTGTGTGTCTGTGTTACTTGGCGTCAGTGTTTGTATTTGTTAGTTGGCGTCAGTGTATGTCTTTGTTACTTGGTGTCAGTGTTTGTCTGTGTTACTGGGTGTCATTGTATGTCTTTGTTACTTGGTGTCAGTGTTTGTCTTTGTTACTTCGTGTCAGTGTATGTCTGTGATAGTGGGTGTCAGTGTATGTCTTTGTTCCTTCGTGTCTGTGTATGTATTTGTTACTTGATTTCAGTGTTTGTCTTTGTTACTTGGTGTCAGTGTTTGTCTTTGTTACTTCGTGTAACTTTATGTCTGTGATACTGGGTGTCAGTGTATGTCTTTGTTACTTGGTTTCAGTGTTTGTCTTTGTTACTTGGTGTCAGTTTTTGTCTTTGTTCCTTCGTGTCAGTGTATGTCTTTGTAACTGGGTGTCAGTGTATGTCTTTGTTACTTGGTGTCAGTGTTTGTCTTTGTTACTTGGTGTCAGTGTTTGTCTTTGTTACTTCGTGTCAGTGTATGTCTGTGATACTGGGTGTCAGTGTATGTCATTGTTACTTGGTGTCAGTGTATGTCTTTGTTACTGGGTGTAAGTGTATGTCTTTGTTACTTGTTGTACGTGTATCTCTTTGTGACTTGGTGTAAGTGTGTGTCTTTGTTACTTGGTGTCAGTGTATGTCTTTGTTACTTGGTGTAAGTGTATGTCTTTGTGACTTGGTGCAAGTGTGTGTCTTTGTTACTAGGTGTCAGTGTATGTCTGTGTTACTGGGTGTCATTGTGTGTCTTTGTTACTTGATGTAAGTGTGTGTCTGTGTTTCTGGGTGTAATTGTGTGTCTGTGTTACTTGGTGTCAGTGAGTGTCTTTGTTACTGGGTGTCAGTGTTTGTCTTTGTTACTTGGTGTCAGTGTTTGTCTTTGCTACTTCGTGTCAGTGTATGTCTGTGTTACTGGGTGTCAGTGTATGTCTTTGTTACTTGGTGTCAGTGTTTGTCTTTGTTACTTCGTGTCAGTGTATGTCTGTGATACTGGGTGTCCGTATATGTCTTTGTTACTACGTGTCAGTGTATGTCTGTGATACTGGGTGTCAGTGTATGTCATTGTAACTTGGTGTCAGTGTTTGTCTTTTTTACTTGGTGTCAGTGTTTGTCTTTGTTACTTCGTGTCAGTGTATGTCTGTGTTACTGGGTGTCAGTGTATGTCTTTGTTACTTGGTGTCAGTGTTTGTCTTTGTTACTTGGTGTCAGTGTTTGTCTTTGTTCTGGGTGTCAGTGTTTGACTTTGTTACTTGGTGTCAGTGTTTGTCTTTGTTACTTGGTGTCAGTGCATGTCTTTGTTACTTGGTGTCAGTGTATGTCTTTGTTACCTTGGTGTCAGTGTATGTCTGTGTTACTTGGTGACAGTGTATGTCTTTGTTACTTGGTGTCAGTGTGCGTCTGTGATACTTGGTGACAGTGTTTGTCTTTGTTACTCGGTGTCAGTGCGTGTCTGTGTTCCTGGGTGTCAGTGTATGTCTTTGTTACTTGGTGTCAGTGTATGTCTTTGTTACTTGGTGTCAGTGTGTGTCTTTGTTACTGGGTGTCAGTGTATGTCTGTGTTACTTGGTGTCAGTGTATGTCTTTATTACTTGGTGTCAGTGTGTGTCTTTGTTACTGGGTGTCAGTGTATGTCTGTGTGACTTGGTGTCAGTGTATGTCTTTGTTACTGGGTGTCAGTGTATGCCTTTGTTACTTGGTGTCAGTGTATGTCTTTGTTACTTGGTGTCACTGTGTGTCTTTGTTACTTGGTGTCAGTGGATGTCTGTGTTACTTGGTATCAGTGTGCGTCTGAGTTACTTGGTTTCAGTGTGTGTCTTTGTTACTGGGTGTCAGTGTATGTCTTTGTTACATGGTGTCAGTGTATGTCTGTGTTACTTGGTGTCAGTGTATGTCTTTGTTACTTGGTGTCAGTGTATGTCTGTGTGACTTGGTATCAGTGTATGTCTTTGTTACTTCGTGTCAGTGTATGTCTTTGTTACTGGGTTGCAGTGCATTTCTTTGTTATTTGGTGTCAGCGTATGTCTTTGTGACTTGCTGTCTGTGTTTGTCTGTGTTACTTGGTGTCAGTTTATGTCTTTATTACTTGGTGTCAGTGTGTGTCTTTGTTAACTGGTGTCAGTGTATGTCTTTGTTACTTGGTGTCAGTGTGTGCCTGTGTTACTGGGTGTCAGTGTATGTCTTTGTTACTTGGTATCAGTGTTTGTCTTTGTGACTTGGTGTCAGTGTGTGTCTGTGTTACTGGGTGACAGTGTTTGTCTTTGTTACTTGGTGTCAGTGTGTGTCTTTGTTACTTGGTGTCAGTGTCTGTCTTTGTTACTTGGTGTAAGTATATGTCTTTGTTACTTGGTGTCAGTGCGTGTCTGTGTTACTGGGTGTCAGTGTTTGTCTTTGTTACTTGGTGTCACTGTTTGTCTTTGTTACTTGGTGTCAGTGTGTGTCTTTGTTACTTGGTGTAAGTGTATGCCTTTGTTACTTGGTGTCATTGTGTCTCTTTGTTTCTTGGTGTCAGTGTTTTTCTTTGTTACTTGGTGTCAGTGTGTGTCTTTGTTACTTGGTGCAAGTGTATGTCTTTGTTACTTGGTGTCAGTGTGTGTCTTTGTTCCTTGGTGTAAGTTTATGTCTTTGTTACTTGGTGTCAGTGCGTGTCTGTGTTACAGGGTGAAAGTGTTTGTCTTTGTCACTTGGTGTCAGTGTAAGTCTTTATTACTTGGTGTCAATGTTTGTCTGTGTTACTGGGTGTCAGTGTATGTCTTTGTACTTGGTGTCAGTGTATGTCTGTGTTACTGGGTGTCAGTGTTTGTCTTTGTTACTTGGTGTCAGTGGTTGTCTGTGTTACTTGGTGTCAGTGTGCGTCTTTGTTACTTGGTGTAAGTTTATGTCTTTGTTACTTGGTGTCAGTCCGTGTCTGTGTTACTGGGTGTCAGTGTTTGTCTTTGTTACTTGGTGTCACTGCTTGTCTGTGTTACTTGGTGTCGGTGTGTGTCTTTGTTACTGTTGTAAGTTTATGTCTTTGCTACTTGGTGTCAGTGTTTGTCTGTGTTACTTGGTGTCAGTGTTTGTCTTTGTTACCTGTTGGAAGTTTATGTCTTTGTTACTTGGTGTCACTGCGTGTCTGTGTTACTGGGTGTCAGTGTTTGTCTTTGCTACTTGGTGTCAGTGTTTGTCTTTGTTACTTGGTGAAAGTGTATGTCTTTGTTACTTGGTGTAAGTGTGCGTCTTTGTTACTTGGTGACAGTGCGTGTCTGTGTTACTGGGTGTCAGTGTTTGTCTTTGTTACTTGGTGTCAGTGTGTGTCTCTGTTACTTGGTAGAAGTGTATGTCTTTGTTACTTGGTGTCAGTGCGTGTCTGTGTTACTTGGTGTAAGAGTATGTCTTTGTTACTTTGTGGAAGTGTGTGTCTTTGTTAATTGGTATCTGTGTTTGTCATTGTTACTGGGTGTAAGTGTATGTCTTTGTTACTTTGTGTAAGTGTATGTCTTTGTGACTTGGTGCAAGTGGGTGTCTTTGTTACTTGGTGTAAGTGTGTGTCTTTGTTACTTGGTGTCAGTGTATGTCTGTGTTACTGGGTGTCATTGTGTGTCTTTGTTACTTGGTGTAAGTGTGTGTCTGTGTTACTGGGTGTAAGTGTGTGTCTGTGTTACTTGGCGGCAGTGTTTGTATTTGTTAGTTGGCGTCAGTGTATGTCTTTGTTACTTGGTGTCAGTGTTTGTCTGTGTTACTGGGTGTCATTGTATGTCTTTGTTACTTGGTGTCAGTGTTTGTCTTTGTTACTTCGTGTCAGTGTATGTCTGTGATAGTGGGTGTCAGTGTATGTCTTTGTTCCTTCGTGTCAGTGTATGTATTTGTTACTTGATTTCAGTGTTTGTCTTTGTTACTTGGTGTCAGTGTTTGTCTTTGTTACTTCGTGTAACTTTATGTCTGTGATACTGGGTGTCAGTGTATGTCTTTGTTACTTGGTTTCAGTGTTTGTCTTTGTTACTTGGTGTCAGTTTTTGTCTTTGTTCCTTCGTGTCAGTGTATGTCTTTGTAACTGGGTGTCAGTGTATGTCTTTGTTACTTGGTGTCAGTGTTTGTCTTTGTTACTTGGTGTCAGTGTTTGTCTTTGTTACTTCGTGTCAGTGTATGTCTGTGATACTGGGTGTCAGTGTATGTCATTGTTACTTGGTGTCAGTGTATGTCTTTGTTACTGGGTGTAAGTGTATGTCTTTGTTACTTGTTGTACGTGTATCTCTTTGTGACTTGGTGTAAGTGTGTGTCTTTGTTACTTGGTGTCAGTGTAAGTCTTTATTACTTGGTGTCAATGTTTGTCTGTGTTACTGGGTGTCAGTGTATGTCTTTGTACTTGGTGTCAGTGTATGTCTGTGTTACTGGGTGTCAGTGTTTGTCTTTGTTACTTGGTGTCAGTGGTTGTCTGTGTTACTTGGTGTCAGTGTGCGTCTTTGTTACTTGGTGTAAGTTTATGTCTTTGTTACTTGGTGTCAGTCCGTGTCTGTGTTACTGGGTGTCAGTGTTTGTCTTTGTTACTTGGTGTCACTGCTTGTCTGTGTTACTTGGTGTCGGTGTGTGTCTTTGTTACTGTTGTAAGTTTATGTCTTTGCTACTTGGTGTCAGTGTTTGTCTGTGTTACTTGGTGTCAGTGTTTGTCTTTGTTACCTGTTGTAAGTTTATGTCTTTGTTACTTGGTGTCACTGCGTGTCTGTGTTACTGGGTGTCAGTGTTTGTCTTTGCTACTTGGTGTCAGTGTTTGTCTTTGTTACTTGGTGAAAGTGTATGTCTTTGTTACTTGGTGTAAGTGTGCGTCTTTGTTACTTGGTGACAGTGCGTGTCTGTGTTACTGGGTGTCAGTGTTTGTCTTTGTTACTTGGTGTCAGTGTGTGTCTCTGTTACTTGGTAGAAGTGTATGTCTTTGTTACTTGGTGTCAGTGCGTGTCTGTGTTACTTGGTGTAAGAGTATGTCTTTGTTACTTTGTGGAAGTGTGTGTCTTTGTTAATTGGTATCTGTGTTTGTCATTGTTACTGGGTGTAAGTGTATGTCTTTGTTACTTTGTGTAAGTGTATGTCTTTGTGACTTGGTGCAAGTGGGTGTCTTTGTTACTTGGTGTAAGTGTGTGTCTTTGTTACTTGGTGTCAGTGTATGTCTGTGTTACTGGGTGTCATTGTGTGTCTTTGTTACTTGGTGTAAGTGTGTGTCTGTGTTACTGGGTGTAAGTGTGTGTCTGTGTTACTTGGCGGCAGTGTTTGTATTTGTTAGTTGGCGTCAGTGTATGTCTTTGTTACTTGGTGTCAGTGTTTGTCTGTGTTACTGGGTGTCATTGTATGTCTTTGTTACTTGGTGTCAGTGTTTGTCTTTGTTACTTCGTGTCAGTGTATGTCTGTGATAGTGGGTGTCAGTGTATGTCTTTGTTCCTTCGTGTCAGTGTATGTATTTGTTACTTGATTTCAGTGTTTGTCTTTGTTACTTGGTGTCAGTGTTTGTCTTTGTTACTTCGTGTAACTTTATGTCTGTGATACTGGGTGTCAGTGTATGTCTTTGTTACTTGGTTTCAGTGTTTGTCTTTGTTACTTGGTGTCAGTTTTTGTCTTTGTTCCTTCGTGTCAGTGTATGTCTTTGTAACTGGGTGTCAGTGTATGTCTTTGTTACTTGGTGTCAGTGTTTGTCTTTGTTACTTGGTGTCAGTGTTTGTCTTTGTTACTTCGTGTCAGTGTATGTCTGTGATACTGGGTGTCAGTGTATGTCATTGTTACTTGGTGTCAGTGTATGTCTTTGTTACTGGGTGTAAGTGTATGTCTTTGTTACTTGTTGTACGTGTATCTCTTTGTGACTTGGTGTAAGTGTGTGTCTTTGTTACTTGGTGTCAGTGTATGTCTTTGTTACTTGGTGTAAGTGTATGTCTTTGTGACTTGGTGCAAGTGTGTGTCTTTGTTACTAGGTGTCAGTGTATGTCTGTGTTACTGGGTGTCATTGTGTGTCTTTGTTACTTGATGTAAGTGTGTGTCTGTGTTTCTGGGTGTAATTGTGTGTCTGTGTTACTTGGTGTCAGTGAGTGTCTTTGTTACTGGGTGTCAGTGTTTGTCTTTGTTACTTGGTGTCAGTGTTTGTCTTTGCTACTTCGTGTCAGTGTATGTCTGTGTTACTGGGTGTCAGTGTATGTCTTTGTTACTTGGTGTCAGTGTTTGTCTTTGTTACTTCGTGTCAGTGTATGTCTGTGATACTGGGTGTCCGTATATGTCTTTGTTACTACGTGTCAGTGTATGTCTGTGATACTGGGTGTCAGTGTATGTCATTGTAACTTGGTGTCAGTGTTTGTCTTTTTTACTTGGTGTCAGTGTTTGTCTTAGTTACTTCGTGTCAGTGTATGTCTGTGTTACTTGGTGTCAGTGTATGTCTTTGTTACTTGGTGTCAGTGTTTGTCTTTGTTACTTGGTGTCAGTGTTTGTCTTTGTTCTGGGTGTCAGTGTTTGACTTTGTTACTTGGTGTCAGTGTTTGTCTTTGTTACTTGGTGTCAGTGCATGTCTTTGTTACTTGGTGTCAGTGTATGTCTTTGTTACCTTGGTGTCAGTGTATGTCTGTGTTACTTGGTGACAGTGTATGTCTTTGTTACTTGGTGTCAGTGTGCGTCTGTGATACTTGGTGACAGTGTTTGTCTTTGTTACTCGGTGTCAGTGCGTGTCTGTGTTCCTGGGTGTCAGTGTATGTCTTTGTTACTTGGTGTCAGTGTATGTCTTTGTTACTTGGTGTCAGTGTGTGTCTTTGTTACTGGGTGTCAGTGTATGTCTGTGTTACTTGGTGTCAGTGTATGTCTTTATTACTTGGTGTCAGTGTGTGTCTTTGTTACTGGGTGTCAGTGTATGTCTGTGTGACTTGGTGTCAGTGTATGTCTTTGTTACTGGGTGTCAGTGTATGCCTTTGTTACTTGGTGTCAGTGTATGTCTTTGTTACTTGGTGTCACTGTGTGTCTTTGTTACTTGGTGTCAGTGGATGTCTGTGTTACTTGGTATCAGTGTGCGTCTGAGTTACTTGGTTTCAGTGTGTGTCTTTGTTACTGGGTGTCAGTGTATGTCTGTGTTACTTGGTGTCAGTGTATGTCTTTATTACTTGGTGTCAGTGTGTGTCTTTGTTACTGGGTGTCAGTGTATGTCTGTGTGACTTGGTGTCAGTGTATGTCTTTGTTACTGGGTGTCAGTGTATGCCTTTGTTACTTGGTGTCAGTGTATGTCTTTGTTACTTGGTGTCACTGTGTGTCTTTGTTACTTGGTGTCAGTGGATGTCTGTGTTACTTGGTATCAGTGTGCGTCTGAGTTACTTGGTTTCAGTGTGTGTCTTTGTTACTGGGTGTCAGTGTATGTCTTTGTTACATGGTGTCAGTGTATGTCTGTGTTACTTGGTGTCAGTGTATGTCTTTGTTACTTGGTGTCAGTTTTTGTCTTTGTTACTTCGTGTCAGTGTATGTCTGTGATACTGGGTGTCAGTGTATGTCATTGTTACTTGGTGTCAGTGTATGTCTTTGTTACTGGGTGTAAGTGTATGTCTTTGTTACTTGTTGTACGTGTATCTCTTTGTGACTTGGTGTAAGTGTGTGTCTTTGTTACTTGGTGTCAGTGTATGTCTTTGTTACTTGGTGTAAGTGTATGTCTTTGTGACTTGGTGCAAGTGTGTGTCTTTGTTACTAGGTGTCAGTGTATGTCTGTGTTACTGGGTGTCATTGTGTGTCTTTGTTACTTGATGTAAGTGTGTGTCTGTGTTTCTGGGTGTAATTGTGTGTCTGTGTTACTTGGTGTCAGTGAGTGTCTTTGTTACTGGGTGTCAGTGTTTGTCTTTGTTACTTGGTGTCAGTGTTTGTCTTTGCTACTTCGTGTCAGTGTATGTCTGTGTTACTGGGTGTCAGTGTATGTCTTTGTTACTTGGTGTCAGTGTTTGTCTTTGTTACTTCGTGTCAGTGTATGTCTGTGATACTGGGTGTCCGTATATGTCTTTGTTACTACGTGTCAGTGTATGTCTGTGATACTGGGTGTCAGTGTATGTCATTGTAACTTGGTGTCAGTGTTTGTCTTTTTTACTTGGTGTCAGTGTTTGTCTTTGTTACTTCGTGTCAGTGTATGTCTGTGTTACTGGGTGTCAGTGTATGTCTTTGTTACTTGGTGTCAGTGTTTGTCTTTGTTACTTGGTGTCAGTGTTTGTCTTTGTTCTGGGTGTCAGTGTTTGACTTTGTTACTTGGTGTCAGTGTTTGTCTTTGTTACTTGGTGTCAGTGCATGTCTTTGTTACTTGGTGTCAGTGTATGTCTTTGTTACCTTGGTGTCAGTGTATGTCTGTGTTACTTGGTGACAGTGTATGTCTTTGTTACTGGGTGTCAGTGTGCGTCTGTGATACTTGGTGACAGTGTTTGTCTTTGTTACTCGGTGTCAGTGTGTGTCTTTGTTACTGGGTGTCAGTGTATGTCTGTGTTACTTGGTGTCAGTGTATGTCTTTATTACTTGGTGTCAGTGTGTGTCTTTGTTACTGGGTGTCAGTGTATGTCTGTGTGACTTGGTGTCAGTGTATGTCTTTGTTACTGGGTGTCAGTGTATGCCTTTGTTACTTGGTGTCAGTGTATGTCTTTGTTACTTGGTGTCACTGTGTGTCTTTGTTACTTGGTGTCAGTGGATGTCTGTGTTACTTGGTATCAGTGTGCGTCTGAGTTACTTGGTTTCAGTGTGTGTCTTTGTTACTGGGTGTCAGTGTATGTCTGTGTTACTTGGTGTCAGTGTATGTCTTTATTACTTGGTGTCAGTGTGTGTCTTTGTTACTGGGTGTCAGTGTATGTCTGTGTGACTTGGTGTCAGTGTATGTCTTTGTTACTGGGTGTCAGTGTATGCCTTTGTTACTTGGTGTCAGTGTATGTCTTTGTTACTTGGTGTCACTGTGTGTCTTTGTTACTTGGTGTCAGTGGATGTCTGTGTTACTTGGTATCAGTGTGCGTCTGAGTTACTTGGTTTCAGTGTGTGTCTTTGTTACTGGGTGTCAGTGTATGTCTTTGTTACATGGTGTCAGTGTATGTCTGTGTTACTTGGTGTCAGTGTATGTCTTTGTTACTTGGTGTCAGTTTTTGTCTTTGTTCCTTCGTGTCTTTGTATGTCTTTGTAACTGGGTGTCAGTGTATGTCTTTGTTACTTGGTGTCAGTGTTTGTCTTTGTTACTTGGTGTCAGTGTTTGTCTTTGTTACTTCGTGTCAGTGTATGTCTGTGATACTGGGTGTCAGTGTATGTCATTGTTACTTGGTGTCAGTGTATGTCTTTGTTACTGGGTGTAAGTGTATGTCTTTGTTACTTGTTGTACGTGTATCTCTTTGTGACTTGGTGTAAGTGTGTGTCTTTGTTACTTGGTGTCAGTGTATGTCTTTGTTACTTGGTGTAAGTGTATGTCTTTGTGACTTGGTGCAAGTGTGTGTCTTTGTTACTAGGTGTCAGTGTATGTCTGTGTTACTGGGTGTCATTGTGTGTCTTTGTTACTTGATGTAAGTGTGTGTCTGTGTTTCTGGGTGTAATTGTGTGTCTGTGTTACTTGGTGTCAGTGAGTGTCTTTGTTACTGGGTGTCAGTGTTTGTCTTTGTTACTTGGTGTCAGTGTTTGTCTTTGCTACTTCGTGTCAGTGTATGTCTGTGTTACTGGGTGTCAGTGTATGTCTTTGTTACTTGGTGTCAGTGTTTGTCTTTGTTACTTCGTGTCAGTGTATGCCTGTGATACTGGGTGTCCGTATATGTCTTTGTTACTACGTGTCAGTGTATGTCTGTGATACTGGGTGTCAGTGTATGTCATTGTAACTTGGTGTCAGTGTTTGTCTTTTTTACTTGGTGTCAGTGTTTGTCTTTGTTACTTCGTGTCAGTGTATGTCTGTGTTACTGGTTGTCAGTGTATGTCTTTGTTACTTGGTGTCAGTGTTTGTCTTTGTTACTTGGTGTCAGTGTTTGTCTTTGTTCTGGGTGTCAGTGTTTGACTTTGTTACTTGGTGTCAGTGTTTGTCTTTGTTACTTGGTGTCAGTGCATGTCTTTGTTACTTGGTGTCAGTGTATGTCTTTGTTACCTTGGTGTCAGTGTATGTCTGTGTTACTTGGTGACAGTGTATGTCTTTGTTACTTGGTGTCAGTGTGCGTCTGTGATACTTGGTGACAGTGTTTGTCTTTGTTACTCGGTGTCAGTGCGTGTCTGTGTTCCTGGGTGTCAGTGTATGTCTTTGTTACTTAGTGTCAGTGTATGTCTTTGTTACTTGGTGTCAGTGTGTGTCTTTGTTACTGGGTGTCAGTGTATGTCTGTGTTACTTGGTGTCAGTGTATGTCTTTATTACTTGGTGTCAGTGTGTGTCTTTGTTACTGGGTGTCAGTGTATGTCTGTGTGACTTGGTGTCAGTGTATGTCTTTGTTACTGGGTGTCAGTGTATGCCTTTGTTACTTGGTGTCAGTGTATGTCTTTGTTACTTGGTGTCACTGTGTGTCTTTGTTACTTGGTGTCAGTGGATGTCTGTGTTACTTGGTATCAGTGTGCGTCTGAGTTACTTGGTTTCAGTGTGTGTCTTTGTTACTGGGTGTCAGTGTATGTCTTTGTTACATGGTGTCAGTGTATGTCTGTGTTACTTGGTGTCAGTGTATGTCTTTGTTACTTGGTGTCAGTGTATGTCTGTGTGACTTGGTATCAGTGTATGTCTTTGTTACTTCGTGTCAGTGTATGTCTTTGTTCCTGGGTTGCAGTGCATTTCTTTGTTATTTGCTGTCAGCGTATGTCTTTGTGACTTGCTGTCTGTGTTTGTCTGTGTTACTTGGTGTCAGTTTATGTCTATATTACTTGGTGTCAGTGTGTGTCTTTGTTAACTGGTGTCAGTGTATGTCTTTGTTACTTGGTGTCAGTGTGTGCCTGTGTTACTGGGTGTCAGTGTATGTCTTTGTTACTTGGTATCAGTGTTTGTCTTTGTGACTTGGTGTCAGTGTGTGTCTGTGTTACTGGGTGACAGTGTTTGTCTTTGTTACTTGGTGTCAGTGTGTGTCTTTGTTACTTGGTGCCAGTGTCTGTCTTTGTTACTTGGTGTAAGTATATGTCTTTGTTACTTGGTGTCAGTGCGTGTCTGTGTTACTGGGTGTCAGTGTTTGTCTTTGTTACTTGGTGTCACTGTTTGTCTTTGTTACTTGGTGTCAGTGTGTGTCTTTGTTACTTGGTGTAAGTGTATGCCTTTGTTACTTGGTGTCATTGTGTCTCTTTGTTTCTTGGTGTCAGTGTTTTTCTTTGTTACTTGGTGTCAGTGTGTGTCTTTGTTACTTGGTGCAAGTGTATGTCTTTGTTACTTGGTGTCAGTGTGTGTCTTTGTTCCTTGGTGTAAGTTTATGTCTTTGTTACTTGGTGTCAGTGCGTGTCTGTGTTACAGGGTGAAAGTGTTTGTCTTTGTCACTTGGTGTCAGTGTAAGTCTTTATTACTTGGTGTCAATGTTTGTCTGTGTTACTGGGTGTCAGTGTATGTCTTTGTACTTGGTGTCAGTGTATGTCTGTGTTACTGGGTGTCAGTGTTTGTCTTTGTTACTTGGTGTCAGTGGTTGTCTGTGTTACTTGGTGTCAGTGTGCGTCTTTGTTACTTGGTGTAAGTTTATGTCTTTGTTACTTGGTGTCAGTCCGTGTCTGTGTTACTGGGTGTCAGTGTTTGTCTTTGTTACTTGGTGTCACTGCTTGTCTGTGTTACTTGGTGTCGGTGTGTGTCTTTGTTACTGTTGTAAGTTTATGTCTTTGCTACTTGGTGTCAGTGTTTGTCTGTGTTACTTGGTGTCAGTGTTTGTCTTTGTTACCTGTTGTAAGTTTATGTCTTTGTTACTTGGTGTCACTGCGTGTCTGTGTTACTGGGTGTCAGTGTTTGTCTTTGCTACTTGGTGTCAGTGTTTGTCTTTGTTACTTGGTGAAAGTGTATGTCTTTGTTACTTGGTGTAAGTGTGCGTCTTTGTTACTTGGTGACAGTGCGTGTCTGTGTTACTGGGTGTCAGTGTTTGTCTTTGTTACTTGGTGTCAGTGTGTGTCTCTGTTACTTGGTAGAAGTGTATGTCTTTGTTACTTGGTGTCAGTGCGTGTCTGTGTTACTTGGTGTAAGAGTATGTCTTTGTTACTTTGTGGAAGTGTGTGTCTTTGTTACTTGGTATCTGTGTTTGTCATTGTTACTGGGTGTAAGTGTATGTCTTTGTTACTTTGTGTAAGTGTATGTCTTTGTGACTTGGTGCAAGTGGGTGTCTTTGTTACTTGGTGTAAGTGTGTGTCTTTGTTACTTGGTGTCAGTGTATGTCTGTGTTACTGGGTGTCATTGTGTGTCTTTGTTACTTGGTGTAAGTGTGTGTCTGTGTTACTGGGTGTAAGTGTGTGTCTGTGTTACTTGGCGTCAGTGTTTGTATTTGTTACTTGGTGTCAGTGTGTGTCTCTGTTACTTGGTAGAAGTGTATGTCTTTGTTACTTGGTGTCAGTGCGTGTCTGTGTTACTTGGTGTAAGAGTATGTCTTTGTTACTTGGTGTAAGTGTATGTCTTTGCGACTTGGTGTAAGTTTGTTTCTTTGTTCCTTGTTGTCAATGTATGTCTTTGTTACTTGGTGTCAGTGTATGTCTTTGTTACTGGTTGTCAGTGTATGACTTTGTTACTTGGTGTCAGTGTGTGTCTTTGTTACTGTGTGTCAGTGTATGTCTGTGTTACTTGGTGTAAGTGTATGTCTTTGTTACTTGGTGGAAGTGTGTGTCTTTGTGACTTGGTGCAAGTGGGCGTCTTTGTTACTTGGTGTCAGTGTATGTCTTTGTTACTTGGTGTAAGTGTATGTCTTTGTGACTTGGTGTAAGTGTGTGTCTTTGTTACTAGGTGTCAGTGTATGTCTGTGTTACTGGGTGTCATTGTGTGTCTTTGTTACTTGATGTAAGTGTGTGTCTGTGTTACTGGGTGTAATTGTGTGTCTGTGTTACTTGGTGTCAGTGTTTGTATTTGTTTTTTTGTGTCAGAGTATGTCTTTGTTACTTGGTGTCAGTGAGTGTCTGTGTTACTGGGTGTCAGTGTTTGTCTTTGTTTCTTGGTGTCAGTGTTTGTCTTTGCTACTTCGTGTCAGTGTATGTCTGTGTTCCTGGGTGTCAGTGTATGTCTTTGTTACTTGGTGTCAGTGTTTGTCTTTGTTACGTCGTGTCAGTGTATGTCTGTGATACTGGGTGTCAGTCGATGTCTTTGTTACTTCGTGTCAGTGTATGTCTGTGATACAGGGTGTCAGTGTATGTCATTGTTACTTGGTGTCAGTGTTTGTCTTTGTTACTTGGTGTCAGTGTTTGTCTTTGTTCTGGGTGTCAGTGGATGTCTTTGTTACTTGGTGTCAGTGTTTGTGTTTGTTACTTGGTGTCAGTGCATGTCTTTGTTACTTGGTGTCAGTGTATCTTTGTTACTTGGTGTCAGTGTATGTCTGTGTTACTTGGTGACAGTGTATGTCTTTGTTACTTGGTGTCAGTGTGCGTCTGTGATACTTGGTGTCAGTGTTTGTCTTTGTTACTCGGTGTCAGTGCGTGTCTGTGTTCCTGGGTGTCAGTGTATGTCTTTGTTACTTGGTGTCAGTGTATGTCTTTGTTACTTGGTGTCAGTGTGTGTCTTTGTTACTGGGTGTCAGTGTATGTCTGTGTTACTTGGTGTCAGTGTATGTCTTTGTTACTTGGTGTCAGTGTATGTCTTTGTTACTTGGTGTCACTGTGTGTCTTTGTTACTGGGTGTCAGTGTATGTCTGTGTTACTTGGTATCAGTGTGTGTCTGAGTTACTTGGTTTCAGTGTGTGTCTTTGTTACTGGGTGTCAGTGTATGTCTTTGTTACATGGTGTCAGTGTATGTCTGTGTTACTTGGTGTCAGTGTATGTCTTTGTTACTTGGTGTCAGTGTATGTCTGTGTGACTTGGTATCAGTGTATGTCTTTGTTACTTCGTGTCAGTGTATGTCTTTATTACTTGGTGTCAATGTTTGTCTGTGTTACTGGGTGTCTGTGTATGTCTGTGTTACTTGGTGTCAGTGTATGTCTTTGTTACTTGGTGTCAGTGTATGTCTTTGTTACTTGGTGTCACTGTGTGTCTTTGTTACTGGGTGTCAGTGTATGTCTGTGTTACTTGGTATCAGTGTGTGTCTGAGTTACTTGGTTTCAGTGTGTGTCTTTGGTACTGGGTGTCAGTGTATGTCTTTGTTACATGGTGTCAGTGTGTGTCTTTGTTACTTGGTGTAAGTTTATGTCTTTGTTACTTGGTGTCAGTGCGTGTCTGTGTTACAGGGTGAAAGTGTTTGTCTTTGTCACTTGCTGTCAGTGTATGTCTTTATTACTTGGTGTCAATGTTTGTCTGTGTTGCTTGGTGTAAGTGTATCTCTTTGCTACTTGGTGTCAGTGAATGTCTGTGTTACTGGGTGTCAGTGTGTGTCTTTGTTACTTGGTGTAAGTGTATGCCTTTGTTACTTGGTGTCATTGTGTCTCTTTGTTTCTTGGTGTCAGTGTTTTTCTTTGTTACTTGGTGTCAGTGTGTGTCTTTGTTACTTGGTGCAAGTGTATGTCTTTGTTACTTGGTGTCAGTGTGTGTCTTTGTTACTTGGTGTAAGTTTATGTCTTTGTTACTTGGTGTCAGTGCGTGTCTGTGTTACAGGGTGAAAGTGTTTGTCTTTGTCACTTGCTGTCAGTGTATGTCTTTATTACTTGGTGTCAATGTTTGTCTGTGTAACTTGGTGTCAGTGTATGTCTTTGCTACTTGGTGTCAGTGTATGTCTGTGTTACTGGGTGTCAGTGTTTGTCTTTGTTACTTGGTGTCAGTGTTTGTCTGTGTTACTTGGTGTCAGTGTGCGTCTTTGTTACTTGGTGTAAGTTTATGTCTTTGTTACTTGGTGTCAGTCCGTGTCTGTGTTACTGGGTGTCAGTGTTTGTCTTTGTTACTTGGTGTCACTGTTTGTCTGTGTTACTTGGTGTCGGTGTGTGTCTTTGTTACTGTTGTAAGTTTATGTCTTTGCTACTTGGTGTCAGTGTTTGTCTGTGTTACTTGGTGTCAGTGTTTGTCTTTGTTACCTGTTGTAAGTTTATGTCTTTGCTACTTGGTGTCACTGCGTGTCTGTGTTACTGGGTGTCAGTGTTTGTCTTTGCTACTTGGTGTCAGTGTTTGTCTTTGTTACTTGGTGTAAGTGTATGTCTTTGTTACTTGGTGTAAGTGTGCGTCTTTGTTACTTGGTGACAGTGCGTGTCTGTGTTACTGGGTGTCAGTGTTTGTCTTTGTTACTTGGTGTCAGTGTGTGTCTCTGTTACTTGGTGGAAGTGTATGTCTTTGTTACTTTGTGTCAGTGCGTGTCTGTGTTACTTGGTGTAAGAGTATGTCTTTGTTACTTGGTGTAAGTGTATGTCTTTGCGACTTGGTGTAAGTTTGTTTCTTTGTTCCTTGTTGTCAATGTATGTCTTTGTTACTTGGTGTCAGTGTATGTCTTTGTTACTGGTTGTCAGTGTATTACTTTGTTACTTGGTGTCAGTGTGTGTCTTTGTTACTGTGTGTCAGTGTATGTCTGTGTTACTAGGTGTAAGTGTATGTCTTTGTTACTTGGTGGAAGTGTGTGTCTTTGTCACTTGGTGTCTGTGTTTGTCGTTGTTACTTGGTGTAAGTGTATGTCTTTGTTACTTTGTGTAAGTGTATGTCTTTGTGACTTGGTGCAAGTGGGTGTCTTTGTTACTTGGTGTCAGTGTATGTCTTTGTTACTTGGTGTAAGTGTATGTCTTTGTGACTTGGTGTAAGTGTGTGTCTTTGTTACTAGGTGTCAGTGTATGTCTGTGTTACTGGGTGTCATTGTGTGTCTTTGTTACTTGATGTAAGTGTGTGTCTGTGTTACTTGGTGTCAGTGAGTGTCTGTGTTACTGGGTGTCAGTGTATGTCTTTGTTACTTGGTGTAAGTGTGCGTCTTTGTTACTTGGTGACAGTGCGTGTCTGTGTTACTGGGTGTCAGTGTTTGTCTTTGTTACTTGGTGTCAGTGTGTGTCTCTGTTACTTGGTGGAAGTGTATGTCTTTGTTACTTTGTGTCAGTGCGTGTCTGTGTTACTTGGTGTAAGAGTATGTCTTTGTTACTTTTGTAAGTGTATGTCTTTGCGACTTGGTGTAAGTTTGTTTCTTTGTTCCTTGTTGTCAATGTATGTCTTTGTTACTTGGTGTCAGTGTATGTCTTTGTTACTGGTTGTCAGTGTATTACTTTGTTACTTGGTGTCAGTGTGTGTCTTTGTTACTGTGTGTCAGTGTATGTCTGTGTTACTAGGTGTAAGTGTATGTCTTTGTTACTTGGTGGAAGTGTGTGTCTTTGTCACTTGGTGTCAGTGTTTGTCGTTGTTACTGGGTGTAAGTGTATGTCTTTGTTACTTTGTGTAAGTGTATGTCTTTGTGACTTGGTGCAAGTGGGTGTCTTTGTTACTTGGTGTAAGTGTATGTCTTTGTGACTTGGTGTAAGTGTGTGTTTTTGTTACTTGATGTAAGTGTGTGTCTGTGTTACTGGGTGTAATTGTGTGTCTGTGTTACTTGGTGTCAGTGTTTGTATTTGTTTTTTGGTGTCAGAGTATGTCTTTGTTACTTGGTGTCAGTGAGTGTCTGTGTTACTGGGTGTCAGTGTTTGTCTTTGTTTCTTGGTGTCAGTGTTTGTCTTTGTTACTTCGTGTCAGTGTATGTCTGTGATACTGGGTGTCAGTCGATGTCTTTGTTACTTCGTGTCAGTGTATGTCTGTGATACAGGGTGTTAGTGTATGTCATTGTTACTTGGTGTCAGTGTTTGTCTTTTTTACTTGGTGTCAGTGTTTGTCTTTGTTACTTCGTGTCAGTGTATGTCTGTGTTACTGGGTGTCAGTGTATGTTTTTGTTACTAGGTGTCAGTGTTTGTCTTTGTTACTTGGTGTCAGTGTTTGTCTTTGTTCTGGGTGTCAGTGGATGTCTTTGTTACTTGGTGTCAGTGTTTGTGTTTGTTACTTGGTGTCAGTGCATGTCTTTGTTACTTGGTGTCAGTGTATCTTTGTTACTTGGTGTCAGTGTATGTCTGTGTTACTTGGTGACAGTGTATGTCTTTGTTACTTGTTGTCAGTGTGCGTCTGTGATACTTGGTGTCAGTGTTTGTCTTTGTTACTCGGTGTCAGTGCGTGTCTGTGTTCCTGGGTGTCAGTGTATGTCTCTGTTACTTGGTGTCAGTGTATGTCTTTGTTACTTGGTGTCAGTGTGTGTCTTTGTTACTGGGTGTCAGTGTATGTCTGTGTTACTTGGTGTCAGTGTATGTCTTTGTTAATTGGTGTCAGTGTGTGTCTTTGTTACTGGGTGTCAGTGTATGTCTGTGTTACTTGGTGTCAGTGTATGTCTTTGTTACTGGGTGTCAGAGTATGTATTTGTTACTTGGTGTCAGTGTATGTCTTTGTTACTTGGTGTCACTGTGTGTCTTTGTTACTGGGTGTCAGTGTATGTCTGTGTTACTCTGTATCAGTGTGTGTCTGAGTTACTTGGTTTCAGTGTGTGTCTTTGTTACTGGGTGTCAGTGTATGTCTTTGTTACATGGTGTCAGTGTGTGTCTGTGTTACTTGGTGTCAGTGTATGTCTTTGTTACTTGGTGTCAGTGTATGTCTGTGTGACTTGGTATCAGTGTATGTCTTTGTTACTTCGTGTCAGTGTATGTCTTTATTACTTGGTGTCAATGTTTGTCTGTGTTACTTGGTGTCAGTGTGTGTCTTTGTTACTTGGTGTAAGTGTATCTCTTTGCTACTTGGTGTCTGTGAATGTCTGTGTTACTTGGTGTAAGTTTATGTCTTTGTTACTTGGTGTCACTGTTTGTCTGTATTACTTGGTGTCGGTGTGTGTCTTTGTTACTGATGTAAGTTTATGTCTTTGCTACTTGGTGTCTGTGTTTGTCTGTATTACGTGGTGTCAGTGTGTGTCTTTGTTCCTTGTTGTAAGTGTATGTCTTTGTTACTTGGTGTAAGTGTGCGTCTTTGTTACTTGGTGACAGTGCGTGTCTGTGTTACTGGGTGTCAGTGTTTGTCTTTGTTACTTGGTGTCAGTGTGTGTCTCTGTTACTTGGTGGAAGTGTATGTATGTGTAACTTGGTGTCAGTGCGTGTCTGTGTTACTGGGTGTCTGTGTTTGTCTTTGTTACTTGGTGTCAGTGTGTGTCTTTGTTACTTGGTGTAAGTGTATTTCTTTGTTACTTGGTGTCAGTGTATGGCTTTGCTACTTGGTGTAAGAGTATGTCTTTGTTACTTGGTGTAAGTGTATGTCTTTGCGACTTGGTGTAAGTTTGTTTCTTTGTTACTTGTTGTCAATGTATGTCTTTGTTACTTGGTGTCAGTGTATGTCTTTGTTACTGGTTGTCAGTGTATGACTTTGTTACTTGGTGTCAGTGTGTGTCTGTGTTACTGTGTGTCAGTGTATGTCTGTGTTACTTGGTGTCAGTGTATGTCTTTGTTAATTGGTGTCAGTGTGTGTCTTTGTTACTTGGTGTCAGTTGATGTCTTTGCTACTTCGTGTCAGTGTATGTCTTTGTTACTTGGTGTATGTGTATGTCTTTGTTACTTGGTGCCAGTGTGTGTCTGTGTTACTGGGTGGCAGTGCATGTCCTTGTTATTTGGTGTCAGTGTATGTCTTTGTGACTTGGTGACAGTGTATGGCTTTGTTACTTGGTGTCAGTGTATGTCTTTGTTACTTGGTGTCAGTGCGTGTCTGTTTTACTGGGTGTCAGTGTTTGTATTTGTTACTTGGTGTCAGTGTTTGTCTTTGTTACTGGGTGTCAGTGCATTTCTGTGTTACTGGGTGTCAGTGTTTGTCTTTGTTACTTGGTATCAGTGAATGTCTTTGTTACTTGGTGTCAGTGTGTGTCTGTGTTACTGGGTGTCAGTGTTTGTCTTTGTTACTTGGTGTCAGTGTGTGTCTTTGTTACTTGGTGTCAGTGTATGTCTTTGTGACTTGATGCAAGTATATGTCTTTGTTACTTGGTGTCATTGCGTGTCTGTGTTACTGGGTGTCCGTGTTTGTCTTTGTTACTTGGTGTCAGTGTTTGTCTTTGTTACTTGGTGTCAGTGTGTGTCTTTGATACTTGGTGTAAGTGTATGCCTTTGTTACTTGGTGTCAGTGTGTGTCTTTGTTACTTGGTGTCAGTGTGTCTCTTTGTTACTTGGTGTCAGTGTAAGTCTTTGTCACTTGGTGTCAGTGTATGTCTTTATCACTTGGTGTCAATGATGGTCTGTGTTACTTGGTGTCAGTGTGTGTCTTTGTTACTAGGTGTAAGTGTATGTCTTTGCTACATGGTGTCAGTGTATGTCTGTGATACTGGGTGTCAGTGTGTGTCATTGTTACTTGGTGTCAGTGTATGTCTTTGTTACTGGGTGTAAGTGTATGTCTTTGTTACTTGTTGAACGGGTATGTCTTTGTGACTTGGTGTAAGTGTGTGTCTTTGTTACTTGGTGTCAGTGTATGTCTTTGTTACTTGGTGTAAGTGTATGTCATTGTGACTTGGTGTAAGTATGTGTCATTGTTACTAGGTGTCAGTGTATGTCTGTGTTACTGAGTGTCATTGTGTGTCTTTGTTACTTGATGTAAGTGTGTGTCTGTGTTACTGGGTGTAATTGTGTGTCTGTGTTACTTGGTGTCAGTGTTTGTATTTGTTTTTTGGTGTCAGAGTATGTCTTTCTTACTTGGTGTCAGTGAGTGTCTGTGTTACTGGGTGTCAGTGTTTGTCTTTGTTTCTTGGTGTCAGTGTTTGTCTTTGCTACTTCGTGTCAGTGTATGTCTGTGTTACTGGGTGTCAGTGTATGTCTTTGTTACTTGGTGTCAGTGTTTGTCTTTGTAACATCTTGTCAGTGTATGTCTGTGATACTGGGTGTCAGTCGATGTCTTTGTTACTTCGTGTCAATGTATGTCTGTGATACAGGGTGTCAGTGTATGTCATTGTTACTTGGTGTCAGTGTTTGTCTTTTTTACTTGGTGTCAGTGTTTGTCTTTGTTACTTCGTGTCAGTGTATGTCTGTGTGACTGGGTGTCAGTGTATGTCTTTGTTACTTGGTGTCAGTGTTTGTCTTTGTTACTTGGTGTCAGTGCATGTCTTTGTTACTTGGTGTCAGTGTTTGTCTTTGTTCTGGGTGTCAGTGGATATCTTTGTTACTTGGTGTCAGTGTTTGACTTTGTTACTTGGTGTCAGTGCATGTCTTTGTTACTTGGTGTCAGTGTATCTTTGTTACTTGGTGTCAGTGTATGTCTGTGTTACTTGGTGACAGTGTATGTCTTTGTTACTTGGTGTCAGTGTGCGTCTGTGATACTTGGTGTCAGTGTTTGTCTTTGTTACTCGGTGTCAGTGCGTGTCTGTGTTCCTGGGTGTCAGTGTATGTCTTTGTTACTTGGTGTCAGTGTATGTCTTTGTTACTTGGTGTCAGTGTGTGTCTTTGTTACTTGGTGTCAGTGTATGTCTGTGTTACTTGGTGTCAGTGTATGTCTTTGTTACTTGGTGTCAGTGTGTGTCTTTGTTACTGGGTGTTAGTGTATGTCTGTGTTACTTGGTGTCAGTGTATGTCTTTGTTACTGGGTGTCAGAGTATGTCTTTGTTACTTGGTGTCAGTGTATGTCTGTGTTACTTGGTATCAGTGCATTTCTTTGTTATTTGATGTCACTGCTTGTCTTTGTTACTTGGTGTCAGTGTGTGTCTTTGTTACTTGGTGTAAGTGTATGCCTTTGTTACTTGGTGTCAGTGTGTCTCTTTGTTACTTGGTGTCAGTCTTTTTCTTTGTTTCTTTTTGTCAGTGTGTGTCTTTGTTACTTGGTGCAAGTGTATGTCTTTGTTACTTGGTGTCACAGTGTCTCTTTGTTACTTGGTGTAAGTGTATGTCTTTGTTACTTGGTGTCAGTGCGTGTCTGTGTTACAGGGTGAAAGTGTTTGTCTTTGTTACTTGGTGTCAGTGTATGTCTGTGTTACTGGGTGTCAGTGTTTGTCTTTGTTACTTGGTGTCAGTGTTTGTCTGTGTTACTTGGTGTCAGTGTGTGTCTTTGTTACTTGGTGTAAGTTTATGTATTTGTTACTTGGTGTCACAGTTTGTCTGTGATACTTGGTGTCGGTGTGTGTCTTTGTTACTGTTGTAAGTTTATGTCTTTGCTACTTGGTGTCAGTGTTTGTTTGTGTTACTGGGTGTCAGCGTTTGTCTTTGTTACTTGGTGTAAGTGTATGTCTTTGTTACTTGGTGTAAGTGTGCGTCTTTGTTACTTGGTGACAGTGCGTGTCTGTGTTACTGGGTGTCAGTGTTTGTCTTTGTTACTTGGTGTCAGTGTGTGTCTCTGTTACTTGGTGGAAGTGTATGTATGTGTTACGTGGTGTCAGTGCGTGTCTGTGTTACTGGGTGTCTGTGTTTGTCTTTGTTACTTGGTGTCAGTGTGTGTCTTTGTTACTTGGTGTCAGTGTATGGCTTTGCTACTTGGTGTAAGAGTATGTCTTTGTTACTTGGTGTAAGTGTATGTCTTTGCGACTTGGTGTAAGTTTGTTTCTTTGTTACTTGTTGTCAATGTATGTCTTTGTTACTTGGTGTCAGTGTATGTCTTTGTTACTGGTTGACAGTGTATGACTTTGTTACTTGGTGTCAGTGTGTCTTTGTTACTGTGTGTCAGTGTATGTCTGTGTTACTTGGTGTCAGTGTATGTCTTTGTTAATTGGTGTCAGTGTGTGTCTTAGTTACTTGGTGTCAGTTGATGTCTTTGTTACTTCGTGTCAGTGTATGTCTTTGTTACTTGGTGTAAGTGTATGTCTTTGTTACTTGGTGCCAGTGTGTGTCTGTGTTACTGGGTGGCAGTGCAAGTCCTTGTTATTTGGTGTCAGTGTATGTCTTTGTGACTTGGTGACAGTGTATGGCTTTGTTACTTGGTGTCAGTGTATGTCTTTGTTACTTGGTGTCAGTGCGTGTCTGTTTTACTGGGTGTCAGTGTTTGTATTTGTTACTTGGTGTCAGTGTTTGTCTTTGTTACTGGGTGTCAGTGCATTTCTGTGTTACTGGGTGTCAGTGTTTGTCTTTGTTACTTGGTATCAGTGAATGTCTTTGTTACTTGGTGTCAGTGTGTGTCTGTGTTACTGGGTGTCAGTGTTTGTCTTTGTTACTTGGTGTCAGTGTGTGTCTTTGATGCTTGGTGTCAGTGTATGTCTTTGTTACTTGATGCAAGTATATGTCTTTGTTACTTGGTGTCATTGCGTGTCTGTGTTACTGGGTGTCAGTGTTTGTCTTTGTTATTTGCTGTCAGTGTTTGTCTTTGTTACTTGGTGTAAGTGTATGCCTTTGTTACTTGGTGTCAGTGTGTGTCTTTGTTACTTGGTGTCAGTGTGTGTCTTTGTTACTTGGTGTAAGTGTATGCCTTTGTTACTTGGTGTCAGTGTGTGTCTTTGTAACTTGGTGCAAGTGTATGTCTTTGTTACTTGGTGTCAGTGCGTGTCTGTGTTACTGTGTGTCAGTGTTTGTCTTTGTTACTTGGTGTCAGAGTATGTCTTGTTACATGGTGTCAGTGTATGTCTTTATTACTTGGTGTCAATGATGGTCTGTGTTACTTGGTGTCAGTGTGTGTCTTTGTTACTAGGTGTAAGTGTATGTCTTTGCTGCATGGTGTCAGTGTATGTCTGTTTTACTGGGTGTCAGTGTTCGTCTTTGTTACTTGGTGTAAGTGTATGTCTTTGTTACTTGGTGTAAGTGTGCGTCTTTGTTACTTGGTGTCAGTGCGTGTCTGTGTTACTGGGTGTGAGTGTTTGTCTTTGTTACTTGGTGTCAGTGTGTGTCTTTGTTACTTGGTGTAAGTGTATGTCTTTGTTACTTGGTGTCAGTGTTTGTCTTTTTTACTTGGTGTCAGTGTTTGTCTTTGTTACTTCGTGTCAGTGTATGTCTGTGTGACTGGGTGTCAGTGTATGTCTTTGTTACTTCGTGTCAGTGTTTGTCTTTGTTACTTGGTGTCAGTGTTTGTCTTTGTTCTGGGTGTCAGTGGATGTCTTTGTTACTTGGTGTCAGTGTTTGTCTTTGTTACTTGGTGTCAGTGTATGTCTGTGTTACTTGGTGACAGTGTATGTCTTTGTTACTTGGTGTCAGTGTGCGTCTGTGATACTTGGTGTCATTGTTTGTCTTTGTTACTCGGTGTCAGTGCGTGTCTGTGTTCCTGGGTGTCAGTTTATGTCTTTGTTACTTCGTGTCAGTGTATGTCTGTGTGACTGGGTGTCAGTGTATGTCTTTGTTACTTCGTGTCAGTGTTTGTCTTTGTTACTTGGTGTCAGTGTTTGTCTTTGTTCTGGGTGTCAGTGGATGTCTTTGTTACTTGGTGTCAGTGTTTGTCTTTGTTACTTGGTGTCAGTGTATGTCTGTGTTACTTGGTGACAGTGTATGTCTTTGTTACTTGGTGTCAGTGTGCGTCTGTGATACTTGGTGTCATTGTTTGTCTTTGTTACTCGGTGTCAGTGCGTGTCTGTGTTCCTGGGTGTCAGTTTATGTCTTTGTTACTTGGTGTCAGTGTATGTCTTTGTTACTTGGTGTCAGTGTGTGTCTTTGTTACTGGGTGTCAGTGTATGTCTGTGTTACTTGGTGTCAGTGTATGTCTTTGTTACTTGGTGTCAGTGTGTGTCTTTGTTACTGGGTGTTAGTGTATGTCTGTGTTACTTGGTGTCAGTGTATGTCTTTGTTACTGGGTGTCAGTGTATGTCTTTGTTACTTGGTGTCAGTGTATGTCTTTGTTACTTGGTGTCACTGTGTGTCTTTGTTACTGGGTGTCAGTGTATGTCTGTGTTACTTGGTATCAGTGCATTTCTTTGTTATTTGGTGTCACTGCTTGTCTTTGTTACTTGGTGTCAGTGTGTGTCTTTGTTGGTGCCGCCGAGGTACCAGAGAGAAATATTAAGAATGGTCCATGAGCTTACAATGGCTGTACATGTTGGCATACGAGAAACCAAAGCCCGCATATGTCTTTGTTACTTGGTGCAAGTGTATGTCTTTGTTACTTGGTGTCAGTGTGTGTCTTTGTTACTTGGTGTAAGTTTATGTCTTTGTTACTTGGTGTCAGTGCGTGTCTGTGTTACAGGGTGAAAGTGATTGTCTTTGTTACTTGGTGTCAGTGTATGTCTTGTTACTTCGTGTCAGTGTATGTCGTTATTACTTGGTGTCAATGTTTGTCTGTGTTACTTGGTGTCAGTGTGTGTCTTTGTTACTTGGTGTAAGTGTATCTCTTTGCTACTTGGTGTCAGTGTATGTCTGTGTTACTGGGTGTCAGTGTTTGTCTTTGTTACTTGGTGTCAGTGTTTGTCTGTGTTACTTGGTGTCAGTGTGTGTCTTTGTTACTTGGTGTAAGTTTATGTCTTTGTTACTTGGTGTCACTGTTTGTCTGTGTTACTTGGTGTCGGTGTGTGTCTTTGTTACTGTTGTAAGTTTATGTCTTTGCTACTTGGTGTCAGTGTTTGTTTGTGTTACTGGGTGTCAGTGTTTGTCTTTGTTACTTGGTATAAGTGTATGTCTTTGTTCCTTGGTGTAAGTGTGCGTCTTTGTTACTTGGTGACAGTGCGTGTCTGTGTTACTGGGTGTCAGTGTTTGTCTTTGTTACTTGGTGTCAGTGTGTGTCTCTGTTACTTGGTGGAAGTGTATGTATGTATTACTTGGTGTCAGTGCGTGTCTGTGTTACTGGGTGTCTGTGTTTGTCTTTGTTACTTGGTGTCAGTGTGTGTCTTTGTTACTTGGTGTAAGTGTATGTCTTTGTTACTTGGTGTCAGTGTATGACTTTGCTACTTGGTGTAAGAGTATGTCTTTGTTACTTGGTGTAAGTGTATGTCTTTGCGACTTGGTGTAAGTTTGTTTCTTTGTTACTGGGTGTCAGAGTATGTCTTTGTTACTTGGTGTCAGTGTATGTCTGTGTTACTTGGTATCAGTGCATTTCTTTGTTATTTGATGTCACTGCTTGTCTTTGTTACTTGGTGTCAGTGTGTGTCTTTGTTACTTGGTGTAAGTGTATGCCTTTGTTACTTGGTGTCAGTGTGTCTCTTTGTTACTTGGTGTCAGTCTTTTTCTTTGTTTCTTTTTGTCAGTGTGTGTCTTTGTTACTTGGTGCAAGTGTATGTCTTTGTTACTTGGTGTCACAGTGTCTCTTTGTTACTTGGTGTAAGTGTATGTCTTTGTTACTTGGTGTCAGTGCGTGTCTGTGTTACAGGGTGAAAGTGTTTGTCTTTGTTACTTGGTGTCAGTGTATGTCTGTGTTACTGGGTGTCAGTGTTTGTCTTTGTTACTTGGTGTCAGTGTTTGTCTGTGTTACTTGGTGTCAGTGTGTGTCTTTGTTACTTGGTGTAAGTTTATGTATTTGTTACTTGGTGTCACAGTTTGTCTGTGATACTTGGTGTCGGTGTGTGTCTTTGTTACTGTTGTAAGTTTATGTCTTTGCTACTTGGTGTCAGTGTTTGTTTGTGTTACTGGGTGTCAGCGTTTGTCTTTGTTACTTGGTGTAAGTGTATGTCTTTGTTACTTGGTGTAAGTGTGCGTCTTTGTTACTTGGTGACAGTGCGTGTCTGTGTTACTGGGTGTCAGTGTTTGTCTTTGTTACTTGGTGTCAGTGTGTGTCTCTGTTACTTGGTGGAAGTGTATGTATGTGTTACGTGGTGTCAGTGCGTGTCTGTGTTACTGGGTGTCTGTGTTTGTCTTTGTTACTTGGTGTCAGTGTGTGTCTTTGTTACTTGGTGTCAGTGTATGGCTTTGCTACTTGGTGTAAGAGTATGTCTTTGTTACTTGGTGTAAGTGTATGTCTTTGCGACTTGGTGTAAGTTTGTTTCTTTGTTACTTGTTGTCAATGTATGTCTTTGTTACTTGGTGTCAGTGTATGTCTTTGTTACTGGTTGACAGTGTATGACTTTGTTACTTGGTGTCAGTGTGTCTTTGTTACTGTGTGTCAGTGTATGTCTGTGTTACTTGGTGTCAGTGTATGTCTTTGTTAATTGGTGTCAGTGTGTGTCTTAGTTACTTGGTGTCAGTTGATGTCTTTGTTACTTCGTGTCAGTGTATGTCTTTGTTACTTGGTGTAAGTGTATGTCTTTGTTACTTGGTGCCAGTGTGTGTCTGTGTTACTGGGTGGCAGTGCAAGTCCTTGTTATTTGGTGTCAGTGTATGTCTTTGTGACTTGGTGACAGTGTATGGCTTTGTTACTTGGTGTCAGTGTATGTCTTTGTTACTTGGTGTCAGTGCGTGTCTGTTTTACTGGGTGTCAGTGTTTGTATTTGTTACTTGGTGTCAGTGTTTGTCTTTGTTACTGGGTGTCAGTGCATTTCTGTGTTACTGGGTGTCAGTGTTTGTCTTTGTTACTTGGTATCAGTGAATGTCTTTGTTACTTGGTGTCAGTGTGTGTCTGTGTTACTGGGTGTCAGTGTTTGTCTTTGTTACTTGGTGTCAGTGTGTGTCTTTGATGCTTGGTGTCAGTGTATGTCTTTGTTACTTGATGCAAGTATATGTCTTTGTTACTTGGTGTCATTGCGTGTCTGTGTTACTGGGTGTCAGTGTTTGTCTTTGTTATTTGCTGTCAGTGTTTGTCTTTGTTACTTGGTGTAAGTGTATGCCTTTGTTACTTGGTGTCAGTGTGTGTCTTTGTTACTTGGTGTCAGTGTGTGTCTTTGTTACTTGGTGTAAGTGTATGCCTTTGTTACTTGGTGTCAGTGTGTGTCTTTGTAACTTGGTGCAAGTGTATGTCTTTGTTACTTGGTGTCAGTGCGTGTCTGTGTTACTGTGTGTCAGTGTTTGTCTTTGTTACTTGGTGTCAGAGTATGTCTTGTTACATGGTGTCAGTGTATGTCTTTATTACTTGGTGTCAATGATGGTCTGTGTTACTTGGTGTCAGTGTGTGTCTTTGTTACTAGGTGTAAGTGTATGTCTTTGCTGCATGGTGTCAGTGTATGTCTGTTTTACTGGGTGTCAGTGTTCGTCTTTGTTACTTGGTGTAAGTGTATGTCTTTGTTACTTGGTGTAAGTGTGCGTCTTTGTTACTTGGTGTCAGTGCGTGTCTGTGTTACTGGGTGTGAGTGTTTGTCTTTGTTACTTGGTGTCAGTGTGTGTCTTTGTTACTTGGTGTAAGTGTATGTCTTTGTTACTTGGTGTCAGTGTTTGTCTTTTTTACTTGGTGTCAGTGTTTGTCTTTGTTACTTCGTGTCAGTGTATGTCTGTGTGACTGGGTGTCAGTGTATGTCTTTGTTACTTCGTGTCAGTGTTTGTCTTTGTTACTTGGTGTCAGTGTTTGTCTTTGTTCTGGGTGTCAGTGGATGTCTTTGTTACTTGGTGTCAGTGTTTGTCTTTGTTACTTGGTGTCAGTGTATGTCTGTGTTACTTGGTGACAGTGTATGTCTTTGTTACTTGGTGTCAGTGTGCGTCTGTGATACTTGGTGTCATTGTTTGTCTTTGTTACTCGGTGTCAGTGCGTGTCTGTGTTCCTGGGTGTCAGTTTATGTCTTTGTTACTTCGTGTCAGTGTATGTCTGTGTGACTGGGTGTCAGTGTATGTCTTTGTTACTTCGTGTCAGTGTTTGTCTTTGTTACTTGGTGTCAGTGTTTGTCTTTGTTCTGGGTGTCAGTGGATGTCTTTGTTACTTGGTGTCAGTGTTTGTCTTTGTTACTTGGTGTCAGTGTATGTCTGTGTTACTTGGTGACAGTGTATGTCTTTGTTACTTGGTGTCAGTGTGCGTCTGTGATACTTGGTGTCATTGTTTGTCTTTGTTACTCGGTGTCAGTGCGTGTCTGTGTTCCTGGGTGTCAGTTTATGTCTTTGTTACTTGGTGTCAGTGTATGTCTTTGTTACTTGGTGTCAGTGTGTGTCTTTGTTACTGGGTGTCAGTGTATGTCTGTGTTACTTGGTGTCAGTGTATGTCTTTGTTACTTGGTGTCAGTGTGTGTCTTTGTTACTGGGTGTTAGTGTATGTCTGTGTTACTTGGTGTCAGTGTATGTCTTTGTTACTGGGTGTCAGTGTATGTCTTTGTTACTTGGTGTCAGTGTATGTCTTTGTTACTTGGTGTCACTGTGTGTCTTTGTTACTGGGTGTCAGTGTATGTCTGTGTTACTTGGTATCAGTGCATTTCTTTGTTATTTGGTGTCACTGCTTGTCTTTGTTACTTGGTGTCAGTGTGTGTCTTTGTTACTTGGTGTAAGTGTATGCCTTTGTTACTTGGTGTCAGTGTGTCTCTTTGTTACTTGGTGTCAGTCTTTTTCTTTGTTACTTGGTGTCAGTGTGTGTCTTTGTTACTTGGTGCAAGTGTATGTCTTTGTTACTTGGTGTCAGTGTGTGTCTTTGTTACTTGGTGTAAGTTTATGTCTTTGTTACTTGGTGTCAGTGCGTGTCTGTGTTACAGGGTGAAAGTGATTGTCTTTGTTACTTGGTGTCAGTGTATGTCTTGTTACTTCGTGTCAGTGTATGTCGTTATTACTTGGTGTCAATGTTTGTCTGTGTTACTTGGTGTCAGTGTGTGTCTTTGTTACTTGGTGTAAGTGTATCTCTTTGCTACTTGGTGTCAGTGTATGTCTGTGTTACTGGGTGTCAGTGTTTGTCTTTGTTACTTGGTGTCAGTGTTTGTCTGTGTTACTTGGTGTCAGTGTGTGTCTTTGTTACTTGGTGTAAGTTTATGTCTTTGTTACTTGGTGTCACTGTTTGTCTGTGTTACTTGGTGTCGGTGTGTGTCTTTGTTACTGTTGTAAGTTTATGTCTTTGCTACTTGGTGTCAGTGTTTGTTTGTGTTACTGGGTGTCAGTGTTTGTCTTTGTTACTTGGTATAAGTGTATGTCTTTGTTCCTTGGTGTAAGTGTGCGTCTTTGTTACTTGGTGACAGTGCGTGTCTGTGTTACTGGGTGTCAGTGTTTGTCTTTGTTACTTGGTGTCAGTGTGTGTCTCTGTTACTTGGTGGAAGTGTATGTATGTATTACTTGGTGTCAGTGCGTGTCTGTGTTACTGGGTGTCTGTGTTTGTCTTTGTTACTTGGTGTCAGTGTGTGTCTTTGTTACTTGGTGTAAGTGTATGTCTTTGTTACTTGGTGTCAGTGTATGACTTTGCTACTTGGTGTAAGAGTATGTCTTTGTTACTTGGTGTAAGTGTATGTCTTTGCGACTTGGTGTAAGTTTGTTTCTTTGTTACTTGTTGTCAATGTATGTCTTTGTTACTTGGTGTCAGTGTATGTCTTTGTTACTGGTTGACAATGTATGACTTTGTTACTTGGTGTCAGTGTGTCTTTGTTACTGTGTGTCAGTGTATGTCTGTGTTACTTGGTGTCAGTGTATGTCTTTGTTAATTGGTGTCAGTGTGTGTCTTTGTTACTTGGTGTCAGTTGATGTCTTTGTTTCTTCGTGTCAGTGTATGTCTTTGTTACTTGGTGTAAGTGTATGTCTTTGTTACTTGGTGCCAGTGTGTGTCTGTGTTACTGGGTGGCAGTGCATGTCATTGTTATTTGGTGTCAGTGTATGTCTTTGTGACTTGGTGACAGTGTATGGCTTTGTTACTTGGTGTCAGTGTATGTCTTTGTTACTTGGTGTCAGTGCGTGTCTGTTTTACTGCGTGTCAGTGTTTGTATTTGTTACTTGGTGTCAGTGTTTGTCTTTGTTACTGGGTGTCAGTGCATTTCTGTGTTACTGGGTGTCAGTGCGTGTCTTTGTTACTTGGTGTCATTGCGTGTCTGTGTTACTGGGTGTCAGTGTTTGTCTTTGTTATTTGGTGTCAGTGTTTGTCTTTGTTACTTGGTGTAAGTGTATGCCTTTGTTACTTGGTGTCAGTGTGTGTCTTTGTTACTTGGTGTCGGTGTGTGTCTTTGTTACTTGGTGTAAGTGTATGCCTTTGTTACTTGGTGTCAGTGTGTGTCTTTGTTACTTGGTGTCAGTGTGTCTCTTTGTTACTTGGTGTCAGTGTAAGCTTTGTTACTTGGTGTCATTGTGTGTCTTTGTAACTTGGTGCAAGTGTATGTCTTTGTTACTTGGTGTCAGTGCGTGTCTGTGTTACTGGGTGTCAGTGTTTGTCTTTGTTACTTGGTGTCAGGGTATGTCTGGTTACTTGGTGTCAGTGTATGTCTTTATTACTTGGTGTCAATGATGGTCTGTGTTACTTGGTGTCAGTGTCTGTCTTTGTTACTAGGTGTAAGTGTATGTCTTTGCTACATGGTGTCAGTGTATGTCTGTGTTACTGGGTGTCAGTGTTCGTCTTTGTTACTTGGTGTAAGTGTATGTCTTTGTTACTTGGTGTAAGTGTGCGTCTTTGTTACTTGGTGTCAGTGCGTGTCTGTGTTACTGGGTGTCAGTGTTTGTCTTTGTTACTTGGTGTCAGTGTGTGTCTTTGTTACTTGGTGTAAGTGTGTGTCTTTGTTACTTGGTGTAAGAGTATGGCTTTGTGATTTGTGTAAGTGTGTGTCTTTGTTCCTTGGTGTCAGTGTATGTCTTTGCAACTGGTTGTCAGTGCATGTCTTTGTTACTTGGTGTCAGTGTGTGTCTTTGTTACTGGGTGTCAGTGTATGTCTGTGTTACTTGGTGTCAGTGTATGTCTTTGTTACTTGGTGTCAGTGTGTGTCTTTGTTACTGGGTGTCAATGATGGTCTGTGTTACTTGGTGTCAGTGTGTGTCTTTGTTACTAGGTGTAAGTGCATGTCTTTGCTACATGGTATCAGTGTATGTCTGTGTTACTGGGTGTCAGTGTTCGTCTTTGTTACTTGGTGTAAGTGTATGTCTTTGTTACTTGGTGTAAGTGTGCGTCTTTGTTACTTGGTGTCAGTGCGTTTCTGTGTTACTGGGTGTCTGTGTTTGTCTTTGTTACTTGGTGTCAGTGTGTGTCTTTGTTACTTTGTGTAAGTGTATGTCTTTATTACTTGGTGTAAGAGTATGTCTTTGTGATTTGTGTAAGTGTGTGTCTTTGTTACTTGGTGTCAGTGTATGTCTTTGCTACTGGTTGTCAGTGCATGTCTTTGTTACTTGGTGTCAGTGTGTGTCTTTGTTACTGGGTGTCAGTGTATGTCTGTGTTACTTGGTGTCAGTGTATGTCTTTGTTACTTGGTGTCAGTGTGTGTCTTTGTTACTGTGTGTCAGTGTATGTCTGTGTTACTTGGTGTCAGAGTATGTCTTTGTTACTGGGTGTCAGTGTATTTCTTTGTTACTTGGTGTCAGTGTATGTCTTTGTTACTTGGTGTCAGTGTGTGTCTTTATTACTGGGTGTCAGTGTATGTCTGTGTTACTTGGCGTCAGTGTCTGTCTGTGTTACTTGGTTTCAGTGTGTCTCTCTGTTACTGGGTGTCAGTGTATGTCTTTGTTACTTTGTGTCAGTGCATGTCTGTGTAACTTGGTGTCAGTGTATGTCTTTGTTAATTGGTGTCAGTGAGTGTCTTTGCTACTTGGTGTCAGTGTATGTCTTTGTTACTTCGAGTCAGTGTATGTCTTTGTTACTTGGTGTAAGTGTATGTCTTTGTTACTTGGCGCCAGTGTGTGTCTGTGTTACTGGGTGGCAGTGCATGTCGTTGTTATTTGGTGTCAGTGTATGTCTTTGTGACTTGGTGTCAGTGAATGTCTGTGTTACTTGGTGTCAGTGTATGTCTTTGTTAACTGGTGTCAGTGTATCTCTTTGATACTTGGTGTCAGTGTGTGTCTGTGTTACTGGGTGTCAGTGTTTGTCTTTGTTACTTGGTGTCAGTGTTTGTCTTTGTTACTTGGTGTCAGTGCGTGTCTTTGTTACTTGGTGTAAGTGTATGCATGTGTTACTTGGTGTCAGTGTATGTCTTTGTTACTTGGTGTCAGTGTGTGTCTTTGTTACTTGGTGCAAGTGTATGTCTTTGTTACTTGGTGTCAGTGTGTGTCTTTGTTACTGGATGTAAGTTTATGTCTTTGTTACTTGGTGTCAGTGCGTGTCTGTGTTACTGTGTGTCAGTGTTTGTCTTTGTTACTTGGTGTAAGTGTATGTCTTGTTACTTGGTGTCAGTGTATGTCTTTATTACTTGGTGACAATGATGGTCTGTGTTACTTGGTGTCAGTGTGTGTCTTTGTTACTAGGTGTAAGTGTATGTCTTTGCTACTTGGTGTCAGTGTATGTCTGTGTTACTGGGTGTCAGTGTATGTCTTTGTTACTTGGTGTCAGTGTATGTCTTTGTTACTTTGTGTAAGTGTGCGTCTTTGTTACTTGGTGTCAGTGCGTGTCTATGTTACTGGGTGTCAGTGTTTGTCTTTGTTACTTGGTGTCAGTGTGTGTCTTTGTTACTTGGTGTAAGTGTATATCTTTGTTACTTGGTGTCAGTGCGTGTCTGTGTTACTGGGTGTCATTGTTTGTCTTTGTTACTTGGTGTCAGTGTGTGTCTTTGTTACTTGGTGTAAGTGTTTGTCTTTGTTACTTGGTGTAATGTGTTTCGTTGTTACTTGGTGTCAGTGTATGTCTTTGTTACTTGGTGTCAGTGTATGTCTTTGTTACTGGTTGTCAGTGTATGTCTTTGTTACTTGGTGTCAGTGTGTTTCTTTGTTACTTGGTGTCAGTGTATGTCTTTGTTACTTGGTGTCAGTGTATGTCTTTGTTACTGGTTGTCAGTATATGTCTTTGTTACTTGGTGTCAGTGTGTGTCTTTGTTACTGGGTGTCAGTGTATGTCTGTGTTACTTGGTGTCAGTGTTTGTCTTTGTTACTTGGTGTCACTGTGTGTCTTTGTTACTTGGTGTCAGTGTATGTCTTTGTTACTTTATGCAAGTATATGTCTTTGTTACTTGGTGTCAATGCGTGTCAGTGTTACTGGGTGTCAGTGTTTGTCTTTGTTACTTGGTGTCAGTGTTTGTCTTTGTTACTTTGTGTCAGTGAGTGTCTTTGTTACTTGGTGTCAGTGTGTCTCTTTGTTACTTGGTGTCAGTGTAAGTCTTTGTTACTTGGTGTCAGTGTGTGTCTTTTTTACTTGGTGCAAGTGCATGTCTTTGTTACTTTGTGTCAGTGTGTGTCTTTGTTACTGGGTGTCAGTGTTTGTCTTTGTTACTTGGTGTCAGTGAGTGTCTTTGTTACTTGGTGTCAGTGTGTCTCTTTGTTACTTTTTGTCAGTGTAAGTCTTTGTTACTTGGTGTCAGTGTGTGTCTTTGTTACTTGGTGCAAGTGTATGTCTTTGTTACTTGGTGTCAGTGTATGCCTGTGTTCCTGGGTGTCAGTGTTCGTCTTTGTTACCTGATGTCAGTGTTTGTCTGTGTTACTTGGTGTCAGTGTGTGTATTTGTTACTTGGTGTAAGTGTATGTCTTTGTTACTTGGTGTCAGTGCATGTCTGTGTTACTGGGTGTCAGTGTTTGTCTTTGTTACTTGGTTTCAGTGTTTGTCTGTGTTCCGTGGTGTCAGTGTGTGTCTTTGTTACTTGTTGTAAGTGTATGCCTTTGCTACTTGGTGTCAGTGTTTGTCTGTGTTACTTGGTGTCAGTGTGTATCTTTGTTACTTGGTGTAAGTTTATGTCTTTGTTACTTGGTGTCAGTGCGTGTCTGTGTTACTGTGTGTCAGTGTTTGTCTTTGTTACTTGGTGCAAGTGTATGTCTTCGTTTCTTGGTGTAAGTGTGTTTCTTTGTTACTTGGTGTCAGTGCGTGTCTGTGTTACTGGATGTCAGTGTTTGTCTTTGTTACTTGGTGTCAGTGTGTGTCTTTGTCACTTGGTGTAAGTGTATGTCTTTGTTACTTGGTGTCAGTGCGTGTCTGTGTTTCTGGGTGTCAGTGTTTGTCTTTTTTACTTGGTGCCAGTGTGTGTCTTTGTTACTTGGTGTAAGTGTATGTCTTTGTTACTTGATGTCAGTGTATGGCTTTGTTACTTGGTGTAAGTGTATGTCTTTGTTACTTGGTGTAAGTGTATGTCTTTGTCAGTTGGTGTAAGTGTGTTTCTTTGTTACTTGCTGTCAGTGTATGTCTTTGTTACTTGGTGGAAGAGTATGTCTTTGTGATTGGTGTAAGTGTGTGTCTTTGTTACTTGGTGTAAGTGTATGTCTTTGTTACTTGGTGTCAGTGTGTGTCTTTGTGACTTGGTGTCAGTGTGTGTCTTTGTTACTTGGTGTCTGTGTATGTCTTTGTTACTTGTTGGAAGTGTATGTCTTTGTAACTTGGTGTCAGTGTGTGTCTTTGTTACTGGGTGTAAGTTTATGTCTATGTTACTTGGTGTCAGTGCTTGTCTGTGTTACTGTGTGTCAGTGTTTGTCTTTGTTACTTGGTGTAAGTGTATGTCTTGTTACTTGGTGTCAGTGTATGTCTGTATTACTTGGTGTCAATGATGGTCTGTGTTACTTGGTGTCAGTGTGTGTCTTTGTTACTAGGTGTAAGTGTATGTCTTTGCTACTTGGTGTCAGTGTATGTCTGTGTTACTGGGTGTCAGTGTTCGTCTTTGTTACTTGGTGTCAGTGTATGTCTTTGTTACTTGGTGTAAGTGTGCGTCTTTGTTACTTGGTGTCACTGCGTGTCTATGTTACTGGGTGTCAGTGTTTGTCTTTGTTACTTGGTGTCAGTGTGTGTCTTTGTTACTTGGTGTAAGTGTATGTCTTTGTTACTTGGTGTCAGTGCGTGTCTGTGTTACTGGGTGTCATTGTTTGTCTTTGTTACTTGGTGTCAGTGTGTGTCTTTGTTACTTGGTGTAAGTGTATGTCTTTGTTACTTGGTATCAGTGTATGTCTTTGTTACTTGGTGTAAGTGTATGTCTTTGTTACTTGGTGTCAGTGCGTGTCTGTGTTTCTGGGTGTCAGTGTTTGTCTTTTTTACTTGGTGCCAGTGTGTGTCTTTGTTACTTGGTGTAAGTGTATGTCTTTGTTACTTGATGTCAGTGTATGGCTTTGTTACTTGGTGTAAGTGTATGTCTTTGTTACTTGGTGTAAGTGTATGTCTTTGTCAGTTGGTGTAAGTGTGTTTCTTTGTTACTTGCTGTCAGTGTATGTCTTTGTTACTTGGTGGAAAAGTATGTCTTTGTGATTGGTGTAAGTGTGTGTCTTTGTTACTTGGTGTAAGTGTATGTCTTTGTTACTTGGTGTCAGTGTGTGTCTTTGTGACTTGGTGTCAGTGTGTGTCTTTGTTACTTGGTGTCTGTGTATGTCTTTGTTACTTGTTGGAAGTGTATGTCTTTGTAACTTGGTGTCAGTGTGTGTCTTTGTTACTGGGTGTAAGTTTATGTCTTTGTTACTTGGTGTCAGTGCTTGTCTGTGTTACTGTGTGTCAGTGTTTGTCTTTGTTACTTGGTGTAAGTGTATGTCTTGTTACTGAGTGTCAGTGTATGTCTGTATTACTTGGTGTCAATGATGGTCTGTGTTACTTGGTGTCAGTGTGTGTCTTTGTTACTAGGTGTAAGTGTATGTCTTTGCTACTTGGTGTCAGTGTATGTCTGTGTTACTGGGTGTCAGTGTTCGTCTTTGTTACTTGGTGTCAGTGTATGTCTTTGTTACTTGGTGTAAGTGTGCGTCTTTGTTACTTGGTGTCACTGCGTGTCTATGTTACTGGGTGTCAGTGTTTGTCTTTGTTACTTGGTGTCAGTGCGTGTCTGTGTTACTGGGTGTCATTGTTTGTCTTTGTTACTTGGTGTCAGTGTGTGTCTTTGTTACTTGGTGTAAGTGTATGTCTTTGTTACTTGGTATCAGTGTATGGCTTTGTTACTTGGTGTAAGTGTATGTCTTTGTTACTTGGTGTAAGTGTATGTCTTTGCGACTTGGTGTAAGTGTGTTTCTTTGTTACTTGGTGTCAGTGTATGTCTTTGTTACTGGTTGTCAGTGTATGTCTTTGTTACTTGGTGTCAGTGTGTGTCTTTGTTACTGGGTGTCAGTGTATGTCTGTGTTACTTGGTGTCAGTGTATGTCTTTGTTACTTGGTGTCAGTGTGTGTCTTTGTTACTGGGTGTCAGTGTATGTCTGTGTTACTTCGTGTCAGAGTATGTCTTTGTTACTAGGTGTCAGTGTATTTCTTTGTTACTTGGTGTCAGTGTATGTTTTGTTACTTGGTGTCAGTGTGTGTCTTTGATACTGGGTGTCAGTGTATGTCTGTATTACTGGGTGTCAGTGTTTGTCTTTGTTACTTGGTGTCAATGCGTGTCTTTGTTACTTGGTGTCAGTGTGTCTCTTTGTTACTTGGTGTCAGTGTATGTCTTTGTTACTTGGTGTCAGTGTGTGTCTTTGTTACTTGGTGCAAGTGTATGTCTTTGTTACTTTGTGTCAGTGTGTGTCTTTGTTCCTGGGTGTACGTTTATGTCTTTGTTACTTGGTGTCAGTGCGTGTCTCTGCTACTTGGTGTCAGTGTATGTCTGTGTTCCTGGGTGTCAGTGTTCGTCTTTGTTACCTGATGTCAGTGTTTGTCTGTGTTACTTGGTGTCAGTGTGTGTATTTGTTACTTTCTGTAAGTGTATGTCTTTGTTACTTGGTGTCAGTGCGTGTCTGTGTTACTGGGTGTCAGTGTTTGTCTTTGTTACTTGGTGTCAGTGCGTGTCTTTGTTACTTGGTGTAAGTGTATGTCTTTGTTACTTGGTGTCAGTGTAAGTCTTTGTCACTTGGTGTAAGTGTACGTCTTTGTTACTTGGTGTCAGTGTATGTCTTTGTTACCTGGTGTAAGTGTATGTCTTTGTGACTTGGTGTTAGTGTGTGTCTTTGTTACTTGGTGTCAGTGTGTGTCTTTGTTACTTGGTGTCAGTGAGTGTCTTTGATACTTGGTATAAGTGAATGTCTTTGTGACTTGGTGTCAGTGTGTGTCTTTGTTACTTGGTGTATGTGTATGTGTTTGTTACTTGGTGTCAGTGTATGTCTTTGTGACTTGGTGTCAGTGTACGTATTTGCTACTTGGTGTCAGTGTGTGTCTTTGTTGCTTGGTGTAAGTGTATGTCTTTGTTACTTGGTTTCAGTGTGTGTCTTTGTTACTTGGTGTCAGTGTGCCTCTTTGTTACTTGCTGTCAGTGTATGTCTTTGTTACTTGGTGTCAGTGTATGTATTTGTTACTAGGTGTCAGTGTGTGTCTTTGTTACTTGGTGTCAGTGTTTGTCTTTGCTACTTGGTGTCAGTGTATGTCTTGTTACTTGGTGTCAGTGTATGTCTTTATTACTTGGTGTCAATGTTTGTCTGTGTTACTTGGTGTCAGTGTGTGTCTTTGTTACTAGGTGTAAGTATATGTCTTTTCTCCTTGGTGTCAGTGTATGTCTGTGTTACTGGGTGTCAGTGTTTGTCATTGTTACTTGGTGTCAGTGTTTGTCTGTGATACTTGGTGTCAGTGTGTGTCTCTTTGTTACTTGGTGTAAGTTTATGTCTTTGTTACTTGGTGTCAGTGCGTGACTGTGTTACTGGGTGTCAGTGTTTGTCTTTGTTACTTGGTGTAAGTGGATGTCTTTGATACTTGGTGTCAGTGTTTGTCTGTGTTACCTGGTGTCAGTGTTTGTCTTTGTGAATTGGTGAAAGTGTATGTCTTTGTTACTTGGTGTCAGTGTGTGTCTTTGTTACTTGGTGTATGTGTATGTGTTTGTTACTTGGTGTCAGTGTATGTCTTTGTGACTTGGTGTCAGTGTACGTATTTGCTACTTGGTGTCAGTGTGTGTCTTTGTTGCTTGGTGTAAGTGTATGTCTTTGTTACTTGGTTTCAGTGTGTGTCTTTGTTACTTGGTGTCAGTGTGTGTCTTTGTTACTTGCTGTCAGTGTATGTCTTTGTTACTTTTTGTCAGTGTATGTATTTGTTACTTGGTGTCAGTGTGTGTCTTTGTTACTTGGTGTCAGTGTTTGTCTGTATTACGTGGTGTCAGTGCGTGACTGTGTTACTGGGTGTCAGTGTTTGTCTTTGTTACTTGGTGTCAGTGTTTGTCTGTATTACGTGGTGTCAGTGTGTGTCTTTGTTCCTTGTTGTAAGTGTATGTCTTTGATACTTGGTGTCAGTGTTTGTCTGTGTTACTTGGTGTCAGTGTTTGTCTTTGTTACTTGGTGTAAGTTTATGTCTTTGTTGCTTGGTGCCAGTGCGTGTCTGTGTTACTGGGTGTCAGTGTTTTTCTTTGTTACTTGGTGTAAGTGTATGTCTTTGTTACTTGGTGCAAGTGTATGTCTTTGTTACTTTGTGTCAGTGTGTGTCTTTGTTCCTGGGTGTACGTTTATGTCTTTGTTACTTGGTGTCAGTGCGTGTCTCTGCTACTTGGTGTCAGTGTATGTCTGTGTTCCTGGGTGTCAGTGTTCGTCTTTGTTACCTGATGTCAGTGTTTGTCTGTGTTACTTGGTGTCAGTGTGTGTATTTGTTACTTTCTGTAAGTGTATGTCTTTGTTACTTGGTGTCAGTGCGTGTCTGTGTTACTGGGTGTCAGTGTTTGTCTTTGTTACTTGGTGTCAGTGCGTGTCTTTGTTACTTGGTGTAAGTGTATGTCTTTGTTACTTGGTGTCAGTGTAAGTCTTTGTCACTTGGTGTAAGTGTACGTCTTTGTTACTTGGTGTCAGTGTATGTCTTTGTTACCTGGTGTAAGTGTATGTCTTTGTGACTTGGTGTTAGTGTGTGTCTTTGTTACTTGGTGTCAGTGTGTGTCTTTGTTACTTGGTGTCAGTGAGTGTCTTTGATACTTGGTATAAGTGAATGTCTTTGTGACTTGGTGTCAGTGTGTGTCTTTGTTACTTGGTGTATGTGTATGTGTTTGTTACTTGGTGTCAGTGTATGTCTTTGTGACTTGGTGTCAGTGTAAGTCTTTGTCACTTGGTGTAAGTGTATGTCTTTGTGACTTGGTGTTAGTGTGTGTCTTTGTTACTTGGTGTCAGTGTGTGTCTTTGTTACTTGGTGTCAGTGTGTGTCTTTGTTACTTGGTGTCAGTGAGTGTCTTTGATACTTGGTATAAGTGAATGTCTTTGTGACTTGGTGTCAGTGTGTGTCTTTGTTACTTGGTGTATGTGTATGTGTTTGTTACTTGGTGTCAGTGTATGTCTTTGTGACTTGGTGTCAGTGTAAGTCTTTGTCACTTGGTGTAAGTGTATGTCTTTGTGACTTGGTGTTAGTGTGTGTCTTTGTTACTTGGTGTCCATGTGTGTCTTTGTTACTTGGTGTCAGTGAGTGTCTTTGATACTTGGTATAAGTGAATGTCTTTGTGACTTGGTGTCAGTGTGTGTCTTTGTTACTTGGTGTATGTGTATGTGTTTGTTACTTGGTGTCAGTGTATGTCTTTGTGACTTGGTGTCAGTGTACGTATTTGCTAATTGGTGTCAGTGTGTGTCTTTGTTGCTTGGTGTAAGTGTATGTCTTTGTTACTTGGTTTCAGTGTGTGTCTTTGTTACTTGGTGTCAGTGTGCCTCTTTGTTACTTGCTGTCAGTGTATGTCTTTGTTACTTGGTGTCAGTGTATGTATTTGTTACTAGGTGTCAGTGTGTGTCTTTGTTACTTGGTGTCAGTGTTTGTCTTTGCTACTTGGTGTCAGTGTATGTCTTGTTACTTGGTGTCAGTGTATGTCTTTATTACTTGGTGTCAATGTTTGTCTGTGTTACTTGGTGTCAGTGTGTGTCTTTGTTACTAGGTGTAAGTATATGTCTTTTCTCCTTGGTGTCAGTGTATGTCTGTGTTACTGGGTGTCAGTGTTTGTCATTGTTACTTGGTGTCAGTGTTTGTCTGTGATACTTGGTGTCAGTGTGTGTCTCTTTGTTACTTGGTGTAAGTTTATGTCTTTGTTACTTGGTGTCAGTGCGTGACTGTGTTACTGGGTGTCAGTGTTTGTCTTTGTTACTTGGTGTAAGTGGATGTCTTTGATACTTGGTGTCAGTGTTTGTCTGTGTTACCTGGTGTCAGTGTTTGTCTTTGTGAATTGGTGAAAGTGTATGTCTTTGTTACTTGGTGTCAGTGTGTGTCTTTGTTACTTGGTGTATGTGTATGTGTTTGTTACTTGGTGTCAGTGTATGTCTTTGTGACTTGGTGTCAGTGTACGTATTTGCTACTTGGTGTCAGTGTGTGTCTTTGTTGCTTGGTGTAAGTGTATGTCTTTGTTACTTGGTTTCAGTGTGTGTCTTTGTTACTTGGTGTCAGTGTGTGTCTTTGTTACTTGCTGTCAGTGTATGTCTTTGTTACTTTTTGTCAGTGTATGTATTTGTTACTTGGTGTCAGTGTGTGTCTTTGTTACTTGGTGTCAGTGTTTGTCTGTATTACGTGGTGTCAGTGCGTGACTGTGTTACTGGGTGTCAGTGTTTGTCTTTGTTACTTGGTGTCAGTGTTTGTCTGTATTACGTGGTGTCAGTGTGTGTCTTTGTTCCTTGTTGTAAGTGTATGTCTTTGATACTTGGTGTCAGTGTTTGTCTGTGTTACTTGGTGTCAGTGTTTGTCTTTGTTACTTGGTGTAAGTTTATGTCTTTGTTGCTTGGTGCCAGTGCGTGTCTGTGTTACTGGGTGTCAGTGTTTTTCTTTGTTACTTGGTGTAAGTGTATGTCTTTGTTACTTGGTGCAAGTGTATGTCTTTGTTACTTTGTGTCAGTGTGTGTCTTTGTTCCTGGGTGTACGTTTATGTCTTTGTTACTTGGTGTCAGTGCGTGTATCTGCTACTTGGTGTCAGTGTATGTCTGTGTTCCTGGGTGTCAGTGTTCGTCTTTGTTACCTGATGTCAGTGTTTGTCTGTGTTACTTGGTGTCAGTGTGTGTATTTGTTACTTTCTGTAAGTGTATGTCTTTGTTACTTGGTGTCAGTGCGTGTCTGTGTTACTGGGTGTCAGTGTTTGTCTTTGTTACTTGGTGTCAGTGCGTGTCTTTGTTACTTGGTGTAAGTGTATGTCTTTGTTACTTGGTGTCAGTGTAAGTCTTTGTCACTTGGTGTAAGTGTACGTCTTTGTTACTTGGTGTCAGTGTATGTCTTTGTTACCTGGTGTCAGTGTGTGTCTTTGTTACTTGGTGTCAGTGAGTGTCTTTGATACTTGGTATAAGTGAATGTCTTTGTGACTTGGTGTCAGTGTGTGTCTTTGTTACTTGGTGTATGTGTATGTGTTTGTTACTTGGTGTCAGTGTATGTCTTTGTGACTTGGTGTCAGTGTACGTATTTGCTACTTGGTGTCAGTGTGTGTCTTTGTTGCTTGGTGTAAGTGTATGTCTTTGTTACTTGGTTTCAGTGTGTGTCTTTGTTACTTGGTGTCAGTGTGCCTCTTTGTTACTTGCTGTCAGTGTATGTCTTTGTTACTTGGTGTCAGTGTATGTATTTGTTACTAGGTGTCAGTGTGTGTCTTTGTTACTTGGTGTCAGTGTTTGTCTTTGCTACTTGGTGTCAGTGTATGTCTTGTTACTTGGTGTCAGTGTATGTCTTTATTACTTGGTGTCAATGTTTGTCTGTGTTACTTGGTGTCAGTGTGTGTCTTTGTTACTAGGTGTAAGTATATGTCTTTTCTCCTTGGTGTCAGTGTATGTCTGTGTTACTGGGTGTCAGTGTTTGTCATTGTTACTTGGTGTCAGTGTTTGTCTGTGATACTTGGTGTCAGTGTGTGTCTCTTTGTTACTTGGTGTAAGTTTATGTCTTTGTTACTTGGTGTCAGTGCGTGACTGTGTTACTGGGTGTCAGTGTTTGTCTTTGTTACTTGGTGTAAGTGGATGTCTTTGATACTTGGTGTCAGTGTTTGTCTGTGTTACCTGGTGTCAGTGTTTGTCTTTGTGAATTGGTGAAAGTGTATGTCTTTGTTACTTGGTGTCAGTGTGTGTCTTTGTTACTTGGTGTATGTGTATGTGTTTGTTACTTGGTGTCAGTGTATGTCTTTGTGACTTGGTGTCAGTGTACGTATTTGCTACTTGGTGTCAGTGTGTGTCTTTGTTGCTTGGTGTCAGTGTATGTCTTTGTTACTTGGTTTCAGTGTGTGTCTTTGTTACTTGGTGTCAGTGTGTGTCTTTGTTACTTGCTGTCAGTGTATGTCTTTGTTACTTTTTGTCAGTGTATGTATTTGTTACTTGGTGTCAGTGTGTGTCTTTGTTACTTGGTGTCAGTGTTTGTCTGTATTACGTGGTGTCAGTGCGTGACTGTGTTACTGGGTGTCAGTGTTTGTCTTTGTTACTTGGTGTCAGTGTTTGTCTGTATTACGTGGTGTCAGTGTGTGTCTTTGTTCCTTGTTGTAAGTGTATGTCTTTGATACTTGGTGTCAGTGTTTGTCTGTGTTACTTGGTGTCAGTGTTTGTCTTTGTTACTTGGTGTAAGTTTATGTCTTTGTTGCTTGGTGCCAGTGCGTGTCTGTGTTACTGGGTGTCAGTGTTTTTCTTTGTTACTTGGTGTAAGTGTATGTCTTTGTTACTTGGTGTAAGTGTGTGTCTTTGTTACTTGGGGTCAGTGCGTGCCTGTGTTACTTGCTGTACGTGTATGTCTTTGTTACTTGGTGACAGTGCTTGTCTGTCTCACTGGGTGTCAGTGTTTGTCTTTGTTACTTGCTGTCAGTGTATGTCTTTGTTACTTGGTGTCAGTGTTTGTCTGTGTTACTGGGTGTCAGTGTTTTTCTTTGTTACTTGGTGTAAGTGTATGTCTTTGTTACTTGGTGTAAGTGTGTGTCTTTGTTACTTGGGTTCAGTGCGTGTCTGTGTTACTGGGAGTCTGTGTTTGTCTTTGTTACTTAGTGTCAGAGTGTGTCTTTGTTGCTTGGTGTAAGTGTATGTCTTTGTTACTTGGTTTCAGTGTGTGTCTTTGTTACTTGGTGTCAGTGTGTGTCTTTGTTCCTTGCTGTCAGTGTATGTCTTTGTTACTTGGTGTCAGTGTATGTATTTGTTACTTGGTGTCAGTGTGTGTCTTTGCTACTTGGTGTCAGTGTTTGTCTTTGCTACTTGGTGTCAGTGTATGTCTTGTTACTTGGTGTCAGTGTATGTCTTTATTACTTGGTGTCAATGTTTGTCTGTGTTACTTGGTGTCAGTGTGTGTCTTTGTTACTAGGTGTAAGTGTATGTCTTTTCTCCTTGGTGTCAGTGTATGTCTGTGTTACTGGGTGTCAGTGTTTGTCTTTGTTACTTGGTGTCAGTGTTTGTCTGTGATACTTGGTGTCAGTGTGTGTCTCTTTGATACTTGGTGTAAGTTTATGTCTTTGATACTTGGAGTCAGTGCGTGACTGTGTTACTGGAATTCAGTGTTTGTCTTTGTTACTTGGTGTCAGTGTTTGTCTGTATTACGTGGTGTCAGTGTGTGTCTTTGTTCCTTGTTGTAAGTGTATGTCTTTGATACTTGGTGTCAGTGTTTGTCTTTGTTACTTGGTGTAAGTTTATGTCTTTGTTGCTTGGTGCCAGTGCGTGTCTGTGTTACTGGGTGTCAGTGTTTTTCTTTGTTACTTGGTGTAAGTGTATGTCTTTGTTACTTGGTGTAAGTGTGTGTCTTTGTTACTTGGGGTCAGTGCGTGTCTGTGTTACTGGGAGTCAGTGTTTTTCTTTGTTACTTGGTGTAAGTGTATGTCTTTGTTACTTGGTGTCTGTGTGTGTCTTTGTTACTTGGTGCACGTGTATGTCTTTGTTACTTGGTGACAGTGCTTGTCTGTCTCACTGGGTGCCAGTGTTTGTCTTTGTTACTTGGTGTCAGTGTGTGTCTTTGTTACTTAGTGTAAGTGTATGTCTTCGTTACTTGGTGTAAGTGTTTGTCTTTGTGAGTTGGTGTAAGTGTGTTTCTTTGTTACCTGGTGTCAGTGCATGTCTTTGTTACTTGGTGTAAGACTATGACTTTGTGATTGGTGCAAGTGTGTGTCTTTGTTACTTGGTGTCAATGTATGTCTTTGTTACTTGGTGGAAGTGTATGTCTTTGTTACTTGGTGTCAGTGTGTGTATTTGTTACTTGGTGTCAGTGTATGTCTGTGTTACTTGGTGTAAATGTATGTCTTTCTTACTTGGTGTCAGTGTGTGTCTTTGTTGCTTGGTGTCAGTGTATGTCTTTGTTACTTGGTTTCAGTGTGTGTCTTTGTTACATTGTGTCAGTGTGTGTCTTTGATACTTGCTGTCAGTGTATGTCTTCGTTACCTGGTGTCATTGTATGTGTTTGTTACTTGGTGTCAGTGTGTGTCTTTGTTACTTGGTGTCAGTGTTTGCCTTTGCTACTTGGTGTCAGTGTATGTCTTGTTACTTGGTGTCAGTGTATGTCTTTATTACTTGGTGTCAATGTTTGTCTGTGTTACTTGGTGTCAGTGTGTGTCCTCCTTCCTTGTGTCAGTGTCTGTCTTTGTTACTTGGTGTAAGTGTATGTCTTTGTTACTTGGTGTCAGTGTGTGCCTTTGTCACTTGGTGTCAGTGTGTGTCTTTGTTACTTGGTGTCAGTGCATGTCTTTGTTACTTGTTGGAAGTGTATGTCTTTGTTACTTGATGTCAGTGTGTGTCTTTGTTACTTGGTGTCAGTGCATGTCTTTGTTACTTGTTGGAAGTGTATGTCTTTTTTACTTGATGTCAGTGTGTGTCTTTGTTACTTGGTGTCTGTGTATGTCTTTGTTACTGGTTGTCAGTGTATGTCTTTGTTACTTGGTGTAAGTGTATGTCTTTGTTACTTGGTGGAAGAGTGTGTCTTTGTTACTTGGTGTCAGTGTTTGTCTTTGCTACTTGGTGTCAGTGTGTGTCTTTGTTACTTGGTGTAAGTGTATGTCTTTCTTACTTGGTGTCAGTGTGTGTCTTTGTTACTTGGTGTAAGTGTATGTCTTTGTTACTTGGTGTCAGTGTGTGTCTTTGTTACTTGTTGTCAGTGTATGTCTTTCTAACTCGGTGGAAGTGTATGTCTTTGATACTTGGTTTCAGTGTATGTCTTTGTTACTGTGTGTCAGTGTCTGTCTTTGTGACTTGGTGTAAGTATATGTCTTTGTTACTTGGTGCCAGTGTGTGTCTTTGATACTTGGTGTAAGTGTATGTCTTTGTTACTCGGTGTCAGTGTATGTCTTTGTGAATTGATGTAAGTGTATGTCTTTGTTACTTGGTGTCAGTGTGTGTCTTTGTTACTTGGTGTCAGTGTATGACTTTGTTACTTGGTGTAAGTGTATATGTTTGTTACTTGGTGTCAGTTTATGTCTTTGTGACTTGGTGTCAGTGTATGTATTTGCTACTTGGTGTCAGTGTGTGTCTTTGTTACTTGGTGTAAGTGTATGTCTTTGTTACTTGGTTTCAGTGTGTGTCTTTGTTACTTGATGTCAGTGTGTGTCTTTGTTACTTGTTGTCAGTGTAAGACTTTGTTACTTGGTGTAAGTGTATGAGTTTGTTACTCGGTGTCAGTGTATGTCTTTGTGACTTTGTGTCAGTGTATGTATTTTTTACTTGGTGTCAGTGTGTGTCTTTGTTACTTGGTGTCAGTGTATGTCTTTGTTACTTGGTTTCAATGTGTGTCTTTGTTACTTGGTGTCATTGTATGTCTTTGTTTCTTGGTGTATGTGTATGTCTTTGTTACTTGCTGTCAGTGTATGTCTTTGTTACTGGGTGTCAATGTTTGCCTGTGTTTCTGGGTGTCAGTGTACGTCTTCGTTACTTGTTGTCAGTGTGTGTTTTTGTTACTTGGTGTAAGTGTATGTCTTTGTTAATGGGTGTCAGTGTATGTCCTTGTTACTTGGTGTCAGTGTGTGTCTTTGTTACTTGGTGTCAGTGTTTGTCTGTGTTACTTGGTGTCAGTGTATGTCTTTGTCACTTGGTGTTAGTGCTTGTCTGCGTTACTGGGTGTCAGTGTTTGTCTTTGTTACTTGGTGTCAGTGTGTGTCTGTGTTACTTGGTGTCAGTGTGTGTCCGTGTTACTGGGTGTCAGTGTTTGTCTTTGTTACTTGGTATCAGTGTGTGTCTGTGTTACTTGGTGTCAGTGTGTGTCCGTGTTACTGGGTGTCAGTGTTTGCCTTTGATACATGGTGTCAGTGTTTGTCTTTGTTACTTGGTGTAAGTTTGTGTCTGTGTTACTGGGTGTCAGTGTTTGTCTTTGTTACTTGGTGTCAGTGTGTGGCTGTGTTCCTGGGTGTCAGTGTGTTTCTGTGTTACTTGGTGTCATTATTTGTTTTTGTTACTTGGTGTAAGTGTGTGCCTGTGTTACTGGGTGCCAGTGTATGTCTGTGTTACTGGTTGTCAGTGTTTATCTTTGTTGCTTGGTGTAAGTGTGTTTCTGTGTTCCTGGGTGTCAGTGTGTGACTGTGTTACTTGGTGTCATTGTTTGGCTTTGTTACTTGGTGTAAGTGTGTGTCTGTGTTACTGGGTGTCAGTGTATGTCTTTGTTACTGCTTGTCAGTGTATGTCTTTGTTACTTGGTGTCAGTGTGTGTCTGTGTTACTGGGTGTCAGTGTATGTCTGTGTTACTGGGTGTCAGTGTTTGACTTTGTTACTTGGTTTCAGTGTGTGTCTGTGTTACTGGGTGTCAGTGTGTGTCTGTTTTACTTGGTGTCAGTGTTTATCTTTGTCACATGGTGTAAGTGTATGTCTTTGTTACTTGGTGTCAGTGCGTGTCTGTGTTACTGGGTGTCAGTGTTTGACTTTGTTACTTGGTTTCAGTGTGTGTCTGTGTTACTGGGTGTCAGTGTGTGTCTGTATTACTTGGTGTCAGTGTTTATCTTTGTTACATGGTGTAAGTGTATGTCTTTGTTACTTGGTGTCAGTGTGTGTCTTTTTTACTAGGTGTAAGTGTATGTCTTTTCTCCTTGGTGTCAGTGTATGTCTGTGTTACTGGGTGTCAGTGTTTGTCTTTGTTACTTGGTGTCAGTGTTTGTCTGTGATACTTGGTGTCAGTGTGTGTCTCTTTGTTACTTGGTGTATGTTTATGTCTTTGTTACTTGGTGTCAGTGCGTGACTGTGTTACTGGGTGTCAGTGTTTGTCTTTGTTACTTGGTGTCAGTGTTTGTCTGTATTACGTGGTGTCAGTGTGTGTCTTTGTTACTTGTTGTAAGTGTATGTCTTTGATACTTGGTGTCAGTGTTTGTCTGTGTTACTTGGTGTCAGTGTTTGTCTTTTTTACTTGGTGTAAATTTATGTCTTTGTTGCTTGGTGCCAGTGCGTGTCTGTGTTACTGGGTGTCAGTGTTTTTCTTTGTTACTTGGTGTAAGTGTATGTCTTTGTTACTTGGTGTAAGTGTGTGTCTTTGTTACTTGGGGTCAGTGCGTGTCTGTGTTACTGGGAGTCAGTGTTTGTCTTTGTTACTTGGTGTCAATGTGTGTCTTTCTTACTTGGTGTACGTGTATGACTTTGTTACTTGGTGACAGTGCGTGTCTGTCTCACTGGGTGTCAGTGTTTGTCTTTGTTACTTGGTGTCAGTGTGTGTCTTTGTTACTTGGTGTAAGTGTATGTCTTTGTTACTTGGTGTCAGTGTATGGCTTTGTCACTTGGTGTAAGTGTATGTCTTTGTTACTTGGGGTAAGAGTATGACTTTGTGATTGGTGTAAGTGTTTTTCTTTGTTACTTGGTGTCAGTGCATGTCTTTGTTACTTGGTGCAAGAGTATGACTTTGTGATTGGTGTAAGTGTGTGTCTTTGTTACTTGGTGTCAATGTATGTCTTTGTTACTTGGTGGAAGTGTATGTCTTTGTTACTTGGTGTCAGTGTGTGTATTTGTTACTTGGTGTCAGTGTTTGTCTTTGTTAGTGGGTGTAAGTGTATGTCTTTCTTACTTGGTGTCAGTGTGTGTCTTTGTTACTGGGTATCAGTGTATGTCATTGTTACTTGGTGTCAGTGTGTGTCCTCCTTCCTTGTGTCAGTGTCTGTCTTTGTTACTTGGTGTAAGTGTATGTCTTTGTTACTTGGTGTCAGTGTGTGCCTTTGTCACTTGGTGTCAGTGTGTGTCTTTGTTACTTGGTGTCAGTGCATGTCTTTGTTACTTGTTGGAAGTGTATGTCTTTGTTACTTGATGTCAGTGTGTGTCTTTGTTACTTGGTGTCAGTGCATGTCTTTGTTACTTGTTGGAAGTGTATGTCTTTTTTACTTGATGTCAGTGTGTGTCTTTGTTACTTGGTGTCTGTGTATGTCTTTGTTACTGGTTGTCAGTGTATGTCTTTGTTACTTGGTGTAAGTGTATGTCTTTGTTACTTGGTGGAAGAGTGTGTCTTTGTTACTTGGTGTCAGTGTTTGTCTTTGCTACTTGGTGTCAGTGTGTGTCTTTGTTACTTGGTGTAAGTGTATGTCTTTCTTACTTGGTGTCAGTGTGTGTCTTTGTTACTTGGTGTAAGTGTATGTCTTTGTTACTTGGTGTCAGTGTGTGTCTTTGTTACTTGTTGTCAGTGTATGTCTTTCTAAATCGGTGGAAGTGTATGTCTTTGATACTTGGTTTCAGTGTATGTCTTTGTTACCGTGTGTCAGTGTCTGTCTTTGTGACTTGGTGTAAGTATATGTCTTTGTTACTTGGTGCCAGTGTGTGTCTTTGATACTTGGTGTAAGTGTATGTCTTTGTTACTCGGTGTCAGTGTATTTCTTTGTGAATTGATGTAAGTGTATGTCTTTGTTACTTGGTGTCAGTGTTTGTCTTTGTTACTTGGTGTCAGTGTATGTCTTTGTTACTTGGTGTAAGTGTATATGTTTGTTACTTGGTGTCAGTTTATGTCTTTGTGACTTGGTGTCAGTGTATGTATTTGCTACTTGGTGTCAGTGTGTGTCTTTGTTACTTGGGGTCAGTGCGTGTCTGTGTTACTGGGAGTCAGTGTTTGTCTTTGTTACTTGGTGTCAGTGTGTGTCTTTGTTACTTGTTGTCAGTGTAAGACTTTGTTACTTGGTGTAAGTGTATGAGTTTGTTACTCGGTGTCAGTGTATGTCTTTGTGACTTTGTGTCAGTGTATGTGTTTTTTACTTGGTGTCAGTGTGTGTCTTTGTTACTTGGTGTCAGTGTATGTCTTTGTTACTTGGTTTCAATGTGTGTCTTTGTTACTTGGTGTCATTGTATGTCTTTGTTTCTTGGTGTATGTGTATGTCTTTGTTACTTGCTGTCAGTGTATGTCTTTGTTACTGGGTGTCAATGTTTGCCTGTGTTTCTGGGTGTCAGTGTACGTCTTCGTTACTTGTTGTCAGTGTGTGTTTTTGTTACTTGGTGTAAGTGTATGTCTTTGTTAATGGGTGTCAGTGTATGTCCTTGTTACTTGGTGTCAGTGTGTGTCTTTGTTACTTGGTGTCAGTGTTTGTCTGTGTTACTTGGTGTCAGTGTATGTCTTTGTCACTTGGTGTTAGTGCTTGTCTGCGTTACTGGGTGTCAGTGTTTGTCTTTGTTACTTGGTGTCAGTGTGTGTCTGTGTTACTTGGTGTCAGTGTGTGTCCGTGTTACTGGGTGTCAGTGTTTGCCTTTGATACATGGTGTCAGTGTTTGTCTTTGTTACTTGGTGTAAGTGTGTGTCTGTGTTACTGGGTGTCAGTGTTTGTCTTTGTTACTTGGTGTCAGTGTGTGGCTGTGTTCCTGGGTGTCAGTGTGTTTCTGTGTTACTTGGTGTCATTATTTGTCTTTGTTACTTGGTGTAAGTGTGTGTCTGTGTTACTGGGTGCCAGTGTATGTCTGTGTTACTGGTTGTCAGTGTTTATCTTTGTTGCTTGGTGTAAGTGTGTTTCTGTGTTCCTGGGTGTCAGTGTGTGACTGTGTTACTTGGTGTCATTGTTTGGCTTTGTTACTTGGTGTAAGTGTGTGTCTGTGTTACTGGGTGTCAGTGTGTGTCTTTGTTACTGCTTGTCAGTGTATGTCTTTGTTACTTGGTGTCAGTGTGTGTCTGTGTTACTGGGTGTCAGTGTATGTCTGTGTTACTGGGTGTCAGTGTTTGACTTTGTTACTTGGTTTCAGTGTGTGTCTGTGTTACTGGGTGTCAGTGTGTGTCTGTTTTACTTGGTGTCAGTGTTTATCTTTGTTACATGGTGTAAGTGTATGTCTTTGTTACTTGGTGTCAGTGCGTGTCTGTGTTACTGGGTGTCAGTGTTTGACTTTGTTACTTGGTTTCAGTGTGTGTCTGTGTTACTGGGTGTCAGTGTGTGTCTGTATTACTTGGTGTCAGTGTTTATCTTTGTTACATGGTGTAAGTGTATGTCTTTGTTACTTGGTGTCAGTGTGTGTCTTTTTTACTAGGTGTAAGTGTATGTCTTTTCTCCTTGGTGTCAGTGTATGTCTGTGTTACTGGGTGTCAGTGTTTGTCTTTGTTACTTGGTGTCAGTGTTTGTCTGTGATACTTGGTGTCAGTGTGTGTCTCTTTGTTACTTGGTGTATGTTTATGTCTTTGTTACTTGGTGTCAGTGCGTGACTGTGTTACTGGGTGTCAGTGTTTGTCTTTGTTACTTGGTGTCAGTGTTTGTCTGTATTACGTGGTGTCAGTGTGTGTCTTTGTTACTTGTTGTAAGTGTATGTCTTTGATACTTGGTGTCAGTGTTTGTCTGTGTTACTTGGTGTCAGTGTTTGTCTTTGCTACTTGGTGTAAGTTTATGTCTTCGTTGCTTGGTGCCAGTGCGTGTCTGTGTTACTGGGTGTCAGTGTTTTTCTTTGTTACTTGGTGTAAGTGTATGTCTTTGTTACTTGAATAAGTGTGTGTCTTTGTTACTTGGTGTAAGTGTATGTCTTTGTTACTTGGTTTCAGTGTGTGTCTTTGTTACTTGATGTCAGTGTGTGTCTTTGTTACTTGTTGTCAGTGTAAGACTTTGTTACTTGGTGTAAGTGTATGAGTTTGTTACTCGGTGTCAGTGTATGTCTTTGTGACTTTGTGTCAGTGTATGTGTTTTTTACTTGGTGTCAGTGTGTGTCTTTGTTACTTGGTGTCAGTGTATGTCTTTGTTACTTGGTTTCAATGTGTGTCTTTGTTACTTGGTGTCATTGTATGTCTTTGTTTCTTGGTGTATGTGTATGTCTTTGTTACTTGCTGTCAGTGTATGTCTTTGTTACTGGGTGTCAATGTTTGCCTGTGTTTCTGGGTGTCAGTGTACGTCTTCGTTACTTGTTGTCAGTGTGTGTTTTTGTTACTTGGTGTAAGTGTATGTCTTTGTTAATGGGTGTCAGTGTATGTCCTTGTTACTTGGTGTCAGTGTGTGTCTTTGTTACTTGGTGTCAGTGTTTGTCTGTGTTACTTGGTGTCAGTGTATGTCTTTGTCACTTGGTGTTAGTGCTTGTCTGCGTTACTGGGTGTCAGTGTTTGTCTTTGTTACTTGGTGTCAGTGTGTGTCTGTGTTACTTGGTGTCAGTGTGTGTCCGTGTTACTGGGTGTCAGTGTTTGCCTTTGATACATGGTGTCAGTGTTTGTCTTTGTTACTTGGTGTAAGTGTGTGTCTGTGTTACTGGGTGTCAGTGTTTGTCTTTGTTACTTGGTGTCAGTGTGTGGCTGTGTTCCTGGGTGTCAGTGTGTTTCTGTGTTACTTGGTGTCATTATTTGTCTTTGTTACTTGGTGTAAGTGTGTGTCTGTGTTACTGGGTGCCAGTGTATGTCTGTGTTACTGGTTGTCAGTGTTTATCTTTGTTGCTTGGTGTAAGTGTGTTTCTGTGTTCCTGGGTGTCAGTGTGTGACTGTGTTACTTGGTGTCATTGTTTGGCTTTGTTACTTGGTGTAAGTGTGTGTCTGTGTTACTGGGTGTCAGTGTATGTCTTTGTTACTGCTTGTCAGTGTATGTCTTTGTTACTTGGTGTCAGTGTGTGTCTGTGTTACTGGGTGTCAGTGTATGTCTGTGTTACTGGGTGTCAGTGTTTGACTTTGTTACTTGGTTTCAGTGTGTGTCTGTGTTACTGGGTGTCAGTGTGTGTCTGTTTTACTTGGTGTCAGTGTTTATCTTTGTTACATGGTGTAAGTGTATGTCTTTGTTACTTGGTGTCAGTGCGTGTCTGTGTTACTGGGTGTCAGTGTTTGACTTTGTTACTTGGTTTCAGTGTGTGTCTGTGTTACTGGGTGTCAGTGTGTGTCTGTATTACTTGGTGTCAGTGTTTATCTTTGTTACATGGTGTAAGTGTATGTCTTTGTTACTTGGTGTCAGTGTGTGTCTTTTTTACTAGGTGTAAGTGTATGTCTTTTCTCCTTGGTGTCAGTGTATGTCTGTGTTACTGGGTGTCAGTGTTTGTCCTTGTTACTTGGTGTCAGTGTTTGTCTGTGATACTTGGTGTCAGTGTGTGTCTCTTTGTTACTTGGTGTATGTTTATGTCTTTGTTACTTGGTGTCAGTGCGTGACTGTGTTACTGGGTGTCAGTGTTTGTCTTTGTTACTTGGTGTCAGTGTTTGTCTGTATTACGTGGTGTCAGTGTGTGTCTTTGTTACTTGTTGTAAGTGTATGTCTTTGATACTTGGTGTCAGTGTTTGTCTGTGTTACTTGGTGTCAGTGTTTGTCTTTGCTACTTGGTGTAAGTTTATGTCTTCGTTGCTTGGTGCCAGTGCGTGTCTGTGTTACTGGGTGTCAGTGTTTTTCTTTGTTACTTGGTGTAAGTGTATGTCTTTGTTACTTGAATAAGTGTGTGTCTTTGTTACTTGGGGTCAGTGCGTGTCTGTGTTACTGGGAGTCAGTGTTTGTCTTTGTTACTTGGTGTCAGTGTGTGTCTTTGTTACTTGGTGTACGTGTATGTCTTTGTTACTTGGTGACAGTGCGTTTCTGTCTCACTGGGTGTCAGTGTTTGTCTTTGTTACTTGGTGTCAGTGTGTGTCTTTGTTACTTGGTGTAAGTGTATGTCTTTGTTACTTGGTGTCAGTGTATGGCTTTGTTACTTGGTGTAAGTGTATGTCTTTGTTACTTGGTGTAAGTGTTTGTCTTTGTGAGTTGGTGTAAGTGTGTTTCTTTGTTACTTGGTGTCAGTGCATGTCTTTGTTACTTGGTGTAAGTGTATGACTTTGTGATTGGTGTAAGTGTGTGTCTTTGTTACTTGGTGTCAATGTATGTCTTTGTTACTTGGTGGAAGTGTATGTCTTTGTTACTTGGTGTCAGAGTGTGTATTTGTTACTTGGTGTCAGTGTATGTCTTTGTTACTTGGTGTAAGTGTATGTCTTTCTTCCTTGGTGTCAGTGTGTGTCTTTGTTACTGGGTATCAGTGTATGTCTTTGTTACTTGGTGTCAGTGTGTGTCTTCCTTCCTTGTGTCACTGTCTGTCTTTGTTACTTGGTGTAAGTGTATGTCTCTGTTACTTGGTGTACGTGTATGTCTTTGTTACTTGGTGACAGTGCGTGTCTGTCTCACTGGGTGTCAGTGTTTGTCTTTGTTACTTGGTGTCAGTGTGTGTCTTTGTTACTTGGTGTAAGTGTATGTCTTTGTTACTTGGTGTCAGTGTATGGCTTTGTTACTTGGTGTAAGTGTATGTCTTTGTTACTTGGTGTAAGTGTTTGTCTTTGTGAGTTGGTGTAAGTGTGTTTCTTTGTTACTTGGTGTCAGTGCATGTCTTTGTTACTTGGTGTAAGTGTATGACTTTGTGATTGGTGTAAGTGTGTGTCTTTGTTACTTGGTGTCAATGTATGTCTTTGTTACTTGGTGGAAGTGTATGTCTTTGTTACTTGGTGTCAGTGTGTGTATTTGTTACTTGGTGTCAGTGTATGTCTTTGTTACTTGGTGTAAATGTATGTCTTTCTTCCTTGGTGTCAGTGTGTGTCTTTGTTACTGGGTATCAGTGTATGTCTTTGTTACTTGGTGTCAGTGTGTGTCTTCCTTCCTTGTGTCAGTGTCTGTCTTTGTTACTTGGTGTAAGTGTATGTCTTTGTTACTTGGTGTCAGTGTGTGTCTTTGTGACTTGGTGTCAGTGTGTGTCTTTGTTACTTGGTGTCAGTGCATGTCTTTGTTACTTGTTGGAAGTGTATGTCTTTGTTACTTGATGTCAGTCTGTGTCTTTGTTACTTGGTGTCAGTGCATGTCTTTGTTACTTGTTGTATGTGTATGTCTTTGTTACTTGATGTCAGTGTGTGTCTTTGATACTTGGTGTCTGTGTATGTCTTTGTTACTGGTTGTCAGTGTTTGTCTTTGTTACTTGGTGTAAGTGTATGTCTTTGTTACTTGGTGGAAGAGTGTGTCTTTGTTACTTGGTGTCAGTGCGTGTCTGTGTTACTGGGTGTCAGTGTTTGTCTTTGCTACTTGGTGTCAGTGTGTGTCTTTGTTACTTGGTGTAAGTGGATGTCTTTGTTCCTTGGTGTCAGTGCGTGTCTGTGTTACTGGGTGTCAGTGTTTGTCTTTGTTACTTGGTGTCAGTGTATGTCTTTGTTACTTGGTGTAAGTGTATGTCTTTGTTACTTGGTGTCAGTGTACGTCTTTGTTACTTGGTGTAAGTGTATTTCTTTGTGACTTGGTGTAACTGTGTGTCTTTGTTACTTGGGGTCAGTGTATGTCTTTGTTACTTGGTGCAAGTGTATGTCTCTGTTACTTGGTGTCAGTGTGTGTCTTTGTAACTTGGTGTCAGTGTATGTCTTTGTTACTTGTTGTAAGTGTATGTCTTTCTTACTTGGTGTCAGTGTGTGTCTTTGTTACTTGGTGTAAGTGTATGTCTTTGTTACTTGGTGTCAGTGTGTGTCTTTGTTACTTGGTGTCAGTGTATGTCTTTCTAACTCGGTGTCAGTGTATGTCTTTGATACTTGGTGTCAGTGTATGTCTCTGTTAATGTGTGTCAGTGTATGTCTTTGTGACTTGGTGTAAGTATATGTCTTTGTTACTTGGTGCCAGTGTGTGTCTTTGTTACTTGGTGTAAGTGTATGTCTTTGTTACTTGGTGTCAGTGTATGGCTTTGTTACTTGGTGTAAGTGTATGTCTTTGTTACTTGGTGTAAGTGTTTGTCTTTGTGAGTTGGTGTAAGTGTGTTTCTTTGTTACTTGGTGTCAGTGCATGTCTTTGTTACTTGGTGTAAGTGTCTGACTTTGTGATTGGTGTAAGTGTGTGTCTTTGTTACTTGGTGTCAATGTATGTCTTTTTACTTGGTGGAAGTGTATGTCTTTGTTACTTGGTGTCAGTGTGTGTATTTGTTACTTGGTGTCAGTATATGTCTTTGTTACTTGGTGTAAGTGTATGTCTTTCTTCCTTGGTGTCAGTGTGTGTCTTTGTTACTGGGTATCAGTGTATGTCTTTGTTACTTGGTGTCAGTGTGTGTCTTCCTTCCTTGTGTCAGTGTCTGTCTTTGTTACTTGGTGTAAGTGTATGTCTCTGTTACTTGGTGTACGTGTATGTCTTTGTTACTTGGTGACAGTGCGTGTCTGTCTCACTGGGTGTCAGTGTTTGTCTTTGTTACTTGTTGTCAGTGTGTGTCTTTGTTACTTGGTGTAAGTGTATGTCTTTGTTACTTGGTGTCAGTGTATGGCTTTGTTACTTCGTGTAAGTGTATGTCTTTGTTACTTGGTGTAAGTGTTTGTCTTTGTGAGTTGGTGTAAGTGTGTTTCTTTGTTACTTGGTGTCAGTGCATGTCTTTGTTACTTGGTGTAAGTGTATGACTTTGTGATTGGTGTAAGTGTGTGTCTTTGTTACTTGGTGTCAATGTATGTCTTTGTTACTTGGTGGAAGTGTATGTCTTTGTTACTTGGTGTCAGTGTGTGTATTTGTTACTTGGTGTCAGTGTATGTCTTTGTTACTTGGTGTAAGTGTATGTCTTTCTTCCTTGGTGTCAGTGTGTGTCTTTGTTACTGGGTATCAGTGTATGTCTTTGTTACTTGGTGTCAGTGTGTGTCTTCCTTCCTTGTGTCAGTGTCTGTCTTTGTTACTTGGTGTAAGTGTATGTCTTTGTTACTTGGTGTCAGTGTGTGTCTTTGTGACTTGGTGTCAGTGTGTGTCTTTGTTACTTGGTGTCAGTGCATGTCTTTGTTACTTGTTGGAAGTGTATGTCTTTGTTACTTGATGTCAGTCTGTGTCTTTGTTACTTGGTGTCAGTGCATGTCTTTGTTACTTGTTGTAAGTGTATGTCTTTGTTACTTGATGTCAGTGTGTGTCTTTGTTACTTGGTGTCTGTGTATGTCTTTGTTACTGGTTGTCTGTGTTTGTCTTTGTTACTTGGTGTAAGTGTATGTCTTTGTTACTTGGTGGAAGAGTGTGTCTTTGTTACTTGGTGTCAGTGCGTGTCTGTGTTACTGGGTGTCAGTGTTTGTCTTTGCTACTTGGTGTCAGTGTGTGTCTTTGTTACTTGGTGTAAGTGGATGTCTTTGTTCCTTGGTGTCAGTGCGTGTCTGTGTTACTGGGTGTCAGTGTTTGTCTTTGTTACTTGGTGTCAGTGTGTGTCTTTGTTACTTGGTGTAAGTGTATGTCATTGTTACTTGGTGTCAGTGTACGTCTTTGTTACTTGGTGTAAGTGTATTTCTTTGTGACTTGGTGTAAGTGTGTGTCTTTGTTACTTGGGGTCAGTGTATGTCTTTGTTACTTGGTGCAAGTGTATGTCTCTGTTACTTGGTGTCAGTGTGTGTCTTTGTAACTTGGTGTCAGTGTATGTCTTTGTTACTTGGTGTAAGTGTATGTCTTTCTTACTTGGTGTCAGTGTGTGTCTTTGTTACTTGGTGTAAGTGTATGTCTTTGTTACTTGGTGTCAGTGTGTGTCTTTGTTACTTGGTGTCAGTGTATGTCTTTCTAACTCGGTGAAAGTGTATGTCTTTGATACTTGGTGTCAGTGTATGTCTCTGTTAATGTGTGTCAGTGTATGTCTTTGTGACTTGGTGTAAGTATATGTCTTTGTTACTTGGTGCCAGTGTGTGTCTTTGTTACTTGGTGTAAGTGTATGTCTTTGTTACTTGGTGTCAGTGTATGGCTTTGTTACTTGGTGTAAGTGTATGTCTTTGTTACTTGGTGTAAGTGTTTGTCTTTGTGAGTTGGTGTAAGTGTGTTTCTTTGTTACTTGGTGTCAGTGCATGTCTTTGTTACTTGGTGTAAGTGTCTGACTTTGTGATTGGTGTAAGTGTGTGTCTTTGTTACTTGGTGTCAATGTATGTCTTTTTACTTGGTGGAAGTGTATGTCTTTGTTACTTGGTGTCAGTGTGTGTATTTGTTACTTGGTGTCAGTATATGTCTTTGTTACTTGGTGTAAGTGTATGTCTTTCTTCCTTGGTGTCAGTGTGTGTCTTTGTTACTGGGTATCAGTGTATGTCTTTGTTACTTGGTGTCAGTGTGTGTCTTCCTTCCTTGTGTCAGTGTCTGTCTTTGTTACTTGGTGTAAGTGTATGTCTTTGTTACTTGGTGTCAGTGTGTGTCTTTGTGACTTGGTGTCAGTGCATGTCATTTTTACTTGTTGGAAGTGTATGTCTTTGTTACTTGATGTCAGTGTGTGTCTTTGTTACTTGGTGTCAGTGCATGTCTTTGTTACTTGTTGGAAGTGTATGTCTTTGTTACTTAATCTCAGTGTGTGTCTTTGTTACTTGGTGTCTGTGTATGTCTTTGTTACTGGTTGTCAGTGTTTGTCTTTGTTACTTGGTGTAAGTGTATGTCTTTGTTACTTGGTGGAAGAGTGTGTCTTTGTTACTTGGTGTCAGTGCGTGTCTGTGTTACTGGGTGTCAGTGTTTGTCTTTGCTACTTGGTGTCAGTGTATGTCTTTGTTACTTGGTTTAAGTGGATGTCTTTGTTACTTGGTGTCAGTGCGTGTCTGTGTTACTGGGTGTCAGTGTTTGTCTTTGTTACTTGGTGTCAGTGTATGTCATTGTTACTTGGTGTCAGTGTACGTCTTTGTTACTTGGTGTAAGTGTATGTATTTGTGACATGGTGTAATTGAGTGTCTTTGTTACTTGGTGTCAGTGCATGTCTTTGTTACTTGGTGTAAGTGTATGTCTTTGTGACTAGGTGTAAGTGTGTGTCTTTGTTACTTGGGGTCAGTGTATGTCTTTGTTACTTGGTGCAAGTGTATGTCTCTGTTACTTGGTGTCAGTGTGTGTCTTTGTAACTTGGTGTCAGTGTATGTCTTTGTTACTTGGTGTAAGTGTATGTCTTTCTTACTTGGTGTCAGTGTGTGTCTTTGTTACTTGGTGTAAGTGTATGTCTTTGTTACTTGGTGTCAGTGTGTGTCTTTGTTACTTGGTGTCAGTGTATGTCTTTCTAACTCGGTGAAAGTGTATGTCTTTGATACTTGGTGTCAGTGTATGTCTCTGTTAATGTGTGTCAGTGTATGTCTTTGTGACTTGGTGTAAGTATATGTCTTTGTTACTTGGTGCCAGTGTGTGTCTTTGTTACTTGGTGTAAGTGTATGTCTTTGTTACTTGGTGTCAGTGTATGGCTTTGTTACTTGGTGTAAGTGTATGTCTTTGTTACTTGGTGTAAGTGTTTGTCTTTGTGAGTTGGTGTAAGTGTGTTTCTTTGTTACTTGGTGTCAGTGCATGTCTTTGTTACTTGGTGTAAGTGTCTGACTTTGTGATTGGTGTAAGTGTGTGTCTTTGTTACTTGGTGTCAATGTATGTCTTTTTACTTGGTGGAAGTGTATGTCTTTGTTACTTGGTGTCAGTGTGTGTATTTGTTACTTGGTGTCAGTATATGTCTTTGTTACTTGGTGTAAGTGTATGTCTTTCTTCCTTGGTGTCAGTGTGTGTCTTTGTTACTGGGTATCAGTGTATGTCTTTGTTACTTGGTGTCAGTGTGTGTCTTTGTGACTTGGTGTAAGTGTATGTCTTTGTTACTTGGTGTCAGTGTGTGTCTTTGTGACTTGGTGTCAGTGCATGTCATTTTTACTTGTTGGAAGTGTATGTCTTTGTTACTTGATGTCAGTGTGTGTCTTTGTTACTTGGTGTCAGTGCATGTCTTTGTTACTTGTTGGAAGTGTATGTCTTTGTTACTTAATCTCAGTGTGTGTCTTTGTTACTTGGTGTCTGTGTATGTCTTTGTTACTGGTTGTCAGTGTTTGTCTTTGTTACTTGGTGTAAGTGTATGTCTTTGTTACTTGGTGGAAGAGTGTGTCTTTGTTACTTGGTGTCAGTGCGTGTCTGTGTTACTGGGTGTCAGTGTTTGTCTTTGCTACTTGGTGTCAGTGTATGTCTTTGTTACTTGGTTTAAGTGGATGTCTTTGTTACTTGGTGTCAGTGCGTGTCTGTGTTACTGGGTGTCAGTGTTTGTCTTTGTTACTTGGTGTCAGTGTATGTCATTGTTACTTGGTGTCAGTGTACGTCTTTGTTACTTGGTGTAAGTGTATGTATTTGTGACATGGTGTAATTGAGTGTCTTTGTTACTTGGTGTCAGTGCATGTCTTTGTTACTTGGTGTAAGTGTATGTCTTTGTGACTAGGTGTAAGTGTGTGTCTTTGTTACTTGGGGTCAGTGTATGTCTTTGTTACTTGGTGTCAGTGCGTGTCTGTGTTACTGGGTGTCAGTGTTTGTCTTTGCTACTTGGTGTCAGTGTGTGTCTTTGTTACTTGGTGTAAGTGGATGTCTTTGTTCCTTGGTGTCAGTGCGTGTCTGTGTTACTGGGTGTCAGTGTTTGTCTTTGTTACTTGGTGTCAGTGTGTGTCTTTGTTACTTGGTGTAAGTGTATGTCATTGTTACTTGGTGTCAGTGTACGTCTTTGTTACTTGGTGTAAGTGTATTTCTTTGTGACTTGGTGTAAGTGTGTGTCTTTGTTACTTGGGGTCAGTGTATGTCTTTGTTACTTGGTGCAAGTGTATGTCTCTGTTACTTGGTGTCAGTGTGTGTCTTTGTAACTTGGTGTCAGTGTATGTCTTTGTTACTTGGTGTAAGTGTATGTCTTTCTTACTTGGTGTCAGTGTGTGTCTTTGTTACTTGGTGTAAGTGTATGTCTTTGTTACTTGGTGTCAGTGTGTGTCTTTGTTACTTGGTGTCAGTGTATGTCTTTCTAACTCGGTGAAAGTGTATGTCTTTGATACTTGGTGTCAGTGTATGTCTCTGTTAATGTGTGTCAGTGTATGTCTTTGTGACTTGGTGTAAGTATATGTCTTTGTTACTTGGTGCCAGTGTGTGTCTTTGTTACTTGGTGTAAGTGTATGTCTTTGTTACTTGGTGTCAGTGTATGGCTTTGTTACTTGGTGTAAGTGTATGTCTTTGTTACTTGGTGTAAGTGTTTGTCTTTGTGAGTTGGTGTAAGTGTGTTTCTTTGTTACTTGGTGTCAGTGCATGTCTTTGTTACTTGGTGTAAGTGTCTGACTTTGTGATTGGTGTAAGTGTGTGTCTTTGTTACTTGGTGTCAATGTATGTCTTTTTACTTGGTGGAAGTGTATGTCTTTGTTACTTGGTGTCAGTGTGTGTATTTGTTACTTGGTGTCAGTATATGTCTTTGTTACTTGGTGTAAGTGTATGTCTTTCTTCCTTGGTGTCAGTGTGTGTCTTTGTTACTGGGTATCAGTGTATGTCTTTGTTACTTGGTGTCAGTGTGTGTCTTCCTTCCTTGTGTCAGTGTCTGTCTTTGTTACTTGGTGTAAGTGTATGTCTTTGTTACTTGGTGTCAGTGTGTGTCTTTGTGACTTGGTGTCAGTGCATGTCATTTTTACTTGTTGGAAGTGTATGTCTTTGTTACTTGATGTCAGTGTGTGTCTTTGTTACTTGGTGTCAGTGCATGTCTTTGTTACTTGTTGGAAGTGTATGTCTTTGTTACTTAATCTCAGTGTGTGTCTTTGTTACTTGGTGTCTGTGTATGTCTTTGTTACTGGTTGTCAGTGTTTGTCTTTGTTACTTGGTGTAAGTGTATGTCTTTGTTACTTGGTGGAAGAGTGTGTCTTTGTTACTTGGTGTCAGTGCGTGTCTGTGTTACTGGGTGTCAGTGTTTGTCTTTGCTACTTGGTGTCAGTGTATGTCTTTGTTACTTGGTTTAAGTGGATGTCTTTGTTACTTGGTGTCAGTGCGTGTCTGTGTTACTGGGTGTCAGTGTTTGTCTTTGTTACTTGGTGTCAGTGTATGTCATTGTTACTTGGTGTCAGTGTACGTCTTTGTTACTTGGTGTAAGTGTATGTATTTGTGACATGGTGTAATTGAGTGTCTTTGTTACTTGGTGTCAGTGCATGTCTTTGTTACTTGGTGTAAGTGTATGTCTTTGTGACTAGGTGTAAGTGTGTGTCTTTGTTACTTGGGGTCAGTGTATGTCTTTGTTACTTGGTGTCAGTGCGTGTCTGTGTTACTGGGTGTCAGTGTTTGTCTTTGCTACTTGGTGTCAGTGTGTGTCTTTGTTACTTGGTGTAAGTGGATGTCTTTGTTCCTTGGTGTCAGTGCGTGTCTGTGTTACTGGGTGTCAGTGTTTGTCTTTGTTACTTGGTGTCAGTGTGTGTCTTTGTTACTTGGTGTAAGTGTATGTCATTGTTACTTGGTGTCAGTGTACGTCTTTGTTACTTGGTGTAAGTGTATTTCTTTGTGACTTGGTGTAAGTGTGTGTCTTTGTTACTTGGGGTCAGTGTATGTCTTTGTTACTTGGTGCAAGTGTATGTCTCTGTTACTTGGTGTCAGTGTGTGTCTTTGTAACTTGGTGTCAGTGTATGTCTTTGTTACTTGGTGTAAGTGTATGTCTTTCTTACTTGGTGTCAGTGTGTGTCTTTGTTACTTGGTGTAAGTGTATGTCTTTGTTACTTGGTGTCAGTGTGTGTCTTTGTTACTTGGTGTCAGTGTATGTCTTTCTAACTCGGTGAAAGTGTATGTCTTTGATACTTGGTGTCAGTGTATGTCTCTGTTAATGTGTGTCAGTGTATGTCTTTGTGACTTGGTGTAAGTATATGTCTTTGTTACTTGGTGCCAGTGTGTGTCTTTGTTACTTGGTGTAAGTGTATGTCTTTGTTACTTGGTGTCAGTGTATGGCTTTGTTACTTGGTGTAAGTGTATGTCTTTGTTACTTGGTGTAAGTGTTTGTCTTTGTGAGTTGGTGTAAGTGTGTTTCTTTGTTACTTGGTGTCAGTGCATGTCTTTGTTACTTGGTGTAAGTGTCTGACTTTGTGATTGGTGTAAGTGTGTGTCTTTGTTACTTGGTGTCAATGTATGTCTTTTTACTTGGTGGAAGTGTATGTCTTTGTTACTTGGTGTCAGTGTGTGTATTTGTTACTTGGTGTCAGTATATGTCTTTGTTACTTGGTGTAAGTGTATGTCTTTCTTCCTTGGTGTCAGTGTGTGTCTTTGTTACTGGGTATCAGTGTATGTCTTTGTTACTTGGTGTCAGTGTGTGTCTTCCTTCCTTGTGTCAGTGTCTGTCTTTGTTACTTGGTGTAAGTGTATGTCTTTGTTACTTGGTGTCAGTGTGTGTCTTTGTGACTTGGTGTCAGTGCATGTCATTTTTACTTGTTGGAAGTGTATGTCTTTGTTACTTGATGTCAGTGTGTGTCTTTGTTACTTGGTGTCAGTGCATGTCTTTGTTACTTGTTGGAAGTGTATGTCTTTGTTACTTAATCTCAGTGTGTGTCTTTGTTACTTGGTGTCTGTGTATGTCTTTGTTACTGGTTGTCAGTGTTTGTCTTTGTTACTTGGTGTAAGTGTATGTCTTTGTTACTTGGTGGAAGAGTGTGTCTTTGTTACTTGGTGTCAGTGCGTGTCTGTGTTACTGGGTGTCAGTGTTTGTCTTTGCTACTTGGTGTCAGTGTATGTCTTTGTTACTTGGTTTAAGTGGATGTCTTTGTTACTTGGTGTCAGTGCGTGTCTGTGTTACTGGGTGTCAGTGTTTGTCTTTGTTACTTGGTGTCAGTGTATGTCATTGTTACTTGGTGTCAGTGTACGTCTTTGTTACTTGGTGTAAGTGTATGTATTTGTGACATGGTGTAATTGAGTGTCTTTGTTACTTGGTGTCAGTGCATGTCTTTGTTACTTGGTGTAAGTGTATGTCTTTGTGACTAGGTGTAAGTGTGTGTCTTTGTTACTTGGGGTCAGTGTATGTCTTTGTTACTTGGTGCAAGTGTATGTCTCTGTTACTTGGTGTCAGTGTGTGTCTTTGTAACTTGGTGTCAGTGTATGTCTTTGTTACTTGGTGTAAGTGTATGTCTTTCTTACTTGGTGTCAGTGTGTGTCTTTGTTACTTGGTGTAAGTGTATGTCTTTGTTACTTGGTGTCAGTGTGTGTCTTTGTTACTTGGTGTCAGTGTATGTCTTTCTAACTCGGTGGAAGTGTATGTCTTTGATACTTGGTGTCAGTGTATGTCTTTGTTAATGTGTGTCAGTGTATGTCTTTGTGACTTGGTGTAAGTATATGTCTTTGTTACTTGGTGCCAGTGTGTGTCTTTGATACTTGGTGTCAGTGTATGTCTTTGTTACTCGGTGTCAGTGTATGTCTTTGTGAATTGGTGTAAGTGTATGTCTTTGTTACTTGGTGTCTGTGTGTGTCTTTGTTACTTGGTGTCAGTGTATGGCTTTGTTACTTGGTGTAAGTGTATATGTTTGTTACTTGGTGTAAGATTATTTCTTTGTGACTTGGTGTCAGTGCATGTATTTGCTACTTGATGTCAGTGTGTGTCTTTGTTACTTGTTGTCAGTGTAAGTCTTTGTTACTTGGTGTAAGTGTATGTGTTTGTTACTCGGTGTCAGTGTATGTCTTTGTGACTTGGTGTCAGTGTATGTATTTGTTACTTGGTGTCAGTGTGTGTCTTTGTTACTTGGTGTCAGTGTATGTCCTTGTTACTTGGTTTCAATGTGAGTATTTGTAACTTGGTGTCATTGTATGTCTTTGTTTCTTGGTGTATGTGTATGTCTTTGTTACTGGGTGTCAGTGTATGTCTTTGCTACTTGGTGTCAGTGTGTGTCTTTGTTGCTTGGTGTCAGTGTTTGTCTTTGTTACTTGGTATCAGAGTATGTCTTTGTTACATGGTGTCAGTGCGTGTCTGTGTTACTGGGTGTCAGTGTTTGTCTTTGTTACTTGGTGTCAGTGTGTGTCTGTGTTACTTGGTGTCAGTGTGTGTCTGTGTTACTGGGTGTCAGTGTTTGTCTTTGTTACATGGTGTCAGTGTTTGTCTTTGTTACTTGGTGTAAGTGTGCGTCTGTGTTACTGGGTGTCAGTGTTTGTCTTTGTTACTTGCTGTCAGTGTGTGTCTGTGTTCCTGGGTGTCAGTGTGTTTCTGTGCTACTTGGTGTCATTATTTGACTTTGTTACTTGGTGTAAGTGTGTGTCTGTGTCACTGGGTGCCAGTGTATGTCTGTGTTACTGGGTGTCAGTGTTTATCTTTGTTACTTGGTGTAAGTGTGTTTCTGTGTTCCTGGGTGTCAGTGTGTGACTGTGTTACTTGGTGTCAGTGTTTGTCTTTGTTACTTGGTGTAAGTGTGTGTCTGTGTTACTGGCTGTCAGTGTATGTCTTTGTTACTGGTTGTCAGTGTATGTCTTTGTTACTTGGTGTCAGTGTGTGTCTGTGTTACTGGGTGTCAGTGTATGTCTGTGTTACTGGGTGTCAGTGTTTGACTTTGTTACTTGGTTTCAGTGTGTGTCTGTGTTACTTGGTGTCAGTGTTTATCTTTGTTACATGGTGTAAGTGTATGTCTTTGTTACTTGGTGTCAGTCCGTGTCTGTGTTACTGGGTGTCAGTGTTTGTCTTTGTTACTTCGTGTCAGAGTGTGTCTGTGTTACTTGGTGTCAGTGTGTGTCTGTGTTACTGGGTGTCAGTGTTTGTATTTTTTACTTGGTGTCAGTGTTTGTCTTTGTTAATTGGTGTCAGTGTTTGACTTTGTTACTTGATGTCATTGAGTGTCTGTGTTACTGGGTGTCAGTGTATGTCTGTGTTACTGGGTGTCAGTGTTTGTTTTTGTTACTGGGTGTCAGTGTATGTATTTGTTACTTGGTGTCATTGTGTGTCTGTGTTACTGGGTGTCAGTGTTTGTCTTTGTTATATGGTGTCAGTGTTTGTGTTTGTAACTTGGTGTAAGTGTGTGTCTGTGTTACTTGGTGTCAGTGTTTGTCTTTCTTACTTGGTGTCAGTGTGTGTCTGTGTTGCTGGGTGTCAGTGTGTGTCGGTGTTACTTGGTGTCAGTGTTTGTCTTTGTTACTTGGTGTCAGTGTTTGTCTGTGTTACTGGGTGTCAGTGTGTGTCTTTGTTACTTGGTGTCAATGTTTGTCTTTGTTACTTGGTGTAAGTGTGGCTCTGTGTTACTGGGTGTCAGTGTATGTCTGTGCTGCTGTGTGTCAGTGTTTTTCTTTGTTACTTGTTGTCAGTGTGTGTCTGTGTTACTTGGTGTCAGTGTTTGTCTTTGTTACTTGGTGTCAGTGTATGTCTTTGTTACTTGGTGTCAGTGCGTGTCTGTGTTACTGGGTGTCAGTGTTTTTCTTTGTTACTTGGTGTCAGTGTGTGTCTGTGTTACTTGGTGTCAGTGTGTGTCTGTGTTACTGGGTGTCAGTGTTTGTCTTTGTTACATGGTGTCAGTGTTTGTCTTTGTTACTTGGTGTAAGTGTGTGTCTGTGTTACTGGGTGTCAGTGTTTGTCTTTGTTACTTGGTGTAAGTGTGTGTCTGTGTCACTGGGTGCCAGTGTATGTCTGTGTTACTGGGTGTCAGTGTTTATCTTTGTTACTTGGTGTAAGTGTGTTTCTGTGTTCCTGGGTGTCAGTGTGTGACTGTGTTACTTGGTGTCAGTGTTTGTCTTTGTTACTTGGTGTAAGTTTGTGTCTGTGTTACTGGGTGTCAGTGTATGTCTTTGTTACTGGTTGTCAGTGTATGTCTTTGTTACTTGGTGTCAGTGTGTGTCTGTGTTACTGGGTGTCAGTGTATGTCTGTGTTACTGGGTGTCAGTGTTTGACTTTGTTACTTGGTTTCAGAGTGTGTCTGTGTTACTTGGTGTCAGTGTTTATCTTTGTTACATGGTGTAAGTGTATGTCTTTGTTACTTGGTGTCAGTGCGTGTCTGTGTTAATGGGTGTCAGTGTTTGTCTTTGTGACATCGTGTCAGAGTGTGTCTGTGTTACTTGGTGTCAGTGTGTGTCTGTGTTACTGGGTGTCAGTGTTTGTATTTTTTACTTGGCGTCAGTGTTTGTCTTTGTTAATTGGTGTCAGTGTATGACTTTGTTACTTGATATCATTGAGTGTCTGTGTTACTGGGTGTCAGTGTATGTCTGTGTTACTGGGTGTCAGTGTTTGCCTTTGTTACTGGGTGTCAGTGTATGTCTTTGTTACTTGGTGTCATTGTGTGTCTGTGTTACTGGGTGTCAGTGTTTGTCTTTGTTATATGGTGTCAGTGTTTGTGTTTGTAACTTGGAGTAAGTGTGTGTCTGTGTTACTTGGTGTCAGTGTTTGTCTTTCTTACTTGGTGTCAGTGTGTGTCTGTGTTGCTGGGTGTCAGTGTGTGTCGGTGTTACTTGGTGTCAGTGTTTGTCTTTGTTACTTGGTGTCAGTGTTTGTCTGTGTTACTGGGTGTCAGTGTGTGTCTTTGTTACTTGGTGTCAATGTTTGTCTTTGTTACTTGGTGTAAGTGTGGGTCTGTGTTACTGGGTGTCAGTGTATGTCTGTGCTACTGTGTGTCAGTGTTTTTCTTTGTTACTTGGTGTCAGTGTGTGACTGTGTTACTTGGTGTCAGTGTTTGTCTTTGTTATTTGGTGTCAGTGTATGTCTTTGTTACTTGGTGTCAGTGCGTGTCTGTGTTACTGGGTGTCAGTGTTTGTCTTTGTTACTTGGTGTCAGTGTGTGTCTGTGTTACTTGGTGTCAGTGTGTGTCTGTGTTATTGGGTGTCAGTGTTTGTCTTTGTTACATGGTGTCAGTGTTTGTCTTTGTTACTTGGTGTAAGTGTGTGTCTGTGTTACTGGGTGTCAGTGTTTGTCTTTGTTACTTGGTGTCAGTGTGTGTCTGTGTTCCTGGGTGTCAGCGTGTTTCTGTGCAACTTGGTGTCATTATTTGTCTTTGTTACTTGGTGTAAGTGTGTGTCTGTGTCACTGGGTGCCAGTGTATGTCTGTGTTACTGGGTGTCAGTGTTTATCTTTGTTACTTGGTGTAAGTGTGTTTCTGTGTTCCTGGGTGTCAGTGTGTGACTGTGTTACTTGGTGTCAGTGTTTGTCTTTGTTACTTGGTGTAAGTGTGTGTCTGTGTTACTGGGTGTCAGTGTATGTCTTTGTTACTGGTTGTCAGTGTATGTCTTTGTTACTTGGTGTCAGTGTGTGTCTGTGTTACTGGGTGTCAGTGTATGACTGTGTTACTGGGTGTCAGTGTTTGACTTTGTTACTTGGCTTCAGTGTGTGACTGTGTTACTTGGTGTCAGTGTATGTCTTTGTTACTTGGTGTCAGTGTATGTCTGTGTTACTTGGTGTAAGTGTGTGTCTGTGTTACTGGGTGTCAGTGTATGTCTTTGTTACTTGGTGTCAGTGTATGTCTTTGTTACTTGGTGTAAGTGTGTGTCTGTGTTACTGGGTGTCAGTGTATGTCTTTGTTACTCGGTGTCAGTGTATTTTTGTGTTACATGGTGTCAGTGTGTGTCTTTGCTACTGGGTGTCAGTGTATGTCTTTGTTACTTGGTGTAAGTGTGTGTCTGTGTTACTGGGTATCAGTGTATGTCTTTGTTACTTGGTGTAAGTGTATGTCTTTGTTACTTGGTGTCAGTGTATGTGTTTGTGACTTGGTGTCAATGTATGTCTTTATTACTTGGTGTCAGTGTGTGTCTGTGTTACTGGGGTTCAGTGTGAGTTTCGAACTGGGTGTCAGTGTGTATGTTAATGGGTGTCGGTGTATGCCTTTGTTACTGGGTGTCACTGTATGTCGTTGTTACTGGGTGTCAGTGTATGTCTTTGTTACTTGATGTCCGTGTGTGTCTGTATTACTGGGTATCAGTGTATGTCTTTGTTACTTGGTGTAAGTGTGTGTCTCTGTTACTGTGTATCAGTGTCTGTCTTTGTTACTTGGTGTCAGTGTGTGTCTGTGTTACTGGGTATCAGTGTATGTCTTTGTTACTTGCTGTCAGTGTATGTCTGTGTTACTTGGTGTAAGTGTGTGTCTGTGTTACTGGGTGTCATTATGTTTGTTTGTGTTACTGGGTGTCAGTGTGTGTCTGTTACTTGGTGCAAGTGTGTGTCTTTGTTACTTGGTGTCCGTGTGTGTCTGTGTTACTGGGTGTAAGTGTGTGTCTGTGTTACTGGGTATCAGTGTATGTCTTGGTTACTTGGTGTCAGTGCATGTCAAAATACTTGGTGTAAGTGTATGGCTTTGTTACTTAGTGTAATTGTGTGTATTTGTTACTTGGTGTCAGTGTATGTCTGTGTTACTTGGTGTAAGTGTATGTCTTGGTTACTGGGTGTCAGTGTATGTCTTTGTTACTTGGTGTCAGTGTATGTCTTTGTTACTTGGTTTCAGTGTACGTCTGTGTAACTTGGTGTAAGTGTGTGTCTGTGTTCCTGGGTATCAGTGCATGTCTTTGTTACTTGGTGTCAGTGTATGTATGTGTTACCTGGTGTAAGTGCGTGTCTTTGTTACTTGGTGTAAGTGCGTGTCTTTGTTACTTGATGTAAGTGTGTGTCTTTGTTACTTGGTGTAAGTGCGTGTCTTTGTTACTTGGTGTCATTGCATGTCTTTGTTACTTGGTGTAATTGTATGTCTGTTACTGGGTGTAGGTGTATGTCTTTGTTACTTGGTGTCAGTGTATGTCTTTGTTACTTGGTGTAAGTGTGTGTCTGTGCTGCTGGGTAACAGTGTATGTCTTTGTTACTTGGTGTCAGAGTATGTCTGTGTTACTTGGTGTAAGTGTGTGTCTTTGTTACTTGTTGTAATTGTATGTCTTTGTTATTGGTGTCAGTGTATGTCTTAGTTACTTGGTGTAAGTGTGTGTCTGTGCTACTGGGTAACAGTGTATGTCTTTGTTACTTGGTGGAAGTGTGTGTCTGTGTTACTGGGTAACAGTGTATGTCTTTGTTACTCGGTTTCAGTGTATGTCTGTGTTACTTGGTGTAAGTGTGTGTCTTTGTTACTTGGTGTAATTGTAAGTCTTTGTTACTTGGTGTCAGTGTATGTCTGTGTTAATTGGTGTCAGTGTATGTCTTTGTTACTGGGTGTCAGTGTATGTCTTTGTGACTTGGTGTCAGTGTATGTCTTTGTTACTTGGTGTAAGTGTGTGTCTGTGTTACTTGGTGTCAGTGTATGTCTTTGTGACTTGGCGTCAGTGTATGTCTTCGTTACTGGGTGTCAGTGTCTGTTTTTGTGACTTGGTGTCAGTGTATGTCTTTGTTACTTGGTATCAGTGTATGTCTTTGTTTCTTGGTGTCAGTGTATGTCTGTGTTACTTGGTGTAAGTGTGTGTCTGTGTTACTGGGTATCAGTGTATGTCTTTGTTACTTGGTGTCAGTGTATGTCTTTGTTACTTGGTGTCAGTGTATGTCTTTGTTACTTGGTATCAGTGTATGTCTTTGTTACTTGGTGTAAGTGTGTGTCTGTGTTACTTTGTGTAAGTGTGTGTCTGTGTTAATTTGTATCAGTGTATGTCTTTGTTACTTGGTGTAAGTGTGTGTCTGTGTTACTGGGTAACAGTGTATGTCCTTGTTACTTGATGTCAGAGTATGTCTGTGTTACTTGGTGTAAGTGTGTGTCTGTGTTACTTTGTATCAGTGTATGTCTTTGTTACTTGGTGTTAGTGCGTGTCTGTGTTACTGGGTAACAGTGTATGTCTTTGTTACTTGGTGTATGTGTATGACTTTGTTACTTGGTGTCAGTGTATGTCTTTGTTACTTGGTGTCAGTGTATGTCTGTGTTACTTGGTGTAAGTGTGTGTCTGTGTTGCTGGGTATCAGTGTGTGTCTGTGTTACTGGGTGTCAGTGTATGTCTTTGTAACTTGGCGTCAGTGTATTTCTGTGTTACATGGTGTCAGTTTGTGTCTTTGCTCCTGGGTGTCAGTGTATGTCTTTGTTACTTGGTGTAAGTGTGTGTCTGTGTTACTGGGTATCAGTGTATGTCTTTGTGACTTGGTGTCAATGTATGTCTTCATTACTTGGTGTCAGTGTAATTCAGTGTTACATGGTGTCAGTGTGTGTCTTTGTTACTTGGGGTCAGTGTGTGTCTGTGTTACTGGGGGTCAGTGTGAGTTTCGAACTGGGTGTCAGTGTGTGTGTTAATGGGTGTCGGTGTATGCCTTTGTTACTGGGTGTCAGTGTATGTCGTTGTTACATGGTGTCAGTGTTTGTCTTTGTTACTTGGTGTAAGTGTGTGTCTGTGTTACTGGGTGTCAGTGTTTGTCTTTGTTACTTGGTGTAAGTGTGTTTCTGTGTCACTGGGTGCCAGTGTATGTCTGTGTTACTGGGTGTCAGTGTTTATCTTTGTTACTTGGTGTAAGTGTGTTTCTGTGTTCCTGGGTGTCAGTGTGTGACTGCGTTACTTGGTGTCAGTGTTTGTCTTTGTTACTTGGTGTAAGTTTGTGTCTGTGTTACTGGGTGTCAGTGTATGTCTTTGTTACTGGTTGTCAGTGTATGTCTTTGTTACTTGGTGACAGTGTGTGTCTGTGTTACTGGGTGTCAGTGTATGTCTGTGTTACTGGGTGTCAGTGTTTGACTTTGTTACATGGTGTAAGTGTATGTCTTTGTTACTTGGTTTCAGTGTGTGTCTGTGTTACTTGGTGTCAGTGTTTATCTTTGTTACATGGTGTAAGTGTATGTCTTTGTTACTTGGTGTCAGTGCGTGTCTGTGTTAATGGGTGTCAGTGTTTGTCTTTGTGACATCGTGTCAGAGTGTGTCTGTGTTACTTGGTGTCAGTGTGTGTCTGTGTTACTGGGTGTCAGTGTTTGTATTTTTTACTTGGCGTCAGTGTTTGTCTTTGTTAATTGGTGTCAGTGTATGACTTTGTTACTTGATATCATTGAGTGTCTGTGTTACTGGGTGTCAGTGTATGTCTGTGTTACTGGGTGTCAGTGTTTGTCTTTGTTACTGGGTGTCAGTGTATGTCTTTGTTACTTGGTGTCATTGTGTGTCTGTGTTACTGGGTGTCAGTGTTTGTCTTTGTTATATGGTGTCAGTGTTTGTGTTTGTAACTTGGAGTAAGTGTGTGTCTGTGTTACTTGGTGTCAGTGTTTGTCTTTCTTACTTGGTGTCAGTGTGTGTCTGTGTTGCTGGGTGTCAGTGTGTGTCGGTGTTACTTGGTGTCAGTGTTTGTCTTTGTTACTTGGTGTCAGTGTTTGTCTGTGTTACTGGGTGTCAGTGTGTGTCTTTGTTACTTGGTGTCAATGTTTGTCTTTGTTACTTGGTGTAAGTGTGGGTCTGTGTTACTGGGTGTCAGTGTATGTCTGTGCTACTGTGTGTCAGTGTTTTTCTTTGTTACTTGGTGTCAGTGTGTGACTGTGTTACTTGGTGTCAGTGTTTGTCTTTGTTACTTGGTGTCAGTGTATGTCTTTGTTACTTGATGTCATTGCGTGTCTGTGTTACTGGGTGTCAGTGTTTGTCTTTGTTACTTGGTGTCAGTGTGTGTCTGTGTTACTTGGTGTCAGTGTGTGTTTGTGTTATTGGGTGTCAGTGTTTGTCTTTGTTACATGGTGTCAGTGTTTGTCTTTGTTACTTGGTGTAAGTGTGTGTCTGTGTTACTGGGTGTCAGTGTTTGTCTTTGTTACTTGGTGTCAGTGTGTGTCTGTGTTCCTGGGTGTCAGCGTGTTTCTGTGCAACTTGGTGTCATTATTTGTCTTTGTTACTTGGTGTAAGTGTGTGTCTGTGTCACTGGGTGCCAGTGTATGTCTGTGTTACTGGGTGTCAGTGTTTATCTTTGCTACTTGGTGTAAGTGTGTTTCTGTGTTCCTGGGTGTCAGTGTGTGACTGTGTTACTTGGTGTCAGTGTTTGTCTTTGTTACTTGGTGTAAGTGTGTGTCTGTGTTACTGGGTGTCAGTGTATGTCTTTGTTACTGGTTGTCAGTGTATGTCTTTGTTACTTGGTGTCAGTGTGTGTCTGTGTTACTGGGTGTCAGTGTATGACTGTGTTACTGGGTGTCAGTGTTTGACTTTGTTACTTGGTTTCAGTGTGTGACTGTGTTACTTGGTGTCAGTGTATGTCTTTGTTACTTGGTGTCAGTGTATGTCTGTGTTACTTGGTGTAAGTGTGTGTCTGTGTTATTGGGTGTCAGTGTATGTCTTTGTTACTTGGTGTCAGTGTATGTCTGTGTTACTTGGTGTAAGTGTGTGTCTTTGTTACTTGGTGTAATTGTAAGTCTTTGTTACTTGGTGTCAGTGTATGTCTGTGTTAATTGGTGTCAGTGTATGTCTTTGTTACTGGGTGTCAGTGTATGTCTTTGTGACTTGGTGTCAGTGTATGTCTTTGTTACTTGGTGTAAGTGTGTGTCTGTGTTACTTGGTGTCAGTGTATGTCTTTGTGACTTGGCGTCAGTGTATGTCTTCGTTACTGGGTGTCAGTGTCTGTTTTTGTGACTTGGTGTCAGTGTATGTCTTTGTTACTTGGTGTCAGTGTATGTCTTTGTTACTTGGTGTCAGTGTATGTCTTTGTTACTTGGTGTAAGTGTGTGTCTGTGTTACGTGGTGTAAGTGTGTGTCTGTGTTAATTTGTATCAGTGTATGTCTTTGTTACTTGGTGTAAGTGTGCGTCTGTGTTACTGGGTAACAGTGTATGTCCTTGTTACTTGATGTCAGAGTATGTCTGTGTTACTTGGTGTAAGTGTGTGTCTGTGTTACTTTGTATCAGTGTATGTCTTTGTTACTTGGTGTTAGTGCGTGTCTGTGTTACTGGGTAACAGTGTATGTCTTTGTTACTTGGTGTCAGTGTATGTCTTTGTTACTTGGTGTAAGGGTGTGTCTGTGTTACTTGGTGTAAGTGTGTGTCTGTGTTACTGGGTAACAGTGTATGTCTTTGTTACTTGGTGGAAGTGTGTGTCTGTGTTACTGGGTAACAGTGTATGTCTTTGTTACTCGGTTTCAGTGTATGTCTGTGTTACTTGGTGTAAGTGTGTGTCTTTGTTACTTGGTGTAATTGTAAGTCTTTGTTACTTGGTGTCAGTGTATGTCTGTGTTAATTGATGTCAGTGTATGTCTTTGTGACTTGGTGTCAGTGTATGTCTTTGTTACTTGGTGTAAGTGTGTGTCTGTGTTACTTGGTGTCAGTGTATGTCTTTGTGACTTGGTGTCAGTGTATGTCTTCGTTACTTGGTGCAAGTGTGTGTTTGCGTTACTTGGTGTAAGTGTGTGTCTGTGTTACTGGGTAACAGTGTATGTCTTTGTTACTCGGTTTCAGTGTCTGTCTGTGTTACTGGGTGTCAGTGTCTGTCTTTGTTACTGGGTGTCAGTGTATGTCTTTGTTACTTGGTGTAAGTGTGTGTCTGTGTTACTTGGTGTCAGTGTATGTCTTTGTGACTTGGTGTCAGTGTATGTCTTTGTTACTGGGTGTCAGTGTCTGTTTTTGTTACTTGGTGTCAGTGTATGTCTTTGTTACTGAGTGTCAGTGTATTACTTTGTTACTTGGTGTCAGTGTATGTCTTTGTTACTTGGTGTCAGTGTATGTCTGTGTTACTTGGTGTAAGTGTGTGTCTGTGTTACTTGGTATCAGTGTATGTCTTTGTTACTTGGTGTCAGTGTGTGTCTTTGTTACTTGGTGTCAGTGTATGTCTTTGTTACTTGGTGTCAGTGTATGTCTGTGTTACATGGTATCAGTGTGTTTCTTTGTTACTGGGTGTCAGTGTATGCCTTTGTTACTTGGTGTAAGTGTGTGACTGTGTTACTGGGTGTCAGTGTATGTCTTTGTTACTTGGTGTCAGTGTATGTCTTTGTTACTTGGTGTCAGTGTATGTGTTTGTGACTTGGTGTCAGTGTATGTCTTTGTTACTGGGTGTCAGTGTATGTCTTTGTTAATGGGTGTCAGTGTGTGTCTTTGTTACTGGGTGTCAGTGTATGTCTTTGTTACTTGGTGTCAGTGTATGTCTTTGTTACATGGTGTCAGTGTATGTCTTTGTTACTTGGTGTAAGTGTGTGTCCTTGTTACTTGGTGTAAGTGTGTGTCTTTGTTGCTTGGTGTCAGTATATGTCTTTGTTACTTGGTGTAAGTGTGTCTGTGTTACTGGGGGTCAGTGTGTGTCTGTGTTACTGGGGGTCAGTGTGTGTTTCGAACTGGGTGTCAGTGTATGTCTTTGTTACAGTGTGCCACTGTATGTCTTTGTTACTTGGTGTAAGTGTATGTCCTTGTTACTTGGTGTAAGTGTGTGTCTTTGTTACTTGGTGTCAGTATATGTCTTTGTTACTTGGTGTAAGTGTGTCTCTGTTACTGGGTGTCAGTGTATGTCTTTGTTACTTGGTGTAAGTGTGTGTCTGTGTTACTGGGTATCAGTGTCTGCCTTTGTTACTTGGTGTCAGTGTGTGTCTTTGTTACTGGGTGTCAGTGTATGCCTTTAATACTTGGTGTAAGTGTGTGTCTGTGTTACTGGGTATATGTCTTTGTTACTGGGTGTCAGTGTATGTCTTTGTTACTTGGTGTAAGTGTGTGTCTTTGTTACTGGGTGTCAGTGTATGACTTTGTTACTTGGTGTCAGTGTAGGTCTGTGTTACTTGGTGTCAGTGTACGTCTGTGTCACTTGGTGTCAGTGTGTGTCTGTGTTACTGGGTATCAGTGTATGTCTTTGTTACTTGGTGTCAGTGTATGTCTTTGTTTCTTGGTGTCAGTGTATGTCTTAGTTACATGGTGTCAGTGTATGTCATTGTTACTAGGTGTAAGTGTATGTCTTTGTTACTGGGTGCCAGTGTATGTCTTTGTGTACTGGGTGCCAGTGTATGTCTTTGTTACTTGGTGTCAGTGTATGTCTTTGTTACTTGGTGTCAGAGTATGTCTGTGTTACCTGGTGTAAGTGTGTGTCTGTGTTACTGGGTGTCAGTGTATGTCTTTGTTACTTGGTGACAGTGTATGTCTGTGTTACTTGGTGTAAGTGTGTGTCTGTGTTACTGGGTATCAGTGTATGTCTTTGTTACTTGGTGTAAGTGCATGTATTTGTTACTTTGTGTCAGTGTATGTGTTTGTGACTTTGTGTCAGTGTATGTCTTTGTTACTTGGTGTAAGTGTGTGTCTGTGTTACTTGATGTAGGTGTGTGTCTTTGTTACTTGGTGTAAGTGTTTTTCTTTGTTACTTGGTGTCAGTGTATGTCTTTGTTACTTCGTGAAAGTGTGTGTCTTTGTTACTTGGTGGCAGTGTGTGTCTTTGTTACTTGGTGGCAGTGTGTGTCTTTGTTACTGGGTGTCAGTGTCTGTCTTTGTTACTTTGTGTAAGTGTCTGTCTTTGTGACTTGGTGTCAGTGTCTGTCTTTGTGACTTGGTGTCAGTGTACGTCTTTGTTACTTGGTGTCAGTGTATGTCTGTTACTTGGTGTAAGTGTGTGTCTGTGTTACTGGGTATCAGTGTATATCTTGGTTACTTGGTGTAAGTGTGTGTCTGTGTTCCTGGGTATCAGTGCATGTCTTTGTTACTTGGTGTCAGTGTATGTCTGTGTTATTTGGTGTAAGTGTGTGTCTTTGTTACTTGTTGTAATTGTATGTCTTTGTTATTGGTGTCAGTGTATGTCTTTGTTACTTGGTGCAAGTGTGTGTTTGTGTTACTTGGTGTAGGTGTTTGTCTGTGTTACTGGGTAACAGTGTATGTCTTTGTTACTCGGTTTCAGTGTCTGTCTTTGTTACTGGGTGTCAGTGTATGTCTTTGTTACTGGGTGTCAATGTATGTCTTTGTTACTTGGTGTCAGTGTGTGTCTGTGTTACTTGGTGTAAGTGTGTGTCTGTGTTACTTGGTATCAGTGTATGTCTTTGTTACTTGGTGTCAGTGTATGTCTTTGTTACTTGGTGTCAGTGTATGTCTGTGTTACATGGTGTCAGTGTGTTTCTTTGTTACTGGGTGTCAGTGTATGCCTTTGTTACTTGGTGTAAGTGTGTGACTGTGTTACTGGGTGTCAGTGTATGTCTTTGTTACTTGGTGCCAGTGTATGTCTTTGTTATTTGGTGTCAGTGTATGTGTTTGTGACTTGGTGTCAGTGTATGTCTTTGTTACTGGGTGTCAGTGTATGTCTTTGTTAATTGGTGTAAGTGTGTGCCCTTGTTACTTGGTGTAAGTGTGTGTCTTTGTTACTTGGTGTCAGTATATGTCTTTGTTACTTGGTGTAAGTGTGTCTGTGTTACTGGGGGTCAGTGTGTGTCTGTGTTACTGGGGGTCAGTGTGTGTTTCGAACTGGGTGTCAGTGTATGTCTTTGTTACAGTGTGCCACTGTATGTCTTTGTTACTTGGTGTAAGTGTATGTCCTTGTTACTTGGTGTAAGTGTGTGTCTTTGTTTCTTGGTGTCAGTATATGTCTTTGTTACTTGGTGTAAGTGTGTCTGTGTTACTGGGTGTCAGTGTATGTCTTTGTTACTGGGTGTCAGTGTATGTCTTTGTTACTTGGTGTAAGTGTGTGTCTGTGTTACTGGGTATCAGTGTCTGCCTTTGTTACTTGGTGTCAGTGTGTGTCTGTGTTACTGGGTATCAGTGTATGTCTTTGTTACTTGGTGTAAGTGTGTGTCAGTGTTATTGGGTATCAGTGTCTGTCTTTGTTACTTGGTGTCAGTGTGTGTCTGTGTTACTGTGTGTCATTGTGTTTGTTTGTGTTACTGGGTGTCAGTGTGTCTCTGTTACTGGGTGTCAGTGTCTGTCTTTGTTACTTGGTGACAGTGTATGTCAAAATACTTGGTGTAAGTGTATGTCTTTGTTACTTGGTGTAATTGTCTGCCTTTGTTACTTGGTGTCAGTGTATGTCTGTGTTACTTGGTGTAAGTGTGTGTCTTTGTTACTTGGTGTAAGTGTACGTCTTTGTTACTGGGTGTCAGTCTTTGTCTTTGTTACTTGGTGTCAGTGTGTGTCTTTGTTACTTGGTGTCAGTATATGTCTTTGTTACTTGGTGTAAGTGTGTCTCTGTTACTGGGTGTCAGTGTATGTCTTTGTTACTGGGTGTCAGTGTATGTCTTTGTTACTTGGTGTAAGTGTGTGTCTGTGTTACTGGGTATCAGTGTCTGCCTTTGTTACTTGGTGTCAGTGTGTGTCTTTGTTACTGGGTGTCAGTGTATGCCTTTAATACTTGGTGTAAGTGTGTGTCTGTGTTACTGGGTATATGTCTTTGTTACTGGGTGTCAGTGTATGTCTTTGTTACTTGGTGTAAGTGTGTGTCTTTGTTACTGGGTGTCAGTGTATGACTTTGTTACTTGGTGTCAGTGTAGGTCTGTGTTACTTGGTGTCAGTGTACGTCTGTGTCACTTGGTGTCAGTGTGTGTCTGTGTTACTGGGTATCAGTGTATGTCTTTGTTACTTGGTGTCAGTGTATGTCTTTGTTTCTTGGTGTCAGTGTATGTCTTAGTTACATGGTGTCAGTGTATGTCATTGTTACTAGGTGTAAGTGTATGTCTTTGTTACTGGGTGCCAGTGTATGTCTTTGTGTACTGGGTGCCAGTGTATGTCTTTGTTACTTGGTGTCAGTGTATGTCTTTGTTACTTGGTGTCAGAGTATGTCTGTGTTACCTGGTGTAAGTGTGTGTCTGTGTTACTGGGTGTCAGTGTATGTCTTTGTTACTTGGTGACAGTGTATGTCTGTGTTACTTGGTGTAAGTGTGTGTCTGTGTTACTGGGTATCAGTGTATGTCTTTGTTACTTGGTGTAAGTGCATGTATTTGTTACTTTGTGTCAGTGTATGTGTTTGTGACTTTGTGTCAGTGTATGTCTTTGTTACTTGGTGTAAGTGTGTGTCTGTGTTACTTGATGTAGGTGTGTGTCTTTGTTACTTGGTGTAAGTGTTTTTCTTTGTTACTTGGTGTCAGTGTATGTCTTTGTTACTTCGTGAAAGTGTGTGTCTTTGTTACTTGGTGGCAGTGTGTGTCTTTGTTACTTGGTGGCAGTGTGTGTCTTTGTTACTGGGTGTCAGTGTCTGTCTTTGTTACTTTGTGTAAGTGTCTGTCTTTGTGACTTGGTGTCAGTGTCTGTCTTTGTGACTTGGTGTCAGTGTACGTCTTTGTTACTTGGTGTCAGTGTATGTCTGTTACTTGGTGTAAGTGTGTGTCTGTGTTACTGGGTATCAGTGTATATCTTGGTTACTTGGTGTAAGTGTGTGTCTGTGTTCCTGGGTATCAGTGCATGTCTTTGTTACTTGGTGTCAGTGTATGTCTGTGTTATTTGGTGTAAGTGTGTGTCTTTGTTACTTGTTGTAATTGTATGTCTTTGTTATTGGTGTCAGTGTATGTCTTTGTTACTTGGTGCAAGTGTGTGTTTGTGTTACTTGGTGTAGGTGTTTGTCTGTGTTACTGGGTAACAGTGTATGTCTTTGTTACTCGGTTTCAGTGTCTGTCTTTGTTACTGGGTGTCAGTGTATGTCTTTGTTACTGGGTGTCAATGTATGTCTTTGTTACTTGGTGTCAGTGTGTGTCTGTGTTACTTGGTGTAAGTGTGTGTCTGTGTTACTTGGTATCAGTGTATGTCTTTGTTACTTGGTGTCAGTGTATGTCTTTGTTACTTGGTGTCAGTGTATGTCTGTGTTACATGGTGTCAGTGTGTTTCTTTGTTACTGGGTGTCAGTGTATGCCTTTGTTACTTGGTGTAAGTGTGTGACTGTGTTACTGGGTGTCAGTGTATGTCTTTGTTACTTGGTGCCAGTGTATGTCTTTGTTATTTGGTGTCAGTGTATGTGTTTGTGACTTGGTGTCAGTGTATGTCTTTGTTACTGGGTGTCAGTGTATGTCTTTGTTAATTGGTGTAAGTGTGTGTCCTTGTTACTTGGTGTAAGTGTGTGTCTTTGTTACTTGGTGTCAGTATATGTCTTTGTTACTTGGTGTAAGTGTGTCTGTGTTACTGGGGGTCAGTGTGTGTCTGTGTTACTGGGGGTCAGTGTGTGTTTCGAACTGGGTGTCAGTGTATGTCTTTGTTACAGTGTGCCACTGTATGTCTTTGTTACTTGGTGTAAGTGTATGTCCTTGTTACTTGGTGTAAGTGTGTGTCTTTGTTTCTTGGTGTCAGTATATGTCTTTGTTACTTGGTGTAAGTGTGTCTGTGTTACTGGGTGTCAGTGTATGTCTTTGTTACTGGGTGTCAGTGTATGTCTTTGTTACTTGGTGTAAGTGTGTGTCTGTGTTACTGGGTATCAGTGTCTGCCTTTGTTACTTGGTGTCAGTGTGTGTCTGTGTTACTGGGTATCAGTGTATGTCTTTGTTACTTGGTGTAAGTGTGTGTCAGTGTTATTGGGTATCAGTGTCTGTCTTTGTTACTTGGTGTCAGTGTGTGTCTGTGTTACTGTGTGTCATTGTGTTTGTTTGTGTTACTGGGTGTCAGTGTGTCTCTGTTACTGGGTGTCAGTGTCTGTCTTTGTTACTTGGTGACAGTGTATGTCAAAATACTTGGTGTAAGTGTATGTCTTTGTTACTTGGTGTAATTGTCTGCCTTTGTTACTTGGTGTCAGTGTATGTCTGTGTTACTTGGTGTAAGTGTGTGTCTTTGTTACTTGGTGTAAGTGTATGTCTTTGTTACTGGGTGTCAGTCTTTGTCTTTGTTACTTGGTGTCAGTGTATGACTTTGTTACTTGGTGTCTGTGTATGTCTGTGTTATATGGTGTCAGTGTGTGTCTTTGTTACTGGGTGTCAGTGTATGTCTTTGTTCCTTGGTGCAAGTGTGTATCTGTGTTACTGGGTATCAGTGTATGTCTTTGTTACTTGGTGTAAGTGTATGTCTTTGTTACTTGGTGTAAGTGTATGTCTTTGTGACTTGGTATCAGTGTATGTCTGTGTTACTTGGTGTAAGTGTGTGTCTGTGTTACTGGGTATCAGTGTATGTCTTTGTTACTTGGTGTCAGTGTATGTCTGTGTTACTTGGTGTAAGTGCGTGTCTTTGTTACTTGGTGTAAGTGCGTGTCTTTGTTACTTGGTGTAATTGCATGTCTTTGTTACTTGGTGTAATTGTATGTCTGTGTTACTGGGTGTAGGTGTATGTCTTTGTTACTTGGTGCAAATGTGTGTCTGTGTTACTTGGTGTAAGTGTGTGTCTGTGCTACTGGGTAACAGTGTATGTCTGTGTTACTTGGTGTCAGAGTATGTCTGTGTTACTTGGTGTAAGTGTGTGTCTTTGTTACTTGTTGTAATTGTATGTCTTTGTTATTGGTGTCAGAGTATGTCTTAGTTACTTGGTGTAAGTGTGTGTCTGTGCTACTGGGTAACAGTGTATGTCTTTGTTACTTGGTGGAAGTGTGTGTCTGTGTTACTGGGTAACAGTGTATGTCTTTGTTACTCGGTTTCAGTGTATGTCTGTGTTACTTGGTGTAAGTGTGTGTCTTTGTTACTTGGTGTAATTGAAAGTCTTTGTTACTTGGTGTCAGTGTATGTCTGTGTTAATTGATGTCAGTGTATGTCTTTGTGACTTGGTGTCAGTGTATGTCTTTGTTACTTGGTGTAAGTGTGTGTCTGTGTTACTTGGTGTCAGTGTATGTCTTTGTGACTTGGTGTCAGTGTATGTCTTCGTTACTTGGTGCAAGTGTGTGTTTGTGTTACTTGGTGTAAGTGTGTGTCTGTGTTACTGGGTAACAGTGTATGTCTTTGTTACTCGGTTTCAGTGTCTGTCTGTGTTACTGGGTGTCAGTGTATGTCTTTGTTTCTGGGTGTCAGTGTATGTCTTTGTTACTTGGTGAAAGTGTGTGTCTGTGTTACTTGGTGTCCTTGTATGTCTTTGTGACTTGGTGTCAGTGTATGTCTTTGTTACTGGGTGTCAGTGTCTGTTTTTGTTACTTGGTGTCAGTGTATGTCTTTGTTACTGAGTGTCAGTGTATTACTTTGTTACTTGGTGTCAGTGTATGTCTTTGTTACTTGGTGTCAGTGTATGTCTGTGTTACTTGGTGTAAGTGTGTGTCTGTGTTACTTGGTATCAGTGTATGTCTTTGTTACTTGGTGTCAGTGTGTGTCTTTGTTACTTGGTGTCAGTGTATGTCTTTGTTACTTGGTGTCAGTGTATGTCTGTGTTACATGGTGTCAGTGTGTTTCTTTGTTACTGGGTGTCAGTGTATGCCTTTGTTACTTGGTGTAAGTGTGTGACTGTGTTACTGGGTGTCAGTGTATGTCTTTGTTACTTGGTGTCAGTGTATGTCTTTGTTACTTGGTGTCAGTGTATGTGTTTGTGACTTGGTGTCAGTGTGTGTCTTTGTTACTTGGTGTCAGTGTATGTCTTTGTTACTTGGTGTCAGTGTATGTCTGTGTTACATGGTGTCAGTGTATGTCTTTGTTAATGGGTGTCAGTGTGTGTCTTTGTTACTGGGTGTCAGTGTATGTCTTTGTTACTTGGTGTCAGTGTATGTCTTTGTTACATGGTGTCAGTGTATGTCTTTGTTACTTGGTGTAAGTGTGTGTCCTTGTTACTTGGTGTAAGTGTGTGTCTTTGTTGCTTGGTGTCAGTATATGTCTTTGTTACTTGGTGTAAGTGTGTCTGTGTTACTGGGGGTCAGTGTGTGTCTGTGTTACTGGGGGTCAGTGTGTGTTTCGAACTGGGTGTCAGTGTATGTCTTTGTTACAGTGTGCCACTGTATGTCTTTGTTACTTGGTGTAAGTGTATGTCCTTGTTACTTGGTGTAAGTGTGTGTCTTTGTTACTTGGTGTCAGTATATGTCTTTGTTACTTGGTGTAAGTGTGTCTGTGTTACTGGGTGTCAGTGTATGTCTTTGTTACTGGGTGTCAGTGTATGTCTTTGTTACTTGGTGTAAGTGTGTGTCTGTGTTACTGGGTATCAGTGTCTGCCTTTGTTACTTGGTGTCAGTGTGTGTCTTTGTTACTGGGTGTCAGTGTATGCCTTTAATACTTGGTGTAAGTGTGTGTCTGTGTTACTGGGTATCAGTGCATGTCTTTGTTACTTGGTGTAAGTGTATGTCTGTGTTACTTGGTGTCAGTGTATGTGTTTGTGACTTGGTGTCAGTGTATGTCTTTGTTACTGGGTGTCAGTGTATGTCTTTGTTACTTGGTGTAAGTGTGTGTCTTTGTTACTGGGTGTCAGTGTATGACTTTGTTACTTGGTGTCAGTGTATGTCTGTGTTACTTGGTGTCAGTGTACGTCTGTGTCATTTGGTGTCAGTGTGTGTCTGTGTTACTGGGTATCAGTGTATTTCTTTGTTACTGGGTATCAGTGTATGTCTTTGTTACTTGGTGTCAGTGTATGTCTTTGTTTCTTGGTGTCAGTGTATGTCTTAGTTACATGGTGTCAGTGTATGTCTTTGTTACTAGGTGTAAGTGTATGTCTTTGTTACTGGGTGCCAGTGTATGTCTTTGTGTACTGGGTGCCAGTGTATGTCTTTGTTACTTGGTGTCAGTGTATGTCTTTGTTACTTGGTGTCAGAGTATGTCTGTGTTACCTGGTGTAAGTGTGTGTCTGTGTTACTGGGTGTCAGTGTATGTCTTTGTTACTTGGTGACAGTGTATGTCTATGTTACTTGGTGTAAGTGTGTGTCTGTGTTACTGGGTATCAGTGTATGTTTTTGTTACTTGGTGTAAGTGCATGTATTTGTTACTTTGTGTCTTTGTATGTGTTTGTGACTTTGTGTCAGTGTATGTCTTTGTTACTTGGTGTAAGTGTGTGTCTGTGTTACTTGATGTAGGTGTGTGTCTTTGTTACTTGGTGTAAGTGTTTTTCTTTGTTACTTGGTGTCAGTGTATGTCTTTGTTACTTCGTGAAAGTGTGTGTCTTTGTTACTTGGTGGCAGTGTGTGTCTTTGTTACTTGGTGGCAGTGTGTGTCTTTGTTACTGGGTGTCAGTGTCTGTCTTTGTTACTTTGTGTAAGTGTCTGTCTTTGTGACTTGGTGTCAGTGTCTGTCTTTGTGACTTGGTGTCAGTGTACGTCTTTGTTACTTGGTGTCAGTGTATGTCTGTTGCTTGGTGTAAGTGTGTGTCTGTGTTACTGGGTATCAGTGTAGATCTTGGTTACTTGGTGTAAGTGTGTGTCTGTGTTCCTGGGTATCAGTGCATGTCTTTGTTACTTGGTGTCAGTGTATGTCTGTGTTATTTGGTGTAAGTGTGTGTCTTTGTTACTTGTTGTAATTGTATGTCTTTGTTATTGGTGTCAGTGTATGTCTTTGTTACTTGGTGCAAGTGTGTGTTTGTGTTACTTGGTGTAGGTGTTTGTCTGTGTTACTGGGTAACAGTGTATGTCTTTGTTACTCGGTTTCAGTGTCTGTCTTTGTTACTGGGTGTCAGTGTATGTCTTTGTTACTGGGTGTCAATGTATGTCTTTGTTACTTGGTGTCAGTGTGTGTCTGTGTTACTTGGTGTAAGTGTGTGTCTGTGTTACTTGGTATCAGTGTATGTCTTTGTTACTTGGTGTCAGTGTATGTCTTTGTTACTTGGTGTCAGTGTATGTCTGTGTTACATGGTGTCAGTGTGTTTCTTTGTTACTGGGTGTCAGTGTATGCCTTTGTTACTTGGTGTAAGTGTGTGACTGTGTTACTGGGTGTCAGTGTATGTCTTTGTTACTTGGTGTCAGTGTATGTCTTTGTTACTTGGTGTCAGTGTATGTGTTTGTGACTTGGTGTCAGTGTATGTCTTTGTTACTGGGTGTCAGTGTATGTCTTTGTTAATGGGTGTAAGTGTGTGTCCTTGTTACTTGGTGTAAGTGTGTGTCTTTGTTACTTGGTGTCAGTATATGTCTTTGTTACTTGGTGTAAGTGTGTCTGTGTTACTGGGGGTCAGTGTGTGTCTGTGTTACTGGGGGTCAGTGTGTGTTTCGAACTGGGTGTCAGTGTATGTCTTTGTTACAGTGTGCCACTGTATGTCTTTGTTACTTGGTGTAAGTGTATGTCCTTGTTACTTGGTGTAAGTGTGTGTCTTTGTTTCTTGGTGTCAGTATATGTCTTTGTTACTTGGTGTAAGTGTGTCTGTGTTACTGGGTGTCAGTGTATGTCTTTGTTACTGGGTGTCAGTGTATGTCTTTGTTACTTGGTGTAAGTGTGTGTCTGTGTTACTGGGTATCAGTGTCTGCCTTTGTTACTTGGTGTCAGTGTGTGTCTGTGTTACTGGGTATCAGTGTATGTCTTTGTTACTTGGTGTAAGTGTGTGTCAGTGTTATTGGGTATCAGTGTCTGTCTTTGTTACTTGGTGTCAGTGTGTGTCTGTGTTACTGTGTGTCATTGTGTTTGTTTGTGTTACTGGGTGTCAGTGTGTCTCTGTTACTGGGTGTCAGTGTCTGTCTTTGTTACTTGGTGACAGTGTATGTCAAAATACTTGGTGTAAGTGTATGTCTTTGTTACTTGGTGTAATTGTCTGCCTTTGTTACTTGGTGTCAGTGTATGTCTGTGTTACTTGGTGTAAGTGTGTGTCTTTGTTACTTGGTGTAAGTGTATGTCTTTGTTACTGGGTGTCAGTCTTTGTCTTTGTTACTTGGTGTCAGTGTATGACTTTGTTACTTGGTGTCTGTGTATGTCTGTGTTATATGGTGTCAGTGTGTGTCTTTGTTACTGGGTGTCAGTGTATGTCTTTGTTCCTTGGTGCAAGTGTGTGTCTGTGTTACTGGGTATCAGTGTATGTCTTTGTTACTTGGTGTAAGTGTATGTCTTTGTTACTTGGTGTAAGTGTATGTCTTTGTGACTTGGTATCAGTGTATGTCTGTGTTACTTGGTGTAAGTGTGTGTCTGTGTTACTGGGTATCAGTGTATGTCTTTGTTACTTGGTGTCAGTGTATGTCTGTGTTACATGGTGTCAGTGTGTGTCTTTGTTACTGGGTGTCAGTGTATGACTTTGTTCCTTGGTGCAAGTGGGTGTCTGTGTTACTGGGTATCAGTGTATGTCTTTGTTACTTCGTGTAAGTGTATGTCTTTGTGACTTGGTATCAGTGTATGTCTGTGTTACTTGGTGTAAGTGTTTGTCTGTGTTACTGGGTATCGGTGTATGTCTTTGTTACTTGGTGTCAGTGTATGTCTTTGTTATTTGGTGTCAGTGTATGTCTGTGTTACATGGTGTCAGTGTGTGTCTTTGCTACTGGGTATCAGTGCAAAAGTTTGTGACTTGGTGTCAGTGTATGTGTTTGTGACTTGGTGTCTGTGTATGTCTTTGTTACTGGGTGTCAGTGTGTGTCTGTTACTGGGTGTCAGTGTGTTTGTTTGTGTTACTGGGTATCAGTGTATGTCTTTGTTACTGGGTGTCAGTGTGTGTCTTTGTTACTGGGTGTCAGTGTGTGTCTGTGTTACTGGGTGTCAGTGTATGTCTTTGTTACTTGGTGTCAGTGTGTGTCTGTGTTACATGGTGTCAGTGTGTGTCTGTGTTACTGGGTAACAGTGTATGTCTTTGTTACTTGGTGTAAGTGTGTGTCTGTGTTAATTGGTGTAAGTGTATGTCTTTGTTACTGGGTGTCAGTGTATGTCTTTGTTACTTGGTGTAAGTGTGTGTCTGTGTTACTTGGTGTCAGTGTATGTCTTTGTGACTTGGTGTAATTGTAAGTCTTTGTTACTTGGTGTAAGTGTGTGTCTGTGTTACTGGGTAACAGTGTATGTCTTTGTTACTTGGTGTAAGTGTGTGTCTGTGTTAATTGGTGTAAGTGTATGTCTTTGTTACTGGGTGTCAGTGTATGTCTTTGTTACTTGGTGTAAGTGTGTGTCTGTGTTACTTGGTGTCAGTGTATGTCTTTGTGACTTGGTGTCAGTGTATGTCTTTGTTTCTGGGTGTCTGTGTCTGTTTTTGTGACTTGGTGTCAGGGTATGTCTTTGTTACTGAGTGTCAGTGTATGACTTTGTTACTTGGTGTCAGTGTATGTCTTTGTTACTTGGTGTCAGTGTATGTCTGTGTTACATGGTGTCAGTGTGTTTCTTTGTTACTGGGTGTCAGTGTATGCCTTTGTTACTTGGTGTAAGGGTGTGTCTGTGTTACTGGGTATCAGTGTATGTCTTTGTAACTTGGTGTCAGTGTATGTCTTTGTTACTTGGTGTCAGTGTATGTGTTTGTGACTTGGTGTCAGTGTATGTCTTTGTTACTGGGTGTCAGTGTATGTCTTTGTTAATGGGTGTCAGTGTGTGTCTTTGTTACTGGGTGTCAGTGTATGTCTTTGTTACTTGGTGTCAGTGTATGTCTTTGTTACATGGTGTCAGTGTATGTCTTTGTTACTTGGTGTAAGTGTGTGTCTGTGTTACTGGGTATCAGTGTACGTCTGTGTTACTGGGGGTCAGTGTGTGTCTGTGTTACTGGGGGTCAGTGTGTGTTTCGAACTGGGTGTCAGTGTATGTCTTTGTTACAGTGTGCCACTGTATGTCTTTGTTACTTAGTGTAAGTGTATGTCCTTGTTACTTGGTGTAAGTGTGTGTCTTTGTTACTTGGTGTCAGTGTGTCTGTGTTACTGGGTGTCAGTGTATGTCTTTGTTACTGGGTGTCAGTGTATGTCTTTGTTACTTGGTGTAAGTGTGTGTCTGTGTTACTGGGTATCAGTGTCTGCCTTTGTTACTTGGTGTCAGTGTGTATCTGTGTTACTGGGTATCAGTGTATGTCTTTGTTACTTGGTGTAAGTGTGTGTCTGTGTTACTGGGTAACAGTGTATGTCTTTGTTACTCGGTTTCAGTGTATGTCTGTGTTAATTGGTGTAAGTGTATGTCTTTGTTACTGGGTGTCAGTGTATGTCTTTGTTACTTGGTGTAAGTGTGTGTCTGTGTTACTTGGTGTCAGTGTATGTCTTTGTGACTTGGTGTCAGTGTATGTCTTTGTTACTGGGTGTCTGTGTCTGTTTTTGTGACTTGGTGTCAGTGTATGTCTTTGTTACTGAGTGTCAGTGTATGACTTTGTTACTTGGTGTCAGTGTAAGTCTTTGTTACTTGGTGTCAGTGTATGTCTGTGTTACTTGGTGTATGTGTGTGTCTGTGTTACTTGGTATCAGTGTATGTCTTTGTTACTTGGTGTCAGTGTATGTCTTTGTTACTTGGTGTCAGTGTATGTCTGTGTTACATGGTGTCAGTGTGTTTCTTTGTTACTGGGTGTCAGTGTATGCCTTTGTTACTTGGTGTAAGGGTGTGTCTGTGTTACTGGGTATCAGTGTATGTCTTTGTAACTTGGTGTCAGTGTATGTCTTTGTTACTTGGTGTCAGTGTATGTGTTTGTGACTTGGTGTCAGTGTATGTCTTTGTTACTGGGTGTCAGTGTATGTCTTTGTTAATGGGTGTCAGTGTGTGTCTTTGTTACTGGGTGTCATTGTATGTCTTTGTTACTTGGTGTCAGTGTATGTCTTTGTTACATGGTGTCAGTGTATGTCTTTGTTACTTGGTGTAAGTGTGCGTCTGTGTTACTGGGTATCAGTGTACGTCTGTGTTACTGGGGGTCAGTGTGTGTCTGTGTTACTGGGGGTCAGTGTGTGTTTCGAACTGGGTGTCAGTGTATGTCTTTGTTACAGTGTGCCACTGTATGTCTTTGTTACTTGGTGTAAGTGTATGTCCTTGTTACTTGGTGTAAGTGTGTGTCTTTGTTACTTGGTGTCAGTGTATCTGTGTTACTGGGTGTCAGTGTATGTCTTTGTTACTGGGTGTCAGTGTATGTCTTTGTTACTTGGTGTAAGTGTGTGTCTGTGTTACTGGGTATCAGTGTCTGCCTTTGTTACTTGGTGTCAGTGTGTGTCTGTGTTACTGGGTATCAGTGTATGTCTTTGTTACTTGGTGTAAGTGTGTGTCAGTGTTACTGGGTATCAGTGTCTGTCTTTGTTACTTGGTGTCAGTGTGTGTCTGTGTTACTGGGTGTCATTGTGTTTGTTTGTGTTACTGGGTGTCAGAGTGTCAGTGTGTCTCTGTTACTGGGTGTCAGTGTCTGTCTTTGTTACTTGGTGTCAGTGTATGTCAAAATACTTGGTGTAAGTGTATGTCTTTGTTACTTGGTGTAATTGTCTGCCTTTGTTACTTGGTGTCAGTGTCTGTCTGTGTTACCTGGTGTAAGTGTGTGTCTTTGTTACTTGGTGTAAGTGTATGTCTTTGTTACTGGGTGTCAGTGTTTGTCTTTGTTACTTGGTGTCAGTGTATGACTTTGTTACTTGGTGTCAGTGTATGTCTGTGTTATATGGTGTCAGTGTGTGTCTTTGTTACTGGGTGTCAGTGTATGTCTTTGTTCCTTGGTGCAAGTGTGTGTCTGTGTTACTGGGTATCAGTGTATGTCTTTGTTACTTGGTGTCAGTGTATGTCTGTGCTACTTGGTGTAAGTGTGTGTCTTTGTTACTTGGTGTCAGTGTATGTGTTTGTGACTTGGTGTCAGTGTATGTCTTTGTTACTGGGTGTCAGTGTGTGTCTTTTTTCCTGGGTATCAGTGTATGTCTTTGTTACTTGGTGTAATTGTCTGTCTTTGTTACTTGGTGTCAGTGTGTGTCTGCTACTGGGTGTCAGTGTATGTCTTTGTTACTGGGGATCAGTGTATGTCTTTGTTACTTGGTGTCAGTGTATGTCTGTGTTACTTGGTGTAAGTGTGTGTCTTTTTTACTTGGTGTCAGTGTGTGTTACTGGGTGTCAGTGTGTGTCAGTGACACTAGGTTTCAGTATTTAGTTAAGTTTAGAGATACAGCACTGAAACAGGCCCTTCGGCCCACTGAGTCTGTGCCGACCATCAACCACCCATTTATCCTAATCCTTCTCGCACCTGCGCATTGAGGCCCTTCTGTTGGAGATCGGCCGTATTCAGAAGCGCGGTGCATTCGGGGTAGGATAATCTGTCATTTATTACTAATTGCATGGGATGAAAGTTCAAGTTCCATACTCGGAATAATCCAATGTTATAAAACAGTAAACATTATTCACTCCCACATAAAGGTCGCGCAAAATTAATATATCAATTATAACAATTGCATCAAACACAGTGTTCGAGTCCTTGATTTCTGTAAAATGAGGACATTGATGTCCTGTTACCGACTGTGCCATTTTTGGGCCTTTTCTGCTTTGTTAATGAAAGACTTGTATTTGTATAGTGCCTTTCACAACTTCGGGATGTCCCATAGTGTTTTACAGCTAATGGAGTTCCTTTGATGTGTACTCAGTTCTGTTGGCAAATGTACCTCAGTAGGTAGTACTCTTGCCTCTGAGTTTTCTCCAGTACTTGAGCACAAAAAATCAAGGCTGACACTCTAGTGCAATACTGAGGGAGTGCTCCGCTGTCTGAGGTGCCCCCTACTTTGGAATATCAGCCTAGATTTTGTGCTCAAGTCTCCGGATGTGGATTTGAACCCACAACCTACTAACACAGAGATGTTCTACCTTATGATTGATGGAGTCGCACATACTTTTTATACAAAAGGAAAGTACTGGATGGTTCAATCTGAATTTGCATGGTTTCTCTGCATAGTCAAGGTATTGTGGTTCTAATGTACTTTAAGGGAAAAAAAGTACAATTTTGCAGCTGTATCTAGACAGTCACGCATTTTGAAATTTAGGGTTTTTTTTTGTTTACCAGTTTTTTTGCATGAGAGAGTAGCAGCAGCAAAGATATAAGTTTCTTTTGGTGTTCCTTCCCAAAAAATTAATGATCTGTCCTAGTGTTACTTTTAAACGTTCTTCTTAATAAATAGACAGTGCTTCTCCTCAAAGAAGCTTCCCAATAAGAACTGTCTGTTTCAGTAACAATTGTATTGTAGTAAGTTACAATCTGTGATGTTTTATCTGGATTCAGAATGCAATCTTGAACTTCTTGAACTTGGGTCTTACGGTTTTGAATGTAATTTGAACTTTTGTATTCTTTCATGGGATGTGTGCATCACTGGCTAAACTAAACTAATTTTGAGCCAACAATAGTGAAGGAATGATGATATTTCCGAGTCAGCATGGTGTGAGACCTGGAGGGGAACCTGCAGGTGTTGATCGTGGTGAATGTCATAATGCTTTTTATGTACACCAAATAATTGGGTTCAATACTGTAATGAAATTACAAGATACTGATGACCCGACAATTTCTAACGTAAGACTATCAAAGAAGGTAGATTCCAGGAGAGAAGATGTTTCTCTAAACTAAAAGACATCAAGCACTCAGTACAAAATAGTATTAGTTTAGAGATACAGCACTGAAACAGGCCCTTCGGCCCACCGAGTTTGTGCCAACCATCAACCACCCACTTATACTAATCCTACACTAATCCCATGTCCCTACCACATCCCCACCTGTCCCTATATTTCCCTACCACCTACCTTTACTAGGGGCAATTTATAATGGCCAATTAACCTATCAACCTGCAAGTCTTTGGCATGTGGGAGGAAACCAGAGCACCCGGAGGAAACCCACGCAGACACAGGGAGAACTTGCAAACTCCACACAGGCAGTACCCAGAATTGAACCCGGGTCGCTGTGAGGCTGCAGTGCTAACCACTGCGTCACTGTGCCACACCCTTGTTTAGGGTTAAACAAGAAAGGTAGAAGTTTATTAATCTTAAACTCTAATTCCATCCATGACTACGAGTACACAACGTGACTGGCATGCATGCATGATAAATGCACGCACAGTTAGTGACAGAAAGGAGTAGAAGGAATAAAGGGGACACATTTGAGGCAATAGATGGATTATAGTCACAGTCCTTTAAATTTGATCTTGAGTCTATGGTTGCTGGTAAGTCTTGCTGCTCGTTGGGGCCCAGTACGCTCTTTAAACCTTGTTCCAATGTAGGATTCTTTTCTCTCTTGAGATTTACGTGTCATCAGTGGGTCCAGAGACTTGGGAGAAAGAGAGGGAGAGCCAGGCAGTAGATGGTCTCTCTTCTAATTTCAGCAGCAGTCTCAAATCTAACTGTGCTAATCAAAGTTCACAGAACTTGCTAGCAGGTTGGTCATGGACCGCTGGCTTCAGAACTTCTGTGTTTGTGGATTCTGCTTTTTTAGCAGACATACTGCAATGTGGGCTCTCTTATACAACAGTGCCTGATGATCAAAATCCATTTGGGTTAATTGGACCTTGGAACAGTCCTTTTGTCTCCCCAAGTACTGTTCTTAGAATGCAAAGTTTTTTTCTAGCCACGGCTGGTCTATTTAAACCAGTCAAATCCTTTATCCAGCAGCAGTTCAAAATTAGTGTGCATATGAGAAAATTAATATGCCTCATTCTTGGCAGGTGGGGGCCGTCATAACAACATGTACAGCCACGGTAAACCCATGGGCCATTCTTAAGATTACACTACGGTACCTCAATGGCACCACTAACAGGTGAACCACTGTCCACTCTTTGTCCTCAGGTCTGTGAGGAGGTCACCACTTCCTCATCAGCACCTCATCCTTTACATAGTAGCAATCAGGAAATCCCTCTGCTTCAATTTCAGTTTGGGCAGCCTGTGCTAACTTCTTCAATACTGCGTCAGCTTGCTGAGCCTCAACTAGGGCGGATTCGTTTAATCTATTCCTTGGGTCCCTTAACTCCCCAAATAAAATTTCAGACAAACAGACAGCACGATCATCTGTCTGCAGTGCCAATTCAGTCTTCTGTGACCGAGCTGGTTTGGGCATGGCCCCAGTCACTACACATTTAGGGGAAATGTAGGGGACAGTCTCCTGCCACTGCCCTGTCTCTCTGACCTCCTTCAGTCTCTCTACCACTACTGGGGAAGCTACCAACGTTGCCCCCACTAGATCATTACCTAGCAGCAGGTGAACCCCGTCCACAGGCAAACTAGGACCTATGGTCACCGGTCTCAAAAATAGTGCACTCCAGTCCACCCAACATAAAGGTCCAGATGTACATCGCGCTCGGATACCATTCACTATCATTCTGGTATTCACTGCACTTCCTGGAGTAGAATTCAGGCCTTTTCCCAGCAAAAAGGAATCTGGTGGCCACTGTATCCCTGAGTATGACGATGGACTCGCTTGCCCCACTCGAGGGGTATGGGGTTACTCTCTCTTTAGATACAAAATCCTGATAACTTTCAGGGATCTTGTTATATTTCCCTACACCCACAGAATTATGTTTCCTGGGTCTTACTGCTATTGCTGTTAAAGCTACAGCCTGCTCTGCTGTGCTTTCCATCGGGTCCCTTCCTTTTCACAGGTCAGGTGTGCCCTGCTTAACCTGACAGGCTTTTCCCATAGTTTCCAGCAGTCAGCTCTGAGGTGACCTGCCTTGTTACAGTGGAAACACATAGGTCTCCGGATCTCACTCCTACTTTCAGCACTATCTTTTTTGGCTTGTGGAGAGCCCCCTGTGTGTCCCACTGCCCTCTCCCTCCCAGGAAAGTTTGGGCTTCTATCATTTCCCACCTTTGTCCTTTTTGTGTTTGCGGGTGTGACTCGGGAAGGGGTTTTCTTAGGGGATGGACTTGTAGATGAGAGCAAACTTTTCAGCCAGCACCGCGGCTTGCCTCTCCCTTTGAACTTTCTGTTCCTCCACATGGGGTTTTATAGAAAGGGCGAGAGAGTTTTTAAATTCCTTGAGAGGATTCACCTCTCTGACTTTTTCAGATGTGGGCTGTACTTTAAGGGTCCTTAACCACTGGTCAAAATCCAGTTCTTACTCCTTTCAAACTCGAAGTAAGTTTGATCAGGCTGCTTCTGGAGGGTTCAGAATTTCTGGCGATACCCCGCTGGTATTAGCTCATATCCCCGAGGATAACTTTCTTCGTCAATTCATTGTCTGATGAACTTTCATCTGGCAACAGTCAATAACTCATGTGCTTTTCCTGTTACGTTGCTTTTTAGCAGTAGTGTCCAGCTCTTGGCCGGCCATTTTAATTTTTCAAACGTGACATAATATGTTTCCATGTCTCCCTCATTCAACTTTAGGATTAACTGGGAGAACTTTAGGAGCTCAGCACATGGTCCTAATTTAAGTGCAGCTTCCATATTGGCCATGCTTTTACTGGGGTTACCATGCTGCCCCTTGCTAATTCAAGCTGTCTTAACTCGCTTTCTTCCTGCTCTTTGTGGAAAATCCTCTCTCTTTCTCTCTTCTGTCTCTCTATTTCTTTACCAACTCTCTCTTTTTCCTTCTCTTCTCTCTCTCTGTCTCTCTTTCTCTATCTTCCAATTCCAGTTTCCTCTGTTCTAGTCATGTCTTAGCTAATATTGCCTTGTGTGAGTCTGACTCCAATGCTGTCTCTGACTCTTCAGGTTCGAGGGAAAAATGGTTGGCCACAAGTCTTAGGATTTTGGATTTCTTAGCTTTGCACGGAACGTAATCCCAAACTGCCAGCTACATTTCTCAACTCTTCCACAGATAGGTCCTTTATCTTAACCCAAGTTACTTCACCCTGGCTTGGCAAGGTGCTGGCTTCAGAAGCAGACATGCTTGTATTCTAGCAACACAAACCACAAGCAGACCTGTATTGAAGTTTTTTTTTGTTCATTGGGATCAATTTGGTTCCCGCCTTCCAATTTTTCAGCACTTGTAGAGGCTTTTAATCTATTTTACATGTACATTATTTTTACTTCATATGGGCGTCACTGGCCAGACCAGCATATATTGCTAATCCCCAGTTGCCCATTGAGAAGGTGATGGTGGGCCGCCTTCTTGCACTGCTGCAGTCCGTGTAGTGAAGGTGCTCCCACAATGCTGTTCGGGAATGAGTTTCAGGATTTTCACCGAGCGATGATGAAGGAACAGTGATATACGTCCAAGTCAATAGCAACTATTTATATAGTGCATTTAATGTAATAAAATGTTCTAAGGCTTTCCACAGGAATGTTATCAAGCAACATTTGACACTGAGCCACTTCAGGAGATATTAGGGCAGGTGACCAAAAACTTGGTCAATGAGATAGCTTTTTTATTTGACCAGGAATCATGCAATTAATGCAGTGTCATTGAAGCAAACTGGTGGAGAAATGACAATTTCATACAATATTGCATATGTAATGAATAAAGTTGCACTGTTCTGTGAATACAATTTCATGAGACTTACCCGACAGCTGATAATTGGTTTTACAGAGCTTCACGTTCTCAATGTCCTGCTTCTGCGTATTTGTATATTGCTCATGTAAAAGATGTTCTGTGAATATGCATCAACTTTAATGGAAGCAATATTTATAAGCATGCCAGATGGCACGTTCTGGTACCTTGGTAAGCGATGTGCACAAATCAGTAAGTATATAAAGTAATAAAGAGTAAACATTTATACGACATTGACAATCTAGAAACTTAACCATAAGTGGAGTAATTTTTCTTACTTTGTACTGAAGCATACATAATCACCTGAACGAAGCAGAAAGCAAAACCAGGTACGGAGGATTGTATGCCAGTAATGCAGCCGCCCTATTTGCTGTCCATTAACTTCAATGGACACAAATATCACATGCATTCTGTTAGGAGCATGTGATACTCCCGACCCAATTTTCTTTCCAACAATTTTTACCTCCAAACACAAAAAAGGAAAATAACCTTATTAACTTTAGTAAATGTCTTGCTTACATAGAATGCTTGTTTTTAAATATCATGACTCATAGTAGATTTTATAATTATTAGTAACATTATAAAGATTCCAAACTAAAATAATCTTGTTTTCAGTGCAGATTTCATCATAATCTTAATGAAAACTAATTAATAATGTGGCTTTCCTCTTCAAAGGGTCCAAATATTATGCAACGTACAAATTGTACCAGATCTTGCTAACCATAGTGGAAAAGTAATGAGACTAGTGTTGTAACTCTAGGAAGCAAATCCTGAACTCCAGGTCCCACTACCTGGTGGGATGTCCTACCCCGTGTGCCCAAAGATCTGCGGGCCGAGAATCAGCCTGTTCAGTCACCTGAAGACCTATGGCAGAAACTCGTGACCTTGAGTAGATGTCATCCTGGAATCGAGAGAGAGCCGACGTTGACCTCTATAGTAACAAGTTTGAGGTTCAGTTGCATCATCCCCAAATCAGGCTCAAAAGTTTAGTAATGGGCCTGTGACAATGCAGAGGTTCAATGGACATCTGTATATACCAACATTGATGAACACGTCTGGCTCCTGTTCTACTGCACCAATTGGTGCAGTGGCAGCTGCATTTAACAGCAAGGCGAGCTGAAAATCATAACTATTATGTTGTCTTTGAGAAAGGCAGCACTCTATATACATATTCATACATGTACAGAATATTGTGCCATCAGCCTCAGAAGCCCTGTGTCCCACAGAGAGCTCACAGGATAGTTGCACTTTAGCCAATGCACAGCACTTGTGGTTCAGGATAGACTTTTCCAGATAATCTTAAGCAATACCAAAGCACACATTGAAGAAAGATGACCAGAGTTATACTCCTTCTCTTGCATCACTATAGTGCAAAAGACAGCTTCACACTGACTCAAGGTTTACAGTGTGACTGGGGCAGTAGACAGTGAAAGTGGAGATGAACAATGAGTGGAATTCAGCCATACACCTGAGCAAACCAATAAGTGGAAATTCCAGATCACTTCAGTTGCTGCAAAGCACAGGACATATTAAGGTTATGCAACTCATGCTCACTGCAGGATATTCACATGCAGTAACCAGTTTATGCAGGGTTTTCAGAAATTACTTCAGACACAGAATTGCTGTGTAACTGGAAGCAAGTTTCAAATTTCTATTAACAGACCAATGTTTTTGCTGCAGACCAGCGACTTGCCAGCTACTGATGCTGCACCATTCATTTTAAGCCATGTCAAATGAGCTGTGTCACTTCTCAGGTGGTCTCTGCTAAGATATCCCGTGAAGGCAAAAACACATTGGGAATTGGTCTGTCTACACACACTTCCTCTTTGGCCATTTAGAGAAGACTGATACAATGAAGTTGTGAAGGAGGATGCAGTTCACCCACTTACATTCCTGGTTGAAGTTTATTTCCACTGAGATGGAAGATGATAAAAAATAAAGACAACTTAAAAACAGGTAAAAAGACCTCCGGGCAGCTTTGTGGTTGTCCGGCTTCAAAAACAAAGGATCAGGCAGCGGCACAGTGGTCAGCACCGCAGCCTCACAGCTCCAGTGACCCGGGTTCAATGCTGGGTACTGCCTGTGTGAAGTTTGCAAGTTCTCCCTGTGTTTGCGTGGGTTTCCTCCGGGTGCTCCGGTTTCCTCCCACATGCCAAAGACTTGCTGGTTGATAGGTAAATTGGCCATTATAAATTGCCCCTAGTATAGGTAGGTGGTAGGGAAATATAGGGACTGGTGGGGATGTGGTAGGAATATGGAATTAGTGTAGGATTAGTATAAATGGGTGATTGATGGTCGGCACAGACTCGGTGGGCTGAAGGGCCTGTTTCAGTGCTGTATCTCTAAACTAAAACTAAACTAAACTCTCTGGTGTATCAGCAGACAGGATGACTGAGTGAATCTCTTCCCACACGCGGAGCAGGTGAATGGTCTCTCCCAGTGTGAACTCGGTGTGTCAGCAGGTGGAATGACTGAATGAATCTCTTCCCACACTCTGAGCAGGTGAACTGCCTCTCCCAAGTGTGGACTCGCTGGTGTACAGTGAGATCAGATGATTGCTTGGACCCAGTCCCGCAGTGAAAGAACCTGAATGATCTCTTCCCAGTGTGAACATGTTGATGGGACATCAGTTCAGCATAATCTTAATATCAATTCCCACAGTCTCGAAATTTAAAAGGTCGCTTGTCAGTATGAACTCGCTGGTGTGTCAACAGGGCGGATGAGTGAGTGAATCCCTTCTCACACTCAGAGCAGGTGAACAACCTCTCTAGGGCGTGACTGCGTGGATGAGTTTCCAGCTCAAGTGGATAATTCAATCCCTTTCCACAGTCCATATATTTACATGGTTTCTTCCCAGTGTGACTGCGCTTGTGCTACGATAGGCCAGACGATCAGCTGAAACCTCGTTCACACATAGAACATGTGTACAGTTTCTCCCCACTGTGATTGGTGCTTTTTCCTTTCATGTTCAATATCCATTGATATTCGGGTTACAATAAATTGGGTAACTCCTTCAGATCCCGATCTGACGCTTGCTTTGTATTTCACGGCTGCAATTCCTCCCCTTCTAAAACCCTGTGAAATTGATTTGAAACAGAAAAAAGAGAGTGTGAGAGAACCCACAAAAACACAAAGGCAGGTTGTGAAATGGAGCTGAATGAATCTGGTAATTTAGGGGGCCGGCACGAGGAAAGAGTGACCTTGAAAGCTGCTGGATTGACGTACAACCCCAACTGGTTCACTAATGTCCTTCAGGGAAGGGAACCTGACATCCAGACTGGACCTACACAAGACTCTGCCCTCTATGGGAGGAGGGGGAGGGAGGAGAAGGAGAGGGAGGGAGGAGAAGGAAAGGGAGGCAGGGAGCGGACAGGGATTTTCTCTCTGTACAACTCGACCAGATCTTTGACAGAACCTCCCAAGCCCTCAACTTCCATCATCTGGAAGGACCAGGGTATCAGGTGTATGTGAGCATGATCACCTCCAAGTCACACACCATCCTGACTTGTCTGACATCCAGGACTGGATGAACAGAAATTTCCTCCAATTAAATATTGGGGAGTCTGAAGCCATTGTCTTCCGTTTCTGCTACAAACTCCACCACCTAGCCACCGACTCTATCTCTCTCTCCCTGGCAACTGTCTGAGGCTAAACCAAAACTTCATAACCTTGGTGTGATATTTGGTTCCGAGATGAGCTTCTGACTGCCTATTTCCACCTCAGTAACATCGCCCAAGTTCACCACTGCCTCAGCTCATCTGCCTCTGAAACTTACATCCATGCATTTGTTACCTCTCAACTTGATTATTCTAACACAATCCTGGCCGGCCTCCCACATTTGACCCTCCATAAACTTGAGATCATCCAAAACTCTGCTGCCTGTGTCCTTCCTCAAACCAAGTCCTGTCACCCATCACCATTGTGATTGCTGGCCTACACAAACTCCCAGTTAAGCAGTACCTCAGTTTTAAAATCCTCATCCTTGTTTTCAAATCTCTCCATGCCCTCACCCCTCACTATCTCTTTCATCTCCTCCAGCCCTACAACCCTCCGAGAGATCAGGGATCATCTAATTCTGACACCTTGAACATCCCCAATTATCATTGCTCCACCACTGGTTGCCGTGCCTTCAGCTGCCAAGGCCATAAGCTTTGCAAATCCCTCCCTAATCCTCTCCACCTCATCTTCCATGCTTCAAACACTTCTTAAAATACACCTCTTTGATCAAGCTTTTGGTCATCTGACCTAATATCTCCTTATGTGGCTCAGAGTCAAATATTGCTATCTAACAGTTCAGCCATGATCTTATTGAATGGCAGGGCAGGCTTGGGGGGCCGAATGGCCTACTCCTGCTCCTATTTATTATGTTCTTAACACTCCTGTGAACAGCCTTGGAACACTTTATTACATTAAAGGTGCTATATAAATACAAGTTGATGTTGTCTTGGACATATATCACCGTTCTTTCATCATGACTAGGGGAAGATCCTGTAATGCCTTCCCTCACACCATTGTCGGAGCACCTTCAGTGCACAGACTGCAGCGGTTCAAGAAGGCGGCCCACCATCACCTTCTCAATGGGCAACTGGGGATATACAGGTCCAGCTAGTGACACTCATATCCCAAGAACTAAGTAAATGAAAACTGTATATGTAAAATGGATTAACAGCCTCTACAGAAATACTTGTTACTAAGATAATACTCTTTTACACTGAGTGATTGGTGTCCGTTTAGCAAACTCATCTTCCCTAGAATCTACTTCCCTTGACAGTCTCACATTGGAAATTGTTGGGCTCGACTGGGCTCAAAAGTATTCGGGATTAAATCCAGCAGCTTCTCCTCCTTTTCCACTCCAGATCAAACTGATGCAACAAAATAGACCTACACAGGTTAGGGACTGACTTCCCCATCCAACACCCAATCCAATACAAACTGGCTCTCAAATGGTCTGTTTGTGCTTCTGGACTCAGTTCTGTGAACAACGCCTGCATTAAAATAACAAAGTGACTCCTAAAAACACAGCCCCCACCACCGACATCATCAGAGCGCTCCCAGATTCGCACATGCGCAGAACAGACTCTTGCTGCCAAGATGGTGCTGCGCATGCGTAACCTACGTGAACACTCGGCTTGCCAGGACTAATTTGTGCACGCACACGAAAACTCATGACGCCTCACTCCCAGCCTCACCACTTCTCCCCACTTGGCTCCCACCCGCTTCTATTGCACGAAAGCTGCCTGTCTTCCCTGCATGGGGGAAGCAAGGAAGAGAGAGAGTGACAAGATAGGGAGGCGAGGGAGACTGTGAGTAGGAGGGAGCAGGGAGCGAGCAGCTGAGGAGGAAGAAGTGGCGAGGCCACGGACTCTGTTAAATTGCAGACGCAATCATACTGAACACGAGCTTCCAGGATTTATCTGCTCCAACTTCCAAAATGATAGAAATCTCTTTTTAAAATGCCCACTGGTTTAACATGCAGGTTTGTGTCCAGAAATAACGCTCAATAAAATTCGTTGCGGGGAGCAGGAGCGTAAACCAGAAGCAGGATGGAGCAGGGAGCAATGCAGAGCAGAGAGGAAGCACGGAGGCCGCAATGGCCTTATGGTTTCGTTTGTTTTCATTTTTGTGATAAATTGAGCAGCGCCATCTTTGCTGCTGGCAGCTGCCAAAAAACATCTCAGACAGTGATGCTTCAGTGCATGAGGCTGCATTTGCAAATGTGCAAGTACTGCGCTACATGTGGTTGCATTGTCAGCAAAAGCAGCCTTAAATGAAAATGAAAATACTGCAGAAGCTGGAAATCTGAAATAAAAGGAGAAAATGCTGGAAATACTCAGTTGGTCAGGCAGCATCTGTGGAGAGAGAAACAGAGTTAATAAAAACAGCAAGTACTAGTGCTGCAAATACTCAGCAGGTCAGACAGCATATGTAGGGAGAGAAACAGAGTTAACAATTCAGGTGCATGGAGCTGCCGGAGCCTGCAGCCTGAAACTTGGTGTGAGAGAAGGAGGAAGAATGAGGAAAGGTAATATAGTCCAACACTCACAGCAATCTACAATCCACCTACATTACCGGGATAGGGAGAGAGTTTAGAAACACTCAGCAACACGACTCCGGTGAATCACCCCAGGAGGAAAAGGGGGAGCAGTGTGTGTAGCTGCCCTGATATGCCCCTCCCCAGGCCTGTCTGTCAAAAAATAAAATAAAAGCAAAATACTGCGGATGCTGGAAATCTGAAATAAAAACAAGAAATGCTGGAAATATTCAGCAGGTCTGGCAGCATCTGTGGAAAGAGAAGCAGAGTTAACGTTTTGGGTCAGTGACCTTTCTTCGGAACTAGCAAATATTAGAAATGTCAAAGGTTATAAGCAAATGAGGCGGGGATGGGGCAAGAGATAACAAAGGAGAAGGTGTAGATTGGACAAGGCCACATAGCTGACCAAAAGGTCATGGAGCAAAGGCAAACAATATGTTAATGGTGTGTTGAAAGACAACGCATTAGTACAGATAGGGTGTTAACGGACTGAAGATTGAACAGCAGCAAGTACAAACATGAAAAAAAGTGAGTAAGCAAACTGAACAAACTAAGATGAAATGAAATAAACATACAAAATAAAAATTTGTAAAAAATGTAAAAAAGAAAAAATAACTAAAAATAAAAGTAAAATGAGGGGCTGTCATGCTCTGAAATTATTGAACTCAATGTTCAGTCCGGCAGGCTGTAGTGTGCCTAATTGGTAAATGAGATGCAGTTCCTTGAGCTTGCGTTGAAGTTCACTGGAACACTGCAACAAGCCCAGGATAGAGATGTGAGCATGAGAGCAGGGGGGAGTGTTGAAATGGCAAGCAACCGGAAGCTCAGGGTCCTGTTTGCGGACTGAGCGGAGGTGTTCCGCAAAGCGGTCACCCAGTCTGCGTTTGGTCTCCCCAATGTAGAGGAGACCACATTGTGAGCAGCAAATACAGTATACTACATTGAAAGAAGTACAAGTAAATCGCTGCTTCACCTGAAAGGAGTGTTTGGAGCCTGGGATAGTGAGGAGAGAGGAGGTAAATGGGCAGGTATTACACCTCCTGCGATTGCAGGGGAAGGTGCCATGGGAAGGGGACAAGGTGGTGGGGGTAATGGAGGACTGGACCAGGGTGTCGCGGAGGGAACGATTCTTTCGGAATGCTGACAGGGGAAGGGAGAGGAAGATGCGTTTAGTAGTGGCATCACGCTGGAGGTGGCAGAAATAGCGAAGGATGATTGTTTGGATATGGAGGCTGATGGGGTGGAAAGTGAGGACAAGGGGAAACCTGTCACGGTTCTGGAAGGGAATGGAAGGGGTAAGGGTAGAGGTGCGGTAAATGGGCCGGACACGGTTGAGGGCCCTGTCAACAACAGTGGGGGGGAATCCTCGGTTGAGGAAAAAGGAGGTCATACCAGAAGCACCGTCATGGAAGGTAGCATCATCAGAGCAGATGTGTCAGAGACGGAATAACTGGGAGAATGGAATGGAGTCCTTACAGGAGGTAGGGTGTGAAGAAGTGTAGTCGAGGTAGCTGTGGGAGTCGGTGGGCTTATAATGGATATTAGTAGACAACCTATCCCCAGAGATGGAGACAGAGAAGGGAAGGGAAGTGTCAGAGATGGACTATGTAAAAGTAAGAGAAGGGTGGAAATTGGAAGCAAAGTTGATAAAGTTTTCCAGTTCGGGGCGGGAGCAGGAAACGACACCAATACAGTCATCATAGTACCGGAAAAAGAGTTGGGGGAGGGGGCCTGAGTAGGACTGGATCAAAGAATGCTCGACAAATCCCACAAAAAGACATGCATAACTAGGACTCATACAGGTAACCAGAGCAACACCTTTTACTTGAAGGAAGTGAGTGGAGTTGAAGGAGAAGTTGTTCAATGTGAGAACAAGTTCAGCCAGGCGGAGGAGGGTGGTGGTGGATGGGGACTGGTTGGGCCTCTGTTCAAGGAAGATGCGGAGAGCCCTCAAACCATCCTGGTGGGGCATGGAAGTGTAGAGCGATTGGACGTCCATAGTAAAGAGGAGGCGGTTGGGACCAGGAAACTGGAAATTGTCAAAATGATGTAGGGCGTCAGAAGAGTCACGGATGTAGGTGGGAAGAGACTGGACCAGCGGAGAAAAGATAGAGTCAAGATAGGAAGAAATAAGTTCAGTAGGGCAGGAGCAGGTTGACACAATGGGTCTGCGGGACAGTCCCGTTTGTGGATTTTGGGAAGGAGGTAGAAGCGGGCTGTCCGGGGTTGCGGGACTATGAGGTTGGAAGCTGTGGAGGGAAACTCTCCAAAGGAGATGAGGTCAGTGACAGTCCTTTGGACAGTGGCTTGCTGTTCGGTGGTGGGGTCATGGTCCAGACGGAGGTAGTAAGAAGTGTCTTGTCAGTTGGCGTTGAGCTTCTGCAAGGTAGAGGTCGGTACGCCATACAACAACAGCACCACCCTTGTCTGCAGGTTTGATGACCATGTTGGGGTTAGACCTGAGAGAACGGAGTGCCTGAAGTTCAGAGGGGGCCAGGTTAGAGTGAGTGAGGGGGGCAGAGAAATTGAGATGACCAATGTCTTGCCGACAGTTTTCAATGAAGAGATCAAGAGCGGGTAAGGGGCCAGGGGGAGGGGTCCAGGTAGAGGGAGAATGCTGGAGGCGGGTGAATGTGTCTGCTGGTTGGGGGGAGGACTCCTGGTCAAAGAAGGTGACGGAAGAAGAGCTCAAAGTCCTGCAGAGCGCGAAATTCATTGAGGTGGGGACGTAAAGGGATAAAACTGAGACCTTTGCTGAGTACATAACGTTCAGCATCAGAGAGGGGGAGGTCAGAGGGTATAATGAATACATGGCAAGGGGTCAGATCAGAGGGAAGTGAAGCGGAAGGAGGATCTGGAGGAGCATTAGTCCCCATAAGCTGCTGGAGCTTGCGTTCTTTGACATCTGAAAGGAAGAAAAAAAGTTTTTTATTAATGCGTCGGATGAGACGAAAGATGAAATGAAACTGTGGAGTAGAACAGCTTTGAGATAAGATGAGACAGTGCTGCTGGAGAGGGAAGTTCAGTGTGTGCATGTGGCGGCGCTTGGCACTGAGTGTGGATCTCAGGATGCAGCGAGAATAGCAGTCCGAGGAACGTTGTATTTCTCAGAGATATCTGTAGTCCTGGGTGGATTCAAAACGCGTTTTCACAGCCACATCTCCTTCCTCACTGACTGTCTCCGGCTCCGACGTATTCCACGTGGACTCCAACTGGAGTTTTACCCATCATGTTTTGAATCCACCCAGGAGGGGGATTGGCGCGGGGTGGGGGTGGGTACTCCTGCCTGTGCTGTGTCCCAAATGGTTCCTCCCCCAAGCTCCTTTATAACTGAGATAAGTTTCCTTTGAAGTTTTGTCCTTTGATATTACAGTTTATTAATCTTTAATTCCTCCAAAAGAGCTGGAAATCTGGCAGTCATTAACCCGGGGCCTGTCACCGGGAGAAACCCTGCAGCGACCAGCCCCGCTCGGTACATGACTGTGGGTGTTGAGACCGACTGATCGGCTGCTGATGCGACTCACACTGCTCCGGACAGCTCACAATGTCCGGTTGATGAACGGAAGATCTGGACCAATAATGAGAGAGGGACCAGGGGGCGTTGCCGCCCACTCCGTGACGCAAGTCCCGCCCCTCACTCGCTCCGATTGTTCTGAAGCTGCCGTCAATCAGCCTCTCTCCCGATTCCGGTCATGTTCGCTTCTCTCTGCACTTGGGTAAGCGGCGTGGCGGAGGATTGAGAAACACCCGGTGTAGGCCGCCGGACGGCAGCTGCGGGACTTCACCCGTGACGGTCGGGGTTTAACTGCCGCCAGATTTCCAGCTCTTTTGGTGGAATTAATGATTAATAAATTGCAACATCAAAGGACAAAACTTTAATGGAAACTGACCTGTTATAAAGGGGCCTGGGGGAGGGAGGACCTATTTGAGACCCTCCCCCGTTCCACAAAAACTACCCTTGGACTGGCTCAAGATGCAGCAAGCTGCTGGGCTGCGCTGTGGAGTTTGACTGACAGGTCTGGGGAGGGGCGTATTAGGGCAGCTGCGCACACTGCTTCCCCTTTTCCTCCTGGGATAGAACAAAGAACATTACAGCGCAGTACAGGCCCTTCAGCCCTCGATGTTGCGCCGACCTGTGAAACCATCTGACCAACACTATTCCATTTTCATCCATATGTCTATCCAATGACCACTTAAATGCCCTTCAAGTTGGCGAGTCTACTACTGTTGCAGGCAGGGCGTTCCACGCCCCGACTACTCTCTGTGTAAAGAAACTACCTCTAACATCTGTCCTATATCTACCACCCCTCAACTTAAAGCTACGTCCCATCGTGTTTGCCATCACCATCTGAGGAAAAAGGCTCTCACTATCCACCCTGTCCAGCCCTCGGATTATCTTATATCTCTGTATTAAGTCACCTCTTCTCCTCCTTCTCTCTAACGAAAACAACCTCGTCCCTCAGCCTTTCCTCGTAAGACCTTCCCTCCATACCAGGCAACATCCTAGTAAATCTCCTCTGCACCCTTTCCAAAGCTTCCACATCCTTCCTATAATGCGGTGACCAGAAGTGCACGCAATACTCCAGGTGCGGCCGCACCAGAGTTCTGTACAGCTGCAGCATGACCTCGTGGCTCCTAACCTCGATCCCCCTACTAATGAAAGCTAACACACCATATGCCTTCTTAACAGCTCCATTAACCAGGGTGGCAACTTTCAGGGATTTATGTACCTGGACACCAAGATCTCACTGCTCATCTACACTACCAAGAATCTTCCCATTAGCCCAGTATTCTGCAATCCTGTTACTCCTTCCGAAGTGAATCACCTCACACTTTTCCGCATTAAACTCCATTTGCCATCTCTCAGCCCAGCTCTGCAGCCTATCTATGTCCCTCTGTAACCTATAACATCCTTCGGCACTATCCACAACTCCACCGACCTTCGTGTCATCCGCAAATTTACTAACCCACCCTTCTACACCCTCATCCAGGTCATTTATAAAAATGACAAACAGCAGTGGCCCCAAAACAGATCCTTGCGGTACACCACTAGAAACTATACTCCAGGATGAACATTTACCATCAACCACCACACTCTGTCTTCTTTCAGCTAGCCAATGTCTGATCCAAAGCACTAATTCACCTTCAATCCCATACTTATGTATTTTCTGCAATAGCCTACCGTGGGGAACTTTATCAAACGCCTTACTGAAATCCATATAGACCACATCCACGGCTTTACCCTCATCCACCTGTTTGGTCACCTTGTCAAAAAACTCAAGAAGGTTTGTGAGGCACGACCTGAGTTCCGAAGAAGGGTCACTGACCCGAAACGTTAACTCTGCTTCTCTTTCCACAGATGCTGCCAGACCTGCTGAGTGAATCCAGCATTTTTTGTTTTTGCTACCCTTCACAAAACCGTGCTGACTATCTGTAATGAACTTATTCTTTTCAAGATGATTATAAATCCTATCTCTTATAACCTTTTCCAACATTTTACCCAGAACCGAAGTAAGGCTCATAGGTCTATAATTACCAGGGCTGTCTCTACTCCCCTTCTTGAACAAGGGGACAACATTTGCTATCCTCCAGTCTTCCAGCACTATTCCTGTTGACAATGACGACATAAAAATCAAGGACAAAGGCTCTGCAATCTCCTCCCTGGCTTCCCAGAGAATCCTAGGATAAATCCCATCTGGCCCAGGGGACTTAACTAATTTCACACTTTCCAAAATTGCTAACACCTCCTCCTTGTGAACCTCAATCCCATCTAGCCTAGTAGTCTGTATCTCAGTATTCTCCTCGACAACATTTTCTTTCTCCACTGTAAATACTGACGAAAAATATTCATTTAACACTTCCCCTATCTCCTCCGATTCCACACACAACTTCCCACTACTATCCTTGATTGGCCCTAACCTATCTCTCGTCATTCTTTTATTCCTGATATACCTATAGAAAGCCTGAGGGTTTTCTTTGATCCTATCCGCCAATGACTTCTCGTGTCCTCTCCTTGCTCATCTTATCTCTCCCTTTAGATCCTTTCTGGCTAGCTTGTAACTCTCAAGCGCCCTAACTGAGCCTTCACGTCTCATCCTAACATAAGCCTTCTTCTTCCTCTTGACAAGCGCTTCAACTTCTTTAGTTCACGGCTCCCTTACTCGACAACTTCTTCCCTGCCTGACAGGTACATACTTATCAAGGACACGCAGTAGCTGCTCCTTGAATAAGCTCCACATTTCGATTGTGCCCATCCCCTGCAGTTTCCTTCCCCATCCTACGCATCCTAAATTTTGCCTAATCGCATCATAATTTCCTTTCCCCCAGCTATAATTCTTGCCCTGCTGTACATGCCTGTCCCTGCCCATCGCTCAGGTAAACCTAACCGAATTGTGATCACTATCACCAAAGTGTTCACCTACATCTAAATCTAACACCTGGCCGGGTTCATTACCCAGTACCAAATCCAATGTGGCATCGCCCCTGGTTGGCCTGTCTACATACTGTGTCAGAAAACCCTCCTGCACACACTGGACAAAAACAGACCCATCTCAAGTACTCGAACTATAGTATTTCCAGTCAATATTTGGAAAGTTAAAGTCCCCCATAACCACTACCCTGTTAATCTCGCTCCTGTCAAGAATCATCTTTGCTATCCTTTCCTCTACATCTCTGGAACTATTTGGAGGTCTATAGAAAACTCCCAACAGGGTGACCTCTCCTCTCTTGTTTCTAACCTCGGCCCAGACTACCTCAGTAGACGAGTCCTCAAACGTCCTATCTGTTGCTGTAATACTCTCCTTGATTAACAATGCCACATCCCCCCCCCCCACCCTCTTTTACCCTCTTCTCTGTTCTTAGTGAAACATCTAAATCCCGGAACCCGCAACATCCATTCCTGTCCCTGCTCTACCCATGTCTCTGAAATGGCCACAACATCGAGATCCCAGGTACCAACCCATGCTGCAAGCTCACCCACCTTTTTCCGGATGCTCCTGGCGTTGAAGTAGACACATTTTAAACCAAGCTCTTGCTTGCAAGTACCCTCTTGTGTCCTTATAACCTTATCTCTGCCCTCACTACTCTCAACATCCTGCACACTGGAACTACAATTTAGGTTCCCATCCCCCTGCTGAATTAGTTTAAACCCCCCCGAAGAGCACTAGCAAATCTCCCCCCCAGGATATTGGTACCCCTCTGGTTCAGGTGAAGACCATCCTGTTTGTAGAGGTCCCACCTACCCCAGAAAGAGCCCCAATTATCCAGGAAACCAAAACCCTCCCTCCTACACCATCCCTGCAGCCACGTGTTCAACTCCTCTCTCTCCCTATTCCTCGCTTCGCTAGCACGTGGCACGGGCAACAACCCAGAGATAACAACTCTGTTTGTTCTCGCTCTAAGCTTCCACCCTAGCTCCCTGAATTTCTGCCTTAAATCCCCATCTGTCTTCCTACCTATGTCGTTGGTGCCTATGTGTACCACGACTTGGGGCTGCTCCCCCTCCCACTTGAGGATCCCAAAAACACGATCCGAGATATCACGTACCCTGGCACCTGGGAGGCAACACACCAACCGTGAGTCTCTCTCGTTCCCACAAAACCTCCTATCTGTTCCCCTAACTATGGAGTCCCCAATGACTAATGCTCTGCTCCTCTTACCCCTTCCCTTCTGAGCAACAGGGACAGACTCTGCGCCAGAGACCTGTATCCCATTGCTTACCCTATCTTTCACTGGAGTCGTGTTTCTAAACTTTCTCTCCCTATCCCGGTAATGTCAGTGGATTGTAGATTGCTGTGAGCGTTGGATAATATTTTGGGCGGCACAGTGACGCAGTGGTTAGCACTGCAGCCTCACAGCTCCAGCGACCTGGGTTCGGTTCTGGGTACTGCCTGTGTGAAGTTTGCAAGTTCTCCCTGTGACCACGTGGGTTTCTGCTGGGTGCTCCAGTTTCTTCCCACAGCCAAAGACTTGCAGGTTGATAGGTAAATTGGCCATTGTAAATTGCCGCCAGTGTAGGTAGGGGAATGGTGAGGATGTGGTAGGGAATATGGGATTAATGTCGGATTAGTATATATGGGTAGTTTGTTGGTCAGCACAGACTTAGTGGGCCGAAGGCTGTATCACTCTATGACTCTATATTGCCTCTCCCCATTCTTCTTCCTCTCACTCGGAGCTGCAGCCTGTCGGCTCTGGCAACTCAATGTGCCTGAAACATTAACTCTGTTTCTCTCTCCACAGATGCTGCCTGAACTGCTGAGCATTTCCAGCATTTTCTCCTTTTATTTTAGATTTTTAGCATCCACAGTATTTTGTTTTGTTTTATTGTAGGTGTTGTTCACATAACTGAGTCGAGAAACACAGGCCAATTAAGGGCCAATTTGTGGGTGTTGGATGTTGAAATCAGTCCCTGACCTGTGTGGGTCATATTTCTTGCATCAATAACAAAGGGAGGGGCACCAGTATTATGCTGACCCAAATACTGCAAACAAAACTTAGCTAAATCAAAGTAAAATGCCATTCTGAATGGTGATGATGTTTCTCTTCTGAATTTCTATCCTGGACTGACAGTGACAGCTTTGTAAACTCCTTTTCCCGGTCTTTAGAAGGGGAGGATTTACGCACAGCAAACTCAAACCAAACATCACATCAAGATCTGACAGGGTCACTCGATTCATCAGGACCTGAATAACATCGGCCTTTGAATGTGGAAGGAAAAAGGTTTGTCTGTTTTGTCTGTGAGAAAAAATTTCAGGTATCAGTGTGACTGGAAAAACACTGAGTTATACACAACCCTGGTCAGACCTGGACTATTGTGTTCAGTTCTGCGCCCCATGCTTCAGGAAGGATATACTGGCCTTGGAGGGAGTGCAGTGTAGATTTACCTGAATGATAGCTGCACTGCAAGGGTTAAATTACGAGGAGAGATTACACAAATGAGCCATAGTCATTACAGAAGGAGGACATTCAGCTTGTTAATGAATAGGATAGCTGTAGACTCCAGAATGATATCAATGGCTTGGTTGACTGGGCGGAAAAGTGGCAAATGGAATTAAATCCAGAGAAGTCTGAGGTAATGTATTTGAGGAGAGCAAATAAAGTGAGGAATACACAATAATAGGGTGGATATTGAGAGGGGTAGAAAGTGTGAGACTGGGTGGCGCAGTGGTTAGCACCGCAGCCTCACAGCTCCAGCGATCCAGGTTCGGTTCTGGGTACTGCCTGTGCTGAGTTTGCAAGTTATCCGTGTGACCGTGTGGGTTTCCGTCGGGTGCTCTGGTTTTCTCCCACAACCAAAGACTTGCAGGTTGATAGGTAAATTGGCCATTGTAAATTGCCCCGGGTGCAGATGGGTGGTAGGAGAATGGTGGTATAAAAACAAGAAATGCTGGAACCACTCAGCAGGTCTGGCAGCATCTGTGGAAAGAGAAGCAGAGTTAACGTTTCGGGTCAGTGACCCTTCATGGAGTTCCGATGAAGGGTCACTGACCCGAAACGTTAACTCTGCTTCTCTTTCCACAGATGCTGCCAGACCTGCTGAGTGGTTCCAGCATTTCTTGTTTTTATTTCAGATTTCCAGCATCCGCAGTATTTTGCTTTTATCTTAGGAGAATGGTGGTGATGTGGTAGGGAATATGGGATTAATGTAGGATTAGTATGAATGGGTGGTTGGTGGTCAGCACAGACTCAGTGGGCCAAAGGGCTTGTTTCAGTGCTGTATCTCCAAATAAATTTTTTAAAAAGCCTTGGCATGTATGTCCACAAGTCCCTGAAAGTGGCAGGACAGCAAGATAGAGTAGTGAAGAAGGCATATGGTATGCTTTCCATTATTGGCATCGGTATAGAATTCAAAAGCAGGGATATAATGCTGGAACTGTATAAACCGCTGGTTCGGCCACAGTTGGGGTATTGCATACAGTTCTGGTCACCACATTACAGAAAGGACATAATTGCTCTGGAGAGAATACAGAGGAGATTTACAAGAATGTTGCTAGGGCTTGAAAGTTGCAGCTATGTGGAAAAGCGAGGGTTATTTTTCCTTACAACAGAGGAGGCTGAGGGGTGACTTAATTGATGTGTACAAAATTACGAGGGGCCCAGATAGAGTAGACAGGAAGGACCTGTTTCCCCAAGCGGAGAGGTCAATTACCAGGGGGCACAGATTTAAGGTGATTGGTAGAAGGATTAGAGGGGACATGAGGTAAATCCTTTTCACCCAGAGGGTGGTGGGTGTCTGGAATTCACTGCCAGGATCGGTGGGGGACGCAGAAACACTCAACTCGTGTAAAAGGTACCTGGACATGCACCTGAAGTGCTGTAACCTGAGAGGCTATGGACCAGATGTTGGCAGGTGGGATTAGATTGGGCAGCTAGTTTTTTTGGCCGGCACAGACACAATGGGCTGAATGGTCTCCTATGCTGTAATTTTTCTATGATTTCATGCCAGCTCTCTGTGGAGCAGTCCAGTCAGTCCTCTTCCCCTGCTTTATCCCTGTAGTCCTGCAGGTTTATTTCCCTCAAGTGTCCATCCAATTTCCTTTTGAAATTATTGATCTTCCCTGCTTCTACCACCCTCTCAGGAGTGAGTTCCAGGTCATTACCACAGGCTGCGTAAAAAAAAACTTCTTTACATCCCTCTGGTATCTCTTTCCCAAAACCTTAGTCTTGTCGCCAATCCTTGTCCAATCAGTTAATGGGAATAGTTTTCCTTTGTCTACCTTATCTAAAACTATCACAGTTCTGAACACCTCTATCAGATCTCCCTCAATCTCCTTTGCTCCAAGGCGAACAACTCCAGCGTCTCCAACCTGCACCCTTCCCATCCACCTTCACATTCTTCCTAAAGTGTGATGACCAGAACTGGATGCAGTACCCTATTTGTGACCTAACCAGAGCTTTATAAAGATTCAAATTAACTCCCTGCTTTTGCACTCAGTACCTCTGTTTATGAAGACAAGATCCCAAATGCTTTGCAAACTGCTCTCCTGAATATGTCCAACCAACTTCATAATCTATTCACGTGAATCCCCAGGTTCCTCTGCCCCTGCACACTCTTTAGAACTGTGCCATTAAATTTATAATTACCTTTCCCCATCCCTTCTGCCAGAATGCATCACTTCGCTATGACGGTTGCATTGCCTGGAATTTATAAGATTAAGGGGTGATTTGATCAAAGTTTTCCCGATATTATTTGCAACTGATTGGAAATAGTTTCTCTCTATCTACTGTATCATTGGGGATTTTTAATTTTTTTTCATGGGATATGGGCGTCACTGGCAAGACCAGCATTTGTTGCCAATCCGCGACTGCCCTTCACAACTGAATGGCTTACTTGGCCGTTTCAGAGTGTGGAAGTGAGCAGAAAGGCATGGCACTATGCTTAATGGGAAATATAGCCAAGTTGGGAATAGTAGCTTTGCTGAGCTTTGATTTTAAGTGGCAGAAACCACAATGAAATAGTTTTAGAATTTAGAACATTACAGCGCAGTACAGGCCCTTCGGCCCTCGATGTTGCGCCGACCTGTGAAACCATCTGACCTACACTATTCCATTTTCATCCATGTGTCTATCCAATGTCCACTTAAATGCCCTTAAAGTTGGCGAATCTACTACTGCTGCAGGCAGGGCGTTCCACGCCCTTACTACTCTCTGAGTAAAGAAACTACCTCTCACATCTGTCCTATATCTATCACCTCTCAACTTGAAGCTATGTCCCCTCGTGTTTGCCATCACCATCCGAGGAAAAAGACGCTCACTATCCACCCTATCTAACCCTCTGATTATCTTATATGTCTCTATTAAGTCACCTCTCCTCCTCCTTCTCTCCAACGAAAACAACCTCAAGTCCCTCAGCCTTTCCTCGTAAGACCTTCCCTCCATACCAGGCAACATCCTAGTAAATCTCCTCTGCACCCTTTCCATAGCTTCCACATCCTTCCTATAATGCGGTGACCAGAACTGCACGCAATACTCCAGGTGCGGTCTCACCAGAGTTTTGTACAGCTGCAGCATGACCTCGTGGCTCCGAAACTCGACCCCCCTACGAATAAAAGCTAACACACCATATGCCTTCTTAACAGCCCTATTAACCAGGTTAGCAACCTTCAGGGATTTATGCACCTGGACATCAAGATCTCTCTGTTCATCTACAGTACCAAGAATCCTCCCATTAGCCCAGTACTCTGCATTCCTGTTGCTCCTTCCAAAGTGAATCACCTCACACTTTTCCGCATTAAACTCCATTTGCCATCTCTCAGCCCAGCTCTGCAGCCTATCTATGTCTCTCTGTACCCGACAACATCCTTCGGCACTATCCACAACTCCACCGACCTTAGTGTCATCTGCAAATTTACTAACCCACCCTTCTACACCCTCTTCCAGGTCATTTATAAAAATGACAAACAGCAGTGGCCCCAAAACAGATCCTTGCGGTACACCACTTGTAACTAAACTCCAGGATGAACATTTGCCATCAACCACCACCCTCTGTCTTCTTTCAGCTAGCCAATTTCTGATCCAAAGCTCTAAATCACCTTCAACCCCATACTTGCGTATTTTCTGCAATAGCCTACCGTGGGGAACCTTAACAAACGCCTTACTGAAATCCATATACACCACATCCACTGCTTTACCCCCATCCACCTGTTTGGTCACCTTCTCGAAAAAATTAATAAGGTTTGTGAGGCACGACCTACCCGTCACAAAACCGTGCTGACTATCTCTAATGTACTTATTCTTTTCAAGATGATTATAAATCCTATCTCTTATAACCTTTTCCAACATTTTACCCACAACCGAAGTAAGGCTCACAGGTCTATAATTACCAGGGCTGTCTCTACTCCCCTTCTTGATCAAGGGGACAACATTTGCAATCCTCCAGTCTTCCGGCACTATTCCTGTCGACAATGACGACATAAAGATCAAGGACAAAGGCTCTGCAATCTCCTCCCTAGCTTCCCAGAGAATCCTAGGATAAATCCCATCTGGCCCAGGGGACTTATCTATTTTCACACTTTCCAAAATTGCTAACACCTCCTCCTTGTGAACCTCAATCCCATCTAGCCTCGTAGCCTGAATCTCAGTATTCTCAACAACATTTTCTTTCTCTACTGTAAATACTGACGCAAAATATTCATTTAACACTACCCCTATCTCCTCTGATTCCACACACAACTTCCCACTACTATCCTTGATTGGCCCTAATCTAACTCTAGTCATTCTTTTATTCCTGATATACCTATAGAAAGCCTTAGGGTTTTCCCTGATCCGATCCACCAATGACTTCTCGTGTCCTGTCCTTGCTCTTCTTAGCTCTCCCTTTAGATCCTTCCTGGCTAGCTTGTAGCTCTCAAGCGCCCTAACTGAGCCTTCACGTCTCATCCTAACATAAGCCTTCTTCTTCCTCTTGACAAGCGCTTCAACCTCTTTAGTAAACCACGGCTCCCTCGCACGACAACTTCCTCCCTGCCTCACAGGTACATACTTATCAAGGACACGCAGTAGCTGCTCCTTGAATAAGCTCCACATTTCGATTGTTCCCATCCCCTGCAGTTTCCTTCCCCATCCTACGCATCCTAAATCTTGCCTAATCGCATCAAAGTTTCCTTTCCCCCAGTTATATTTCTTGCCCTGCGGTATATACCTGTCCCTGCCCATCGCTAAGGTAAACCTAACCGAATTGTGATCACTATCACCAAAGTGCTCACCTATATCTAAATCTAACACCTGGCCGGGTTCATTTCCCAGTACCAAATCCAATGTGGCAACGCCCCTGGTTGGCCTGTCTACATTCTGTGTCAGAAAACCCTCCTGCACACACTTTACAAAAACTGACCCATCTAAAGTACTCGAACTATAGTATTTCCAGTCGATATTTGGAACGTTAAAGTCCCCCATAACAACTACCCTGTTACTCTCACCCCTGGCGAGAATCATCTTCGCTATCCTTTCCTCTACAGCTCTGGAACTATTCGGAGGTCTATAAAAGACTCCCAACAGGGGAACCTCACCTCTCCTGTTTCTAACCTCAGCCCATACTACCTCAGTAGCCGAGTCCTCAAACGTCCTTTCTGTCGCTGTAATACTCTCCTTGATTAACAATGCCACACCCACCCCCCCCCCCCCTCTTTTACCATCTTCTCTGTTCTTACTGAAACATCTAAATCCCGGAATCTGCAACATCCATTCCTGCCCCTGCTCCACCCATGTCTCCGAAATGGCCACTGCATCGAGATCCCAGGTACCAACCCATGCTGCAAGCTCACCCACCTTATTCCGGATGCTCCTGGCGTTGAAATAGACACACTTTAAACCAGGTTCTTGCTTGCCAGTGCCCTCTTGCGTCCTTGTAACCATATCCCTGACCTCACTACTCTCAACATCCTGTACACTGGCACTACAATTTAGGTTCCCATTCCCCTGCTGAATTAGTTTAAACCCCCCCCGAAGAGCACTAGCAAACCTCCCCCCCAGGATATTGGTACCCCTCTGGTTCAGGTGAAGACCATCCTGTTTGTGGAGGTCCCACCTACCCCAGAAAGAGCCCCAATTATCCAGGAAACCAAAACCCTCCCTCCTGCACCATCCCTGCAGCCACGTGTTCAACTCCTCTCTCTCCCTATTCCTCGCTTCGCTATCACGTGGCACGGGCAACAACCCAGAGATAACAACTCTGTTTGTTCTCGCTCTAAGCTTCCACCCTAGCTCCCTAAATTTCTGTCTTAAATCCCCATCTCTCTTCCTACCTATGTCGTTGGTGCCATTGTGGACCACGACTTGGGGCTGCTTCCCCTCCCCATTAAGGATCCCAAAAACACGATCCGAGACATCACGAACCCTGGCACCTGGGAGGCAACATACCAACCGTGAGTCTCTCTCGTTCCCACAGAACCTCCTATCTGTTCCCCTAACTATGGAGTCCCCAATGACTAATGTTCTGCTCCTCTTCCCCCTTCCCTTCTGAGCAACAGGGACAGACTCTGTGCCAGATATCTGTACCCCATTTCTTACCCCTGGTAAGTCGTCCCCCGCAACAGTATCCAAAACGGTATACCTGTTGTTGAGGGAAACGGCCACAGGGGATCCCTGCACTGCCTGCTGGTTCCCTCTCCTTCCCCTGACGGTAACCCATCTACCTACTTCTTTTACCTGAGGTGTGACTACCTCCTCATAACTCCTCTCAATAACCTCCTCCGCCTCCCGAATGATCCGAAGTTCATCCAGCTCCAGCTCCAGTTCCCTAACGCGGTTCTCGAGGAGCTGGAGTTGGGTGCACTTCCCACAGATGCAGTCAGCAGGGACACTCTTGGCGACCCTTACCTCCCACATTCTGCAGGAGGAACATGCAACTGCCTTAACCTCCATTCCCACTATTCCAAATTCCCAACAAATCTACTGAAAATCCAAAAAAAAACAAAAAGTCAAAACTTGTTAGGATAGCAATCCAACGGACAGAACTTCCTAAATAAAAAGCTTACCTTATCAACACACCAGAGTCCTTTTTTATGGTTAGAGGAGGAGGGTGGGTGGGAGACACTACACGTGTAGTGTCTCGGGTACAGCCACCACACAAATATATACCTTTTTCTTTACCCAGCAGTCCCCTGGTCCTCCGAAAACAAAAGGGAATTCACTTTTAAACTTACGCTGAAATTGACTTCACAGCTGTAAGCCCGTTCACGCACCTCCGTTGCTATCCACGCTGCATTCACCGAAACTAAAAGAAAGAGGTTCTAAACCACACAAATATATACCTTTTTCCTTACCCAGCAGTCCCCTGGTCCTCCGAAAACAAAAGGGAATTCACTTTTAAACTTACGCTGTAATTGACTTCACAGCTGTAAGCCCGTTCACGCACCTTCGTTGCTATCCACGCTGCAGTCACCGAAACTAAAAGAAAGAGGTTCTAAACCACACAAATATATACCTTTTTCCTAACCCAGCAGTCCCCTGGTCCTCCGAAAACAAAAGGGAATTCACTTTTAAACTTACGCTGAAATTGACTTCACAGCTGTAAGCCCGTTCACGCACCTCCGTTGCTATCCACGCTGCTGTCACCGAAACTAAAAGAAAGAGGTTCTAAACCACACAAATATATACCTTTTCCCTTACCCAGCAGTCCCCTGGTCCTCCGAAAACAAAAGGGAATTCACTTTTAAACTTACGCTGAAATTGACTTCACAGCTGTAAGCCCGTTCACGCACCTCCGTTGCTATCCACGCTGCAGTCACCGAAACTAAAAGAAAGAGATTCTAAACCACACAAATATATACCTTTTCCCTTACCCAGCAGTCCCCTGGTCCTCCGAAAACAAAAGGGAATTCACTTTTAAACTTACGCTGAAATTGACTTCACAGCTGTAAGCCCGTTCACGCACCTCCGTTGATATCCACGCTGCAGTCACCGAAACTAAAAGAAAGAGGTTCTAAACCACACAAATATATACCTTTTTCCTTACCCAGCAGTCCCCTGGTCCTCCGAAAATAAAAGGGAATTCACTTTTAAACTTACGCTGAAATTGACTTCACAGCTGTATGCCCGTTCACGCACCTCCGTTGCTATCCACGCTGCAGTCACCGAAACTAAAAGTTAAAAGTAAAGGCAGAGCGTGTGAGACTGTAAAGACTGGCCGACACTGGTAATTGCAAAGACATCTGTTCTTTATGGCCTGATTGTGTAACTCCCTGTGGTTTGGAACAAATAGACTCCTGCGAATCAAATGATGTCCATCCCTGTGTGAGTGATAAGGAGTGCTAGGCCCCTCTTATCTTTGTGAGCAGCCACTACTTGTAGCTGCAGACTGCACGAAACACTCAGGAATGTACACCTAATAGAGATAGCAGGATGCGCCTCAATTACTTGTCACAAGGTAGAAACAGAACTCATGATCCATGTAGGGAGTGAGACCAGAATGGTTATTGATGATTCCTATGCTCTTGCTAATTAGCTTGCTTGTCCGCTTTGTTTTATCTTGCTGGTACAAAACAATATTTTATTAGTAACAAGTATGTATTGAGAATGGAGTGTATTGTAACCTCAGTAACAGATGTACTGCATGTCACCACATGGGTGAAGACGAATTGTACCGCACTGATTGGTTAAACAAGGAGGTGTAGCATGAATCTTAATGTATAAACAGTAGTACCTGTATCACAAACTTCACTTACTCTGGTGGACCAGACAGACTCTGGGGTGGAGTCAGTGTCGTTGCATTAGAGTAAGTCAGCCGGCTAAATGCGCAAATAAAGTAATTGATTTTACCTACACATCCGACTCGGTATATTTACTGAACCAGACTGAAGGCAAAAAGAACTCAGATTTACATTTTGGTGTCAGGAGTGGGATCTCAACAGACGACCGCCGATCATCAGCGAAATCAGAATCAGACTAGTGTTGGACGGAGAGAGGGGAAATGGGTCCCCGACGTGAGTAGTTGATATATGACCATGTCGGTTTTCCTCTGTCCCGTAGTCCGATAAAAGTTTGATCACTCGCTGATGGTCAGGTAAGATTGTCTGGGCGAGATCAATGATCAGTCTGGCGGATTAGAAAGACAAAGTTCAGTCGATGTAGGTATGACTGAGGTGTTATATCGTTAGGTCAGGTTCATGTTGGTTAGTTTAGACTACAGCTGATGGGAACTGAGGTTAAAGTTTTATTTTAGGTCAGGTTCAGTTGGTTAGTTTAGACTACGGCTGATGGGAACTGAGGTTAAAGTTTTATTTTAGGTCAGGTTTAGTCGGTTAGTTTAGACAACGGCTGAGGAGAACTGAGGTTAAAGTTTTATGTCAGGGTTAGTCGGTTAGTTCAGACTACGGCTGATGGGACTGAGGTTAAAGTTAAAGTTGGTCACGACTGAAGGCTTAAGCAGGTTGTTTTAGAATGGCTGAGGTTAAGGTTTTATTTGTATTTTTAGTTTCGAATAGGATAATTTGTGAGTAACGTACTGTGTGATAAATATCCGGATGAAGGGAAAGTCTTCAGACAATTATCGGCAGATTTAAATACGAAATTAGGAGTCCAATGGCCATTAGGGGGGGACAAAAGATTTGGAAGTGACTAAAAAAAAACCCAAGAAAAAAAATCTGGAAACAAAATAAAGGCAATAGGGCCAAAGAATTAATTGGATTATGGAGACAATATTGTCAGGAGAAAAAAAATAGAATCCTCCTATCAAGTTGGCAAGAAAACGCACTCAAATTAAGAATACCGATTAGTGAATGGGGAAACCAAAAGACTCTAAAAATTCTGTTGATCTCAACATTAACTGCGCCTGTTCGTCTCCTTGTGTGTGGTTCATCTTTTGTTTGTGTCTATTTGTTTTCTTGTGTCTTGTTCGTTTTCTTTCGTTTTAATGCTGCTTGATTCATAGAAAACTAGGGTTTCAGAAAGTAGAAGGAAGAATGGGCTCGACGGCTTGTAAGGAAGAAGGGTTGCCCCTGGGGACAAGTAAATCATGTCCTCTGGAGAAAGGCGACCCACGTCCGTTTGCCCACTCGAGAAAGACGCAGAAGCGCCACGGTAAAATATGTGTTTTTAAAGATAGGTATGTTTTCGAGTAAAAGTAAGTTACTGTGTCTTTGATTTGAATGTGAGAATGGTGGAAGCTTCCGCGATGGAATTGAATGTCTGGGATGTACAACTTGTGTTCTGTAAAACTGACTGTCGTTAACTCTTTGTTGTCTGGCCTTAATGATGAGAGAATGAGTCTGTTACTTTTTTTATTTTTACAAGTGTATATTTTGTGGGAACCTTGAATCATGTTTTGGTTGTGAATTCGTTGAACCTGTGTGTGTTCCTTGACATCGGGGCAGGGAATTTTGAAAGAGATTTGGTATTTTGAATTCGTAACCCATTACAGAAATAAATTTTTGAAGTTGTTTGGAATTGAATGAGTGTGAAAGGTGATTGTTGAGTGTGTTCATTTCGATTTAGTGTTGTGCACCCAGGAATGGGATATAAAATTAAATTATATTTTAAGTTAAAATGTTATTTTGATTTTAAAAGCTGGTTTTGCAACTGTGAAAAGACAAGGAACAATTTTGTAAGAGATAAGCTTCAGCCTTGAAGGTCTGAAGATGTTTGGCAGAAATCCAATTTGAAGTTTACCACTCCTGCTTTAATTGGAGTTCCAGTTTAAAATCTGTTCTAATTTTTTTGGAGTTTAAATTAAAGACATGTTTTACTGACTTTTAAGTAGCAAATGTCAGGAATTGGATATTGGTTTCAGGGAGAGAAGAATAAACAAAGGAGATATAGGAAAGATTCTGTCTGTTTAAAGTTTGTTTAAGAAGCTGGTGTTAAATATTTTGTGTTAAGATTGTTAAATAACTTTTTCTTTAGTTTTTGGTTTTATTACAGTCATTTGAAAGGCACCTGAAGAATGAACAAGAAAATGACGTAATTTACCTATCTTTTGAAATAAGCACGTGCTATTCTGTTCTGTGTGTAGTTAATAAGTAGTATAAGTTAATAAGTCTGAATTGAATTAATACTATTAAGGTTAATTGACCTGTTTAAGTTGAAGAACTGGAAATTTCATTTGTTGCCACAATGAACTTTCAAGTTTATTATGTCATGTTTTGGAGGAGTCTTTGGTTCCGGGCAGAGGACTCACTCATATAACATTGGCAGTTTTTATTTTAAATATTATTGCAGTGAATTGGAATTCGGAATCATCTTTGTTAAAAAAAAATAATAATCCTTGGATTAGAAACCTCTTATAAAAGATGAAAAATAAGTTTGGAAACAATTGGAGTTTAATCGAAAATGCTGTCTTTCCTGATGGAGATGGTTTCCTTTGAAGTTGATAATGTTACTAAAGATTTTGTTGTTTGAAAGTCCTAAGTATTAAAAAAAAAACATTTAAAAAGCAGTTTAGTTCTTTTCCATTAAAAAAAGGGTTACGTAAAGCGGCGCAGCGGAGAATGCTTTGCTTCGCCCCCTTAGAGACGAACAAGAAATTAACCATGCTCAACCATCCTTATCAATGAGACACAGTGCTTGAGAAGGAGAGATAGTTGCAAGCACTTCTGTCTTTAACATACAAAAAGTACAACCAAGTCTGGGCATAAGAAATTGGAATCAATAAACAAAATTCAATTGATATGAGTGGTTATTTAAAGCATTCAAAGGGAAATTTACTGTTATTTGAATTTGGAATAATCTGAGATGTCAAAAATCCAGTTTAATTTGGCAAGTTATTTAAGGAATTAAAATGTCATCTGAGGTAAAAAAAAAAAAGCATATACAATATACACTAATGTCTGGAATCAAATGGAAATGTTTGATTTCTGTTTTAAGGAATTATGAATATTGTAAGGGTTCTCCAGGGCTCAAAATGAAATAGAATTATAATTAATGGGAATTGGCAATCAGATCTGGCTGATGCAAGCGCTAATAAAGGAATTCTGGGGATAAACAAATAGTGAAATAAACAGCTAATTTCCAAGAAGCCTCGAATTATCCAGTGACAGTCAGGAAAGTGTAGATAAGACTGGCAATTGAAAGTTTTCTCTTGGAGATATGAGTTTTTAAAGAGAGCTACATTTGAAAGTCTGGCCATAACCTGAGACATCAGGACCCTGCAGGGGGTGGTAAGCAAAGATCTCAGATAGACACCACCAGCCCCCCCCCACTTTTCCTCACCGCTGATATTTGATCTTTTAATAAGATCACCTGAGAGTTCAGAATATGTGGCATGACAGTGGAATACCAGTGTAAGTGTGCAGATGTAATTTGTTATTTTGAAAGCAACGGAAGCATTTGTGGCATTTTCAACTTCAAAGGCGAGCAACCCTAAGGATACCAAAAGGATTGAAAAAAAATAGTTTAAAATGGAGTGTCGTTTTTTTTCCGATCAGAGAAGGAAAAGGTTTTGTAACGTGACGCAGCTGAGACGATTTTGCTCCGCCACTTTAAAAAAAAAACCCCGCTGCAGCTGCTGTTTTTCCATTTAATCCACCACACAATTTTGCATTGCTGAGAGTAAAATTTATACATATTGGACATTGTTAAATTTTAAATTTCTAAATTGACAGATAGAATTGGACAAATTAACCCATTGGGCTCGGGGCAGAGCCACAAAGGATTCTTTGTGGGTTGCTTTTAAGCAGGTGACGACAGGCCATGTGAGAATTGATGCCACAGCAAGAGATCCAGCAGCTTTGAGAATTTAAGACCTTAATTGCAGACATCAAATATCACAGCATCTTCATCAATGAGACAATTTTCAGCATCTGCAGTATTTTGCTTTTATTTTAGTGGACAATTTAATCTACCAGGTGTGTCAGATTTTGACAGCAAAGGCCCTCAAGGGACCTTTTGTGTCAAAATCATTGGGGGGGTGTACAAGGGAAGGAGCCAACAATCAAACCAGCATTCAAAATTTATTAAACGGACAACAAGCTCCAATCACCCGGATTACCCCCACATTTTAATTACTAACGAGTAAGGTTACGACCCAACAGCCACAAGTGACTGGTCTCCCTTGCCCGGCCTTGACTACAGAATGGACTTGCGATAATAAAAACTAATAAAATTGTATATGATAACATAAAGCTCGAGTTGGTTCCGGTAATATTGAATATCTCAGATATCCAGATACCTGGCTGGTGCCCTAAGAACCGAGAGTTGTACAAGGTATTACTGTAACAATTGCTGAGACAGGAATTTGGTAATGAGGGAATAATAAAGGGAAAGAGACATAAACATAGTTTAGTGAATGACGCAGCCACAGTCCTTAATAAGGGAACTTCAATTGTCAATACGATAGATTTGGAAAATGTGGACCAGAATGTTAGAACGCTTAGTCAGCTAGTAAAGGATATTTTGAAAAAGGAACAAAAGGGACTGAGTGGTGTAGCTAAAGTAGGAAAGACTTGATGAATACGGTGACAGGAAGGGCAATGAGGTTGCCAGGGGATGTCATAGCAGGAAATAGGACCCGCAAGAGAAAGGGTTAAAGATTTGTGAAGGCGCTGTGCAGACAACTGCACAAGGTGAGGCAGGAGGTTCTATAGAAACATGATAGAGGAACAGACAAAGGTGCCTGTTGTGGGAGACAAAGTAATCGTAAAGGGAAGGGCCGATAGAAATACATGGTCCCAACTAAAAAAATATAATCAAGGGAATAATGGTAGTATTGATAGGCATTTGGATTATTATTAGATGGGTTACTAACTGGGCAACGATTGTGGGGAACGAAACCCGAGCACAATGGGACCATATCGATAATTTCAAAAGAGTAGAGATGATAAGAATATAAATTAACTCCTGGATTCCCCAGGACATGTTCGGTCCCCACAGGTAGACATGTATCCCTCATCGGAGGATACTCACAACATGGACAAGTACTAACACCTGGTGACCACCAGGGCAGTGTGTTTAAATTACAGATATACCAACTAGTGGCGAATGGGAAAGAACTGGACTGCAGTGGCTGTGGGGCCTGAAGAACAAAGACGCGGTAATGGATGCACAATGGATTAAGGAAAGGAATATTAATATGGACTATATGAACTATGGGGCATTACACAACATGTTGGATGGGAAGTGTGTACGGTGTTCCACAGATGACCGTGCTAACTGCGTGACCAGACAGAAAGGGGAAGGGTTAACTGAGAGCTGTGCCTTTGGAATTGTTTGTGCCCCTCCCATTGGGCAACAGATGATAAGGAAAGTTGAAAGGAACATGGATGTGTGTGGGTACATCGAGCCCAGGGGAAGCGTTGTATGATAATGTTAAAAATGAGATTGTGCCTGTCCTGGTCAATATCTCAGGGTTGCAAATGCCGGGATATTGTACGGAACAGGCAAGAAATATGTATAGTGTATTAAGTAAGATTGTAATGCAGCAGGCTGCCGATGCCATGGGTGCCGTCAGATTTCGAGGTCAGAATCAACTTTATAGGACAAGGAGAGGGATAGTTAATGACGTTGCTACCGGATTCAATACCGGTGCCTCCATAGTAAAATACAGTTAATACTGGCCATAATATGGGGCATACTAGCTTGCCGTTCATGCAGGCGCTATGTGCAGCGAAGGAGGATGAAAACCAGAGAAAAGGCAAGGGAGACAATTTGTCTATCTAGAAATATTATTTTAGTAACCAGTAACATATAATATTAGTGAACAGTGACATTTCAAATAATAAGAGTGTTTGTAGTACATACAGTTTGTGAATGTTAGAACAAATTCGAGAAAATTCGAGGCAAATTGATGCAAGACAGGTGCCAGTTTGGATCAATGACACCCAGTTGGAATACTTAACTAGTCACACAAATGATAAAATTACCCGGTGCCAAATCAGAAAATTTAAAGTATGGAAAGATCAGGAATGTGCAAATACAGGATCTATGAGTATTAGATTAGATTAGAGATACAGCACTGAAACAGGCCCTTCGGCCCACCGAGTCTGTGCCGACCATCAGCCACCCATTTATACGAATCCTACACTAATCCCATATTCCTACCAAACATCCCCACCTGTCCCTATATTTCCCTGCCACCTACCTATACTAGTGACAATTTATAATGGCCAATTTACCTATCAACCTGCACGTCTTTTGGCTTGTGGGAGGAAACCGGAGCACCCGGAGAAAACCCACGCAGACACAGGGAGAACTTGCAAACTCCACACAGGCAGTACCCAGAATCGAACCCAGGTCCCTGGAGCTGTGAGGCTGCAGTGCTAACCACTGCGGCTGCAGTGCTAACCACTGCGCCACTGTGCTGCCCTGGAGTAGTAATGAGAATACCTGTAATTCTGGGAGATAAGTTAGGGATGCAATTAGACAAAGTAGAAACTACAGGAGTGATAAGGGGAAAAGATTACATAAAATACAATGATATTTTACCCTATGTTATGGAAGTTGGAAAAGAGGTAATTGGAACAATATTGTCCATTGTCTGAGGGTAGTCTGGAAAACCAGGTGGTCATAAGTCCTCATCCTAAATATAAAACGGCAGAATCAAAATGTGGGCTTAATGCCACTGTAAATTACACCATGGAGACTAGGAAAGCATTGTCAGAGCTAACCCATGTGGCCTATATGGGAAAGGGGAGATATTGCTTAACCACCACAGCGAAGGAGTACCAGTATGGACATAAACAGACTTGTCCGTTGAGCAACAGTACATTTTGGTTCAACCCACAAATACCAACCCGAGTAGGGAAGATGGAGTTGGTACAGATACATAAGCAAAAGACAGAAACAATAACTGTGACAGAAAGTATTAAGGAGGATTTGACTATTCAGCCATTGCCCACACGCTTGGGTAACGATCGACAGCAGCGAGAAGTCATTGCTGTAGTGTAATACAATTTGGAACAACAGTCGAAGATGCAACAAGATGAGATTGACGAGATAAATGATTCTACCTGGCAGGATGACTTATGGAACTGGGGGTCAGACGTGCAGATACACCCCTGGTTTAGAATTATCTCCCATGTCCTGATAGTGGTTTGGGGTATCATGGTGTTATATGTGACCTACTTAATTTGGCAACTTTAGAAATTAATTAGGCAATGTAAGAGGATGTATGAACACAGGTTGGACAGCTACCCGAAAAAGCAACTGGTGTTCGAACTTGCTCTTTCAAAGGAGGGACAATTAGTTATGCCATAAAAGGGTAATTGTATAACCTTTTCATATATACTTAAAATTAATTAATGAATGATCAATGTACTCTAAGATGTTTGTACAATCGAAATTGTAATTGTATAAGTGTACCACCTTTTATATTGCAAACGAGTAACTGAAGCCCTTGCAAAATTTGTGCCTTTACAGAGTTCCCGCAGGCCCCTATTATGGCACAAGCAGGCAACGTATTGATTGCGACCCCTCTGGGTGTTGAAGGCTGTTTCTAGACAAATAGAGACCATTAAAGGCACCTAGGTGGGATCAAGGGAATGATTTTTAAAAATGGTTTGTCTGTGAGAACAGAATTTAGATTTTAGATTTTTTAAGAACAGAATTACATGGGAACATTTAAGATGAAACAATTAATCAATCATGTATTGCTAACAAGCTAGCTTCAGTGCTGCAGGGAGGGACAGCTTCTCAGAAATGACTTCATAACTTCAGGGCTGCAGAGGCAACTTGGCCTTGCAGCTGGTACAGCGAGAGAGCGAGACATTGTACTTCAACAGCACTCTTCTTATCACCCAGACATGATAATCCTAGGGAACAGTCAGAATGAAAAACATACTGACCAGGCTAATACACGCCCCCTTGTTGGAGGGTGGCTCAGCCTACCCTTCTGATTCAGCAGTTGCTGAGTTTTTTCTTTTATATTTGCTTTTATATTATACTGTTTAAATGTTATTTGAGTAAATAGATCCAGATAATCCTAGTGAATATATGTAATCATATATAAGTTGATCAGTAGAGAGAAGGTTATCATAGAATGATTAAAGGGGGGAATGTGGAAGTGAGCAGAAAGGCATGGCACGATGCTTAATGGGAAATATAGCCAAGTTAGGAATAGTAGCTTTGCTGAGCTTTGATTTTAAGTGGCAGAAACCACAATGAAATAGTTAAAAGTAAAGGCAGAGCGTGTGAGACTGTAAAGACTCGCCGACACTGGTAATTGCAAAGACATCTGTTCTTTATGGCCTGATTGTGTGACTCCCTGTGGTTTGGAACAAATGGACTCCTGTGAATCAAATGATGTCCATCCCTGTGTGAGTGATAAGGAGTGCTAGGCCCCTCTTATCTTTGTGAGCTGCCACTACTTGTAGCTGCAGACTGCACGAAACCCTCAGGAATGTACACCTAATAGAGATAGCAGGATGCTCCGCAATTACTTGTCACAAGGTAGAAACAGAACTCAGTATCCATGTTGGGAGTGAGACCAGAATGGTTATTGATGATTCCTATGCTCTTGCTAATTAGCTTGCTTGTCCGCTTTGTTTTATCTTGCTGGTACAAAACAATATTTTATTAGTAACAAGTATGTATTGAGAATGGAGTGTATTGTAACCTCAGTAACAGATGTACTGCATGTCACCACGTGGGTGAAGTCGAATTGTACCGCACTGATTGGTTAATCAAGGAGGTGTAGCATGAATCTTAATGTATAAACAGTAGTACCTGTATCACAAACTTCACTTACTCTGGTGGACCAGACAGACTCTGGGGTGGAGTCAGTGTCGTTGCATGAGAGTAAGTCAGCCAGCTAAATGCGCAAATAAAGTAATTGATTTTACCTACACATCCGACTCGGTATATTTACTGAACCAGACTGAAGGCAAAAAGAACTCAGATTTACAAGAGGACAGTTAAGAGTATGGGTCTAGAGTTAATGTAGGCAGATTTCCTTCCCTAAAGGACATTCGTGAACCAGATGGGTTAGACGGCAGTCATTGATAGTCTCAGTGCTAATGATGCCATGAAACTATCATCGGTTCCAGGATTTTTATGAATTAATTGAATTTAAATTATGGGGGATTTTAACCCGTGTCCCCAGGGCCTTAATCTGGGCCTCTAGATTACTAGTTCAGTGACATTACCACGACTCCACCGTCTCCTCTCAATTTATGATCTGGTACTAGGGGGCATAGTCAAAACATGGAGCCTGACCTTTCATTAATCCACTGCTGGGTCCTGTAAACTCGAGCATTAACCCACCCCTGGTCCCTGTGTACAATCTATATTCATGACTTAGACGAAGAGACTGAGAGTAATGTATCTAAGTTTGCTGACAATACAATGTTAGATGGGAATGCAAGCTGTGAGGAGGACACAAAGAGGTTACAAAGAGATATAGACAGGTTAAGTGAGTGGGCAACAAGGTGACTGATGGAGTATAATGTGGAGAAGTGTGAGATTATTCACATTGCTCGTAAGAATAGAAAAGTGGAATATTTTTTAAAAGGCATGAATCTTAAAAATGTTGATGTTCAGAGACTTGGATGTACTCGTACAAGGAACATAAAAAGTTAGCATGCAGGTACAGCAAGCAATTAGAAAGGCAAATGGCAATTGGGCCTTTATTGCAAGTAGCTTGGAGTACAAGATTAAAGAAGCCTTGCTACAATTGTACGGGGCTTTAGTGATACCACACGTGGAATAAATTATTCATTTCACGGCATCGGTGGCAACGTTGGCATTTGTTGCCCATCCCTAATTGTCTCTTAAGAAGGTGGTGGTGAGCTGCCTTCTTGAACCACTGCAGTCCATGTGGGTTAGGTAGATCCACAGTGCTGTTATGAAGGGAGTTCCAGGATTTTGATATAGCGACAGTGAAGGAACGGCGATATAGTTCCACGTCAGGATGGTACGTGACTGGGTGGGGAACTTGCAGGTGGTCATGTTTGAATGTATCTGCTGCCCCTGTCCTTCTAGGGATAGAGGTCGTGGGTTTGGAACGTGCTGTCGAAGGAGAGTTGCAGCAGTGCATCTTGTAGATGGTACACACTGATTCCGCTGTGCGTTGATGGTGGAGGGAGTGATTGACACCCCATCCACAAACAATCAAGTGGGCTGCTTTGTCCTCGATGGTATTGAGCTTCTTGAGTGTTTTGTGCTGCAGTCATCCAAGCAAGTGGAGAGTATTCCATCTCACTCCTGACTTGTGCCTTGTAGATGGTGGACAGGCTTTAGGGAGTCAGGAGGTGAGTTACTCGCCACAAAATTCCTAGCCTCTGACTTGCTCTTGTAGCCACGGTATTTATGTGGCTACTTCAGTTCAGTTTCTGGTCAATCGTAGCCCCGAGGATGTTGATAGTGGGGGATTTGGCAATGGTAATGCCATTGAATGTCAAGGGGAGATGGTTAGATTCTCTCTTGTTTGAGATGGTCTTTGCCTGGCACTTGTGTGACGTAAATGTTGCTTGCCACTTCTTAGCCCAAGCCTGAACGTTGTCCAGGTCTTGCTGTATTTGGACATGGGATGCTTCAGTATCTGAGGAGTTGTGAATGGGACTGAATATTGGGTAATCATCAGTGAACTTCCCCACTTCTGATGTGTAGAGGCTTTTAATTTGTTTTACATATACAGATTTTTTAAACTTCATTCTTGGGATATGGGAATCACTAGCAAGACCAGCATATGTTGTCAATCTCCAGTTGCCCGTTGAGAAGGTGAGGGTGGGTCTGTTTGATCCATTATACTGTCCCATCAAACACTTCCAGGACAGGCACAGCACGGGATTGGCTGGAGAGCTTGGAGCATTTCCTGTGTGCAATTAGACGAACCAGCTGCACCTGAGCAGGCTGTGGGAGCTGGAACTGGAGAGGAGAGAGGAGAACCGCAACTCAGAGCTTCAACTGTGGAGCAGTTTCTGCTTTTCAAGAACAGAGAAAACTTACATGTTATTTTGGAGAGGTGGGTGTGGGAGCACCAGAGAACTGTTTCTGTTTGGACTGTTGATGGGAGGCAGGAGGTGCTGGAAGATCCAGGGGTGGGGCTGCCAAATTCTGTAGGGAGGCTCTGCAATTGCTCCTGTGGTTTTCTTCCATCCTGCATAAAGGGGGCTCCCTCCCCACCACAACTGTGTGGCTCAGGACGGCTGGAGCTGCCCAGCTGAAAAAAGTCATTATACAACAGCAGGTAAAGGAGAGAACCGGGCGGCTATCGCCGACCCGGGCGAAGAACCCACCCCTAACTGGAAGACTGGACTGTGGACTCTGCAGCAAGGTGCTCCAACCACCGATCATACAGCAACATCCTTGCAGCCGTTCTCTCCCTTCCAACTATCGGCCACCTATCCACTCCTCTCCTTTTCCTTTCCACCCCTATCCTCCTCTAATGCCACCCCACCCCCCATTCATATTGTTTAAGTTTTAAAAAAAACTGGTGTTTACTTTGTTTCTTAGGGGTGGGCATGGCTATTCGACCCCATGGCAAGCTCCTCTTTACCGGTGGCGGGGCGTTCTTGCACGTATGCTGTTGACGCTGCGACAGCTGCACCTGTTGCCCCGTCACTGTTTGCACTGATAACATTAAAGCATGGGCTCAAGAGCAACATCCACTCCAATATGCCAATAGAGACATGCGTGATAACAAAGGCCGTTTGGCTATTGTTGATGCGTCTAAAATGTACGGGAAGGCTGTGTTATTCCTGAAGACTGAGCGTGCGGTGTCCCTAGCCCTGAGCAAGGGGCTCACTAGGGCAGGACCTTTCTGCCATTAGACCCCCCTGGAGGCCATTGCGTGACGGGTCAAAGAACAAACAAAGAACAAAGAAAATTACAGCACAGGAACAGGCTCTTCGGCCCTCCAAGCCTGCGCCGATCCAGATCCTCTATCTAAACATGACGCCTATTTTCTAAGGGTCTGTATCTCTTTACTTCTTGCCCATTCATGTATCTGTCTAGATACATCTTAAAAGACGCTATTGTGCCCGCGTCTACCACCTCCGCTGGCAACGCGATCCAGGCACCCACCACCCTCTGCGTAAAGAACTTTCCACGCATATCCCCCCTAAACTTTTCCCCTTTCACTTTGAACTCGTGACCCCTAGTAATTGAATCCCCCACTCTGGGGAAAAAGCTTCTTGCTATCCACCCTGTCTATACCTCTCATGATTTTGTACACCTCAATCAGGTCCCCCCTCAACCTCCATTTTTCGAATGAAAATAATCCGAATCTACACAACCTCTCTTCATAGCTAGCGCCCTCCATACCAGGCAACATCCTGGTGAACCTCCTCTGCACCCTCTCCAAAGCATCCACATCCTTTTGGTAATGTGGCGACCAGAACTGCACGCAGTATTCCAAATGTGGCCGAACCAAAGTCCTATACAACTGTAACATGTCCTGCCAACTCTTGTACTCAATACCCCGTCCGATGAAGGAAAGCATGCCGTATGCCTTCTTGACCACTCTATTGACCTGCGTTGCCACCTTCAGGGAACAATGGACCTGAACACCCAAATCTCTTTGGACATCAATTTTCCCTAGGACGTTTCCATTTACTGTATAGTTCACTCTTGAATTGGATCTTCCAAAATGCATCACCTCGCATTTGCCCTGATTGAACTCCATCTGCCATTTCTCTGCCCAACTCTCCAGTCTGTCTATATTCTGCTGTATTCTCTGACAGTCCCCTTCACTATCTGCTATTCCACCAATCTTAGTGTCGTCTGCAAACTTGCTAATCAGACCACCTATACTTACCTCTAAATCATTTATGTATATCACAAACAACAGTGGTCCCAGCACGGATCCCTGTGGAACACCACTGGTCACAGGTCTCCATTTTGAGAAACTCCCTTCCACTGCTACTCTCTGTCTCCTGTTGCCCAGCCAGTTCTTTATCCACCTAGCTAGTACACCTTGGACCCCATGCGCCTTCACTTTCTCCATCAGCCTACCATGGGGAACCTTATCAAACGCCTTACTGAAGTCCATGTATATGACATCTACAGCCCTTCCCTCATCAATCAACTTTGTCACTTCCTCAAAGAATTCTATTAAGTTGGTAAGACATGACCTTCCCTGCACAAAATCATGTTGCCTATCACTGATAAGCCCATTTTCTTCCAAATGGGAATAGATCCTATCCCTCAGTAACTTCTCCAGCAGCTTCCCGACCACTGACGTCAGGCTCACCGGTCTATAATTACCTGGATTTTCCCTGCTACCCTTCTTAAACAAGGGGACAACATTAGCAATTCTCCAGTGCTCCGGCACCTCACCCGTGTTTAAGGATGCTGCAAAGATATCTGTTAACGAACGCACCAGCTATTTCCTCTCTCGCTTCCCACAGTAACCTAGGATAGATCCCATCCGGACCTGGGGACTTGTCCACCTTAATGCCTTTTAGAATACCCAACACTTCCTCCCTCCTTATGCCGACTTGACCTAGAGTAATCAAACATCTGTTCCTAACCTCAACATCCGTCATGTCCCTCTCCTCGGTGAATACCGATGCAAAGTACTCGTTTAGAATCTCACCCATTTTCTGCGACTCCACGCATAACTTTCCTCCTTTGTCCTTGAGTGGGCCAATCCTTTCTCTAGTTACCCTCTTGCTCCTTATATATGAATAAAAGGCTTTGGGATTTTCCTTAACCCTGTTTGCTAAAGATATTTCATGACCCCTTTTGGCCCTCTTAATTCCTCGCTTCATTTTATCAAATCATTTTATCAAATGTTCCGCCCTTCATTCCTGGTGAGCTCCTCCTTCCCCACCTGCACCATCAGGGGGAAGTAAAGACAGGGCTCATCCCAGTCCAGGTTGGTCTTCGTGAGAACAGCCTCCGGCATATGTACTCCTTCCGTTGCCAACTCTTTATGGCGCTGGTGTGGGAGGTGGTTACAGAGGGCCAGTTTAATGTGGAGTTCCAGGGGGCGGCCTCCCGTGTCTTCTGGACCTCGGACGGGGTGTGGTGCCATGCCTGCAAGGGGGTGAGGCATGTTCGGAGGAGCTGCCCCAACCTCCAGGCCACCAACTCCACCTCGGCGGCCCAGGGTGTTGCCGCTGCACCTTCTACTCCCCCAACACCTGCAACAACCACCGCTCAGGCATGGTGCAGTTCAAAACACCCAAAAGCACGCCCCCTGGACACAAGAGGAGAACCTAAGCCAGGGCTTAGCCCTAGGGCCAATCCAGGGGAGCCCACCTGCCCTGTGGCTGAGCTCGGGCCCAAGGGATCTGGGCAGGGGGGTTGCGGATGTCGAAGCAGAGGCCTCGACTGTGATTGAGGCCTATGAGCCTACGCGCTCCTCCTGGAATAAGAGGAGGATGTGCTCCTCCTCTGAAGAAGGCCCTGAACTATGAGGTTCATCTCCTGGCGCGGGTCCTCGGGTTCCCCCTGCCACCAGCACCATGAGGACCTCGAGCCCTGTGCGGAAACCCTCCATCCCTTGGAATGGAGGGGGAGAAGATGCCCCTATAATCTTGGCAACTCCCGAGGTGAGGAGCCCGCCCATGGTGGCGCAGTCTGTGGACCCACCAGGTGAAAATATTCCATCTGCCACTCGATCAGGTGCCCTGGGTGGGGACGAATCCTGTCAGGGTCAACCCTCCCAGTATCCTAGCACTGCTGACCAGGATGTACCCGACCCTGAGGCCGATTTGCGTGTTTTTCTGTCTGCTGGGCCTGTGGGCAGAAGATGGCCTCTCTTTACCTCAAGTCCTGGCTTTGGCTGGATTTGTGGAGTCGGCAACTACTGTCTCCTCTGGGAGGCTCATTGGCTTGGGTTTGGAGGTGGAGTGGGGTCCTGAACTGCTGGCACCCACAACCTTCAGTTCTGTTCAAGAACCCAGAGAGGACTCTTCCACCATCAGTCCTGGGGGGGTGAGTTCAACAGCTGGCACAGTTGGGCCACCCGCCGCACAAGTGTGGTGGGTGTCAGCCGCTGGCGGTGACGACCCGGAGGAGGATGGGGACTCGGTGTGGGGCAAGGAGGATGTTCCTGAATCCATTGCCAGTGAGGACTCCCTCTTGCCTCCCACCAAGTCTCCTCTGATCCCCACAGCGAAACTCTGGGGTTTCCTTGTGGCATGCAGGTGTTGCCGCAATAAAGTTCACCTGGGTCTTGGCTGAAGGTGGAATCTGGCGCTAATTATCCAGTCCATCTGTACCGCCCTCAAGATGGAGGGGAAGGGCACGAGCATGAAACTGGTTGAGAGGCGCTGGTTTAAAGTGTTCCTCAATGGGTTGCTGGGGAGTGGAAGGCGAGGTGCCGGGTTTCTAATTACTTTTGACATGAAGATAACCATAGCCAGCATCAGTGGCAGCAAGGGGGTCTCACCGCAGATTTCACAATCTCTCAGTCCACAGGGAAGGGAGATATGTGGTGAACTTTCTGCAGGAAACCCACACTGTTCCGGGAGACGAAGCCACCTGGCTCTTGGAGTGACAGGGTTGGGTCTACACAAGTCACTTACGCCTATTTCTAGTGGGGTGGCTATCTTGTTGGCCATGACTTTTCAGGCGCAGATCTTATTGGTCAAGGAGCTAGTGTCTGGCCGCTTCTGCCACCTTGCCTTACGCCTGGGTAGTGTGCCACTCCACTTTGTGAATGTGTATGCGCCCAGGCCCGGCGCGTTGCAAGCGCGCTTCGTTGGAGACATGTCCGTTCTCTTGAGCTCCATTGACAGTGGCGAGTGCATCATCCTTGGCGGGAGATTTTAACTGTACCCTCGAGGTGAGGGATCAGTCCGGTCCCCAGCGCAGCCAAGCGTCGGTGGAGAAGCTGAGGGGACTGATCATCTCCCTCAACTTGACAGACGTCTGCCGGAATCTCCAACCCGACTCCATGCCTTCACCTGAAGGTCTGGAGGAGGAAGGTCCCGAATCGACAGCCTCTACATTTCGCAGGCGTACGTCTCTTGCATCTCGGCGGCTTCCATGTGGCTGGTGCTGTGCTCGGGCCATCACCTGGTGTGGGCAGAGTTCACTTCCCTCTGCACAAGGGTGGGGGTCCACGTCCTGGCACTTTAACAACCGGCTACAGGAGGACGAGCGATTCCGGGACTCGTTCCGTCGATTCTGGGCTGACAGGAGAAGGAGGCGGGGGGCTTCTTCTCCTTGAGGCAATGGTGAGATGTGGGAAAGGCTCACATCAGTGTCTTCTGTCAGGATTAAGCGAAGGGGTCGACCAAGAGGCGTGAGCCGAGATTGGGCACCTAGAAAGGGAGGTGCTCGACTTGGAGTCCCGTCTAGGTCGGGCCATCACGGACCCGGCCCTGTGGCAGGACTACAGAGAGAAGAAGGGGACGCTGAGGGACCTGCAGCTCATAGGGTCCCGAGTCGCGCTCGTGAGATCGCGGATCCAAATCCTGGAAGATTTGGGCCGTGTCTCACCCTTCTTCTACACACTGGAAAAATGGCGGGGGGTCCGTAAGCAGTTCATTGACCTGCTGGCCGACGACGGGTCCTCCATCGTGGATCTGGAGGGAATGGGCATTTTGGTCCGAACCTATTACAGTGTGTTGTTCTCTCCGGATCCATCTAGCGAGGACGTGCGCAGAGTTTTGTGGGAGGACCTGCCAAAGGTCAGCCCCGAGGGTGCTGAAGGTTTGGAGGCTCCGCTCACATTGACAGAGCTGACCAGTGCCCTCCACCAGCTCTCAAGGGGCAAATCCCCGGGGCTGGACGGGCTTACCATGGAGTTCCTTAGGGTGTTCTGGGATGTCCTGGGGTACGATTACGTGCGGATCCTAGAGGAAAGCCTGGCGACCGGGGAGATGCCTTTGTCATGGCACTGGGCGGTCATCGGCCTGCTGCTTAAGAAGGGGATCTCCGCTTACTTAAGAACTGGCGTATGCTTTCCCTCCTCAGCACAGATTATAAGATCTTTTCCCGTGCTATGTCTACCTGCCTGGCTCCATGCTGGCCCACATGATCCACCCGACCAGTCCTACATGATCCCGGGCCAGTCCATCCTGCACAACATCCACCTAGTCCGGGACTTGATCCATTTTTCCCAGAGGAATGGTCTGTTGGTCGCCTTTCTTCCCTTGATCAGGAGAAGGCGTTTGGCAGGCTGGATCACGTCTTCTTTTTCGGAACTCTGCGTGCATTTGGACTCGAGCCACATTTTGTGGCCCGGGTCCGACTTTTATACGTCACTACAGAGTTCCTGGTTAAGGTTAATGGGTCCTTGATAGCACCCCTTTGCTTTAGGAGAGGAGTGCGTCAGGGAAGCCCCATGTCCAACCAATTGTATACCATCTGCGTGGAGCCATTCCTGTGCCTATGCTTCGCAGGAGGTTGATGGGTTTGGCTCTGTACAGGCCGGCCATGCGGGTCGTCCTCTTGGCTTACGCCGCTGGCGTGTTCCTCACAGTCATTGATCCTGTTGACTTGCGGAGGATGCGCGAGTGCCAGCAGACCTTTTCTGCCGCGTCCTCCGCATGGATCAATTGGGAGAAATATTCCCAACGCCTGGTGGGTCAGCGGCGGGTGGATTCCCTGCTGGAGAAATTAACACCTTTTGCATGGAGCACCACGCACCTTCTTGATCTGGGAGTCCACCTTAGCCCCACTGAGGAAGCCTGGCTGGCAAACTGGCAGGAATTAGAAGTGAAAGTCACCACTCGGCTGGGGCGCTGGACAGGACTGCTCCGAGTGCTGTCCTACAGCGACCGAGTGCTGGTCATAAACCAAATGGTGGCCTCGATGCTGTGGTACCGGTTGGTCACTTTCGCCGCACTTTCTGCATTTGCCACCAAGATCCAGGAGAATCTCGTCGATTTCTTCTGGGGCAATAGGAAACACTGGGTCTCTGACAAGGTCTTGAGTCTCCCGATTGAGGAGGGCTGCCATTTGAGCAAAGAACAAAGAAAATTACAGCACAGGAACAGGCCCTTCGGCCCTCCAAGCCTGCGCCGATCCAGATCCTCTACCATGCTGCAACTGTCTTCGGACCCTGCGAAGATACCTGCACGAGTGTACTCCCAGATGGTGTGCGCTAGCGATGTATTTTTTCCGCTAGGAGCACTGCCTTCAAGACGACACGCAGCTCCCGGAGGAAAACGTCAGCCTCTCTGAGGGAGTTGCCTGTCCTTTACCGGGATCTGTTCAGAATCTGGAACATTGTCGCCTCCAGTCAAGGTGCTCCCTGGCCGACCGAGGAGAGCGGCTCGGCTGTCCAGGCGGCACGCTCCGGGTTGGACTGATGGGTGGAGGAGTAGCCGAAGCCCCTGGAATGTTCCTCACTTCAGGTGACGAGGGGGCTCGGGATTGCGGAGTGCTCCCGGCCGAGCTGACCCCTGTTCGGCCGGAACTGCTCATATGACCCAACGACCGAAACCTTCCTCGGTGCCGGTCCCACACAACCTGAGCCCCCTTTCGCAAATGCCCTCCGTGCCATTTCACATGGCACGGAGGGCTTTCCTGTACGGGCTGCTCCTGCACACTCTCCTCTTCCTTGCCCTCGCCAGCTGGCCGGACATGCCGTGGCGGTCCTTAATGCCATCTGGCTGCGAGGGGAAATCCTGGTGGAGGTCTCTCTATGTGGGGGTCCTCCCCCTTTACATCGGGGACCTGGGTGGAGGGTGCTGCACAGGGTAGTTCCGTGCAATAGACTTTTAAGCAGGTTCATGGACTCCCAGGCTGCCTGTAATTTCTGTGGCCTGGATGAGTCCATCTTCCATGTATATATGGGGTATGCGAGGTTGCAGCCCCTATTTAAGTATTTAAAGGGGCTGCTCCTCAAGTTTTGGCTGAACTTCAGCCCCACATTTCTGATCTTTGGGCACCTGCTGCGGTTGGGCATGGGCTGGGAGGAGGATCACATGGTCGATTTGCTCTTGGGTCTGCCAAGGTGGCAATTCACAGGTCCAGGCTGTGCGCCGGGGGGGGTCCATCCGCCCTGATTGCCTGCCCATCTTCTGCAGTTACATTTGCGCCTGGGTGTCCCTGGAGAAGGAGCATGCAGGGTACGCTTGAGGCCTTCCGCGACCGGTGGGTACCACAGGGACTGGAGTGCATCATTGACGCCGAGAATCCATTTTAATTTGATTTTTGTTTTATTTATTCGATTTTAATAGTTATTTTATAAAATGTGTAATCAGGGGGGCCTGAGGAATAAAGGCCCCCTCAACATAAAGTGCATAAAAGGGGCCTGGGGTATGAAAGCCACTTTAAAAAAAAAAGAGAAATAAACGGGGTTAGATACAGAATAAAGCTTCCTCTATATTGTCCCCATCAAACACTCCCAGGACAGGTACAGCATTGGGGTAAAAAAAACAATAAAAGAAAAAGAAAAAAATGGGGTTGGCTGCTGGCTAGTTGGAGGTGCTGAGTGCATCAACGCGGTGCAGCTGACTGTTGCTGTGGGCAGAGGCTGGACGCTGGAAGACTGCTGCAACAGGGAGAGACTGAGATTGAAACAAAGGGTTTCCATCAGTTTTTTTTTAAAAGAAGAAAGCAGGAGGCTAGAAGAACTGCCAAATCTTGAGTTTGGGTATTGTAGCCCTTTCATTGATTGTTGTGAGGAGGGGGAAAGGAAGAGACCGGAAGACCTCTGGGTGGGGTTGCTTATTTGAACAGGGAGCTCCTGTGTTTAACAGCATTGAATAGGAGCTCCCTCCCCACCCCAACGAGTTAGCCTGGGATAGCTGGAGCTGCCCAGGTGAAGAGACTGTCTCTTAACTGTGTAAACTACATCAGAAGCAGAGTATGCCTGGGCAGCTACAGCTGTCCCAGGTGAAGACATCGCACCCCCTCCCACCACCAACTGGAAGACCAGCAAAAGGACTGCCTGAATTAACACCGTCAAATAGGCTGATTCCTCCTGACCCTCCTCTCATTCAGCCTCTCTCCCGAGCCATACCCTCCAGTCTGTGCTTCTTGGGATAATTCATTATTTGTTATTCCTTTCTCTCGATTTCTATTTTTATTTTTTCTCTCAACGGTGGGTGTGACTCTTCTACCCCATGGCTTCACTGTCCTGTCTGGTAGCGGGGCCTTCCTATGCTGCAGCAGCTGCTCCTGTGGCCCCGTCACCATTTACAATATTGAAATCGAAGCATGGGTGAAGAGTTACACCCACCCCAATATGTCTATAGAGGCCTGTGTAAAGGCAATGGCCGAGGTTGTCGGCCCCTCGGCCATTGTGGCAGCCTCAAAAATGTACGGGAAGGCTGTGTTCTTCCTGAAGACCGAGTGGGCCGTATCCCTGGCCTTGAATAAAGGGCTCACTGTGGGTGGCACTTTCCTGCCGTTGGACCCTCTGGGGACCACTGCGCAGCGGATAATATTATCAAACGTCCTGCCCTTCATTCCCAGTGAGCTCCTCCTCCCCCACCTGCACCATCTGGGGATCACCGCACTCCTGCTCGGTCTTTGGGAGCACAGCCTCCGACATGTCTACTCCTTATGCCGCCAACTATTTATGCAGCTGGCGCGGGAGGAGGTCTTGGAGGGCCATATTGATGTAGAGTTCCAGGGGACGGCCTACCGCGTCATCTGGACCTCGGACGGGGCACGGTGCCATGTCTGCAAGGGGTGGGGCATGTTCGTAAGAACTGTCCCAACCTCCCGGCCGTCAACTCCACCTCGGCGGCCCAAGGTGGCGCCACTGCACCTGGCCTTCCACTCCCTCCTCACAGTGAGGTGTTCATGACGGCTTTTAAGTACCTTTGACATGAAGATAACCATAGCCAGCCTCAACATCAACGGCAGCAGGGGGTCTCACCGCAGATTTCACAATCTCTCAGTCCTCAGGGAAGGGAGATACGCGGTGAGCTTTCTGCAGACCATTCCGGGAGATGAGGCCACCTGGCTCTTGGAGTGGCAGGGTGGGGTCTACATGAGTCACCTCACCCCTATTTCTAGTGGAGCGGCTATCTTGTTGGCCCAGACTTTACAGCTGGAGATCTTGGGGGTCAAGGAGCTAGTGCCGGGTCGCTTGCTCCACCTTGCCGTTCGCCTGGGTAGCATGCCGCTCCACTTTGTGAAGGTGTACGTGCCCAGTCCCGGTGCATTGCAAGCACGCTTCTTTGAAGAAGTGTCTGCTCTCTTGAGCTCCATCGATAGCGGCGAGTGCATCATCCTCGGTGGGGGGGGGTGGATTTTAACTGTACCCTCGAGGTGGAGGATGTCTCCAGTCCCCAGCGCCGCCAAGCGTCGGTGCAGAAGTTGAGGGGACTGATCCGCTCCCTCAACTTGGTGGACGTCTGGTGGAATCTCCATCCCGATTCCAGCGCCTTCACGTGGAGGTCTGGAGGAGGAGGGTCCCGAATTGACCGCCTCTACCTTTCGCAGGCGTACGTCTCCCCTGTCACGGCGGCCTCCATGCGGCTGGTGCCGTGCTCGGACCACCATCTAGTGTGGGCGGAGTTCATTCCGCTCCACACGCGGGCAGTGTCCGCTTACTGGCACTTTTAACAATTGGCTGCTGGAGGACGAGTGATTCCAGGACTCGTTCCATTGATTCTGGGCCGACTGGAGAAGGAAGCAAGGGGGCTTCCCCTCCTTGAGGCTATGGTGGGATGTGGGCAAGACTCACATCCATGTCTTCTGTCAGGAGTATGCGAAGGCGTTGACCAAGAGACGGGAAGCCGAGATCGGGCGCCTAGAGAGGGAGGTCATCGACTTGGAGTCCTGCCTTGGTCATGCCGTCGTGGACCCGGCCCTGTGGCAGGCGTACAAAGAGAAGAAGGGCGCACTGAGGGACCTGCAGCTCATCGGGTCCCGAGGCGCATACGTGAGGTTGCAGATCCAGATAGATCCTGGAAGATTTGGACACGCCTCACTCTTCCACTCGCTGGAAAAATAGCATGGGTCCGTAAGCAGCTCATTGAGCTGCTGGCCGCCGATGGATCCTCCATCATGATTCCGGAGGGAAGGGACCTCCTGGTCCGTACTTATTACATTGCGTTGTTCTCTCCGGATCCGTCCAGCGAGGACGCACGCAGAGTTTGTGGGAGGACCAACCGCAGGTCAGCCCGGAGGGCGCCGAAGGATTGGAGGCTCCGCTCATGTTAGCGGAGCTCACCGGCGCCTTCTACCACCTCTCGAGGGGCAAAACCCCGGGGTTGGACGGGCTGACCGTGGAGTTCCTCAGGGCGTTCTGGAGCGTCCTGGGGGACGATTATGCGCAGACCCTGGTGGAAAGCCTGGCGCCCGGGGAGATGCCCCTCTCGTGGTGCAGGGCGGTCATCGTCCTGCTGCCGAAGAGGGGTGATCTCCGCCTGCTTAAAAACTGGCGTCCGGTCTCCCTCCTCAGCACGGATTATAAGAACTTTGCCTGGGCTATGTCTACCCGCCTGGCCTTGTGCTGGCTCACATGAGCCTGGGCTGGTCCATCTAGGATAACATCCACCTGGCCTGGGGCTTGATCCATCTTTCCCGGAGGACTGGTCAGTCGGTCGCCCTTCTCTCCTTCGATCAGGAGAAGGCGTTTGACAGGGTGGATCACGAATACCTTTTCGGGACTCTGCGCGCTTTCGGACTTGGGCCGCATTTTGTGGCCGGGTCTGACTTTTATACGCCGCTGCAGAGTGTCTGGTCAAGGTTAACGGGTCCTTGACGGTGCCCCTTCGCTTTGGGAGAGGAGTGCGTCAGGGATGCCCCATGTCTGTCCAATTGGACACCATCTGTCTGGAACTGTGCCTGCTTCGCAGGAGGTTGACGATATTGGCTCTGTGCGAGCCGGCCATGCGGGTCAACCTCTCGGCTTATGCCGATGACGTGCTCCTCACGGTCACAGATCCCGTTGACTTGTGGAGGATGTACGACTTTCAGCAGACCTTTTCTGCCGCGTTCTCCGCGAGGATCAATTGGGAGAAATGTTCCGGTCTCCGAGTGGGTCAGTGGCAGGCGGGCTCCTTGCTGGAGGAGTTGATACCTTTTGCGTGGAGCACCACGCACCTCCTCTATCTGGGAGTCCACCTTAGTCCCGCTGAGGAAGCCTGGCCGGCAAACTGGCAGGTGTTGGAGGCGTAGGTCACCACTCGGCTGGGGCACTGGACAGGACTGCTCCGAGCGCTTTCCTACAGGGGCTGAGCGCTGGTCATAAACTAACTGGTGGCCTCGATGTTGTGGTACCGGTTGGTCACTTTGGCCCCGCCCCCTGCATTTGCCACCAAGATCCAGAAGAAACGCGTCGATTTCTTCTGGGGCAAGAGGAAACACTGGGTCTCTGCCGCGGTCTTGAGTCTCCTGATCGAGGAGGGCGGCCAGTCGCTGGTGTGCGTCCGCACCCAGGCTGCGCCTCTCTGCCTTTGGCCCCTGCAGAGATACCTGTGCGTTGAGCGTCCTCCCAGATGGTGTGTGCTGGCAACGTATTTTTCCGCCAGTGTCACTGCCTTCAAGATGACACGCAGCTCTCGGTGGAGACCATTAGCCGCGCTTTTTTTTTAAGAGATACAGCACTGAAACAGGCCCTTCGGGCCACCGAGTCTGTGACGACCATCAACCACCCATTTATACTAATCCGACACTCGTCCCATATTCCTACCACATCCCCACCTGACCTTATATTTCACTACCACCTACCTATACTAGGGACAATTTGTAATGGCCAATTTACCTACCAACCTGCAAGTCTTTTGGCTTGTGGCAGGAAACCGGAGCACCCGGAGAAAACCCACGCAGACACAGGGAGAACTTGCAAACTCCACACAGGCAGTACCCAGAATTGAACCCGGGTCGCTGGAGCTGTGAGGCTGCGGTGCTAACCACTGCGCCACTGTGCCGCCCTGATGCGCCACTGTGCCGCCCTGAAGGAGTTGCCTGTCTTTTATTGGGATCCATTCCGTGTCTGGAACATGGTCACCTCCAGTCAGGGCGCTCCCCCGCCGGCGGAGGAGAGCGACTCAGCTTTCTGGGCAGCCGACTCCGGGGACGGACTGGAGGGCGGAGGAGTAGCTGAAGCCCCCGGGACGCCCCTCACTGCGGGTGGCGAGTGGATTCGGGAGAGCGGAGCGTTCCCGGCCGAGCTGAACCCCGCTCGGCTGGAACTGCTCATCGGACCCAAGCCCCGAAACCCTCCTGAGGGGCCTCCTGTCCTGCACAACCCGAGCGGCCTCTCGCAAATGCCCTCTGTGTCATTCCAATTGGCGCGAAGGAATTTCCTGTATGGGCTGCTCCTGCACACTCTCCACTTCCTTGCCCTCGTCAGTCGGCTGTACACGCCCTGGCGGTCCGCGTTGCCATCTGGCGGCGAGAGAAAACCCCGAGAGAGGTCCCTCTATGCGGGATTCCTCCCCCTTTTCATCGGGGACCTGGGGTGGAGGGTGTTGCACAGGGCAGTCCCGTGCAATAGACTTTTAAGTAGGTTCATGGACTCCCTGGCCGCCTGTACTTTCTGTGGCCTGGACGAGTCCGTGTTTCACGTATATATGGAGTGTGCGAGGTTGCAGCCCCTCTTTGAGTATTTGAAGGGGCTGCTCCTCAAGTTCTGGCTGCACTTCAGTCCCACGCTCCTGATCTTTGGACACCTGGAGCGGAACGGCGTGGGCTGGGAGAAGGATCTTCTCGTCGGTCTGCTCCTAGGCCTGGCCAAGGTGGCAATTCACAGATCCATGTTCCGGGCCATCGGGGGGCCCGTCCTCCCTCATTGCCTGCCCCTCTTCCGTGGTTACGTTCGCACTCGGGTGTCCCTGGAGAAGGAGCATGCGGTGTCCGCTGGCACACTTGAGGCCTTCCGCGACCGGTGGGCACCGCAGGGACTGGAGTACATCGTCGACGCCGAGAATGGCACATTTTATTTGAGTTTTTGGCTTATTTATCTGTTTTTAATAAAGTTATTTTAAAATATGTATATAAAGGGGGCCTGAGGAATAAAGGCCCCCTCGACATAAAAAAGGGGGTAAATACAAAGTAAAGCTCCCTCTACATTGCCCCATCAAACAATCAAGAGAGCGAATACGCAGATATTGTCATTCAGGAGGAGAAGTGTTAAATATTCAATGGGATAAGTAATATTAAAGTGCTCGTCCTACTTGAAGGTGGCTATATGGTGTGAAATGCATCCCAGAATGCTCAGAGAAGCAAAGGAGGAAATAGCAGAGCCTCTGGCCATAAAAAAAAACGGTGTTAGCTACAGAGTTAAGCTCCCTCTACACTGTGCCATCAAACACTCCCAGGACAGATGGTGCATCTTACTGATACTTCGGTTGTGGGTAAAATGTTGGAAAAGGTTATAAGAGATAGGATTTATAATCATCTTGAAAAGAATAAGTTCATTACAGATAGTCAGCACGGTTTTGTGAAGGGTAGGTCGTGCCTCACAAACCTTATTGAGTTTTTTGACAAGGTGACCAAACAGGTGGATGAGGGTAAAGCCGTGGCTGTGGTCTATATGGATTTCAGTAAGGCGTTTGATAAAGTTCCCCACGGTAGGCTATTGCAGAAAATACAGAAGTATGGGATTGAAGGTGAATTCGTGCTTTGGATCAGAAATTGGCTAGCTGAAAGAAGACAGAGGGTGGTGGTTGATGGTAAATGTTCATCCTGGAGTATAGTTTCTAGTGGTGTACTGCAAGGATCTGTTTTGGGGCCACTGCTGTTTGTCATTTTTATAAATGACCTGGATGAGGGTGCAGAGGGTGGGTTAGTAAATTTGCGGATGACACGATGGTCGGTGGAGTTGTGGATAGTGCCGAAGGATGTTGTAGGTTACAGAGGGACATAGATAGGCTGCAGAGCTGGGCTGAGAGATGGCAAATGGAGTTTAATGCGGAAAAGTGTGAGGTGATTCACTTCGGAAGGAGTAACAGGATTGCAGAATACTGGGCTAATGGGAAGATTCTTGGTAGTGTAGATGAGCAGAGAGATCTTGGTGTCCAGGTACATAAATCCCTGAAAGTTGCCACCCAGGTTAATAGAGCTGTTAAGAAGGCATATGGTGTATTAGCTTTTAATAGTAAGGGGATCGAGTTTAGGAGCCACGAGGTCATGCTGCAGCTGTACAGAACTCTGGTGCGGCCGCACCTGGAGTATTGCATGCAGTTCTGGTCACCACATTATAGGAAGGATGTGGAAGCTTTGGAAAAGGTGCAGAGGAGATTTACTAGGATGTTGCCTGGTATGGAGGGAAGGTCTTACGAGGAAAGGCTGAGGGACTTGAGGTTGTTTTCGTTAGAGAGAAGGAGGAGAAGAGGTGATTTAATAGAGACATATAAGATAATCAGAGGGTTGGACAGGGTGGATAGTGAGAGCCTTTTCCCTCGGATGGTGATGGCAAACACGAGGGGACATAGCTTTAAGTTGAGGGGTGTTAGATATAGGACAGATGTCAGAGGTAGTTTCTTTGCACAGAGAGTAGTAGGGGCGTGGAACGCCCTGCCTGCAACAGTAGTAGACTCGCATTTAAGTGGTCATTGGATAGACATATGATGAAAATGGAATAGTGTAGGTCAGATGGTTTCACAGGTCGACGCAACATCGAGGGCTGAAGGGCCTGTAATGCGCTGTAATGTTCTATGTTCTATGTTCTATGTTCGATTATACCTTCCCAGGATACCATCTTCCGAGGGACTGATATGCAACGGCGCATGCGCGGCCTTCCTGGACCAGGGAGCAGGAGGAGAGACTTTTCTGACTTTCTATCCTGGACTGACAGCGATGACTTGTATCAACTTCTTTTACAGGGAGGAGTAGAGAAAAGATAGAAAGTCAGGGAAATAGAGAAAGATAGAAAGAGCCAGAGAAAAAGAGGAGGCAAAAAGTGGAGGGAAAGAACAGAGAGAAAAATAAATTGCAGGCAGCAAAGTGACAGACAGAAAGCCAGTGAGAAAGGCACACAGAGAATCACAGAGAGGTTGTGAGAGGGAAGGACAGAGAAAGCCATTGAGACGGAAAGACACACAATCACTCAGAGAGAAACACAACGTGAGAGAGGGAGGGACAGAGAGAGATGGAGGCACACAGAGAAGGAGAGAAACAGAGGTAGAGAGATAAACAGAGACTGATAGCGAGAAACAGAGACTGAGAAACCGGGAGAGAAAGAGAGAGAGAGAGAGAGAGAGAGATTGAGTGAGAGAGACTGAGTCAGAAGGACGGAGAAAGGCACAGAGAGACAATAAAGACGTGATACTCACTATCCCACATGGTATGGGCTCCATCGTTGGACTCCAGCACCTTCCTTCCATCAGCTTGTCCATGGGGAAAATATCCTGGAGAGGGGCATCGGGTTGGGAATTGGAGAAAAGGGTCAGGACTGAGGCAGAGAGAGGGGGATTTAGACTGAACTCTCTCTCTCTCTCTCACATACACACACACACACACACACACACACACACACACACACACACTGTAATCAGCTTGCAATTCACCTGGGCACAGAGACTGAGACACAGGAACTCACTTTCACAAAGCAGCTGCATGGAAAGAAAGAATGGAGGCTGATGTTGTCCGAATAATTCCCAGAACCTGTCACTCAGAATAGACACTCCTTCCAAAATACAGCTCATCCAACCAGCTCTCAGCTTCCTCCTTCTGTACACTGCCTCCCAGGTTTGGGACATTCCAAGGTGAGTCTCTTTGCAAACAGGGAAAGGGGGAAAGAGGGATATTCCAGCCGTATCACAAATGGACCATTCCAGACAGAAACCTGTCTGTATGTCTCTCTGTCTCTCTCTCCCCCAAAAATCTCATTAACAGAGCAGAAAAGCTGCTGTAATCTAAAACCTGGAGGGTTTGCTTAATGACTATTTAACACTAATTGCATTAGATGTCTTTCACTATTCACCTTCAGTTAACAGAACGTTCAGAAAACGACTGAAAATGTCTCACTGCAGTTACCTTGAAATTCTGGCAGTGCTTTTTTGCTGGAGAGGCCAGTTTGACTGCAGTTTTAACAGGCAGTTTTTATTCGAATTTTCAATTTCACTGTGTGATAAAGACTGAAAGTAGAGTCAGGTTAATGAAGCAGCCAAGAGAACCTTCACATCTGATGACATTTCACACAACAGTTCTGACCCATATTTACAGTTATATTTGTCAATGATTCTTTGTAATATATCTGATGCTGCTGTATTTATGCATTAGCCTGTAATCAATCGAAAAAACCTTCTTAACAGTTACAACTTTAATGTCACAAGGGGTTACAAAGTTGGGAAATGGACATTTATCACAACATTGTATGAAATATCTTCGCTTTTCACCTCCAGTTTGTATAAAGCTCAGCGATAACACCTGCACATTCTGGCAAATAATTTTTACTGCTGTAATAAAGTGTCACTTGTTTCCATTTGCTTCCTGACTTTTTCTTTCCTCTGCTGTCCAGGGGGATTCAGAAATGATTTTTGTTCATCGCTTGTCCACATTCAGGAGGTTCCAGCTCCTCTGCAGCTGCTGTCCTGGAGAAAATAATTGGATTCAAAATATTTCCCTTGGTTTGGGGACAAGAGGAGAGATTGTTTACACTAACAGAGGGTGAATAAAATAGTCAGGGAGTTGTTCTGGTCTGGTATTCACTGTCTGACAGGTTCGGAAAGCAGATCCCATGTTAAAATACAAAAGACAATCGGATCAAAACTTCAATTACTCTGAGTTATAGTACAGAAGATACCAGCATAGAGAGACAAGTGAGAGCGAAAGAGAGATGTCATAACGTTAGTGATGAAGAATTCAACACAATTTATTAGGAGCATTTTTATTTGTGTAAATTGTTGTTGAGTTTTATTTCATGCTTTTTTTTATTTATGAATTATCTTTAATCACTCACAATAATTTTCGAAATAGAAACCAGTTTAATGTTACATAGTAGGAAAATAGCCATTTAACAACAATTGTATTGAAATTATTTTATTCAGCATCTCTAGTTTTCAGAAACTAAACTTCTCAAACCTTTTGAAACTTTCAGGCTCTCAGGAACACTGAATGTCCCATCAGCAATGGCCCATCATCGCAATCTGCTGGTGTTCCTGACTCATTGCAGTTACTGCCCCCTCTCACAATCTCCATCTGCTGGTGTCCCTGTCTCACTGCAGTTGTTGTCCCCCCTCTCACCATCTCCATCTGCTGTGTCCCTGTATCACATGCAGTTACTGTCCCCTCCACCTCACCATCTCCATCTGCTGGTGACCCTGTCTCACTGCAGTTGCTGTCCCCGCTCACCATCTCCATCTGCTGGTGTCTATGTCTCATTGCAGTTACTGTCCCTCTCTCACCATCTCCATCTGCTGGTGTCCCTGTCTCACTGCAGCTATTGTCGCCCCTCTCATCATCTGCATCTGCTGTTGTCCGTATCTCACTGCAGATACTGTTTCCGCTCTCACCATCACCATCTGCTGGTGTCCCTGTCTCACTACAGTTACTGTCCCTCCTCCCACCATCTCCATCTGCTGGTGTCCCTCGATCGCTGCAGTTACTGTCCCTCTCTCACCATCTCTTACTGCTGGTGCCCCTGTCTCACCGCAGCTACTGTCACCCCTCTCATCATCTCCATCTTTTGGTGTCCCTGTCTCACTGCAGTTACAGTCCCTCCTCTCACCACCTTCATCTGCTGGTGTCCCTGTCATGAGGGTGCGATGGCTCCCACAGTGGCATAGCATGTTGGATGTTTAAAATGGAGGGTACTGTTTCTGGACGCTTCCAGTTGCATAGACGACCACATGTTCAGGGAGTGTCACCAGCTACAGAAAGTGATCTCCTGGATTTTGAACCTGTGCGATGGCAGGAGACACTGTTTCGCATCCGTGAGGCTGAGAACCATTTAGATAGCATGTTTAGAGATGCGTTCACAATGTAGGTGAAGAGAGTGCAGGCAGAGAGGGGATGGGTGATCACCAGAGAGACTAGGAGGACCAGGCAGGTAGTCCAGGTGTTCGCTGAGTCGATCTCGGTCACTGATAGATTTCCCACTTTGCATACAGGTTAAGATGATGGTACCTCAAGGTTTTGCAACCACAGCTAAGTCCGTGAAACCATGACAGCTCAGCTGCACAGGACAGGAGGAAGAGAGGTGGAACAGTGGAAGTTGTAGGGGATTCAATAATTAGGTGAACAGACAGGCATGTCTGCGACCATAGATGTGACTCCAGGATGGTATGTTGTCTCCCTGGCGACAGCATCAAGGATATCACTGTGCAACTTCAGGGTGGGTGAACAGCCAGAGTTCATGGACCACATCTCTACGAACGACAGATAGAAAGAGGAGTGAAGACCTGGAAACAGATTTTAGGGAGATAGGAAAGCTATTAAAAAGCAAGACTTCAAAAGGAGTAAGTTCATGATTACTCCCAGTGCTGCATGCTAGTGAGTACAGAAATAGGAGTGTGGAGCAAATGAAGGTGTGGCTCGAAAGGTGGTTCAGGTGGGAGGACTTTAGATTCTTGAGGCATCAGTACTCGTTCTTGGCAGGTGGAAACTCGACAAGAAGGATGGATTATACCTCAGCAGAACTGAGACCAATATTCTCGCAGGACGATTTGCTGTTGATGCAGGCGAGGTTTAACACGAGCATGGCAGAGGATGGGAACCTGAGAGGGATTTCAGATAGGAGAAAACGAAGCTGGTAATTGTAGTAACAAAGGAAATAAGCGAAAGTGCAAGGCAGCAGAAACAAAGGGCAGTATCAAATCGGGTCAAAATATGGGGAAACAAGTTATAAAAGGTCAAATGTAAGGCACTCTGTCGACTGCATATAGCATTCGCATTAAGGTAGAATCTATGAATTGATGGTACATTAATTACCAAGGATGTTCTTTAACGGACATGTGGCTGCAGCTGACCAAAGCTGTGAACTGAAATTTCAATGTATTTACCATTTCGGAAGGATAGGAAAAAGGAAAAGGATGTGGGGCTGTATTGGTAATGAAGGATGAGATGCTGCATTAGTTCAATTCTGCAATGCATAGTCACAAATAACTATTTTAATCACTTAATTGAAAGTCCACAGTTAAAGAAGCAGCCATATCCCACAATGAAGAAAAACAGCTTTGAGAGAGATTCTCCACAAAGTTAAAGGGGACATCCACAATCCACAGTGAAGTAGAGCAGCCCTGAGGGAAACATCCACACATTGGGTGTTAAATTGCTGAATGGTCACAGTCGAGTGAAGGACATCACTGAAACAACATGAGACGAGAGAAATAATAGATGATGTTTGAAAGAACAACCTCATTGCTAGGAGAATAAGCTTCTAATTTCCATGAGTTAATTGATGTGATTAGAATAGTCCATTCTTAGCAGTTTTCCAGTTCAACTTCAGAAACATATGTATTTTATTAGAATAGGGATGGAACTCGATGTCGTAATCTGTTTGTTCAAATTTTTTTTAAAGTTGCAATTTCAATTTCCCCGTGGAGATCCCGCAGGGTATAAAGTATAGGCTCTGGGAATGTATCACCTCAGAGTTTAATATAGAGAGATTGCCTGCAGTACAAAGGGACAGATCATTTCATACAGAAAATGCTTGAAACACTGATCAGTATCAGGAAAATATATTACCTGATCCTTGCCATCATTGGTGTTCCTGGTAAGTGATTATTATCATTGAACTTGTGTAAAACTGTGTGTGAACTGGTCTATATTTCTTCTCTGATAAAGAATGTTATTTGGTGATCTCGTGGGCAGCGATATCCAGACACCCGATCACTGATATCATTTTATTATGTCAAATATCCTGCATTATCGCTGCGGTTTTATTGTAATCCCTTAACTGATAATAAAGCTCTGATTGTAACAGATAGGCTCTCTGAATTGTCAAGTTATTGCATTTAGTGGAAAATCCTGCAATGTTAACTTAGATATCACTGAAACCAAATCTTTAAAAGAAGGTATTATTGGGACCATCTGTCACTGTAGAATTGTACTGAGTGTGGGTCACTAACAGGAGCGAAACATCTGACTCCAGTGGTCATGTACTATTGGGAGTATCTGTCATTGTGGAATTGTGCGGAGTGTTGGTCATGAACTGGAGTGGGACACCTGATCCCAGTGAACATGTTTTACTGTAATGACTGCAATTGTCCAATCCATTTCTATATTGAAATCTTTGCTTCAGATGATGGATCTCTCTATTGAGATGCCTTTGGGTCTTGCGAATTGATTGCCTAGCGGAAGATGTTTACTGAGGTCTTCTAATCCATGTATAAATTTAAATGTATTGATATTTCTCTGTTTCCTTTTGAACTGTTCTGGCTGAAACAGACGCTAACTATTTACTGGCAATTTCACCGCGGGTCAGCACTGATACAGTATTCTAATACTGTAATAATGAATTACTCACAAGCTGAGTATAGTTACTGTAAACACTATTTATTTTACTGCTGATTAATACCTTCACCCAACATAGTCCTGCGAAGCCGTGGGTCACGTGTGCTGAAGCCAATTACCTATTAATGGCACAGGATAAATATTGGGCTGTGTTTGATGAATCGTCCACTGCTGTAACAGATTAAGATTTGACGGATCAGTTCATATCTCAGTTTCAGAATCTCACCAGATGTAACCTGTACCAATCTCTGTCCTTGGTTCAGTGAGTTGTGTCCCTGTGAGGAAATACCTATAGCTAATGAACATACATATCCGGTTTTCATAATGCAGAGATCAGACCAAGGGAGGTAAATAATAACTTCGTAAAATATGAATGGTGAAATAAACAGTACACTTCACTCAGCTCTGGTATTATCTGATTAAAAATAATTGCACCATCTCGAGTGCATCAGTATGCTTTTTGTAACATGGACACTAGAATAACACACAGTACGCCAAGTTTTGTAAAACCTTGGTTCTATTCTATCAGCTCTTTGTTTTTTTTTTAATTCCAATCCTCTGGAATTGAGCTCCTGTGATTGTTTTGTATTTTACGGGCCCGGTAACATGTGTTGCTACTTTAAATGATTTGAGAATCTGTCCCCTGAACCTCTTTCCCCTTTGACCCCATTCAGACTCTTGTCGTCCAAGCATTATTTGAGATGCTTATTTATCAGAACAAAATTAAGCAGCTCACACTTTGCACTCCTCAAAATAATTAGGCATTTAAATGCCCTTTGTGCAACTTTATCATTTCTTATTAATAATGTTTTTAGGTATTTGGTTGCATTCTTACTCGGTATTAACGGTACTCTGAATTTGGACTTGGCTGCAAACTGTGAAATTGTGCTTCTGCTTCCCACATCCATATGGTTTATTTAAATGTTGAAGGACAGTATTTGCAGTGCTGATCTTTGTGCAAAACCACTTCCCAACTTCTGCCAGTCTGACAAAATATCTTTAACCCTTATTCCCTGTTTTCTGTTTTTGTAGTCAGATTGCTGTCCATTCTGCTACTTGTCCCCTAAATTAATTTGCTCTGTGATTAGTCATCAGTCTGATACATGGTCCCTTATTGAAGACCTTTCGAAAATTGTAGGCCATTCCATCAACTGTATTACATGTATCTAAACTTTCTGACATTATTCAAAAATCCAATAAGGTTGGTCAAGTATGACCTTCATTTTGGAATATGTGCTCTTCTTTAGTCAGGTGTTTCCAGGTGTTTATCCGTTACATCTCGGAAAAGGGATTCCAGAAACCTCTGTGCCACTGACGCTAACTGTTATATAGTTATTTGGACATGCTCTGCCTTACGTGTGAAATATAACAGCCACATTAACTGTCCACCAGTCCTCTGAGACTATTTCCTGACCTGATGATTATTAATGAGCCGATAATAATGCCTCTTGTGCTTCTTCCCTATCTTTTTAGTATGTTTGGACACAAAGAATCCGAACCATAGACTTTTCCCACTCTTTGATTACTTTATCGAATATTTACTACTTTCTACCTTAAATGTTCCGAGATTTATTTTACTGGAATTTATTCACTATTATTGGACAGTTATTTCTTCCCCTCAGAGACCTATCTTCCCCTTCTTCAGGCTCTGAATCCTCATTCAATGGCTCATGTTGCCCTGAGTGTCCCCAAAACACATGAGACTTCCTATCTTCTGAGATCACAGATGTGCTCCTGAAATCCATTTCCATGTTTGTCCATGTCAGTTTGTCCTGGCTGCTCCAAAGCCCAGTAAATGCGAGCTGTCCCTAAACTCAGTGGATGGGATCATTCCCGACAGACGCGATGGGCTGGGTCCTGTGCAGGAGGCAGGATTCCCGGATTCGGCCTGAAATGTCACCCCTCACTCCTCCCCCTCCCCCGCCCCCGCCCCCAGGACCGACCCTCCTGTCTTTTAGTGTAAAGTTTAACGAGACGGAATCCCCATCCCATTAAAGGCTTTATAGGGCCGTGGGTTGCATAATCACAGGGCTGGCAGCTCAGCAGTAACGGCAGCACCACCGGGAGCCGTGGCCACTACCGGTACTAGAAACAGAAGAGCAGCAGTAGGCAATTCGGCCCTTCGGGCCTTCCCCACCATTCAGTACGATCATGGCAGATAATCCACTTCAATGCCTTTTTTACACACTATCCCGATATCTCCTTATGTCATTCGTATTTCGGAATCCCACAATTTCTGCTTTAAACATACTCAATGACTAAGGTTCCACAGCCCTCTAAGGCAGGAAATTCCAAAGATTCACAACCTTCTGAGTAAAGGAATTTCGACTCATCTATCTCCTAAATGATGTCCTTCTTATTTTGAAATTGTGTCTCCTGGTTCTGGACTCCCCACCCCGGGGGTAAAAAAACATTACTTGCAACTACCCTGTCTGTCCCTTTATGTATTTTTTTAGGTTTGAATGAGATCACCTCTCATTCTTCGAAACTCGAGAGAATACTCGCCCAGTTTCTGCAATTACTCTTCATAGGACAGTCCCGCCATCCTGGGAACAGGTCTGGTGAACCTTCGTTGCACTCCCCCGATGGCAATAAGATCCTTCCTCGGGTAAGTGGACCAAACTGCACATAATAATATTGGTGTGGTGTAACCAAGGTTCTATACAATTGAAGCAAGACTTCACCATTCCTGCACTCAAATCCTCTTGTGATAAAGGCGAACATGCAATTAGCCTTCTTAATTGCGTGATGCACCTGCATGTCAGCTTTCAGTTACTTATTGACAAACATATGGAGGTCCCTTTGTACGTCTGCACTTTCTAATCTGTTGCCATTGAAGATAAACTCTGCACATCTGCTGCTCCTGCCAAAATGGAGAACCTCACACTTTTCCACATTATATTCTATCTGCCAATTTCTTGCCCACTCTGTAGGTCGGATCAAATCCCCTTCAAGCCAATTAGCACATTCCTCACAAAGCACATTCACACCTAGTTTTGTGTCATCCACCCACTTGAAAATATTACATTTGGCCCCCACATCCAAGATTAAGATTCATTGTGAACAGCTGGAGCCCGAGTACTGATCCCTCTGGTACTTCACTATTTGCAGCCTGCCAATGGGAGCCTGCCAATGCCAATGACACGTTTATTCCGACTCTGTTTTCAGCCTGTTAACTAATCCTTAATCCATGTCAATATATTGCCTCCTATTCCACGTGCTTTAATTTTGCTATCAATCTGCTGTGGGTAACGTTTTCTAAAGCCTTCGGAAAATTCAAGTATACCAGGTCCACCGACTCCCATTTCTCAATGCTGCTGATAAACCGTTCAAAAAGCTCCAACCGGCTCGTCAAACATGAATTCCCATTCATGAAACCATGTTGACCATGCCCAATCAGATAATTATTATCCGAGTCTCCATTTATCACATCCTGTACAATAGATTTTTATATTTTCCCTAACTACTGATGGAAGGCTAACAGGTCTATAATTCCCTGTTTTCTGTCTCCCTCCCTTCGAAAATAGTGTTGTGACATTTGCGACCTTCAAATATGCAGGAACCTTCAGCCCCATTCATTTCTCCAATACAGCCGTCATACTCAGACTAATTTCCATCATATTCCCTTTCTCCCGAGTCCCTTGGATCTCTATTTTTGGGAAATTTCTTATATCTTCCTCAGTGAAGAAAGGCACAAAGAAATCATTTAGCTTCTCTGCAATTTCTTTGTTCCAATGATAAATGTTGCTGACACGGCCTGCAATGGACCCACATTTGACTGAGACAAACGTTTCCTTTTTATGGACATAGAAGCTTTTGCAGTGCATTACTTTGTTTGTTTTTTGACTATTATATTCATATTCTATTCCGTCTCTCTTTATTAGTTTTTGTTCCTACTTTTATGTATTCTCAAATCTTCCCATCCCACTGGTTTAATACTATTTCTGGCAACTTTATAGGCATTTTAGTTTAATCTTATACAACCATTAACTTCCTTTGTTAGCCACTGTTGACTGCCTTTACATTTGTTTTTTTTTAACCTTGAAGTAATATACGGTTGCTATAAACTATGAAATATTTCTTTGAAGACTATCCATTGCGTTTGTACTGTCAGACCTTTTAATGTGTTTTCCCAAACCACGGCAGCCAATTTGCCCCTCATAGCTTCATAATTTCCTTTGGTCAAAATTAACACCCTGGCTTCAAGTTGAACTAGCTCACTTTCAAACATAACGTAAAATTATATCATATATGGTCATTCATCGTGGAAGCATCTTTACCAACAAAATTATTAATTAGCCCTTTATGGTTATCTAATACTAGATCTAAAATAGCCTGTTCTCTGGTCTGTTCCACAACATATTGCTCTAGAAAACCATTCCGAACACTCCAACGACTCGTCCTCCACAGCATTAGTGTTCATTAGATTAACCCTGTCTATCTGCAGATTGAAGTCACCCATAATCACTGCATTACCCATGCTAGATATTTCTAATCTCCTGATTAACACCTTGACCCACACTGTCACGACTGCCTGTTGGCCTATAAGCAACTTCTACCAATGTTTGCTACCCCTTTCTGTTTCGCAGCTCCACCCAAACACCACATTTTGTTTTTACGATCTGAGACCATCCCTTACTAAGATACTAATCCCATCCCATATTATCAGCGCTAAACCACCTCCTTTGCCTGCTTTCCTTTCCTTTCGAAATGTTAAATCTCTTTGAATCTTCAGTCCCCGGTCTTGGTCACCCGATAGCCACTAATGACAATGCGATCATACCCATTTACCTCTATCTGTGCCTTCAAATAACCTACCTTGTTTCGAATGCTGCTGGCATTCAGGTAGTGTGCCCTTAACCTTGGATTCTTAATATTATTCTGCATTCAAAAACTAGTTGAGGCTTGCCTTTGTTTCGCCTATCTTCTAATGCTCTGTTGTCTACTTTTCTACATGATGTTTTAAGCTCTAGTTTCTTCCAATTTGAGCTATGCCTCCGGTTCCCATCCCACTGACAAGATTGTTTAAACACTCCCCAGCAGCGCTACCCAATCTCCCTGTGAGGATATTAGTTGCAGTCCTGTGAAGCTGTAGCCCCGTTAATAGGCCACTCAAGGACCTCAGTTGGCCTCTGGGTGTGAAGGCATTATTTGGCCTATCCAGCTCCCGGGAGAATCAGAACCTGCAATCCTGATTCTGCCTGGATTCTCCAAACCCGCGCAACGAAACCCGACCTCGGGAGGAGAACAGGCTCCAGCACAATGAGCCCGATTCCCACCTCGTTTCCTTCCAGCATCTTTTGCTGGTAGATTCCGAGGGTCCCATTTGAAATTGATTGGTTTTGTGTCATTCGCTCACCATTTCCACTGGGACTCCACTCGTTGTCAGTGACTCTGGCATGGGAATCAAAACCTACCCCGTTTTGTGATCCTGACCCCTGTGCAGGAACTCTGTCGTAAATTAATGGTGTGTGGACCTCGGGTGTAAATAATCCTATATTACACACTCAAATAATGTCTCTGGAAGACTGTAAGTGTTAAGCTGTGCTTCATTTGCTTAGAATACGGGGACCATTCTTTGTTCCCTTCCTTCACATTTTTCCCGTTAGTTTGCTGACTGTACTGCTGCCTTTTTACTTCCTTTGCCTTGAACTGGAACATTTGCGCAAATTTTTCTCACAATGCCATCCGTCCCTGGGCTTCTCATAGCCGTCTCTGACACTTCCCTTTCCTTCCTCGACCATACTGCCTCTATTTCATGGATTGCCTATCCACGAATATCTACAATAATCCCACTAACTCCCACAGCTACCTTGATTACCTTTCCTCCCATCCCACTTCCCAGAAAGACTCTGTGCCATTCTCCCAATTTCTCGATCTCTATTCCATCTGTTCCGAGGATGTTACCTTTCACACCAGTGCTTCAGAAATGTCGTCATTATTCGTCATCCAAGGATTACCCTCCACTGTGGTTAATAGGAACTTTCATCATGTCTATCCTATTTTCCGTGTTACTGCCTTCACCCATTCCCCTCCCAGCCAAAGCCATCATAATGTTCCCCTTGCCCTCACTTTCCTCCCCACTCGCCTCCGCAATGAACACACCATCCTCCAACATTTCCACCATATCCGGTTAAGTCCAGCACTAAACATATATTTCGCTCCCCTTCTACCACCCTGTTCCCTGCACCCTGGTCCACTCCTCAATTACCCACAATATCAGATGATTTTCCTTGTCACATTCCCATGCAAGAGCTGGAGAGGTATCCAGGGCCCCAAACAATCCTTCCCGGTTAAACAATGTGCTGTACTATTTACCATTTAGTAATAGTATTCAGTACACATGGTGAAATCCACTGGACATTGGGACAGGAGCAAATGCAGATTGGATGATTGCATTGCATGACTACTCCGTTCAGTCTGCAAGTGTATCCCTGAGCTTCCAGTCACTTATCACTTTAATTCTACACCCTCCTCCACTCTGACCTCTCCACAGCTGACCCCCACCCCACCCACCCACCCCCCCCGCCCCCCATCCTCTTCCACTGCAGCTCTAGTTCGAATAGGTGTTTTATCGCATCTCGAGTTCAACACTGAGATTAAAATATTCAGATAATAAACACTTTCTCGGACAGCCTGTGCTGTTATTGAGGGATTGTTACACCAGAGTCAGTCATAGTGAAGGTGATGGAGGGATTCTCTATTAATAAACAGCTGCTGGGTTTATCCACCATTCTGAGTCACTTTTTCTGGCTCGTCTTTGCCAGATTTTCGAGATTCCTCCCTCCTTCTGTAATCTGCTGTAACCATTTAAGCCACCCACGTTTTAATCCTTTCCTTTTCCTTTGTCCCATTCGCCATATGTTTTTTTGCCATTGTATCATTCCTGCCCTCCAACTGATCACTGACCTTCCCCGTTGTTCTTTCCACTCCCATACCCGACTTTTCACAGACTCGATCATTGCTTTAAAACCGTTAATCTCTAATATCGGCCAGTACTGGAGAAAACCTATCAGATTGAATCGTTAACTCCCTTGCTGTATCCACAAATGTTGTTTGCCCTGCTGAGTGTTTTCTTTAATTCTTCCACGGGATGAGTGTGCTGCTGGTAAGGCCAGCATTGATTGGCCATCCCTTATTTCCTTTGACAACTGAGTTATTTGCCAGATCAGTTCAGAGGGAAGCTAAGAGTCAACTAGATTGCGCTTGGACTGGAGTCATATGTAGTCCAGGCAAAGTAAGGATGGCAGATTTCCTTCCCTACAGGACATTAGTGAAGCAGATAATTTTTGACAATAAAAATGCTGGTGTCACTATTACTGAGACTAACCTTCAATTCTTGCTTTTTGTTGATTTGCTGACTGTATTAATTAAATTGAATCTGAATTCAACTAAATGCCATGGTGGGATTTGTATCCGTGTCCCCGGGGCATTAGCCTGTTCCTCCTGATTACTAGCTTACTGGCACTACAACACATTTTCCTCTTCAATATTGTCCTATTTCCAATCAGATTTACAGCAGCGTCAATATTTTGTTTTTAATTTGGTATAGATATTAAAGAGTGAATGACGTAGGCGAGGTTAGGTGTTCTGGAGTTTTAACTACATACCCTAACTTTTTAATCCTTGACAGTACACCACCTGATGTCACACCAACAGGCTTTGCTTCCAATTGGGCAGGAAGGAGTCTAGACCTGATCTTCGGAACAGGGTTGTTCAAATACTGACTCCGGGGTATGGGAGGAGCTGCCTGACATTGGGGTCTCCGAAGGTTAACTCTAGAGCGAGGTAGAGTCATGAAATTTCCGATCACTGGGTTGCCAATACTGAAAGCAGGGGAGGGGACTCCTATCCTGAAGTGTGATCTCAGGCCAGGGAAGGATGGGTCCTGTAGATTATGTTATCCAAGAGACGACATATCTGATCAAGAGAGAGGGGTCCAATCCTGGAGGGAATTCTGATCCTGGAAGGGCGGGTTTAATTCCAGGAGAGGGGTCTAATCTCGCCGTTCAGGGTCCAGTTCTGGTGGGGGTCGATTAGAATGGCCAAACCCGGCTTTCTTTGTACATGGGGTTCCACATGCAAATGTTCCCTATGATAACAGGGAAAGCGGGCCGGCCAGAGTTAAACCTGTCAAACACAAAAAATCAGAAATTTCCAGCATGAGTAAAGTATTCCAATTGCTAACCTGCCTCCTTGGAACGTGGGTCTGCCCGTCCCCTGTCACAGCGCCATTAAAACCAGAAATGGACGGGTCAGAGTTGGGTGGTGATCGGAGTTGAGATTTTAAAAATTTTAACCTCCAACACGCCAGCAACACACCTATCTGAGGTGATAAGATCCTGCCCTTACTGTCTGAAAAATGTTAATCATTAATTTTCAGTCATTATTCCCTGGTCTCTCTTCCAGTTAATTTAGTGGCGATTGTGATCCTGGCTCGGGGAAAATGCCAACTCCTCCACCTGCACAACTCGCTACCTGGTGGCCTTGGGAACGGCAGATCTACTGGTCATTATCACTGAGGTCATACTGTTGTGGATCAGTACTTATTATTTCCCAAGTTCCTTCCTGAAAATCACCCCTGTGTGTCGTGTTAACATTGTCCTGTTCGGTGCAGCGCTGGACTGTTCTGTCTGTTTCACCGTCACTTTCACCTTTGATCGATTTGTGGCCATTTGTTGGCAGAAGCACAAAACAAAATATTGCAATGAGAAAACTGCGGCTGTGGTTCTAGCAACAACTTGCATTCTGCTCTCTTCACAAAACATCCCTACTACTTTATTCTTGAACGTCTATGGATAATGGAAAACGTACCGTGGTTCTATGCTATAAAAGCAAGCTATTATACTGAGCCCGGATGGGTGCGATTTGACTGGTTTAATACGCTTTTAACCCCATTGCTCCCATTCACTTTACTTGTGTTGCTCAATGCTCTGACAGTCAGACACATTTTAGTGGCCAGTCGAGTCCGTAAGGGACTGAGGGGTCAGAGCAAGGGGGGGAATCGCAGTGACCCACAGATGGAAAGCAGAAGGAAGTCTGATTTTACTCTTCTCCATGTCAGGCAGCTTCATACTTCTTTTGTTGGTGCATGTTATACATTTCTTATATTATAACATCACTGTATCTGATCTCAGGGATTACAACAGTTCTGAATCTATATTTCAACAAGTCGGATGGATGTTGCAGATTTTAAGTTGCTGCACAAACGCATTTATTTATGGGGTGACTCAGTCCAAGTTCAGAGAGCAGTTCAAGAGCGCAGTGAAATATCCAGTTACATCAATTATTCAACTAATGAATAAATAATACCACTGCGAGCAGCCCAGAGGCGGATCCCAGTATTTCTCGTGCATGAATATAATATTTATCTGCAATGGGAAAGAGATAGTGACAGAGGGTTGAGACACAATACATTGGTGGGTTGGGGTCATAAAGAGACACACGCCGAAGAGCAGTGCAGCAGCAGAGAAGATATGACAGAGAGCACGATGACTGAAAAACCACTGGTGTTGGGGTTGTCACAGACACCAAAGGGCAGCTGGGCAGCGTGCCAGAAGTGAACAGTTGGATACCGGAAATACACTAACCGGGTTTGGCGAGGTGGATGGTTGCACATGACAAATAACAGTGTGCTGGTAGGCATGAATTAACCTTCGGAGCACCGACAGAAAAGGGGAAAGATAGAGAGTCAGAGTTCCCTCTGTAGAATATGAAGGGAAATAGCAATCGCAGTCGCCCCTCAATCACCACTGGTTCCATTCACAGTTCATCAGTGCAACTCAGAAAACAAAACTTAGTCGGACACAAGCAAAATGCTGCAGAGGGGGAAAGCTTTTTGTGTCAGTCATTATTATTAATATTACTTGTTCATATTTTGTGGACACTTTATTGATTCCGTCTCCCTTACATTCCCCCCAGCTTGGTCACTGCTCTTACTCTCTCTCTCTCTCTCTCTCTCTCTCTCTCTCTCTCTCTCTCTCTCTCTCTCTCTCTCTCTCTCTCTCTCTCTCTCTCTATCTATCCCTGAGTCAGACGTTGGTGTTGTTGGGTGCATTATTGGGAAATACTCAAGGTGTCATAATTTTCGGAGTGCAGAATCTCGGAGAGTGGTAGTGGCTGGAGGAGTTTCCATCGAAAGGCGGGGTGATGGGCTCGATTAGGAAACAGAGATGGGGATTGGTTGTAGGGTTTGTAAATATTAAAGGGATAGGGAGGATTGTAGGGGCTTGAGGAAGTTAGAGAGATTTGGCGGGCTGGAGGGTTGGAGGATTTTACCGAGGTAAGGGAGAAGATGGATAATTTTGGCTCATTCCTGTCTCCTCCCGGATTGTCTTTGCCAACAATAACGGCGATGGCCTGTCTTGTTGTCTGTCAGCGGCCGCCATCTTTGTAAGAGGCAAAGACAAAAAAAAAGAAATGAACTTCAAATGAGCCAGATTAAAATACTGACCATTCCCAATGAATGAAAGAAAACTGAAAGTTTTTAAACTAATAATATTTTTAGGAGCCACATGGGTTAACACATTTACCCCAAACTCCACTCAATGTGACATACGCACAAGTACAAATGCGCAGTCACATTCATAAACACCATCTCAAACACACACACACTGATACTAATTAAATATCACCGTGTCATTCTCACAAGCAACTAGACATGGGCAACAAATGCAGGCCTAACTAGCCACGCCCACAGCGCATTAAAGAATAAAATCAAAGCACACTCACATTCACACACACAAACGCTCACATGCATATACACACACACACACATACATAAATACACATGCACGCACCCCCCCCACCCCCACCCACCCCCCCACACACACACAATCCAGTGTGAGTCTTGTGGCAGTAGGAACTGACTTCTCGTGGAAAAAATGTTGCTGAGAAGAGAATGAGGAGAAATGAGGAGGAGAGGATGTTGGCATGAATGTGATAATCGTAGGTAGCAATCCTCAATCCACTTGGCGAGAAAAAAAAAACTCTTAATGGCTTAATGGGCGAAGGGACAGATCAGCCATGATCTAACACGGATGGGACAGGATCAAAGAGCCGAATGACCTCCTTCCATCCCTGTGCCAGTCAGTGTGTGTCTGTATGTGTGTGTCTGTTTGATTCCCTGAAGCTGATGGGGAGCAGAGGTGAAACGGCTTTCTACAGAGAGGAATGTGTCTGTGCTGGGATCTTACTGTGCGTTAAAGGCTCAGAATGCTGTTAGCCTCTGGGGGGTGGGGGACGAGGTCATTGCTCATTGCCCGGCCCTGCTGTTGGCTAGACAGGAGTTAAAGGTGCCAGTGTCCTGGGAGCCCGTTGATGGAACTCCAGTGGCTGATCCAGACCAGGACTTAAAGTGAATTAAAGACTGTCAGAAGACGGAGCCAAACCCAGGAAAGTGATGGAGGTTGGAAATACACGGGGAGCGGAGGGTGGACCGTTGACTGGGATGGGAGCTACACAGGGAGGATGGCAGGGGTGCCTGTTCACGGGGCAGATGACGCCGGGTGGAAATTAGTAGAGGGGAGGCATTTACAGGACAGGGAGGGTATTTAGAAAGGGGGAGTTTTTATTGTGGGAGGGCAGGGGGAAAATTAGATTGGTGTCAATTAGCGGGGGTATCAGATGGGGATCTGTTCCCGGGGGTCGGGTGTGTATTAAGATGGTACCCTGTTCCTCGGGGATATTTGCATGGGGGTCTTTTAATAAGGGGGTATTTAGATGTGAGTCTGTTCCTGGGGGGAATGCAGATGGGGGTCTGTTCACGGCGAGTATTTAGATTGGGGTCTTTAACAGGGGATATTGAGATGGGGGCCTGGTCTGAGGGGGGATAATGGGGGTCTTTTAACAGGGGGTATTTAGCTGGGAGACTGTTCCCGGGGGGTATTCAGATATGAGCCTGTTTCCAGTGGGGTATTTAGATGGGAGTCTGTTTATGGGGTGTATTTAGATGGGGGTCTTTTAACAGGGGTGTATTTAGATGGGAGCCTGCTCCGGGGGGGAGGACACGGGGGGTCGACGGGTGTCTTTTAACAGGGGGTATTTAGCTGCGAGTCTGTTCCCGGGGGTTAATTAGATGGGAGCCTGTTCCCAGGGGGTATGTAGATGGGGGATCTTTTAACAGTGGGGTATTTAGCTGGGAACGCGTTGCAGGGGGTATTTAGATTGGGATCTTTTAACAAGTCTGTATTTAGACAGGAGCCTGTTCTCAGGTGGGTATATAGATGGGGGTCTTTTATCAGTGGGGTATTTAGATGGTAGCCTGCTCCCGGGGGGAATTTAGATGGGAGTCCATTCACTGGGAGTATTTAGATGGGGGTATTTTAACAGGGGGAATTTAAATGGGAACCTGCTCCTGGGGGGGGGGGGTGTTAATTGGATGGGGGTCTATTAACAGGGGGTATTTAGTTGGGAGTTTGTTCCCAGGGGGGTATTTAGAAGAGACTGTACTCCCAGGGGGCATTTCGATGGAAGTCTGTACTTGGGGGGCAGGGCGAGTAGTAATTAGATGGGTTCTGTTTTTACGGGGGGGAGGTGGTATATAGACGGGAGTCTGTTCCTGGGGAGAGGTATTTAGAAGGGAGACTGCTCCCAGGGGGTAATTACATGAGAGTTTTCTCCTATGGCGTATTTATATGGGAGCATATACCCCAGGGGGGAATTAGATGGGTGTATGTTCATGGGAGGTATTTAGATTGCCATCTTTTAACAGGGGGTATTTAGATGGAAACCTGTTCCCGGGCGGAATTTAGATGGGAATCTGTTCCGGGGTCGGGGGGTATTTAGATCGGGGTCTGTTTCAGGGGGTATTTGATCGGAGTCAGTTCACTGTGGGTTTTTAGATGGGGGTCTTTTCACAGAGGGTATTTAGATGGGAGCCTGTTCTCTTGGGGAGGTATTTAGATGGGAGATGCTCCCAGAGGGTATTTAGATGGGAGACTGTTCCTGGGGGGGGGGGGGGCGGGAGTCGGGGAGCAATTAGATGGGTTGTGTTTTAACAGGGGTGTATTTAGATGGGAGTCTGTTCACAGTGGGCTATTTAGATGAGAGCCTGCTCCAGGGTGGGTAATTAGAAGGGAGCCTGTTCCTGGGGGGGATATGTACATGGGAGACTGCTCCTAGGGGGTAATTAGATGGGAGTTTGTTCCTGGGGGGTATTTAAATGACAGTATGTTCACGGTGGGTATGAAGGTGGGGGTCTTTTAACAGAGTGTATTTAGCTGGGAGTCTGTTCCCGGGTGGTATTTAGATGGGAGTTGTTCCAGGGAGGCGGGGGAATTACATCAGAGTCTGCTCCGAGGGGGTATTTAGATGGCAGTCTGTTCTTGGGGGGAAGCATTTATATGGGAGTCTAATACCGGGCGGGGGTGGTGGGGGGTATTTAGATGTGAGCCTGTTCCCGGGGGGTAATTAGATGTGAGACTGTTCCCTGGGGGTGGGGGCATTTAGATGGGAGTCTGGTTCCAGGGGGTAATTAGATGGGAGTCTGTTCCTGGGGTGGAATATTTCGATGGGAGTCTGTTACCATGGTGGGGGGGAGTTATTCAGATGGGGACCTGTTCCTGGAGGGGGGGAGTATTTAGATGGGAGTCTGCTCCCAGGCGGTAATTAGATGGGAGTCTGTTCCTGGGGGGGAATATTTAGATGGGAGTCTGTAACCTTGGGGAGGGGGGGGGGGAAGTATTCAGATGAGAGACTGTTCCCCGGGGGGTATTTAGATGGGAGTCTGTTCCCGGGAGGTATTTAGATGGCAGCCTGTTCCCAGGGTGGTACTCAGATGGGAGCCTGTTCCTGGGTTTTATTTTAGATGGGAGCCTGTTTCCTGGGGGGTATTTAGATTGGAGCCTGCTCCAGTGGGGTATTTAGATGGGAGCCTGTTCCTGGGGTTTATTTAGAAGGGACTCTGTTCCCTTGGGGCTATTCAGAAGGGAGTCTGTTCCCAGGGGGTATTTCGATGGGAGTCTGTTCCTCGGTGGGAGTATTTAGATGGGTTGTCTTTTAACAGGGGTGTATTTATATAGTTTGTCTTGTAACAGGGGAGAGGGGATAATTAAATGGGAGTCTGTTCACCGTGAAGGTATTAGATGGCGGTCAGTTAACAGAGGATATCATATAGGTGTCTGCAGACAAGGATTATTTAGTTGGGTGGGGGCGGGTGTCTGTCCAAGGGGGGATGGTTCCCAGGAGGGAAAATATTGCAGGGAAAAACGTTTGTGTGGTGGATTAATATTGCAGGGCAGAGAATTTGCCGGGGGGGGGGGGGGAATTTGGGGGCGGGTAAAAAAATTAGCATTGGGAAATTTGTGGTGGCAAATTTTGCATGGGGGAAATATGGCACCAAAATTTTGCGGGGTGAAAATTCACGGGGCGGGGAAGTGTTGTGGGGCAAAAGATTTGCAGGGGTGCAAGTTTGTGGGGGAAGAATTTGCGGGGGGGGATATTTTGTGGGGTAAACAATTTACCAGGGGGAAATTTTGTGGGGTAAAACATTTGTACGGGGGGTGGGGTAATTTTGAAGGGGTAAAAAAGTTGGGGGGTGATATTTTGTGGTGTGAGGAAATATGCGGGGGGGGGGTAAATTTTGTGGGGTGAGGGAATTTGCATGAGGGATATTTTGTGGGGGTATAAATTGCAGGGGTATAAATTGAAGGGGGTATAAATTGCGGGGGTATAAATTGCGAGGGGTATAAATTGCGGGGGGTGAAATTGAGGGGGAATATAAATTGCGGGGGGAATATAAATTGTTGGGGGGTATAAATTGCTGGGGGGTATAAATTGCGTGAGTGTATCAATTGCAGGGGGGGAATTGCGGGTGGGAATTGCGGGGGTGGAATAAGTTGCGGGGGAAAATTTGTGTGTTGGGGATAAATTGAGAGGGGGTATAAATTGTGGGGGTGATAGAGTTAGGAAAAGAACGAGGAAAAGAAAAAGTCGGAAAGAGATATAAAGAGCGAAAAAAGAGAGAAAGAGAGAAGACCGAAAGAGACAAATAAAGAGAGAAAAGAAAGAAAGAGACTAAGAAAACGAGACAAGATAGAAAGAGACAAAGAAAGAGAGAGAGAAAGAGAGAACAAATAGAAAGAAACAAAGAAAGAGAGAAAAGGAAAGAGAGAAAAGATAGAAAGACGCAGACAGATAGAGAAAAGACAAAGTCAGAGAAATAGAGAAAAGACAGAACGTCACAGAAATGGAGAAAAGAAAAAGTCAGCAGACAAAGTCCAACTGTCATATTATCTCAGGAATCTGTGGACATTTAGTCCAAGGTCCCTCTGTTCCCAGACAGAGAGATTGTTCGGTTAGATTGAAATAGCAAATGTAAAACATAATATTTCGATGTAATCCTTCACTGCAGTATACAAAGACATATCAGAGAGTGTCACGGAATGTGAAACATCGGGGTAGAGGGAGAACATAGATGAAGAGGGTAACAAATAGGAAAAGAATGATAGGCACGGAGGGAGAGGTAATCTCTGGTAATCTCTCCCTTAGTAATCTCCCTCCACCTTTATCTCTCTCATCCCCTCTTCCACTCTCTGAAACCCAATTTCTTCTCTCTGTTACTCACTTTCCAATTCTATCTCTCCGCTTTTCTCTCTCTAAATCTATCTCCCTCTGTACACTATCTCAATCTCTACGTCTTGCTCTGTGGATGAGAAGAGGGAGAAAGAGTGCAGAGAAAGAGTGTCGCAGGCAGTAAGAGATGAGGAGAAAGAGAAAGAGGAAAAGTGAGGCTTGCATTGGTAGATGGAACTTTACTTTGCATCCAACCTCTGCTGCAAATGCCCAGGGAGTGTTTGATGGAGACAGTGTAGAGGGAGCTTTACTCTGCATCTAACCCCCGTGCTGTACCTGTCCCGTGAGTGTTTTATGGGACAGTACAGAGGGAGTTTTACTCTGTATCTAACACTGCACTACACCTGTCCGGTGGCTGTTTGATGGGGGCAATGCAGAGGGAGCTTTACTCTGTGTCTAATACTGACCAAGACACAGAAAGCAGAGAATAGTTGCGAACGGCTGTTTCTCCGACAGTGTAGAGATGTACAGCAGTACATCTAATTGTGCACAGCAAGATCCCACAAATAGCAATATGATAATGAGCAGAGCCTTATTTTAGTGATTTTGGTTGTGTGATAAATATTGGGCAGGACACCAGGGAGAACTTCATTGAGCCCACACGGGCACGATGGGTGACTGGCCTCTTGCTGTGCTGGAGCATTCTGTGATTCGGTGAGTTCACAGTGGACTGTCCTTGATCACATATAAAAAGTGTTTCCTATGGTTTGTGATTATCCCAGTTAGTTTAACCCTTGGAGTCCAGGTATCATTCCAATCTGTTTAGACTATCCAATATTTCACACTCCTCATTGACCCTTAACCACAACGTCGGCATCGGCCCCCTCTTTTCTGACTATTTCGCAATATTGTTGCTCCTGTGATTAAAGGGACAGTGACAGAGAACAACCAACAGAAGAACAAAGGAACTAACAGCACAGGAACAGGCCTTTCGGCGCTCCAAGCCTGCACCGATCCAGATCCTCTATCTAAACATGATGCCTATTTTCTAAGGGTCTGTATCTCTTTACTTCATGCCCATTCATGTATCTGTCCAGATACATCTTAAAAGACGCTATCGTGCCTGCGTCTACCACCTCCGCTGGTAATGCGTTCCATGCACCCACCACCCTCTGCGCAAAGAACTTTCCACGCATATCCCCCCTAAACTTTTCCCCTTTCACTTTGAACTCGTGACCCCGAGTAATTGAATCCCCCACTCTGGGAAAAAGCTTCTTGCTATCCAACTTGTCTATACCTTTCATGATTTTGTACACCTCAATCAGGTCCCCCCTCAACCTCCGTCTTTCTAATGAAAATAATCCTAATCTACTCAACCTCTCTTCATAGCTAGCGCCCTCCATACCAGGCAACATCCTGGTGAAACTCCTCTGCAACCTCTCCAAAGCATCTACATCCTTTTGGTAATGTGGCGGCCAGAACTGCACACAGTATTCCAAATGTTGCCGAACCAAAGTCCTATACAACTGTAACATGACCTGCCAACTCTTGTACTCAATACCCCGTCCGATGAAGGAAAGCATGCCGTATGCCTTCTTGACCACTCTATTGACCTGCGTTTCCACCTTCAGGGAACAATGGACCTGAACACCCAAATCTCTCTGTCCATCAATTTTCCCCAGGACTTTTCCATTTACTGCATAGTTCACTCTTGAATTGGATCTTCCAAAATGCATCACCTCGCATTTGTCCTGATTGAACTCCATCTGCCATTTCTCTGCCCAAATCTCCAGTCTATCTATACTCTGCTGTATTCTCTGACAGTCCCCTTCACTATCTGTTACTCCACCAATCTTAGTGTCGTCAGCAAACTTGCTACTCAGACCACCTTTTCTTTCCTCCAAATCATTTATGTATATCACAAACAACAGTGGTCCCAGCACGGATCCCTGTGGAACACCACTGGTCACATGTCTCCATTTTGAGAAACTCCCTTCCACTGCTACTTTCTGTCTCCTGTTGCCCAGCCAGTTCTTTATCCATCCAGCTAGTACACCTTGGACCCCATGTGCCTTCACTTTCTCCATCAGCCTACCATGGGGAACCTTATCAAACGCCTTACTGAAGTCAATGTATATGCCATCTACAGTCCTTCCCTCATCAATCAACTTTCTCACTTCCTCAAAGAATTCTATTAAGTTGGCAAGACATGACCTTCCCTGAACAAAACCATGTGGTCTATCACTGATAAGCCCATTTTCTTCCAAATGGGAATAGATCCTATCCCTCAGCATCTTCTCCAGTAGCTTCCCTACCACTGACGTCAGGCTCACCGTTCTATAATTACCTGGATTATCCCTGCTACCCTTCTTAAACAAGGGGAAAACATTAGCAATTCTCCAGTCCTCCGGGACCTCACCCGTGTTTAAGGATGCTGCAAAGATATCTGTTAAGGCCCCAGCTATTTCCTCTCTCGCTTCCCACAGTAACCTGGGATAGATCCCATCTGGACCTGGGGACTTGACCACCTTAATGCCTTTTAGAATACCCAACACTTCCTCCCTCCTTATGCCGACTTGGCCTAGAGTAATCAAACATCTGTTCCTAACCTCAATGTCCTTCATGTCCCTCTCCTCGGTGAATACCGATGCAAAGTACTCGTTTCGAATCTCACCCATTTTCTCTGACTCCAAGCATAACTTTCGTCCTTTGTCCTTGAGTGGGCCAATCCTTTCTCTAGTTACCCTCTTGCTCCTTATATATGAATAAAAGGCTTTGGGATTTTCCTTAACCCTGTTTGCTAAAGATATTTCATGACCCCTTTTAGTCCTCTTAATTCCTCATTTCAGATTGGTCCTACATTCCCGATATTCTTTCAAAGCGTTAGAGTTAGGGTTAGGGTTAGGGTTAGGGTTAGGGTTAGGGTAAGGGTCTTTCTTCAGCCACCTAGACCTTTTGTATGCTTCCTTTTTCCTCTTTGCTAGTCTCACAATTTCACCTGCCATCCATGGTTCCCTAATCTTGCCATTTCTATCCCTCATTTTCACAGGAACATGTCTGTCCTGCACGCTAATCAACCTCTCTTTAAAAGCCTCCCACATATCAAATGTGGATTTATCTTCAAACAGCTGCTCCCAATCTACATTCCCCAGCTCCTGCCGAATTTTGGTATAGTTGGCCTTCCCCCAATTTAGCACTCTTCCTTTCGGACCACTCTCGTCTTTGTCAATGAGTATTTTAAAGCTTACGGAATTGTGATCACTATTCCCAAAGTAGTCCCCTACTGAAACTTCAACCACCTGACCGGGCTCATTCCCCAACACCAGGTCCAGTATGGCCCCTTCCCGAGTTGGACTATTTACATACTGCTCTAGAAAACCCTCCTGGATGCCCCTGATAAATTGTGCTCCATCGAGACCTCTAACACTAAGTGAATCCCAGTCAATGTTGGGAAAATTAAAATCTCCTATCACAACCACCCTGTTGCTCCTACATCTTTCCATAATCTGTATACATATTTGTACCTCTATCTCACGCTCGCTGTTGGGAGGCCTGCAGTACAGCCCCAACATTGTTACCGCACCCTTCCTATCTCTGAGTTCTGCCCATATTGCCTCACTGCTCGAGTCCTCCACAGTGCCTTCCTTCAGGACAGCTGTGATATCCTCTTTGACCAGTTATGCAACTCCTCCACCCCTTTTACCTCCCTCTATATCCCGCCTGAAGCTTCGATATCCTGGGATATTTAGTTGCCAACCATGCCCTTTTCTCAACCAAGTCTCTGTATTAGCAATAACATCATACTCCCATGTACTAATCCAAGCCCTACCTACTACACTTCTTGCATTAAAACAAATGCAGCTCAGACCACCACTCCCTTTGCCTTCATCATCTGCTCCCTGCCTACTCTTCTCCTTAGTCACGCTGACTTCATTATCTAGTTCCTTTCAGGCTTTCGTTACTACCTCCTTACTGTCCACTGACCTCCTCATTTGGTTCCCATCCCCCTGCCACATTAGTTTAAACCCTCCCCAACAGCGTTAGCAAAAGCACCCCCCAAGGACATTGGTTCCAGTCTGGCCCAGGTGTAGACCGTCCAATTTGTAATAGTCCCACTTCCCCCAGAACCGGTCCCAATGTCCCAGAAATCTGAACCCTTCCTTCCTGCACCATCACTCAAGCCACGCATTCATCCTGACTATTGTTTCATTTCTACTCTGACTATCACGTGGCACTGGTAGCAATCCTGAGATTACTACCTCTGAGGTCCTACTTTTTAACTTGGCTCCTAACTCCCAAAATTCTGCTTGTAGGACCTCATCCCGTTTTTTACCTATATCATTGGTGCCTATGTGCACAATGACAACTGGCTGTTCACCCTCCCCCTTCAGAATGTTCTGCAGCCGATCTGAGACATCCCTGACCCGTGCACCTAGGAGGCAACATACCATTCGGGAGTCTCGTTTTCGACCACAGAACCGCCTATCTACTCCCCTTACAATCGAATCCCCAATGACTGTAGCCCTTCCACTCTTTTTCCCGCACTTCCAAAAAGCAGAGCCAGCCACGGTGCCAGGAATCTAGCTGCTGCTGCCTTCCCCTGGTGAGCCATCTCCCTCAACAGTATCCACAATGGTATGCTTGCTTTGGAGCGAGATGACTGCAGGGGACTCCTGCGCTGCCTTCCTGCTCTTTCCCTGCCTTTTGGTCACCCAATCCCTTTCTCTCTCAGCAATCCTAATCTGCGGTGTGACCAATTCAGAAACGGCCCAAATATATAGGGGTTTTCTTACCCAGCAGCCCCCTTGTCTCCGCCGACAACAAAAGGAAATTAAGTTTACTTTGAGACTGACCTTCCCAGCTGATCACTCGCTCGCACTCTCTGCTCCCGAATAAGCTGCTGCAATGAAAGGCAAGTTATTATTTTAAACGGCCCAAATATATAGGGTTTTACTTACCCAGCAGCCACCTGGTCTCCGCCGAAAACAAAAGGAAATTAAGTTTACTTTGAAACTGACCTTCCCAGCTGATCACTCGCTCACACTCTCTGCTCCCGAATAAGCTGCTGCAAAGGGGTCATGACATTGGGGAAGAGACAGAACACAGAGAGTAGTGGTGAACGGTTGTTTCAGACTGGGTGGCGGGTGCAGAGTGGTGTCACCCAGAGGTTTACATTGGCACCGCTGCTCTTTTTGATGTTTATGAATGACCTGACTTGGGTTGCCAGAGCAGAACTTCAAAGTTTGCAGTTGACACAAAACTTTGAAAATGTCGTAAAGAGGGAAGAGAATAGTAGCGGATTTCAGGAAGCTATTGGCAGCCTGGTGAATTGGACAGACACATGGCAGGTTAACTTCAATGTTGAGAAATGTGAAGTGATGGATTTTGGAAGGAAGACTGGGAGAGGCAATATAAACAAAATGGTACAATGTTAAAATGGGTGCAGGAACAGAGAGACTTTACACATGCAAGAGCTAACAGACTCTCTCTCACTCTCTCTCTCTCTTTCTCCCCATTTCACTCACTCTCTTTCTCTTTCAATACCGATCCTGGCTTTTCTCGTAATCCTTCTTGGTTGAATAGTACCCTGAAATGTTTCAATCTCCCTGTTGCAAAGAACAAGTCACATTTCTGTGGTATTTTCTATATCTTAATGATTCAATTTGGAGCTTGGATTGTGTCAGGTAAATGTAGTTTCTCATTAGGACATTCCTGCATTGTGGAACTGTCAGTTATCTGTGCAAGGACAGGATATCGGGGTGTTTGAATGGAATTGAAGATTTTGGTTGCTTGAATAGGGTGTGAATTAGCTTGTGGATTGTGTCCCTGAAGGTCTTTTCGCCGATGTCCTGAGAGAATGAAGTGGTTTACCATTGTCTGAATAAAATCAAAGTCTTTAGACACATGAAAGAACAGGATTGGGGACAATATGCAAAAGCTGAGACAGGAGGAAGGTGAATGTCTTTTGCAGTTTGTAATTAGAAAGCCTGTGCTAATGATTGAAAAAGCACGAGTTCAAATCCCATTTTGGGCTCCTGTGAATTTAAATTTCACTGAAAATAAAAAAACAGCTAAATCTGGAATAATAAATTCCGCAAGATAAAATGATTCATTATCACTGCTTTGACACTGATTTACCTTCAATAAGAATTTTCCAGTCCAGCTTTGCTAAATCGACTTCCACCAGCCCATCATTATTCCTGAAAACTAAGTGTAAAACTGACCCATCTCTTGTTGGCCTTGCTACATACTGGCCTAAAAATGTTCCAGTGAATACATCTTTAGAATTCTGTATTCTCGATACCTTTTACACAGTTATCAATGCATTAGTTAGGTCTGCATTAGACACCTTCCCTATTTATATTACATATAGCCTTATCTCTGCTATACAAGTGGTTTAAAACGTGGAGAGAACACTCTCCATTTTTTACACAAGATCATAAGAAATCGGAGAAGGAGTAGGCCATTCATACCCTCGAGCCTGTTCTGCCATTCAATACGATCATGACTGATCTGATTGTGGCCTTATCTCCACTTTCCTCTCTGCCCCCCACCCCCACCCCATAACTCTTGACTCCCTTGTCGATTGTCAATCGGTCTCACTCAGATTTGAATATATTCAATGACCCAACCTCCTCTGTTCTCTGGGGAAGAGAATTCCGAAGTCAAACCACCAACTGAGAGAAATAAATTCCTCCTCGTCTTTGTCATAAATGGGAGACCCTTTATTTTTAAACTCTGCCGCATATTTCTCGACTCTGCCACAAGGAGGGACATCCTCCCATCATCCATCCTGTAACGTCTCCTCAGAATCGTGTATATTTCAATAAGATCACTTCTCATTCTTCTAAACTCCAATGAGTATAGTCCCAACCTTTTCAACCATTCCTCATAAGACAAACCCTCCATCCCAGGAATCAGCCTAGTGAACCTTCTCTGAATTGATTCCAATGCCTTCAGGCCTGACCATTTATCCAATCTCAAAAAAGCCAAACACCTAATATTTCCCCTCTCATTCTGTTTATCCCATTCAATATTTCACACGCCTCCTCTTTAGCTACAATATCTTCATCGTTCCCACTCTTTTATGAACAAAGGCACAAGGTATTCATTAAGAACCATGCCCACATCTCCCACCTCCAAACACACATTTCCTATTTGGTCAATAATACTCTATCATTAGTTATCCACTTGCTCTTTGCGTTTTCCTTGATTTTACTTGGTAATATTTTTCTAGCCATCTCTTTGCTTTCCTACTTTAATTTTTAATTTGACCCCTGCACTTTCTTCACTCCCCTCAGCTTACTGTGGTATTGAGCTCTCGGTATCTGACATGAGCTTCCCTTTTGTGCCTTATCCTACCCTTTTTTCTACTTGACATCCAAGGCGCTCTAAATTTGGGAGTCCCACCCTGTTTGTCTTTGTTTGAACATATTTGTTTTCAATCCTCACTACCTCTCACTGCTCTGCCACACATTTACATTCAGGTAGCTGTTTCCAATCCAGTTTGCTAAAATCCCACGTCCCTGGAACTACCATCTCCTCAGATGCCCACCTGTGTTGAGTGTTTACTTGTACAAATGAATTGGCCATTTAATATTTTAACTTATTTAACCCTTGTGGTCACACAAAGTTCAAGCTATGAAATTTAGCAGTGTCCAATGTGACTTGCTGGCATCGTGGCAATTTTACATTCTTACAGGATGGCAGGTACAACTGTCGTCATAGGATTTCAGTCCATATTTACAGTGCACACGGTACCTTACTGTTATAATAAGGACATGTAGTATCAATCAATCCTACTGGGGCAAAATTTCCCCTAACCCTGTCTCTCCCTCTCTATCTCCCTCACCCTGTGCCTCTCTCTCCCACCCTCACCCTCTCTCTCTCTCTTTCTCTCTCTCTCTCTTCCCACCCCCTCTCTCTCTCTTTCTTTCTCTCTGTCTCTCTCCCTCACACTGCCCCCTCTCTCCATCACACTGTCTCACTCTCTCTAGCTCCCCTACCCTCTCTCTCTCACTCTCACTCAGCCTCTCACGCTCTGCCCATCACCTTCTCTCACTTCTTCACTTTTTCTCCCCATCACCTTATCTCTCTTTCTCTCTCTCTCTCCACATCCTCTCACTCTTTCTCTCTTCCCTCAACCCCTGTCTCTCTCTCTGCCTCACCCTCTCTCTCCCTCACCCTCAACCTGTCTCTCTCTCTCTCCTTCGCCCTCTCCCAGTCTCTCTATCCCTCTCACTCACCCTGTCTTTCTCTCTTTAATTCCCTCACCATGTCTTTTTCTTTCTCCATTTCTCGCTCTCACCATGTCTCTTTCTATTTCTCTCTCCCCCTCAACCTGTCTCTCTCTCTGCCTCACCCTATCTCTCTTTCTGTCCCTCACCCTCTCCCTCTCCTCCACTCTGTCTATCTGTATCTGTCTGTCTCTCGCTCTCTCAACCTGTCTTTCTCTTTCTCCCTCTTTCCCCTCACCCAGTCCCTCCCTCCCTCTCCGTCACTGTGTGTACGTCTCTCTCTCACCCTCACCGTCTCTCTCTCTTTGTCATTCACCCTTTCTCTCTCTCATTCAGTCTGACATCCTCTCCCCCTCTCTCTCTCTGTCTCTATTCTTCACCCTCTCTCTGTCTTTCACCCTCACCCTGTCTTTCTCTTTCTCCCTCTTTCCTCCTCACCATGTCTCTCGCTCACTCTGTATGTGTCTCTGTCTCTCCCTCACCCAGTCTCTCTCCCTCTCTCTACCTTTCCCATCATGGCCTTTCTCTTTTTTCTCTCTCTGTCTCTCCTTCATCTTGTCTCTATCATTCTCTCTCTCTCTCTCTCTCTCTCTCCTTCATCCTATCTCGACAATTCTCTCTCTCTTTCGCCCTCACCCTGGCACTCTCTCTCTCTCTTTCTTTCCCTCTGTCCCTAATCCTATTGCTCGCTCTCTCTCCCTCACCATCACTTCAGACGTCGAGTGGGAGCTCCCTCCATTTAATACATAGAGAGGGAACTCCCTCCACTTTATACACGGATAGGCTGCTCTCTCCATTTCATACGTAGCGAGGAAGCTCCCGCCACTTTATAAATAGAGTGGGAGCTCACTTCATTTTATACAGCTGTCATGCTGAGATTTGAGCCCCTGTCCCCAGACCTTTAGGTTGGCCGTCTGGATTACTAACCCAGTGATAATATCACTCTGCGACTGCCTTCCTAATGGACGTGGACAGTGTCTGTCACCTGATATCACCCACAGTAGTTGTTAGCCTGTAGCCCTGAACATGGTCCTGAATCAGGGACTCAAAGTTCGCATTTTAACTGGGAAAAGGCAGAAACACGGGATCGCTTTTGTTCCTGGATTCAGTGGCTACTGCAGACAGATCAGTTACATTTACAATAGAAACGCCAGGAGTGAACAAGATCAAGAGAATAATATGGAAAATGTTCATGACGCCACTCATAATTGTAGCATCTATCCCGAATGAGTACAGATTTCAGGTTTATTTCCGAGAGAGGTCTCACAAAGAAAATGTCATTGAAATTGAAATGATTGTGTTTTATCCACCACATTATTTACATCAATTTCAAAGATGCTATTGTCATGTTGTTGTTCAGGTGAGAGTAACTAATAGCAATGATCAGGGGTATAACCGTGTCAGTGGAGACTTATCCCCTGTATAAATCAGGACCCATTGGAGTGGATCAGCTCAGAGTGCCTGCTGGAGCTGTGGATTCCAGGCTAACAGACGTCTCAGCTTCTCACAGAAATGGGACATCCAGTAATGTATCAGATAGCAAGAATTTATTATCCAGTAATTACAGCAATTGGAGTTCCTGGTAAGCCAGTATCTCACCTGTTAATGGTGTAAATCGATGCTGTGCTGCTGTAATCGGTATTATTTCTCACGGTGTGTGTTACTCAGCCACCTGTTCTTTTCCAGCAATTTACTGATGGAAACTCCTCATTGTCTATTCTTTCAGTCTTGCAGGAGTTGTATTATGTCTTTGATGGCATTGGTTTCAGTAACTGTGACATTGTTATTGGATTATTCTGTGTATTGACTGCATTCAAATCAAGAATCTCGGTTAGGGTCAATAATCAGACCATCAGGAGCTTTGAACAGTTTCATGATGTGGATCTAACCGGTCCTGAAATATTTTTATGAACATTTTTTTTCTTTGATTGATAATGAGACATCACACGGTCTCAATGTTAAAAGGGGACAGCGCAATGCCCTCCCTCCCCAATGCCATGGTTCAGTTCAACGGGGATTTCAATGTATTTATTGGTTATCACTGTTATGAAACACTATTTCTCGATGTCTGAGTCTGACGTTGCTTCAGAGGTCTGTCTACTGATCTGAGTTTACTGCTGACACTTTCGCATCTCCTTCTCTGCTTCACTGTGGACCTTCACTGTCACTGGACTACATTGTAAAATAGAAAGAATAGATGTGATGTTTTGTTGGTTTACACACTCTCAGTTGGTATCAACAGTCTTTCCATTTATCTGCAGATTATCAGCTACGAGGTGATCTTGGTGTTTGATTAATTAAACAATCCCACATTCCAACAGATTACTTTGTAATTCCAGGAGAAGGAATTTCAATAATTGTGATTTTTGTCAGGAAGAAGCTTTTTATCTTGTTTATTCCAGGCATTGTAGATGAAGTGAAGAGTCTAGGTGTACATGTGGAGACTTGGGTGTTCTCTAGATGCATTAAATTATTCACAGACGTTTCACCATTGAACAAACTGACCCTGAAAATAGAATCATTGCGCCAGGAGCTGGTGAACAGAACACAGGTGCAAAATGTTAGGAATAAACTGTCTGTGGAAAGTAGCATTAAGTAACAGTTTGCAGAGTGTGAGTACTCCAGAGAGATAGGGAAGCAGAAAAAGAGCAGAGAGAACGGAAGCTTGCGAACGAGATAAGTAGAAGTAAAGACTTAGAGAGAAAAGCAGCAGTATGAATAATTCACCATCATAAAGTGCTGGAATGTCCAGAATAATTAGTGAGAGAAACTGTGAGTTGAAATTTCTGTTGTCAGATTGTCTTCATTTTCCTGTTGAACTTGATCCTCTGTATTGATTTCTGTCAGGTCCACATTTTGTTTTGGAGAACCTTCCTATTCCTTACTTAGTGACTGAATAAACAGAATAGAATCAGTTCTTCACTGATGGTAATTCATTATTGAAATACTGCACTTTAAAATCGCTGTGACTGCTGACTTCAATAGGAGCGAGGCTGATATCAGAAATATATTTAAATTTATATTTAATAGCCTGTACAAATTAAATACATTGACGAAATTCAATAAGCAATGAACTGTTCTCCAACACCAATAACCATAGGGATAATTGTTCGAATGTATGCATTGAGTTGTATTACCGGGATCTATGGATTATATTTCTCTAACACTATGTCTCTCCCTGTGAATCTCAGCCTCTCCTCTCACTGCGTTGAATCTTCAGTCTCCTCATTCATTGCTTCAGTTTATCCAAATTCCCAAACCATCTGCTCCAGTCTCCCCTCCTGCTCCAACATGTCTTTCTCTCTCTCCCAATCTCACTCACTGGCTCCACCTCCAGCTGCCTCGTCCAACCTGATAGGAACATAGGAGCAGAAAGAGGCAATTCAGTCCTTCGAGCCTGCTCCGCCTTTCTAGATCATGGTTGATACTCATACTCAGCGCTTCAGTTTTCAGTTTTTTTCCATTTGGTAACAGTCCCTGTCGGTTCCCCGCCTCCAGAACAACAAACCAGCTGTACTTCCCGCTCTTGCCAAACCTTCGCAAACAACAGACTGGAGGAAAACTTCACAATTAACCCATTGGATTACTTCTGTGCAAAACCCCTTCCCATTTCTCCACAGCGCTGCATCCTCACTGAGTACTTGCAATGGATCCGGTGCTCACTTTATTCACTTTCTGTATCAATTTCCCAATTCATGATTAATAATTGTATTTTCAAACATTTCACTGCGGAAAAGCACTGCCCAGGTCAATGAATCAGTTTTGACTCCTCGATGCTGCAACAAAGCTGGAAATTTCAGCCCAGATCCTGTCAAACTGTTGTTTTGTCTCCAGGTCTGATCAGCAACTTCTCTGCTTCCTTTTCTCTCTCTTCCAGTTAACTTCGTGGCGATTGTGATCCTGTCCCGAGGAAAGTGCGGTCTTTCCAAATGTATCACTGTCTACTTGGTGGGAATGGCAGTGTCTGATTTTCTGGTCGTTATCACTGGTCCCATATTGACTGATATTGTTTTAATTTATTTCCCAGATTCATTCCTGTATATTACTCCTGTGTGTTCTCTCATTAACACTCTGCTTTGTGCGTCCATAGATGTTTCTGTCTGGCTCACAGTCGCTTTCACCTTTGATCGATTTGTGGCCATTTGTTGTGAGAAGCTAAAAACAAAATATTGCAGCGAGAAAACGATGGCTGTGGTTGTCGGAACAGTGAGTGTGCTGTGATGTTTAGAGTCTCTGCCCTTGTACTTTACACGGGAACAAGATTACATTGTTGATAATGTTCCCATGGGTTGTGATTATAAACTGAGCTTCTATACTTCCCCCATATGGGGGGCATTTGAATTGATTCAACTTATTTTATCCCCTTGTGTCCCGGTCTTTCTGAATTTGCTCCTCAATGTTCTGACTATCAGACGGATTTTATTCTCCAGTAATGACCGCAGGGGATTCTGGCATCACAGCAATGGAGAGAAGCACAAGGACCCAGAGATGGAGAATCGCAGAAAATCAATAATTTTACTTTTCACTATTTCCGGCAGTTTTCCATTGTTATGGTTGACACTGATTGTGTTTATCATTGATAGGCGAATTGCAGATATTCAATATCATTCTTCTTACACTGACCCTTTCTGTATCATAAATCACACATCAGAAATGCTGCGGCTTCTCAGTTCATGCACCAACACATGTATATACACTGTGACCCAGACGAAATTCAGACAGGAGGTTAAGAGTGGGGTGAAATACCCTCTCAATCTCATTGTTAAATTAGTGAAATCATAGAAAGAGCTGAATTGTTTCAAACACTGGAATGGTGGTGGTGGGGGGCAGTAACTGCAGTGAGAAATGGGCACCAGCAGATGAAGATGGTGAGAGGGTCAGTAACTGCAGTGTGACAGGGACACCAGCAGATGGAGATGGTGAGAGGGGATATTAACTGCAGTGAGACAGGGACGCCAGCAGAGGAGATCGTGACGAGGTCAGTTACTGCAGTGAGACAGGGACACCAGCAGATGGCGATGGTGAGTGGGGGACAGTAATTGCTGTGAGAGACAGTGCCACCAGCAGATGGAGTAGGTGAGCAAGGGTCAGTTAGTGCAGTTTGTCACGGACACCAGCAGATGGAGATGATGGTAATGGGACAGTATCTGCAGTGAAACAAGGACACCAGCAAATGGAGATGGTGAGAGGGAACAGTAACTGCAGTGAGACAGGGACACCAGCAGATGGAGATGGTGAGAGGGGGCAGTAACTGCAGTGAGACGGGGACACCAGCAGATGGAGATGGAGAGAGGGAGAAGAAACTGCAGTGAGACAGGGAGATTCTGGGTCACTGAGTTTGTTGGTTTTCACATGTTTGAGCAATTTACTTTCTGTAAACATGAGATGCTTAGTAAAATAATTTCAATGTAATTTGCCTAAAATGGCTATTTTCCAACTATGTGAACACTTGTAACATTAAACTCACTCATGTGTAGAAAATTATTGTGAGTGACTAAAGTTAATGCATAAATTAAAAAACAGCATAAAATAAAAGTCAGACAAACATTTATAAATAAAAACGTTCTAAATAAGTTGTGTTGAGTTCTTCATCAACAATGTGATGACATCCCTCTATCTCTCACCTGTCTTTCTATGCTGGTATCTTGTCTGGAGTTGAAAAGTGGAAGATCTTTCGGATAATTTGTGTTAAATGGCCATTTTGCAGCTTTGTAAAGCCTTGTCACATTAAGGTGATAAATGTTAAGAAAGTTTTTTTTCCAATGATGACAGGGTACTGCATAAATACAGCAGCATCAAATAAACTACAAACAATCATTGACAAATATAACTGTAAGTATGGGTGAGAATTGTTGTGTTAAATGTCACCAGTTGTTAAAGTTTTCTTGGCTGCATAATTAACCTGGCTCTAGTTTCAGGCTTTGTCACACCGTGGAATTGAAAATCCGAATAAAAACTGCCTGTTTATATTGCAGTCAAACCGGCCTCTCCAGCAAAAACTCGTTACCAGAATTTCAAGGTAACTGCAGTGAGACATTTTCAGTCATTATCTGAACTTTCTGATATCTGGTGGTGAAAACTGAAAAACATTGAATACAATTTGAGTTCAATGGCCATTATCCAAACCGGCCCCTCCAGGTTTTAAAATAACAATACCTTTTCTGCACTGTTAATGAGTTTTTGGGGAGGGGAAAGAGCGACACACACATACACATACACACACACACACACACACACACACACACACACACACACACACACACACACACACACACACACACAGAGGTTTCTGTCAGGGACGGTCCATTTGGGATATGGTTGGAATATCCCTCTCTCGCCAATTCCCAGTTTACACTGCGACTGACCTTGGACTGTACCATACCTGGGAGGGAGTGTCCAGATGGAGGATGCTGAGAGATGGTTGGATGAGCTGTATTTTGGGTGGACTGGTTACTTTGAGTGACAGGTTCTGGGATATATTAGGACAACATCAGCCTCCATTCTTTCTTTCCATGCGGCTGGTCTGTGAAGGTGAATTTCTGTGTCTCAGTCTCAGTGCCCAGGTGAATTGGAGCTGAATGCAGTGTGTATGAGTGAGAGAGTCCAGTCTGAATCCGCCTCTCTCTGTCCATGTCCTGATCCTTTTCTCCTATTCCCACCCCAATGCCCCTGCTCAGGATCTTTTCTCCATGGGCGAGCTGACAGAGGGAAGATGTTAGAGTGCAGACTGTGTTGGATGGTGAGTAACACATCTTTATTGTTTCTCTCTGCCTTTCTCCCTCCTTCTGCCTCAGTGTCTCTCACTCAATCTCTCTCTCTCTCTCTCAATCTCTTTCTTTCCGACTTTCTCAGTCTTTCTTTTTCTCTTTCTCTTCTTTCTCCATTTTTTCTTTCTCTGCATTCTCTCTCTTTCTTTGTCTACCCCCTCACCTGGCAAGTATTTTTCTCACCCCCACCCCCTGCAAATATTGCCCGCCCTCAGAAAATTCTCCCCCAGGCTAATTATTTGCTCCCATCAATTCGTTGACACTGTAATATTTCCCCGACTGGAAAACATTCCCCCCACCCCGTGAAGACACCACCATAGCTGCAGATCCTTATCTGATATCCCTCTGTTGACTGACGCTTACTGTGAACAGACCGTCATCCCAATACCCCTCATGTGAACAGACCCCCATGTAATTAGACCCCCCACCCTCACCGTGAACAGGACAACATATAAAACCGCAATGAACGGAATGGAGAATCCTCTACCGCTCCCATTTTAAACCTGGAGAATCCCCCCCCCCCCACACCCCCCTACTCCCATTTTAGAGTCATAGAGTCGTACAGCATCGAAATAGACCATTTGGCCCTCCGCATCCATGCCGACCATGATGCCTATCTGTACTAATCCCACCTGCCTGCATCAATTCCATATCCCTCTATGCCTTGCTCATTCAAGTACCTGTCCAGATGCCTCTTAAATGTCGCTACTGTTACTGCCTCCACCACCTCCTCAGGCAGCTCATTCCAGATTCCCACTATTCTTCGTGTGACAAATTTACCCATTTGTTCCTTTTTAAACCTCCTCCCTCTCACCTTAAATCTATGCCTTCTAGTTTTAGTCACCCCGACAATGGGAAACAGGCTGTGGATATCCAGCCTATCTATGCCTCTCATAATTTTGTATACCTCTATCATGCCCCCTCTCAGCCTTCTTCACTCCAGGGAAGACAGGCACAGCCCATTCAATCTCTCTTTTAACTCAAGCCCTCCAACCTAGGCAACATCCTTGTGCCCCTTTTCTGCACCCTCTCTAGCTTAATCAGATATTTCCTGTAGTGCGGCGATCAGAACTGCACACAGTATTCAAAATGTGGCCTAACCAACGTTATGTGCAACTGTAACATGACCTCCCAACTCTCGTACTCAGTGCCCCGGCCGATGAAGGCAAGCATGCCATACGCTTACTTCACCACCCTGTCTACCTGTGTTGCCACTTGCAAGGAACTATGGACTTGCACCCCAAGGTCTTTCTGCTCAACAACTCTCTCCAGGGCCCTGTCATTCACTGCATATGTCCTGCCCTGGTTTCGTTTCCCAAAATGCATCACTTCACTCTTGTGTGCGATAACTTCCATTTGCCACTCCCTTGGCCACTTCCCCAGTTGATCTATATCCTGTTGTAACATCAGAAAACCTACTTCACTGGCCACTATACGACCAATTTTCTGGTCATCTTAAAACTTACCAATCATGCCCTTTACATTCACATCCAAGTCATTAATATAGATGACAAACAACAGAGGACTCAAATCCGATCCCTGCAGCAAACCACTGGTCACCAGCCTCCAATCTGAAAAAGAACGCTCCACTACCACTCTCTGCCTCCTATCAGCAAGCCAATTTTGTACCCAATTTGCTAGCTCACCATGTATCCCATGTGTTTGAATTCCCTGGACCAGCCTACAGTGTGGGACTTTGTCAAAGGTCTTGCTAAAGTTAATGTCGACAACGTCCATTGCCCTGCGCTCGTCAATCCTCTTGGTCACCTCCTCGAAAAACTCCACCAAACTCGTGAGACATGATTTCCCACGTACAAAGCCATGCTGACTGTTCCTAATCACACCATGCCTTTCCAAATGCATATAAATGCTGTCCCTCAGAATCTCTTCCAATAACATTCCCACCACTGATGTAAGGCTCGCTGACCTGTAGTTCCCTGGCTTATCCCTGCTGCGCTCCTTAAATAAAGGCACAACATTAGCTATCCTCCAGTCTTTGGGTACCTCACCCGTGGTTAACGATAAAAGAAAAAGCTCTGCCAGGGCTCCAGCAATCTCCTCCATTGCTTCCCAGAGCATCCTAGGATACAGCTGGTCAGGCCCTGGGGATTGTCCACCTTAGCCAATGTTGTTCCTTTGTTTAAGAAGGGTGGTAAGGATCATCCGGAAATTATAGGCCTGTGAGCCTGACGTCAGTGGTAGGGAAACTATTAGAGAGGATGGTTCGGGATAGGATGTACTCCCATTTGGAAACAAACGAACTTATTCGTGAGAGACAGCATGGTTTTGTAAAGGGGAGGTGGTGTCTTACTAATTTGATTGAGTTTTTTGAGGCAGTGACGAAGATGATTGATGAGGGAAGTGCGGTGGATGTTGTCTATATGGACTTTAGTAAAGCCTTTTACAAGGTCCGCATGGTAGGCTGGTGCAAAAGGTGAAGTCACACGGGATTAGAGGTGAGCTGGCAGGATGGATAGAGAACTGGCTCAGACACAGAAGACAGAGGGTAACAGTGGATGGGTGTTTTTTTCTGAATGGAGGGATGTGACTAGTGGTGTCCCGCAGGGATCAGTGCTGGGACCTTTGCTTTTTGTAGTATATATAAATGATTTGGAGGAAAATGTAGCTGGTCTGATGAGTAAGTTTGCGGATGACACAAAGGTTGGTGGAGTTGCGGATAATGATGAGGATTGTCAGAGGATACAGCAGGATATAGATCGGTTGGAGACTTGGGCGGAGAAATGGCAGATGGAGTTTAATCCGGACAAATGTGAGGTAATGCATTTTGGAAGGACTAATGCAGGTGGGATGTATACAGTAAATGGCAGAACCCTTAGGAGTATTGACAGGCAGAGAGATCTGAGCGTACAGGTCGGCAGGTCACTGAAAGTGGCAACGCAGGTGGATAAGGTAGTCAAGAATGTATACGGCATACTTGCTTTCATCGGTCGGGGCATAGAGTATACAAATTGGTAAATCATGTTGCAGCTACACAGAAATTTAGTTAGGCCACACTTAGAATATTGCGTGCAATTCTGGTCGTCACACTACCAGAAGGACGTGGGGGCTTTGGAGAGGTTTACCAAGATGTTGCCTGTTCTGGTGGGTATTAGCTATGAGGAGAGGTTGGAAAAACTCGGATTGTTTTCACTGGAAGGACGGAGGTGGAGGGGTGACACGATAGAGATTTACAAAGTTAAGAGAGGCATGGACAGAGTGGATAGTCAGAAGATTTTTTCCCAGGGTGGAAGAGTCAGTTACTAGGGGACATAGGTTCAAGGTGCGAGGGGCAAAGTTTAGAGGGGATGTCCTAGGCAAGTTTTTTGCACAGAGTGTGGTGAGTGCCTGGAACTTGCTGCCAGGGGAGGTGGTGGAAGCAGATACGATAGCGAAGTTTAAGAGACATCTTGACAAATATATGAATAGGAAGGGAATAGAGGGATATGGGCCCCGGAAGTGCAGAAGGTGTTAGCTTAGGCAGGTTTCAAGATTGGCGAAGGCTTGGAGGGCCTAATGGCCTGTTCCTGTGCTGTACTCTTCTTTTTTCTTGTTCTTAAAGCGCTTCAAAGCCTCCAACACCTCCTCCTTTGTAATGTTGATATGCTCCAGGATATCCTTTGATCTCACTAGCTTCCATGACCTTCTCCACGCTAAATATGGACGAGAAATGTTCATTTCAGATCTCGCCCATTTCCCGTGGCTCCACGCATTGATTGCCACACTGATTCTTGAGATGACCTACTCTCTCCCTCGCTATCCTTTTACTATGAACATACTTATAGAATCTTTTAGGATTCGCTTTTATCTTATCTGCCAGGGAAATCTCATGGCCCTTTTTCGTCCTCCTAATTTCCTTCTTAAGTGTAGTCCTACATCCCCTATACTCGTCGAGGGACTGGCTTGATCCCAGCTGCCTATACCTGACATATGTCTCCTTCTTTGTCCGAAACAGACCCTCAATATCCCTCATCAACTAAGTTTCTCTAAACTTGCCAGGCTCGCCCTTCCATGCAACAGAACATGCCGGCACTGAATTCCTCCGATCTCACTTTTAAAAGCCTCCCACTTGCCAGACGTCCCTTTGTACATGTAAACTGCCTCTCCCATTCAACTTTTGAGAGTTCCTGCCTGATGCCATCGAAATTAGCCTTACCCCAATTTAGGAATTCAACCTGAGGACCAGTCCTTTCCTTTTCCTTAACTATCTTGAAGCTGATAGAGTTATGGTCACTGATACCAAAGTCCTCCCCCACTGACACATCAACCACCTGCCCATCCGTATTTCCTAAGAGGAGTTCGAGTGTAGCTCCTGCAGAAAACTATCCTGGACACACTTAACAAATTCTTCCCCATCTGATCCCTGAGCACTAAGGCAGTCCCAGTCAATATTAGAGAAGTTAAAATCACCTACAATTACGACCCTATAATTCCTACACCGATCTCTGATTGCCCTAAATATATGCTCCTCCAATTCCCTCTGACTATTGTGGAGCCGATAGTACAATCCCATCAAAGTGATCACCCCTTTATTGTTGCTAAGTTCTACCCATATGGCCTCGCTGGACATTGCCCCAGGGATATCCTCGCTGAGTACTGCCGTGATGTCCACCCGAATCAATGGTGAAACTCGCCCTCCTCTCTTACCTCACCTCTGTCACGCCAGAAAGATGGGTATCCCGAAACATCGAGCTGCCAGTCCTGCCAATCCATCAAGAACGATTCTGTAATAGCTATAATATCACAATCCAAAGTACCGATGCATGCTCTGAATTCATCTGCCTTACCTGCAAGACATCGTGCAGTAACGTAAATGCAGTTTAGCCTACCAGACCTTCCACACTCCCTCTTCTGTCCCCGCCCGGCCTGCCTATTGGACTTGCTTGCTTTAACCTCTGCATTTGCCTCAATTATCTCATTGGAGAGACTACTACATTGGGTCCCACCCCCCCTGCATGATGAGTTTCATCCCTCCCGAGTAGAAAAGGCAAACCTCCCCGGAAGGGTTCTGATCCACCTGCTGTTTGGATGTAACCCGCCCTTCTTGTACAGGTCAACTCTGCACCAGAAGAGATCCCAATGATCCAACTAGCTGAAACTCTTCCTCTGTCTCTGTCTCACTGCAGTGACTGCTCCCCCTCTCACCATCTCCATCTGCTGGAGTTTCTGTCTCACTGCAGTTACTGCCCACTCTCACCATCTCTCTCTGCTAGTGTCCCTGTCTCACTGCAGTTACTGTTCCCCTCGCACCATCTCCATTTGCTGGTGTCCTTGTCTCACTGCACTTACTGGGCCCCTCTCCCCATCTTCCTCTGCTGGTGTTCCTGTCTCACTGCAGTTAACGTCCCCCTCGCACCATCTCCGTCTGCTGGTGTCTCTGTCTCACTGCAGTTAATGTGTTCTCTCAGCATCTCCATCTGCTGGTGTCCCTGTCACACTGCGGTTATTGCCCCCTCTCAGCATCTGTATCTGCTGGTGTACCTGTCTCACTGCAGTTACTGTCCCCCACGCAACATCTCCATCTGCTGGTGCCCCTGTCTCACTACAGTTACGGCCCCCTCTCACCATTACAGTGTTTGAAATCCTTCAGCTCTTTCTATGATTTGATTCATTTAACAATGAGATTGAGACGGTATTTGACCGCCTTCTTCAGCTCCTGTCTGAATTTAGTTTGTGTCACAGTGTAAATACATGTGTTGGTGCAGGAACTGAGACGCTGCAGCAACTTTGATGTGTGATATGTGATAAGGATAGGGTCAGTGTCGGAGGAATAATCCTGAATGCTTGCGATTCGCCTATAAAGGATAACCACAACCCGGGTCATACATAACAGAATAAAACTGCCCGATATACTGAAGAGTAAAGTAATTGATTTCTTGTGATTCTCCATCTTTGGTTCCTTCTGATTTTCTCCATTGCTGAGGCGCCGGAATTCCCTGCGGACTTGACTGGAGAATTGGACGGCACACTGGTGCAGTGGTTAGCACCGCAGCCTCAGAGCTCCAGTGGCCCGGGTTCAATTCTGGGTGCTGCCTGTGTGGAGTTTGCAAGTTCTCCCTGTGTCTGCTTGGGTTTACGCCGGGTACTCCTGTTTCCTCCCACCACAAAAGACTTGCATGTTGATAGGTAAATTGGGCATTATAAATTGCCCCTAGGTATGTGGTAGGGGAATATCGGGACAGGTGGGGATGTGGTAGAAATATGGGATTAGTGTAGGATTAGTATAAATGGATGGTTGATGGTAGGCACAGACTCGGTGGGCCGAAGGGCCTGTTTCAGTTCTGTATCTCTAAATATAAAAAATATAATATAAAATCTGTCTGACAGTCAGAACATTGAGCAGTAAGATCACAAAGTCTGGGCCACAAGGGGTTAAAATTCAACTGCCCCCCATATGGGGGAGGTATCGAAGCTCAGTTTATTAACACAACACATGGGAACATTATCAATAATGTAAATTGTTCTAATGTAAAGTACCAGGTGAGAGACTCTAAACAGCCCAGCACACTCACTGTTCCTGCAACCACAGCCGCCGTTTTCTCGCTGCAATATTTTGTTCTCACTTTCTCACAACAAATGGCCACAGATCGATCAAAGGTGAGCCAGCCAGAAACAACTGTGGCTGCAGAAAGCAGAACGGCAATGAGAGAACACACAGGAGTAATTCTCAGGAATGAATCTGGGAAATAAATTGAAACAATTCAAGTCAATATGGGTTCAGTGACAACGATCAGGAGATCAGACACTGCCATTCCCACCAGGTCGACGGTGACACTTTTCGCGAGACCGAACTTTCCTCGGGACAATCTCACAATCGCCACCAATCTAACTGGAAGAGAGAGAAAAGGAAGCAGAGGAATTACTGATCAGAACTGGAGACAAATCAGCAGTTTGACAGGATCTGGGCTGAAATTTCCAGCTTTGTTGCTGCATCGGGCAGTGAAACTGGTTCATTGACCTGGGCAGTGCTTTGTCACAGTGAAATGTTTGAAAACACAATTATTAATAATGAATTGGGAAATTGATACAGGAAGTGAATAAAGTGAGCACCGGATCTACTGGAAGTACTGAGTGAGGATGCAGTGCCAGTGGGGAAATGAGAAGGGATTTTACAGAGATGGAATCCAATGGGTTAATTGGGAATTTGTCTCCAGACTGTTGGTTGGTAAGGTTTGTGGAGAGCGGGTTAGCTGGTTTGTTACTCCGGGTTCAGGGAACTGACAGAGACTATTACCAAATGGGAAATGACTGAAAACTGCAGAGCTGAGTTTGACTCTCAGCCATGATCTAGAATGGCGGAGCAGGCTCGCAGTGCTGAATGGCCTGCTCCTGCTCCGATGTTCCTGTATCCCGATCAGGTTGGACGAGGAAGCTGGAGGTGGAGCCAGTGCGTGAGATTGGGAAGGAGAGATGGCAAAGGACATGTTGGAACAGTAGGGGACACTGCAGCAGATGGCTTGGGAAAGAGGATAAAGCGAAGCAATGGATGAGGAGACTGAGGATTCAATACACTGAAAGGAGAGGCTGAGATTCACAGAGAGAGACTGCAGCAGAGTGTTAGAGGAAATCTAATCTGTAGATCCCAGTCAGTCAACTCAGCTAATACATTCAAACAAGAATCCCTGTGGTTACTGGTGTTGGAGAACAGTTCATTGTTTATACAATATAGTCGATATATTTAGTTTGTACAGGCAATTAAATATAAACTTAAATATATTTCTGATGTCAGCCTCGCTCTTTATTGAATTCAGCAGTCACAGAGATTTTAAAGTGCAGTATTTAAAAAATGAATTACCATCAGTGATGAACTGATTCTGTTGTTTATTCAGTCACTAAGTAAGGATTATGAACTTTCTCCAAAACAAAATGAGGACCTGACAGAAATCAACACAGAGGATCAAGTCCAACATGAAAATGAGCACAATCTGACAACAGACAACTTCAACTCCCAGTTTCTCTCACTAATTGTTCTGGACATTCCAGCACTTTATGACAGTGAATTATTCACACTGCAGTTTTTCTCTTTCTCTTTCTCTTTACTTCTGCTTATCTCTTTCCGTCGGTTTCGTTCTCCCTGCTCCTTTTCTCCTCCCCCATCTCTCTGGAGTATTCACACTCTGCAAACTGTTATAAAATGCTGCTTTTCACATATGATTTATTCCTAACATTCGGTGCATGTGTTCTGTTCACCAGCACCAGGTTCAATGATTTTATTTTCAAAGTCAGTTTGTTCAACTGTGAAACCTCTGTGAATGATTTAAATTACCTACAGAACACTCAAGTCACCACCTGTCCACCTACACTCTTCACTTCAGGAAGGTTCCAGATTCAATTTGCATTCTGTGCTATGTTAGTTAATCTCAGCTGGCATGGTGGTGGGATTGCCATAATTGGCCTCACCTACTCTTTAATTAGGGTGAGCAAAATGATCATGGCCCTTGCTCCTGATTGCTATTTAGTAACATCCATGTGTTTGTATGACACGTGTTTGGTGTCAGTTGGGTTGGTGATCTTTGTCTTGCTTCTCCCCTCTGCTCTCAGTGTGGTCAGTTAGGCTGCGAGCATTCACTGTCCTGGCTCAAACGAAAATGGCTGCTTTGGAGAAGTGCCTCAAAGCTACAGGTACATGGAACCGTGCCACAGAAGGAGTTAATCCTTTCTTTGAGTGGAGGGAGGAAAATGGGCAGGAATGGAAGAGAAATAATCTATTATCAAAGTGTTGAAATGGATTTCTTCTACTTTTGAAAATGACTTCCCTACAGTAGACGTTTGTATGACAATTAAAAGTCACCTTCAGGTTACTGGTACAGGTAGAATAATCGTGAGAAACAGCTGGCATCATGTTGGGATTGTCCTCCTCCTCGCGCCCCCTCACAACCCACCCTGACCCCACCACCAAGCGCTCGCTGCTCTCCATCCACACATGACTCGCCTAAAGGTAATGCACCTCCAGTTTTGTTGGAATCATACAGAGCAGCAAGAGGACATTCGGCCCATCGGAACATTGCCAGCTTTTTGAGAGAAATAGCCAATTGGTCTAATTCCCTGTTCTTTCCCCGTAGACCTGCAGAGTTTTCCTTTTCAAGCGTACAGCCAATTCCCCTTCAAATGTTATGACTGAATCGGCTCCCGCCAATCTTGGACAGTAGATTCCAGATCATAACCTGCAACGTTTATTCAAAAAATGCTAATTCTCCTTCATGCCCACTGCAACCCGGCCCCAAAACCCCAGAATTTTTGCCAATTAACTTACATCTGTGCCATCTGTTTCGCATCATTAGTTACTCCATCAAAACACACCAAAGAAGAACAATCCTAGCCTCTCCAGTCAAACTACTTTGTAAGATATTTAAATTGACACACTAACATGCGAGATATTCCAATACATATTGATATCTCGGCGGCAAAAGAGGTAATTTCCACTCAATCCCTCATGTTTGCTTTTGGCTATTGTATCAAAACTCTTGGTCATATTGAATGTCATTATCTAGTAAAACATAGGGTTCTCTAACTGAACATTGGCACAGGTGCTCTGTCAAATGCAATCGGGGATGAAAGGTGAAATATTCCATCAACTTCACAGCATATAACTGTTCAAGTATATTTCATTTCTTTGCTACCAATGTTTATATTTAAATGCAATAAGTTTTGGTCCTGCACATTGTGCAGCTGACCTCACAATGGTCTGGCTATGACAGCATAAACCAGTAACCATGTCAACACAGTTTATATCTAAGGATAGCTGTGAAGTGCCTCCATATCATCCAGAGTCAACGTGTGGAAACATCGTCGACTTCAGTGCTGCTTTATTTAAGCGTCCATCACTTTTTTATCGGAATAGTTGTTGGTGTGATTTGCACTGGCACCCATTTTAACATTGTACCATTTCCTTTGTATCGTTTCTCCTCAGCCTTCCTTCCAAAATGCATCATTTTACATTTCTCAGCAGTGAGGTTAACCTGCCATGTGTATGACCATTTCACCCGACTGCTTCTATCCTCCTGAAGTCTACTACTGTTCCGTTCCCTGTTTATTACATTGCAGATGGCACAATGTTGAAGTTATGCCCTGTAAACCCAAGTCCAAGTCATTAATATATATCAAAAAGATCAGTGGTCCTAATTCAAAGCCCTGGGAAATACCCCTGTACCACAATGTGCTCTGTATACAGTGAGTACAAAGGCAGGGAGGGTATGCTGAACATTTATAAAGCTCTGGTTAGGCCCCAACTGGAGGATTGTGTCCAGTTCCGGTCACCACACTTTAGGAAAGAGGTGAGGGTCCTTGAGAGGGTGCAGGGATTTACCAGAATGGTTTCAGGGATGAGGGATTTTAGTTACAAGGTTAGGTTGATAAAGTTGGGTTTGGTCTCCTGAGCAGAAAGCAGATTGAGGGGAGATTGAATAGAAGTGTATAATATTCTGTCAGGCAAAGATACCGTCCTCCAGTCTGAACAAACCATTCACCATTACTCTCGGTGTTCTGTCCCTAAGCCAATGTTGTATCCACTCTGTCCCTGTCCCGTTCATTCCATGAGCATTCATTTTGCGAATATGAGGCACCATTATAACGTCCCCATGAGGTTATTGATCCCAGAGCACAGAAAAACACACACACACATAAAAGACACACAGACAGGCAATAAGCAACTGCAACAAGAGATAATCCAACAAACTTCCCTTGGCATTCAAAGCATTATCCCACCGCTGAATCGCCCAGCATCAACATCCTGGGGAAACATTGACCAGGAACTGAACTGAAGAAATCACATCAAAACTGTGGCTACAAGTGACACGCCCCCTGACTCCCCAAAGAATTTACACCTGCTACAAGATACAAATCAGGTGTGTGATGGTATCTCTCGACTTGATTGGATGAATGCAGCACCTACAACGCTCCATATAAACTGGAGGGAGCTCCCCCTCTACATATAAAATGGAGGGATATACCCCTCTACGTATAAAATGAAGGGAGATACTCCTCTAAGCATAAAATGGAGGGATCTCCCCCTCTTGTATAAAGTGGAGGGAGACACCTCTCTACGTATAAAATGGAGTGATATACCTCTATACATATAAGTTGGAGGGAGATGCCCTTCTGTGTATAATTTGGAGGGAGATACACCTCTACATATAACGTTGAGGGATGTGCCCTTCTGTGTATAAAATGGAGGGAGATCCCTGTCTATATAACAAATGGAGGGAGCTCCCTCTCTGTATACAAAATGTTGGGAGTGCCACCTGTACAATTAAAATGGAGGGAATCCCATTTAAAAAAAAAATCTTTTTAACCATTTTTATACCAGAGACAGAGCCGAGTATAATATGTACACCCTGTCTATGTATAAAGAGGAGGGATTCCCCTCTATATGCATAAAAAGGAGGGAGCACCCTCTCTATGTATAAAGTGGAGGGAACTCTCTCTCTCTCTGTATAAAGTGGGGGGAGCTCCGTCTCTCTGTATCAAGGGGAGGGAGCTCCCTCTCTATGTATAAAATGCAGTGAGCTCCCTCTCTATGTATAAAGTGGAGGCAGCACCCTCTCCATGTATAACGTGGAGGGAGCACCCTCTCGAAATATAAAGTGGAAGGAGCTCTGTCTCAATGTATAAAGTCGATGGAGCTCTGTCTCTGTGTGTAAAGTGAAGGGAGCTCCCCCTCTATGCATTAAGTGGATGGAGCACCCTCTCTCTAAATAAAGTGGAGGGAGCTCTGTCTCTATGTTTAAATTGGAGGAAGCTCCCTCTCTATGTATAAAGTGGAGGGAGCTCCCGCTCTCTGTATAAACAGGAGGGAGCTCCATCTTTCTGTATAAAGTGGAGGGAGCTCCCCCTCTATGTATAAAGTGGAGGGAGGTCCCTCTCTTTGTATAAATTGGAGGGAGCTCCCTCTCTGCGTAGAAAGTGGAGGGAGCTCTCTCTCTATGTATAAAGCGCAGGAAGGTCCCTCTCTATGAATAAAGTGGAGGGAGCTTGCTCTCTATATATAAAGTGGATGGAGCTCTGACTACTTACAAAGTGGAGGGAGCTCTCTCTCTGTGTATAAAGTGGAGGGAGCTGAATCTCTACTTACAAATGGGAGGGAGCTCCCTCTCGATATATGAAGTGGAGCGAGCTCCCTCTCTCTGTATATAAAGTGGAGGGAGCTCCTTCTCTACGTAGGAAGTGGAGGGAGCTTCCTCTCTATGTATAAAGTGGAGGGAGCTCCCTCTCTATGTATAAATTGGAGGGAGCTCCCTGTCTGTTCATAAAGTGGAGGGAGCTCACTCACTATGTGTAAAGTGGAGGGAGTTCCCTCTCTATGAAAACGATGAGGGAGCTCCTGGAGTGTCAGATTAACCCGGGTCACTCACTGTGCCCGGCTCAGCCTCAAGACTCACCTGCTTCAGTCACTGAGACGCTCATCTATCACTTGCATTAATGTAAGCAGATGCCGGGTTTGGGAGCAGGACAGGCACACGGGATTAGGACGACTGCTCATGTGGAGGATAAGCATCAGTAATCCCTCAGAGAATCAGAACAGACGAGCAAGACTCAGAAAAGGAAACTTGTGTTGAATTTGTGAGCCTTGTATTGTGGAATGTTTTGGTGTTGGGTGAGCATGTTAGCCAGTGAAATCTTGCCCCAGTGGGATGGATCGATATTATATGACTTTATTACAACAGTAATGTGCCGTGTGTACTTTAAATATGGACTGCAATGACTGAAATAACAATGTAACTGATCAATTTTCAGCTGAATACTATGACGACAGTTAGAGTCATGGAGTCATAGTATTAGACAGCACAGAAATAGGCCCGTCGGCCCATCGTGTCAGTGCTGGCCATCCACCAGCTACCTATTCTAGTCCCATTTTACAGCACTTGGCCCGTCGCCTTGTATGTAATTGCATTTCAAGTGCTCATCTAAATACTTCTTAACTGTTTTGATGGTTCCTGCCTCTACCACCTCTTCAGGCAGTGTGTTGCAGTTGCCAATCACCCTCTGGGTGAAGAATATTTTCCTCAAATCCCCTCTAAACCTCCTAACCCTTACCTTAAATCTATGCCCACCTTTTATTGACCCCTCTGCTAAGGGAAAACGTTTGTTCCTATCTAATCTATCACGTCCCCTCATAATTTTGTACACCTCAATCAGGCCTCCCCTCAGACTTCTCTGCTCTAAGGAAAACAACCCTAGCCTATCCAGTCTCTCTTCATAGCTGAAATGCTCCAGCCCAGGCAGCATCCTGGTGAATCTCCTCTGCTCCCTCTCCAGTGCAGTCACATCCTTCCTATAGTGTGGTGCCCAGAACTGTACACAGTACTCCAGCTGTTTTATACAGCTCCATCATAACTTCCCTGCTCTTATATTCTATGCCACGGCTAATAAAGGCAAGTATCCTATACGCCTTCCTAACCACCCTATCTATCTTTGCTGCTGCGTTCAGTGATCTATAGACAAGTACACCAAGGTCCCTCTGACCCTCTGTACTTCCGAGGGTCCTATTATCCATTGTTTATTCCCTTGCCTTGTTAGTCCTCCCAAAGTGCATCACCTCACAATTATCAGGATTGAATACCATTTGCCACTGCTCTGCCCATCCAACCAGCCCATCTATATCGTTCTGCAATCTAAAGCTTTCCTCCTCACTATTTACGACACCACCAATTTTCGTGTCATCTGCAAACTTAATGATCATGCCTCCTATATTCACATCTAAATCATTAATGTACACTATTAACAGCAAGGGTCCCAGCACCGATCCCTGCAGTACAACACTGCTCAGTTATACCTGCTAACCTGTGAGACTGTACATCAGACACAATGTGATGAAGTCAAAGTGGACTTTGTTGAATTTGCTAACTTGATCTTTGTGGGAACACAAGTGTTAAGTAGTTAAAATATTAAATGGTCAGTTCACTTGTACAAATAAACACTCAACAGAAATGGGTCTGGAATGTCCTATGTGCTGCACTCCTAGGACAAGTTATGGACAGTAAATTACCAAAGACCTGGAATTACAAGAAGGCAGGATATGGATAATAAAAAGGAGTCTTTTAATGACAAGAAATAAGGTATGGGTGAGGCTTGGAATGTAGAAGCAAATGCAATGTGTGTGTGGGGTGATCCAGGCAGTAAAGAAAAAGATCACACACAGTGATTGATCATGCAGGGAAAGACCCTAACACTGAGCCCAGTGACACGGTGCACGAGGGGAGAGTAAGGGTCAGTCCCGGATATAAGGGGGGTCTCTTTCCTTTATCTGACACTGCAGTCCGGATAGCCAGGCCAGCTATTGGAAGAGGATCCCTCCTGGTCATCGATCAGTGGGAACTTGGTGATATTAAAGACACAGACAAGGTGAGAGCCTGTGGGGATCATTTGCAGCATTGATTTTTCCAGGAATATTCACTCGGATTTTAGTGTTATTTTACTGGGATTCTATGTAACCTAACCAAAGTGTAATCTTTAATCTTGTAGTGCATGTGTAATGTTTACTTTCTGAAATCCACACAGAGTAAAGCTTAAGGTACTCCAACAAACTCAAGAGTGTTGGCATTTATTATCTTATCGGGTCGAATCTGCTGTTCAGTTGGACTAGACTTGTGAATAATTGTTTTGAAGTTGTTTGTCCTAACGTACAAGTGTAAATTGATTTGCAGCATCCCATCATGTAACATACTTTGCTGTCTATATTGTCCGAATACAAACATAAAATAGCCACAAATGTTGCTGTTCATTTCGGGGCAGAAAGGTGAAGTGTTTATTTTGTCTGTGATTTAACTCAACCCCTAATGATAACCCGGTCAGAACACAAAACCTAGGCAGATGCCACCCAACAGAAAATCAGAACAGACCAGCCAGACTCAGAAAAGGAAACTTGTGTTAAATTTGTGATCCTCGCATTTTGGAATGTTTTAGTGTTTGAGTAAATTTTTAATATTTACTGATGATTTCAAACTTGGGAGGAGATGCAAAGAGTGAGGATGATACCAATCGACTGCAACAGGACAGAGATAGTTGAGCAGAATGGGCAGGCAACTGGCAGTTGGAATTTAATACTGGGAGATGTGAGGTACTGTATTTTGGCAGAAGTGATTGGGAGAGACAATATAGACTTAATGGGACAGTTCTAGAGAGTGTGCAGGGACAGAGGGACCTGGGGGGTACAAGTAAATACATCTTTGAAGGTGGCAGGACATATTGAGGATGTATTCAGTAAAGCCAATGGGATCCTGGGCTTCATAAATAGAGGTGTTGAGCACAAACTCACGGAAGTTATGCTGAACCTTTACAAAGCTCTGGTTAGGCCACAACAAGAATATAGCACCCAGTTCTGGTCACCACACATTAGGAAGGATGTGAGGGTCCTTCAGGGGATCAGAGAAGATGGTAGTTTCAGGGAGGGGAGGGTTAAGCAAAGTGGACTTGAAACAGCTACCTGAAGGTAAATGAATGTCAGAGCAGTGAGAGTTAGTTAGGGTTGAGAACAAATATTTTCACACAAATACAAACAGGGCGAGACTCCCAAATCTAGAGCCCTTTGGATGTCAAGGATCAAACCGGGTGGGATAAGGCACAACAGGGAAGCTTATGTCAGATACCGAGAGCGCAATACCACAGAATGCCGAGAGGAGTGAAAAAAGTGCAGGGGTGAAATTAAAAAGCAAATTAGGAAAGCAAAGAGATAGTCAGAAAATAATATTCCCAAGTGAAATCAAGGAAAACACACAGATGGTTGATAAATACATGAAGAACAAGAGGATAACTAAGGATAGAGTATTAGGGATCAAAAAGGGAATGTGGGATTTGTGGGCACGGTTCCCCTTAAAATCACAACAACTTTGATCAAATCACCTTGATCCTCCTTAATTCCAGGGAATACATCCCTAGTTTGTGTAATATCACCACGTAATTTAACCCTTGGAGTCCAGTTATCATACTGGTAAATCTACACTGCACTCAAATGGACATGGAACCCCCCACCCCCCACCCCCAAGTCTCTTTGGACGTCCAGTGTTTGTAGTTTTTCACCATTTATAAAATACTCTGTTCTACTCTTTTATACTGACATTGAAATCTATCTACCACAGTTTTGTCCATTTGTTTAAGACATTAATATCTCTTTGTAATTTGATGCCTCCAGCTACACTGCTTACAATGCTGCCTATTTTTGTGTCATTGGCAAACTTGGGTATGTGGCATTCTACCCCAGCATCTTAAATCGTTAATAAATACAGCAAAACTGAGACACACACGGACTTTGCACTCGTAGACAGGAGTGAATCAGTCCATCCTAGAGGTTTTTTAATCCCAGATTTATGTTTTTCTTTTAAGAAAATAACAGAATTCAAATGCACAACAGCCCAGTGTGGGATTTGAACTCCTGGATTTTCAATCATCAGCTCAGGCCTTCAAATTAAAACCCACAAAAAGAGATTCATTTTCCTACTGCTGTTGTCTGACCATCTCGGGTTTTGTATGTTGTTCCCTTCTCCTCTTCTTCCATGTGTATGAAATCTTTGAAGTTTGTCAGACATTGACAAACTACTTCATGTGGTGTTCTATAAATACCTTCAATTCTGTGTATCTGCAAGGGACACAATTAAAATTCTCACCTTATTGCATCAACCAAAAGCTGCAGGTCCATTCAAACATCCCTATTTCCTGTCTCTGCAAAGATAGCTCACACTTCCACAATGCAGGAATGTCTGAATGGAAACAGCTTTTGACACATTTCCCAACACGTTTACTAACACTTTTCAGGATGAAACTAAATTCAACTGACAAGATTCCAAGCCCCAAATTGAATCTTTCAGATATAAAAAGTGACACAAATGCAATCCCAGATCACTCTGTCCTGGCACACATTTTAACATTGTACAATTTCCTTAATGTCACGTCTCCTCAGCCTTCCTTCCAAAATGCATCATTTTACATTTCTCAGCATTGAAGTTAACCTGCCATGTGTCTGACCATTTCACCAGACTGCCTCTATCCTCCTGAAGTCTACTACTATTCCCTTCCCTGTTTATTGCATTGCAGATGGCACAATGTTGAAGTTGTGCCCTGTAAGCTCAAGTCCAAGTCATTAATATATAACAAAAAGATCAGTGGTCCCAATCCAAACCCCTGGGGAATATCGCAGTCCCACAATGTACACTGTATACAGTGAGTTAAAAAGCAGGGAGGTTATGCTGAACATTTAGAAAGCTCTAATTAGGCCCCAACTGGAGAATTGTGTCCAGTTCTGGTCACCACACTTTAGGAAGGAGGTGCGGGTCCTTGAGAGGGTGCAGAGGAGATTTACCAGAATGGTTCCGGAGATGAGGGATTTTAGCTACATAGTAAGGTTGGAAAAGCTGGGTTTTGTCTCCTTATAACAAAGCAGATTGAGGGGAGATTGAATAGAAGTGTATAAGATTATGTCAGGCATAGGTACCGTCCTCCAGTCTGAACCAACCATTCAGCACTACTCTCTGTGTTCTGTCCCTTATCCAATGTCGTGTCTACTCTGTCCCTGTCCCGTTCATTCCATGAGCATTCATTTTGCTGACTGGTCAATTATGAGGCACCATTATGACGTCCCCATGGGAAAATTGGTACCAGAGCACAGAAGAACACAGACATATAAAAAGAAACACACAGACAGGCAATGAGCATCTGCAGCAAGAGAGAATCCAAACACCGCCCCTTGGCCTTCAAAGCATTATCCCATCGCTGAATCCCCCAGAATCAACATCCTGGGGAGACATTGACCAGGAACTGAACTGAAAAAATCACATCAATACTGTGGATACAAGTGACTCTCCCCCTGATTCCCCAAAGCCTTTCCACCACCTGCAAGACACGCGTCAGGTGTGTAATGGTGTCTCTCCACTTGCCGAGATGAATGCAGCACCAGATGCTCGACACCATTTAGGACAAAGCAACCCACTTGATTGGCACCCCATCCACCTCTTTAAACTTTGATCAGATCACCCCTTAACCTTCTAAATTCCAGGGATACAGAGTAAAGCTCCATCTACAATGTCCCATCAAATGCTGCCAAGGTATTAGTGAGCTATTGAGCAAATCTCTGTCTTCTATGTTCTATCAGACACTCCCAGGGCAGGTACAGTGTGGGATTAGATACAGAGTAAAGCTGACTCTATATGTGCCTCTCTTTCTATTCCTCCATCCAGATGGAGAGAGTAACAGTCAGAGAGACAGGGATAGATATAGAGAGAGTATAACAGAGAGAGGGAAGGATAGCAATGGGGAGACAGTAGCAGTGGGAAAGGGGAAAAGATTGGGATGGAGCGTGTCGGTCAGTGTTCCTGCAAATCTGTGTGCAGCAGACTGTAAGGTATGACACAGCGGGAGATTGGGATAGAGAGAGTAGAGAGTGACATAGAGATAGAGAGAGAAGAGGAATTTGATAAACATGGAGATAGTAGCAGAAAGGGGAACTAGTGATTGTGTGAGTAAGAGAGAGGGGAAGACGGAGATGGAGAGAGATTACCAGTAAGAGTCGCTCTCCACTTCTCTCTCCACGCCTTTCTCTCCCTTTCTCACTGTTACCCTCTCGTCATCTATATTTTTCTTCTCTCCTGATATTTTACACTCTATGCCTATTTCTTGCACGTCTGTGTATCCAGGATTACATCAAACTATGATTATATTTGACATTTGCCCTTTCGATCTAACCTAACAACGTGACCGTCTCCAACATTATCTCTGTGTCTGTGAACAGAGGAGTGAATGTTCACTGATTCCTGAGGCTGACAGGACAGGTGTGATAAGCTGGTTAGGAAGGGATAAGGGAGACTTTCAGTTCCCGACCAGCGGAAATAAACTCTCAGTGTCGACCCTATCCAGTCCCTTTAGAATCTGATATGATTCAATGCGATCACCGCTCATTCTTCTAAACTCCAGAGAATACAGGTCCAATTTACTCAGCCTCTCATCACAGGACAATGACAGAGAAACTAAACAAATACTTTGTGTCTGTCTTCACAGAGGAAAATACGAAAAACCTCCCAGAAATAATGGAGAATCAAGGATCTAGTGTAAATGACGAACTGAAAAATATAAATATCAGTAAAAAGAAGTACTAGACTAATGAATGGGACTTAAAGTAAATAAATCCCCTGGACCTGATGATCTACATCCCAGAGTGTTGAAAGAGGTGGCTGTAGAGATAGTTGATGCATTGCTGGTGTCATCCTTGAAAATTCGATAGACTCTGGAATGGTTCCTGCAGATTGGAAGGGAGCAAATGTAACCCCACTATTTACAAAAGGAGGGAGAGAGAAAATAGGGTACTACGGACCTTTTCGTCTAACATCAGTCAAAGGGAAAATGCTCGAATCAATAATAAAAGATGTGATTACCGGACACTTGCAAAATAATGGTCGGATTGGGCAGAGTAAACATGGATTAATGAAAGGGAAATCATCCTTAACAAAGCTGTTGGAGTGTTTTGAGGATTAGCTGGCGAAATAAATAAGGGGGAACCGGTGGATGTGGTAGATATAGATTTTCAAAAAGCTTTTGTTAAGGTCCCACACAAGAGATTAGTAATCAAAATTAGAGCACATGGGAGTGGGGGGTATATACTGGCATGGATTGAGAACTGGCTAATTGACAGGAAACAGAGGGTAGGACTAAATGGGTCATTTTCAGGTTGGCAAGATGTGGCTAGTGGGGCATTGCAAAGAGAGAGCAAAAGAGATTGAGAGAGGGGAGAGAATCACAGACAGAGGCAGAGATAGAGAGAGACAGTGATAGAGGAAGAGACAGAGACAAACAGAGAGACAGAGAGAGAGAGCAAAAGGGAGAGAGATGGAGAGACAGAGAGAGAGGGAGAGTTGGCGTTAGAGAGACACAGAGTAATGTACAGAGGCAAAGAAAGAGAGAGGGAGAGACAGAGAGAGAGAGACAGAAACAGAGAGGGAGGGAGGGAGATAGAGAGAAACAGATAGGGAGAGTCAGAGAGAGAAAGAGAGAGAGAGATAGACAGAGAAGGAAGGAGAGTGAGACAAAGAGAGGGAGTGTGTGAGAGATGGAGAGACCAGTGAGAATTAAAGAAGGAAAGGACTGGAGGACTGCTAACGTTGTACCATTGATTAAAAAGGGAGAAAGGGATAGACAGTAATACCGCCACTCAGCCTAACCTCAGTGGAGGGCAAATGATTGGGATAAATTCTGAGAAACATTAGTAATGGTCATTTAGAAAGATGCAGATTAATCAAGCATAGTCAGCATGGATTTGTTAAGTGAAGATCGTGTCAGACTAGCTTGACTGTATTTTTTGTGTGGGTAACTAGGAGGGTCGATGAGGGGCGCAGCTCATCACCACATTCTCAGGGAAATCAGACAATAAATGCTGGTCTTGTCAGTGATGCCCAGATCCCAGGAATTAATTTAATACAGTGTCAGCGCCTGTATACATAAGGTTCACAATGGGTACAAGGGACTGATTCACTCCTTTCTGATTCTGTGTGTCTCAGTGTCTCCATGTCTGTGTCTCTGTCACGTTTAAAGCACTAACAGTACATTAGTGAGGAATCAGTCTCTGAAATAAATGTCCCAGTGCTGTGGTAACATAAAATGGCCACCGTGAACAAACCTAAAATGGCTGACTGTTGTTTGTAGATTTCTAAAGATGTTCTGAGAGAAGAGGGAGAGAGAGAGACAGACAGACGGAAAGAGAAACAAAGAGGGAGACATAAACCGAGACGGTGACCCAGACACAGAGATTGATAGCAGGATATTTGTCAGAGGACATTGGAAGAGGAGGAGGCCATTTGGCCCCTCAACCCTGTTCTGTCATTCAAAACGATCATGGCTGATCTGCGATCGAACTCCATATACCCGTGTTGGCCCTATATCTCTTCATACCTTTAACAAAAAAAATCTAAAAATTAACAATTGTATCAGCAGTAATTGCTGCTTGTGGAAGAGAGTTTCAAACTGATACCACACCTGGCGTGTTGAAGTGTTTCTTCATTTCACTCCTGAATGGTTTTAGACTATGTTTATATTTTTAGAATATGCCCACAAGTTCTAGACTCCGCAGCCAGTGCGAATTGTTACTCTCTGTTTCACAAAGAGTCCTTGAATCCAATGTTGGACATTCCATGCTGTCACTTTCCCTTCTTATTCTGAAAACTTTGATCAAATCACCCCTTAACGTTCTAAGTTCCAGGGATTCAGAGTAAAGCTCCATCTACACTGTCCCAATTTACACTTCCAAGCCAAGAACACTGTGAGGTTAGACACACACTAAGTTTCCCTCTGCACTGTCCCATCACACACTCCCAGGGCAGGGGCAGCATGGGGTTAGATACAGAGTAAAGGCAGGGCCCATTATATTATAAACAGAGAAATGGCGTTGTGCTGTACAAACTGAGACCAGATGAAACGCAGCATAAGCAAAGACGACTCCCAGGGCAGGAACATCATGGGGTGGATACAGAGTGAATCTCACTCTACACTGTCCGAAACAGAGAGAGAAAGACAGAGAGAACGACAGCGAGCCAGGCAGGATGACTGGGAGTGAAAGAAGGATATTTAACATCGGACATAGGAAAATGAGGAGGCAATTCAACCCCTCAACCCTGTTCCAGCATTTAATGAGATCAGGGCTGATCTGTGATCTAACTAATGCCATATATCCCACGTTTGTCCCTTGTCTCTTAATCCCTTTGGTTAACAAGAATCTATCAATCACAGATTTAAAAAATAACAATTAAGCCAGCATGAATTCCTGTTTGCAGAAGAGCGTTCCAAAAATGCAAAGAAATCCAAAGGAATGATTGGACAGGCTGGGGGTTGTTTTTTTTGGAAGAGAGGAGGCTGAGGGGAAATTGAGTTGAGGCTTATAAAATTATGAGAGGCGTCGATAGATTGGGTAGGAAGGACTTATTTCCCTTAGCACAGAGGTTCATAAGCAGGGACATAGATTTCAAAATTTCCACAACCTATATCATGGTGGGGTGATGGCTCCCACAGTAGAATAGCTTGATGGATGTTTAAAATGGAGGATATTTCCTCTGAGTCTCTCCTGATGTTTCACTCTCCGTACCTATCTCCTATATGTTTGTGCACACAGCAGTGAAGGATTATATCAAATTAATATATCTTACATTCTCCCTTTCAATCCACCCCAACAATCTCTCTCGCCAACCCTGCCCCTCTCCGCAGCAGTCTCTCTGCCTGCATATCTAACCCTCTCTCCCTCTGTCTCACTCCTAGTGTCAGAGATAGCAGAGGGAGAGACAGAGGGAGGAAGTTTAGATAGAATGTTGAAGGAACTGTACTCTGTTCCGACGCTGTGCTGAACCTGCTCTCGGAGTGTTTGATGGGCTACATTAATCGGCTGTGTACAGTCCTGGATCAGGCTGTGAAGAAGCAGAGCATGTTCAGTGCACAACGGGTCAAAGGGAACGATTCACTCCTGTCTGCTACTGGGAAGAGAGACTGACCTTAACATCAAGGCAGCGTTTGACTGAGTGTTGCATCGAGGAGCCCGAGTAAAAATGAAGCCAGTAGGAATCCGCTGTTTGGAGTCATACCGAGCACGAAGGAAGATGGTTGTGTTTGTTGGAGGTTAATCATCTCAGTCCCAGGACATCACTGCAGGAGTTCCTCAGGGTAGTGCCCTCAGCCCAAGCATCTGCAGCTGCTTCCTCAATGACCTGCCCTTCATCGTAAGGTCAGAAGTAGGGATGTTCACTGATGATTGCACAGTGTTCAACTCCATTCACACCTCCTCAGATAATGAAATCCCAGCAGGAAATGCTGGAAATACTGAACAGGTCAGGCAGCATCTGTGGAGGGAGAAATAGAGTTAGTGATTCAGCTCGATGGTTTCTAGATTTGCAGCATCCACTTTTCCTCAGATAATGAAACAATGCATAGCCACAAGCACAAGACCTGGACAACATTCAGGCTTGGGCCGACCAGTGACAAGTAACATTCACGTCACACAAGTGCCAGGCAATGACCATCTGCAAAAAGAGAGAATCCAACCACCTCCCCTTGGCATTCGAAGCATTATCCTATCGCTGAATCCCCCAGCATCAACATCCTGGGGAAACATTGACATCAAACTTAACTGAACGAAGCACATCAATAGTTTCTTCACCCAGTGGCTGGTGGGTGTCTGGAACTCACTGCCTGAAAGGATTAGTATAAAATGGGTGGTTGATGGCCTGCACAGACTGTGTGGGCCGAAGGGCCTGTTTCAGTGCTGTATCTCTCTGTGGCTCTATGACTCTAAACGATGGTCGAGGCAGAAACCCTCACCACATTTAAAACAATCTCTTGGATATGTACTTGAAAGAATAACTTCTCCATATTTAAAGTGGTTAAGGAATAACTCTCCTCACTTGCACTGCCCCATCGAACAATCTCAGAGAAGGTACAGCACGGGTTAGGTACGGAGTACAGCTCCGTTTAAACATTCCCTGGAGTGCCGGATTAACCCGGGTTACTCACTGTGCCCGGCTCAGGCTCAGGACTTACCTGCTTCAGTCACTGAGACGCTCCTGTATCACTTGCCTTAATGTAAGCAGATAACGGGTTTGGGAGCAGGACAGGCACACGGGATTAGGACGAATGCTCATGTGGAGGATTAGCATCAGTAATCCCTCAGAGAATCAGAACAGACCAGCGAGACTCAGAAAAGGATACTTGTGTTGAATTTGTGAGCTTTGTATTGTGGAATGTTTTAGTGTTTGGTGAGAATGTTGAGCCAGTGAAATTTTGCCCCAGTGGGATGAATAGATACTATATGACTTTATTACAACAGTGAGGTACCGTGTGTACTGTAAATATGGACTGAAATGACTGAAATCATAATGTAACTGATCAATTTTCAGCTGAATACTATGACTACAGTTATACCTGCTGTCCTGTGAGAATGTACATAAGACACGATGGGGTGAAGTCAAAGTGGACACTGTTGAACTTGCTAGCTTTATCTTTCTGGGAACACAAGGGTTAAGTAAGTTAAAAATATTAGATTGTCAATTCACTTGTACAAGTAAGCACTGAACAGAAATGCGTCTGGAATGTCCTATGTGTTGTATTTCTACTCCGACATCTACTCTGTCCAGACCCCTCATGATTTTAAACACCTCTATCAAATCTAATCTCAGTTTCTCTTCTCTATGGAGAACAACCCCAGCTTCTCCAATCTATCCACGTAACTGAAGTCCCTCATCCCTGGAACCTTGCTCGTGAATCTTTTCTGCACCCTCTCTAATGCCCCCACATCCTTCCTAAAGTACCTTGTCCAGAATTGGACACAATATTAGTTGAGGATGAACCAGTGCTTTCTAAAGCTTCATCATAACCTCCTTGCTTTTATACTCTAAGCCTTTATTTAGAAAGCCGTCTTCAAAGATTCTTCAAATATTTAAAGGCACAACACACGAAAATCTAACTGGCCCTGCACAACAACTGAATTTTCTGGGAACATTGGAGACAGCTGTGGCTCCGTGGGTAATAATCCTGCCTCTGAAGTATACGTTTTTGGGTTCAGGTCAGAACACAAAACACAATCTGATGCCACTCAACAGAAAATCAGAACAGACCAGCGAGACTCAGAAAAGGAAACTTGTGTTAAATTGTGAGCCTCGCATTTTGGAATGTTTCAGTGTTTGAGTAAATTTTCAATATTTAGCGATGATTTCAAACTTGGAGGAGATGCAAAGAGTGAGGGTGATACCAATCGACTGCAACAGGACATAGATAGTTGAGCAGAATGGGCAGACAAGTGGCAGATGGAATTTAATACAGGAAAATGTGAGCTATTGTATTTTGCCAGAAGTGATTGGGAGAGGCAGTGTAGACGTAATGGCACAGTTCTAGAGAGTGTGTAGGGACAGAGGGACCTGAGTGTACATGTACATACATCTTGGATGGTGCCAGGACATATTGAGAGAGTAGTCAGTAAAGCCAATGGGATCCTGGCTTCATAAATAGAGGTGTTGAGCACAACATGACGGAAGTTATGCTGAACCTTTGCAAAGCTCTGGTTAGGCCACAACTAGAATATTGCATCCAGTTCTGGTCACCACACATTAGGAAGCATGTGAGGGTGCTTCAGGGGGATCAGAGGAGATGGTAGTTACAGGGAGAGGAGGGTTAAGCAAAGTGGACTAGAAACAGCTACCTGAAGGTAAATGAGTGTCAGAACAGTGAGAGTTAGTGAGAGTTGAGAACAAATATTTTCACACAAATGCAAACAGGGTGAGACTCCCAAATCTAGAGTCCCTTGGATGTCAAGGATCAAACCGGGTGGGATCAGGCACAACAGGGAAGCTGATGTCAGATACCGAGAGCGCAATACCACAGAATGCCGAGAGGAGTGAAGAAAGTGCAGGGGTGAAATTAAAAAGCAAATTAGGAAAGCAAAGAGACAGTCAGAAAATAATATTCCCAAGTAAAATCAAGGAAAACACAAAGATGTTTTCTCAATACATGAAGAACAAGAGGATAACTAAGGATAAAGTGTTAGGGATCAAAAAGGGAATGTGAGTATGGAGCTGGGATTTGTGGGCACGGTTCCCCTTAAACTCTCAACATCTTTGAGCAAATCACCTTGATCCTCCTGCATTCCAGGGAATACATCCCTAGTTTGTGTAATATCACCTCGTAATTTAACCCTTGGAGTCCAGTTATCATTCTGGTACATCTACACTGCACTCAAATGGACATGGACCCTCAAGTCTCTTTGGACCTCCAGTGTTTGTAGTTTTTCACCATTTATAAAGTATTCTGTTCAACTCTTTTTTTTACTGACATTGAAATCTATCTACCACAGTTTTGCCCATTTATTTAAGACATTAATATCTCTTTGTAATTTGATGCCTCCAGCTACACTGGTACATTGCTGCCTATTTTTGTATTATTGGGAGGGTATTTAGATGGGAGTTTGTTCCCGGGAGGTATTTAGATGGGTGTTTGTTCCTGGGCGTGTATTTAGATGAGAGTTTGATCCTGGGGGGGGGGGGGGGGGGGGTATTTAGATGGGAGCTTGATCCTGGGGGTTATTCAGGTGGGAGTTTGTTCCAGGGGGGTATTTAGATGGGAGTTTCTTCCCGGGGGGTATTTAAATGGGCGTTTGTTCCTGGGTGGTTATTCAGATGGGAGTTATTCCCTGGGGGTGTCGAGCTGGGAGCTTGTTCCCGGGGGTATTTAGATGGGAACTTGTTCCTGGGGGGGTATTCAGATGGGAATTTGTTCCTGAGGTTGTTTAGATGGGAATCTGTCCCTGGGGGAGCGGCATTTAGATGGGAGTTTATTCCGGAGGGGTGGTTATTTCGATGTGAGTCTGTTCCTGGGTGTATTTAGATTGTGGTCTGTTCCGGGAGTGGGGGTTGTATTTAGATGGGAGTTGTTCCTGGGGGGAGGGGTATTCAGATGGGAGTCTGTTCCCGGAGGGTATTTAGATGGGCGTTTGATCCCGGGGGGAGGGGTATTTCGATGGGAGTCTGTTCACGGGGGATATTTAGATGGGGGTCTGTTCAGGGAGATATTTAGATGGGAGTCTGTTCCTGGGGGATATTTGGATGGGAGTTTGTTCCCAGAGGGTAATTAGATGGGACTCTGTTCCTGGGGCTTATTTAGATGGGAGTTTTTTCCGGGGTGGGGGGGACATTTAGATGGGAGTCTGTTCACCGGGGGTATTTAGATCGGGATTTGTTCCAGGGGGATATTTAGATGGGAGTCTGTTCCTGGGAGGGTATTTAGATGGGAGTTTGTTCCCGGGGGTGTATTTCGACGGGTTGCCTTGTAACAGGGGGAAGGCCATAATTAGATGGGAGTCAGTTCATAGTGAGGGTATTAGATGGGGGTCAGTTAACAGGAGATATCAGATAGGGGTCTGCAGACGAGGAGAATTTAGATTGGGGAGGTCTGTACAAGGGGGGTATGTTTTCCGGGGGGGGGGGGAAACATTGCAGGGATAAAAATTGCGGCGGGGGGTGGGGTGGGGGGGATATAAATTGCGGGGGGTTGGGGGATAATTTGCGGGGGGAGGGATAAATTGCGGGAGAGAAACACAAAGTAGGGCGGCACAGTGGCGCAGTGGCTAGCACCGGAGCCTCACAGCTCCAGGGACCCGGGTTCGATTCCGGGTACTGCCTGTGTGGAGTTTGCAAGTTCTCCCTGTGTCTGCGTGGGTTTTCGCCGGGTTCTCCAGTTTCCTCCCACAAGCCAAAAGACTTGCGGGTAGGTAAATTGGCCATTATAAATTGTCACTAGTATAGGTTATTGGTAGGGAAATATAGGGACAGGTGTGGATGTTTGGTAGGAATATGGGATTAGTGTAGCATTAGTATAAATGGGTGGTTGATGTTCGGCACAGACTCGGTGGGCCGAAGGGCCTGTTTCAGTGCTGTATCTCTAATCTAAAAAAAGTGAGAGAGAGAGAGAGAGATGAAGGAACACAGAGGGAGAGAGAGAAGAAAAACAGAGAGAGAGAGATAAAAAACAGAGACATAGAAACACAGAGAGGGAGAAAGAGAGAAAAAAACAGAGAGAGAGAAACACACAGAAAGAGAGAAAAACAGAGAGCGAGAAAGACGGAGAGAAACAGAGAGATAGAGAAAGAGAGAGAGCGAAAAAAAGCAGAGATAGAGAGAGAGAAAAACAGAGAGACAGAAAAAAACAGAGAGAGAGCGAGAGAGAGATTGAGAGAGAGAGATTGAGGAACAGAGAGAAAGACTGGAGATTGAGAAAGAGATTGAGAGAGAGAAGTAGAGAGAGAGAAACAAAGAGAAATAGACACAGAGATTGAGGGAGAGAGATTGAGAGAGAAGAAAAGAGAGAGAGTGAGGGCGAAAGGTTGAGTCAGAAGGAGAGAGAAAGGCAGAGAGAGAGACAATAAAGATGTAATCCTCGCCATCCCACACGGTCTGCACTCAATCGGTGGACTCTGACACCTTCCCTCCATCAGCTCGTCCACGGGGAAAGGATCCTGGATTGGGAGATTGCGGTGGGAATTGGAGAAAAGGGTCAGGACTGGGACAGAGAGAGGTGGATTCAGACTGGACTCTCTATCACAGACACACACTGGAATCAGCTTGAAATTTACCTGGGCACAGAGACTGCGACACAGAAGCTCACCTTCACAAACCAGCAGCATGGAAAGAAAGAATGGAGGCTGATGCTGTCCTCATATATCTCAGAACCTGTCACTCAAAACAGACAGTCCTCCGAAAATACAGTTCACCCAACCAGCTCTCAGCTTCCTCCATCTGGACACTGCCTCCCAGGTAGAGGACAGTCCAAGGTGAGGCTCTGTGTAAACAGGGAGTGGGGGAGAGAGGGATATTCCAGCCATATCCAAAATGGGCCCTTCCGGACAGAAACCTGACAGTCTGTCTGTCTCACTCTCTCTCTCACTCTCTCCCAAAAACCTTATTAACAGAGCGGAAAAGCTGCTGTTATTTAAAACCTGGAGGGGCCGGTTTGGATAACGGCCAATTAACACTAATTGTATTAAATGTCTTTCACTATTAATCTCCAAGAACAAAGAACAAAGAACAGTACAGCACAGGAACAGGCCATTCGGCCCTCCAAGCCTGCGCCGATCTTGATGCCTGCCTGAACTGGCACCTTCTGCACTTCCGGGGCCCATTTCCCTCTATTCCGCTCCTGTTGTTAAATATATATTCATATATTTAAGATGCCTCTTAAACGTCGCTATCGTATCTGCTTCTACCACCTCCCCTGACAGCAAGTTCCAGGCACTCACCACCCTCTGTGTAAAAAACTTGCTTCGCACATCCCCTCTAAACTTTGCCCCTCGCACCTTAAGCCGATGTCCCCTAGTCACTGACACTTCCACCCTGGGAAAAAGCTTCAGACTATCCACTCAGTCCATGCCGCTCATAACTTTGTAAACCTCTATCATGTCGCCCCTCCACCTCCGCCTCTCCTCATAGCTAATGCCCTCCAGACCAGGCAACATCCTGGTAAATGGGGCGACACAGTGGCGCAGTGGTTAGCACCGCAGCCTCACAGCTCCAGCGACCCCCGGGTACTGCCTGTGTGGAGTTTGCAAGTTCTCCCTGTGTCTGCGTGGGTTTCCTCCGGGGGCTCCGGTTTCCTCCCACATGCCAAAGACTTGCAGGTTGATAGGTAAATTGGCCATTAGAAATTGCCCCTAGTATAGGTAGGTGGTAGGGAAATATATAGGGATAGGTGGGGATGTGATAGGAATATGGGATTAGTGTAGGATTAGTGTAAACGGGTGGTTGATGGTCGGCACAGACTCGGTGGGCCGAAGGGCCTGTTTCAGTGCTGTATCTCTAAACTAAACTAAATTCCTCTGTACCCTCTCCAATGCCTTCTGGTAGTGTGGCAACCAGAATTGCATGCAATATTCTATGTGTGGCCTAACTAAGGTTCTGTACAGCCGCAACATGACTTGCCAATTTTTATACTCTGTGCCCTGACCGATGAAGGCAAGCATGCTGTATGCCTTCTTGACTACCTTATCCACCTGCGTTGCCACTTTCAGTGACCTGTGGACCTGTACGCCCAGATCTGTCTGCCTGTCAATACTCCTACGGGTTCTGCCATTTACTGTATACATCCCTCCTGCATTAGACCTTCAGAAATGAATTACCTCACATTTGTCCAGATTAAACTCCATCTGCCATTTCTCTGCCCAAGTCTCCAACCGATCAATATCCTGCTGTATCCTCTGACAATCCTCATCATTATCCGCAAATCCACCAACCTTTGTGTCGTCTGCAAACTTACTCATCAGACCAGCTACACTTTCCTCCAAATCATTTATATCTACTACAAACAGCAAAGGTCCCAGCACTGATCCCTGCAGAACACCACTAGTCACATCCCTCCATTCTGAAAAGCACCCATCCACTGATACACTCTGTCTTCTATGACCGAGGCAGTTCTGTATCCATCATGCCAGCTCACCTCCGATCCCGTGTGACTTTACATTTTGTACCAATCTGCCATGCGGGAACTTGTCAAAGGCGTTACTAAATTCCATATAGGTAACATCCACTGTCCTTCCTTCATTAATCATCTTCGTCACATCCTCAGAAAACTCAATCAAATTAGTAGGACATGACCTTCCCTTCACAAAACCATGCTGTCTCTCGTCAAAACGTTCGTTTGTTTCCAAATGAGAGTAAATCCCGTCCCGAATAATCCTCTCCAACAGTTTCCCTACCACTGACGAAAGGCTCACAGGCCTATAATTTCCTGGATTATCCTTGCCACCCTTCTTAAACAAAGGCATAACATTGGCTATTCTCCAGTCATCTGGGACCTCACCGATCGCAAATGAGGATGCAAAGATTTCTGTCAAAGCCTCAGCAATTTCTTCCCTTGCCTCCCTCAGTATTCTAGGGTAGATCCCATCAGGTCCTGGGGACGTATCTACCTTAATGCTTTGCAAGACACCCGACACCTCCACCTTTTTGATAGTGAGATGACTGAGACTATCTGCACACCCTTCCCTGGGCTCATCATCCACCAAGTTCTTCTCTTTGGTGAATACTGATGCAAAGTACTCATTTAGCAGCTCGTCCATTTCCTCTGGCTCCACGCATAGATTCCCATCTCTGTCCTTAAGGGGGCCAACCCTTTCCCTGGTTACCCTCTTGCTCTTTGTATGCGTATTAAAAGCCTTGGGATTTTCCTTAATCCTGTTTGCCAATGACTTTTCATGACCCCTTTTAGCCCTCCTAATTCCTTGCTTAATTTCCTTCCTACTGTCTTTATATTCCTCAATGGATTCATCTGATCCTAGCCTTCCAGCCCTTACAAATGCTTCCTTTTGCTTTTTGACTAGGCTCACAATATCCCTTGTTATCCAAGCATCCAGAAACTTGCCAAACTTGTCTTTCTTCCTCACAGGAACATGCTGGTCCTGGATTCTAATCAGCTGACGCCTAAAAGAATCCCACATGTCTGATGTTGATTTACCCTCAAACAGCCGCCCCCAATCTAAACTCTTCAGTTCCTGCCCAATATTGTTATAATTAGCCTTCCCCCAATTGAGCACCTTCACCCAAGGACTACTCTTATCCTTATCCACAAGTACCTTAAAACTTATGGAATTATGGTCACTGGTCCCGAAATGCTCCCCCACTGAAACTTCGAATACCTGGCCGGGCTCATTCCCCAATACCAGGTCCAGAAGGGCCCCATCCCTAGTTGAACTATCTACGTACTGTTTCAAGAAGCCCTCCTGGATGCTCCTCACAAATGCTGCCCCATCCAAGCCCCTAGCACTAAGTGAGTCCCAGTCAATATTGGGGAAGATAAAAACACCCACCAGCACAACCCTGTTACCTTTACATCTTTCCAAACTCTGTCTGCATGTTTGCTCTTCTACCTCCCGCTGGCTGTTGGGAGGCCTGCCGTAAACACCTAACATCGTGACTGCACCCTTCCTATTCCTGAGCTCCACCCATATTGCCTCGTTGCATCACCCCTCTGAGGTGTCCTCTCGCAGTACAGCTGTGATATTCTCCTTAACCAGCAATGCACCTCCCCCACCCCTTTTACATCCCCCTCTATCCCGCCTGAAGTTTGTAAAGCCTGGAACATTTCGCATCCAATCCTGCCCTTCCCTCAACCAAGTCTCTGTGCTAGCAACAACATCATATTTCCAAGTACTAATTCAAGCTCTATGTTCATCTGCCTTCCCTGTTATACATCTCGCATTGAAACAAATGCACTTCAGACCACCAGTCCCGCTGTGCTGATCAACATCTCCCTGCCTGCTCTTTCTCTTAGTCCTACTGGCCTTATTTACTATGTCCTCCTCATTTAATTCACTAGCTGTCCTACCGCCCTGCCACACTAGTTTAAACCCTCCCGAGTGACGCCAGCAAACCTTGCAGCCAGGATATTAGTGCCCTTCCAGTTTAGATGCAACCCGTCCTTCTTGTACAGGTCCCATCTGTCCCTGAAGAGAGCCCAATGGTCCAGATATCTGAAACCCTCCATTCTACACCAGCTGCTCAGCCATGTGTTTAGCTGCAGTATCTTCCTATTTCTAGCCTCACTGGCACGTGGCACAGGGAGTAATGCAGAGATTACATGCCTAGAGGTCCTGATGTTTTTAACTTACTCCTAAGTCCCTGAACTCCCCCTGCAGGACCTCATCACTCTTCCTGCCTATGTCATTGGTACCGATGTGTTCCACAACCTCTGGCTGTTCACCCTCCCCCTTCAGAATGCCCCCTGTCCGTTCATAAACATCCTTGACCCTGGCACCAGAGAGGCAACATACCATCCTGGAGTCTCTTTCACGCCCACAGAAGCGCCTATCTGTGCCCCTGACTATAGAGTCCCCTATAATTATTGCTCTTCTGCGTTTTGTCCCTCCCTGCTGAACAACAGTGCCAGCCGTGGTGCCACTGCTCTGGCTACTGCTGTTGTTTTCCCCTGATAGGCTATCCCCCCAACAGTATCCAAAACTGTATACTTGTTGGAGAGGGGTATAGCCACAGGGGATTCCTGCACTGACTGCCTGCCCCTTCTAGCGGTCACCCATCTCTCTGCCTGCACCTTGGGTGTAACCATTTCTCTAAAACTCGTGTCTATGACACTTTCCGCCACATGCATGCTCCGAAGTGCATCCAGTTGCCGCTCCAACCGATCCATGCGGTCTGTGATGAGCTGCAACTGGGTACACTTCCTGCAGATGTGGTCGGCCGGAACGCTGGAAGCGTCACGGACCTCCCACATCTCACAGGTGAAGGACTTCACCCCTCTAACAGTTATTTCTAGCACTAATTAGTTAATTAATATAAAATAAATGAATACTTATTAAATCCTTACTAAATTATGATACACTTAACTATATGGTCCATCGTGCTAGATTTCTACAATAAATACTGAATTAGAACTAAATACATTAATCTCCTCCATCTGGTTTAGTTGCTCTCCTTACTAATTAGTTAATTAGTGTTTTAATCATTTTTTATCAGTTAACAGAAAGTTCAGAAAATGACTCACGACAGTTATCTTGAAATTCTGAGTTTGTGCTGGAGAGGCCGGTTTGACTGCAGTAGAAACAGGCGGTTTTTATTCAGATTTTCAATTCCACTGTGTGACAAAGACTGAAATTAGATCCAGGTTAATGATGCAGCCAAGAAAATTTTAACAACTGGTGACATTTCACACAACAATTCTCACCTATATTTACAGTTATATTTCTCAGTGATCCTTTGTACTTTATTTGCTGCTGCTGTATTTATGCATTATCCTGTATTCAATCCAAAAAACCATCTTAACATTCACCAGTGTATATATCTGTGAAACGGACATTTAATGCAAATTGTATTAAAGATTTTCCACTTTTCACCATCAGCTTATATAAAGCTCAGCGATTACGACCTCTACATTCTGACAAAGAGTTTTTTGCTGCTGTAATAAAGAGTCACGTGTTTCCATTTGCTTCCTGAATGTTTCTTTCCTATGCTCTCCTGGGGGATTCAGAGAATATTTTTGTTCATCGCTTGTCCACATTCAGCAGGTTCCAGCTCCTCTGCAGCTGCTGTCCTGCAGAAATTCATGGTATTCAAATTCGTTCCCGCAGTTTGGAGACGTGAGGAGAGACTGTTTACACTAGCAGAGGGGAGAAACAAATCGGCAGGGAGTTGTTCTGGTCTGAAAGGTTTCTGAAAGCAGATTCAATATTAACTTTCAAAAGACAATCGGATCAAAACTTCAATTACTCTGAGTTATAGTAGAGAAGATACCAGCACAGAGAGAGAAGTGAGAGCGAGAGAGATGTCAAAACGTTAGTGATGAAGAACTCAACACAACTTATTTAGAGAGTTTTTATTTGTAAATGATTGTTGAGATTTATTTGATGCTGTTGTCCGCCTCCTGGCTCCTGCCCTACACCCACCCCAAACCATCCTTACCCCACCACCAAGCCCTTGCTGCTCTCCATCCCCACATGACTCCGCTAAAGGTAATGCACCTCCAGTTTTCTTACAATCAAACAGCGCAAGAAGAGGCCATTCGGCCCATCGGAGCAGTGCCAGCATTTTGAGAGAAATAACCAATTGGCCTAATTCCCTATTCTTTCCCCGTAGCCCAGCAGATTTTTCCTTTTCAAGTGCACAGCCAATTCCCCTCTTCCTGCGCTGTATGATTCTAAGAAAACTGGAGGTGCATTACCGTTAGCAGAATCAGGTGGGGATGGAGAGCAGCATGCGTTTGGTGGAGGAGTAAGTGTGGGTTGGGATGGGGGGTGGGGTAAAGAGGAGGCGGACAATCCCAACATGATGCCAGCTGTTTATCACGATTATTCTACCTGTACCAGGAACATGAAGGTGACTTTTCGTTGTCATACAAGCTTCTACTGTAGGGAAGTCATTTTCCAAAGCAGAAGATATCCGGTGCAAAACTTTGATAATAGATTATTTTTTCTTCCGTTCCTGCCCATTTTCCTCCCTCCACTCTCTTTTTCGTTGTGCAGCTTTTCCAGGAGCACAGGCATTACGAGCGAGGAGGGAACAGCTGGTAAGTCAATTTCATCGGGAGTTTCGGTGGAGCAGGGACTGCTGGGTAAGTAGAAACCTATATATTTGGGCTGTGTAAATTCTCTTACCTTTTCGTTGTGCAGCTTTTCCAGGAGCACAGGCATTGCGAGCGAGGAGTGAACAGCTGGGCAGTCAATTTCATCGGGAGTATCGGTGGAGCAGTATCCAGGGACTGCTGGGTAAGTAGAAACCTATATATTTCGGCTGTTTCTGAACCCGAGACACTACTCTTGTAGTTTCTCCCACCCGCCCTCCTCCTCTTACCAAAAAAAAGGACTGGGTTGTGTGTAGGCAAGGTAAGGCTTTTTTCTATTTCTCTTCTTGATTTATCGTGTGATTGGTTAAAAACTTGGGAATTTAGAATAGAGGGAATGCAGGTTAAGGCAGTTGAATGTTCCTCCTGCAGAATGTGGGAGGTAAGGGTCGCCAAGGGTGTCCCTGCTGACTGCATCTGCGGGAAGTGCACCCAGCTCCAGCTCCTCGAGGACCGCGTTAGGGAATTGGAGCTGGAGCTGGAGCAACTTCGGATCATTCGGGAGGCGGAGGGGATTATTGAGAGGAGTTATCGGGAGGCAGTCACACCTCAGGTAAAAGAAGAAGGTAGATGGGTTACCGTCAGGGGAAGGAGAGGGAACCAGCAGGCAGTGCACGGATCCCCTATGGCCGTTTCCCTCAACAACAGGTATACCGTTTTGGATACTGTTGGGGGAGACGACTTACCAGGGGTAGGCAATGGGATACAGGTCTCTGGCGCAGAGTCTGTCCCTGTTGCTCAGAAGGGAAGGGGAAAGAGGAGCAGAGCATTATTCACTGGGGACTCCATAGTTAGGGGAACAGATAGGAGGTTTTGTGGGAACGAGAGAGACTCACGGTTGGTATGTTGCCTCCCAGGTGCCAGGGTACGTGATGTCACGGATCGTGTTTTTGGGATCCTCAAGAGGGAGGGGGAGCATCCCCAAGTCATGGTACACATAGGCACTAACGACATAGGTAGGAAGACAGATGGTGAGTTAAGGCAGAAATTCAGGGAGCTAGGATGGAAGCTTAGAGCGAGAACAAACAGAGTTGCTATCTCTGGGTTGTTGCCTGTGCCAGGTGCTAGCGAAGTGAGGAATAGGGAGAGAGAGGAGTTGAATACGTGGCTGCAGGGATGGTGTAGGAGGGAGGGTTTTGGTTTCCTGGATAATAGGGGCTCTTTCTGGGGTAGGTGGGACCTCTACAAACAGGATGGTCTTCACCTGAACCAGAAGGGTACCAATATCCTGGGGTGGAGATTTGCTAGTGCTCTTCGGGGGTGTTTAAACTAATTCAGCAGCGGGATGGGAACCTAAATTGTAGTTCCAGTGTGCAGGATGTTGAGATTAGTGAGGTCAGGGATAAGGTTATAAGGACACAAGAGGGCACTGGCAAGCAAGAGCTTGGTTTAAAATGTGTCTACTTCAACGCCAGGAGCATCCGGAATAAGGTGGGTGAGCTTGCAGCATGGGTTGGTACCTGGGATCTCGATGTTGTTGCCATTTCAGAGACATGGGTAGAGCTGGGACAGGAATGGATGTTGCGGGTTCCGGGATTTAGATGTTTCACTAAGAACAGAGAAGATAGTAAAAGAGGGGGCGGGGGGTGTGGCATTGTTAATCAAGGAAAGTATTACAGTGGCAGTAAGGACGTTTGAGGACTCGTCTACTGAGGTAGCATGGGCCGAGGTTAGAAACAGGAGAGGAGAGGTCACCCTGTTGGGAGTTTTCTATAGACCTCCAAATAGTTCCAGAGATGTATAGGAAAGGATAGCAAAGATGATTCTTGACAGGAGCGAGAGTAACAGGGTAGTGGTTATGGGGGACTTTAACTTTCCAAATATTGACTGGAAATACTATAATTCGAGTACTTTTGATGGGTCTGTTTTTGTCCAGTGTGTGCAGGAGGGTTTTCTGACACAGTATGTACACAAGCCAACCAGGGGCGATGCCACATTGGATTTGGTACTGGGTAATGAACCCGGCCAGGTGTTAGATTTAGAAGTTGGTGAGCACTTTGGTGATAGTGATCACAATTCGGTTAGGTTTACCTTAGCGATGGGCAGGGACAGGCATTTCCCGCAGGGCAAGAATTATAGCTGGGGGAAAGGAAATTATGATGCGATTGGACAAAATTTAGGATGCGTAGGATGGGGAAGGAAACTGCAGGGGATGGGCACAATCGAAATGTGGAGCTTATTCAAGGAGCAGCTACTGCGTGTCCTTGATAAGTATGTACCTGTCAGGCAGGGAGGATGTTGTCGAGCGAGGGAGCCGTGGTTTACAAAAGAAGTTGAAGAGCTTGTCAAGAGGAAGAAGAAGGCTTATGTTAGGATGCGACGTGAATGCTCAGTTCGGGCGCTTGAGAGTTACAAGATAGCCAGGAAGGATCTGAAGGGAGAGATAAGAAGAGCAAGGAGAGGACACGGGAAGGCATTGGCTGATAGGATCGGTTGTGGGTAAAATGTTGGAAAAGGTTAGAAGAGATAGGATTTATAATCATCTTGAAAAGAACAAGTTCATTAGAGATAGTCAGCACGGTTTTGTGAAGGGTAGGTCGTGCCTTACAAATCTTATTGAGTTTTTTGACAAGGTGACCAAACAGTTGGAAGAGGGTAAAGCCGTGGATGTGGTCTATATGGATTTCAGTAAGGCGTTCGATAAAGTTCCCCACGGTAGGCTATTGCAGAAAATACAGAAGTATGGGATTGAAGGTGAATTAGTGCTTTGGATCAGAAATTGGCCAGCTGAAAGAAGACAGAGTGTGGTGGTTGATGGTAAATGTTCATCCTGGAGTATAGTTTCTAGTGGTGTACCGCAAGGATCTGTTTTGGGGCCACTGCTGTTTGTCATTTTTATAAATGACCTGGATGAGGGTGCAGAAGGGTGGATTAGTAAATTTGCGGATGACACTAAGGTCGGTGGAGTTGTGGATAGTGCCGAAGGATGTTGTAGGTTACAGAGGGACATAGATAGGCTGCAGAGCTGGGCTGAGAGATGGCAAATGGAGTTTAATGCGGAAAAGTGTGAGGTGATTCACTTCGGAAGGAGTAACAGGATTGCAGAATACTGGGCTAATGGGAAGATTCTTGGTAGTGTAGATGAGCAGAGAGATCTTGGTGTCCAGGTACATAAATCCCTGAAAGTTGCCACCCAGGTTAATAGAGCTGTTAAGAAGGCATATGGTGTGTTAGCTTTTATTAGTAGGGGGATCGAGTTTAGGAGCCACGAGGTCATGATGCAGCTGTACAGAACTCTGGTGCGGCCGCACCTGGAGTATTGCGTGCAGTTCTGGTCACCGCATTATAGGAAGGATGTGGAAGCTTTGGAAAAGGTGCAGAGGAGATTTACTAGGATGTTGCCTGGTATGGAGGGAAGGTCTTACGAGGAAAGGCTGAGGGACTTGAGGTTGTTTTCGTTAGAGAGAAGGAGGAGAAGAGGTGACTTAATAGAGACATATAAGATAATCAGAGAGTTGGACAGGGTGGATAGTGAGAGCCTTTTTCCTCGGATGGTGATGGCAAACACGAGGGGACATATCTTTCAGTTGAGGGGTGATAGATATAGGACAGATGTCAGAGGTAGTTTCTTTACACAAAGAGTAGTAGGGGCGTGGAACGCCCTGCCTGCAACAGTAGTAGACTCGCCAACTTTAAGGGCATTTAAGTTGTCATTGGATAGACATATGGATGAAAATGGAATAGTGTAGGACAGACGGTTACACAGGTCGGCGCAACATCGAGGGCTGAAGGGCCTGTACTGCGCTGTAATGTTCTATATTCTATGTTCTATAAAAAGTTAATCCCTTCTGTGGCACGGTTCCATGTACCTGTAGCTTTGAGGCACTTCTCCAAAGCAGCCATTTGTGTTTGAGCCAGGACAGTGAATGCTTGCAGCCTAACTGACCGCACCGAGAGCAGAGGGGGGAAGCAAGAGAGAGATCAGCAACCCAACCGAACCCAAACTCGTGTTATACAAACATCAGAGAGCAATCAGGAGCAAGGGCCATGATCATTTACCTCTCCCTAATTAAAGAGTAGGTGAGGCCAATTGTGGTAATCCCACCAACATTCCAGCTGAGATTAACTAACATAGCACAGAATGCAAATTGAATCTGGAATCTTCCTGGTCTGCACTGAGTACTGCTGGAGGGCACAGAGTGTGAAGAAGGGAGTTCGGAAAGGAGGGGAACTATAAATTAATTGAGAACAAATAAATTAAAGTAACACAATAATGATGGCAGGAAAGGTTATGAGTCACGGATATAGCATGTGGAAGCTCCGGAATGCCACGGCAATCCATGGCAACCATGTCTGGGGTAAGTGTCTTTGGCTTGAGGAGCCTCGGCTCAGAGTAGTTGAGTTTGAGCCGGAGCTGTAGATACTATGATGCATCAGGGACGGGGTAATTTAGCTGAACTCTTTGTTCCAGAAGGTAGTCACACCCCTTAGGATAGGGTCTTTTGTTTTGATCACTGGTCAGGGTCAGGAGGGTGTGACTGCGAATGAAGCAGGTAAAGGGATCGAGAAGGTGGGAGTGGAAGAGCTTCAGCCCTTGCAATTGAGCAGCAAGTTTGAGGTTTTTTGGCTTGCATGGACAAGAGCGAGGGCTATCGTGTGGATGAACAGACTGACTGTGGTACCATGGCACAGGAAACAGTTCAAGTGGGGGGAAAAAAAAGAATATAGTGGTAGTAGGAGACAGTATAGTGAGGGGGAATGACACTGTTCTCTGCAGCAAACTGCGAGAGTCCAGAAGGCTGTGTTGCCTGCCTCGTGCCAGGGTTCAGGACATCTGCTTAGGGCTAGATAGGAACTTACAATGGGATGGGGATGATCCTGCCTTCATGGTCCATGTAGGTACCAATGACATAGGGAGGACAAGGAAAGAGGTTCTGCATCGTCAGTATGTGGAGCTAGGCACCAAATTAAGAAGCAGAACCGCAAAGGTAATAATCTCTGGATTATTACCAGAGCCACGTGGAAATTGAAGTAGGGCAAATCAGATTAGAGAAATGAATCTGTGGCTCAAAGACTCGCGTGGTATAAGTGGGTTTCGGTTTGTGAGGCAGTGGCACCAGTACTAGTGAAAGTGGGGGCTATACCGTTGGGACGGTCAACATCTGAACTGTGCTTGGACCAGTGTTCTAGCTAGCCACAAAACTGGAGAAGTAGCGAGGGTTTGAAGCAAGGGATCAAATTTAGGAAGATGCAGTTAATCAAACAGTTGAGACAAGGCCAGAGATAAAGGTATGAAAATGGGAAAAGATAAATACACACCAAGACAGGAAGGGACAGTGAGTACAAATCGAAGAGTAAATCAGCAGACAGACTAGAGGTTACAAAAATAATAAAAGGACAAAACTAAAGGCCCTGTATCTGAATGCATGTAGCATTCAAAACAAAACAGATAAACTGATGGCGCTAATAGAAATAAATAAGTACCATCTGATAGAAACATGGCTGCAGGATGCCATTGATTGGGACCTGAATATTGAAAGGTATATGACATTTAGGAAGGAAAAGGAAGGTGGGAAAAGGTCGAGGGGTGGCTCTGTCAATTAATGATGGTATTAACACAATAGAAAGGGATGACTTAAGTTCAAGAAACCAGGATGGAGAAGTGATTTGGATTGAAATGAGAAATGATGAAGGCAAGAAGTCACATGTGGCAGTAATATACAGGCCCCCTAATCGTCAGCACATGATAGATATGAAGGAAGAAATAATGGGTGCTTTTGCCAGAAAGGTGCAGCGATAATCATTGGGGATTTTAATCTACATATAGACGGGAAAAATTAGATGGGCAAATGTGGCCAAGATAAAGAGTTCATAAAATGTTTTCAGGATAGTTTCTGAGAACAGCATGTTCTGGAGCCAACCAGAGAGCAGGCTATACTAGACCTGGTACTGTGCAACGAGATAGGATTAATTAATGTCGGAATAGTGAAGGCGCCCCGAGGCAGCAACAATCATAATATGATTGAATTTTACATTCAGTTTGAGGGAGAAAAGTGTGGGTCTGAAACTTAAATAAGGGCAATTATAAAGACATGAAAGCAGAGCTAGTAAAAGTCAACTAGCAAAGTATGTTAACGGATAGATCAATAGAGATGCAGTGGCAGACATTTAAGGGAATATTCCCGAATACACAGAATAGATACATTCCAATAAGGAAGAAAAATTCCAAGGGGAGGACCCACTATCTGTGGTTAACTAAAAAGGTTAAAGATGGTATCAAACTTAATGAGAAAGCATATAGTTGCACAAACATGGATGGCAGGCCTGAAGATTGGGCAGAACATAAAAAGGAGCAAAGAACGATTAAAAGAGTAATGAGGAGGGAAAAGTTAGAGCACAAGAGAATAATGGCGAGAAATATAAAAACAGATAGAAAGAATTTCTGTAGATATTTTTTAAAAAAACGAATTTAATAAAGTGAGTATTGGTCCAATAGTAAGTGAGTCTGGGGAATTAATAAGGGAAAATAAGGAGATGGCAGATGAATTGAACAGGTATTTTGCATCGGTCTGCACTATAATGGATACAAGTAACATCCCAGAAATAGCTCTAAATCAGGAAATGGAAGGGAGGGGGGAACTCAAGAAAATTACAATAACCAGGAATGTAGTACTGAGCCAATTGTTGAGCTGCTGGATGCCAAGTCCTCGGGTTCTAATGGACTTCATCCTAGGGTCTTAAAAGAAGTGGCTAGCGAGATAGTTGATGCGTTAGTTTTAATTTTCCAAAATTCCCTCGAATTGGGGAAGATTCCATGAGACTGGAAAATAGCCAATGTAACTCATATACTCAAAAAGTGAGGGAGACAGAAAGCAGGAAACTACAGGCGAGTTAGCTTAACATCTGTCATCGGGAAAATGTTAGAAGCAATTTTGAAAGACGTTATAGCAGGGCACTTAGAAAAAATCAAGGTAGCCAGACAGAGTCAGTTTGGTTTTGTGAAAGGGAAATCATGCTTAACCAATTTATCGGAGTACTTTGAAGACGTAACGTACTGTGGATAAAGGGAAACTGGTGGATGTACTGTACTTAGACTTCCAGAAGGCATTTCATGAGGTGCCACATCAAAGTTTATTGTGGAAAATAACAACTTCATGCGTAGGGGGTAACGTTTTGGCATGGATAGAAGATTGACTAGCTGACATGAAACAGAGAGTAGTATTCCAAGAGGCTTTATTTTTGTACTAAAATCTTCGTATTCGATGTGTTTTAAAAACAGAAAAAAGGATTTTCAGTGGACTTGAACACCTGCAAGGAGCTGGAATTTTTGGATGTTGACTTTGCATACAAGGATAGGAAAAACAAGCAATTTCAAAGAAACAGCAAGGGATTTTGACTTCCTAAGAGCAACAATTTGAATGACGGGGAGACTGCGATGATATTGCTTTCACACAGCTGATTTATTTTCCACCGATCTGTGGTGTCAATCAAATAATTTACTTTACCTACTCTTTTGACCACTTTATATGGACCATACTTTTAATAGTTCACCCTGTGAAGTTAATAATGCTAATACTTCATCCTCTGGTTGAAAAGTTTAGGTCTTTGCATTCCTGTCTGACCATGTTTCATAGTGGTTTGGGATGCTTTGAGGTGTTCCTGAGCCATATTTTAAGCTTTAATGAGCCCTTCCCGGAACACAGATACATAGTCTAGTATCTAAGATTAACTCCTTTGTTCTAAGAACCTGTCTTTGATTAGTTTTAGAGGACCCCTCATCACATGTCCGTAAACCAATTCGAAAGGAATAAAACCTGTAGAATCATTTGGTGAAACTCTCGTGGCATTTCTCTCTCTCTCCTTCCCCCCATCTCTCTCTCTCTCCTTCCCCATCTCTGTCTCTCTCCCTCCCACCCATTTATCTCTTTCCCTCCCCCATATATCTCTCTCTCCCTCCCCTAATCTCTCTCTCTCTCCCTCCCGCATCTCTCTGTCGACGAATGTTTTTGAGAAAGGATTGCTGTTTCCAGTGCTGTTCCACAGGGCGCACTGATGGGTCCCTTGCTTTCTGTGGCATATATTAATGATTCGGACATAAATGTAGGAGGCATGATTGATAAATTTCTCAATGACATAAAAATTGGCTGTGCACTTGATAGTGAAAAGGATAGCAGTGGACTCCAGAAAGATATCCATGGTTTGGTTGAGTGGGCAGAAAAGTGGCAAATGGAATTCAGTCCAGAGAAGTGTGAGGTAATGCTTTTGGGGAGGGCAAATAAAGTGAGGGAATACACAATAAAAGGGAGAATATTGAGAACAAAGAAGAAAGAACAAAGAAAATTACAGCACAGGAACAGGCCCTTCGGCCCTCCAAGCCGGCGCTGATCCAGATCCTCTATCTAAACATGTCGCCTATTTTCTAAGGGTCTGTATCTCTTTACTTCCTGCCCATTCATGTACCTGTCTAGATACATCTTAAAAGACGCCATCGTGCCCGCATCTACCACCTCCACTGGCAACGCGTTCCAGGCACCCACCACCCTCTGCGTAAAGAACTTTCCATGCATATCCCCCCTAAACTTTTCCCCTTTCACTTTGAACTCGTGTCCTCTAGTAATTGAATCCCCCACTCTGGGAAAAAGCCTCTTGCTATCCATCCTGTCTATACCTCTCATGATTTTGTACACCTCAATCAGGTCCCCCCTCAACCTCCGTCTTTCTAATGAAAATAATCCTAATCTACTCAACCTCTCTTCATAGCTAGCGCCCTCCATACCACGCAACATCCTGGTGAACCTCCTCTCCACCCTCTCCAAAGCATCCACATCCTTTTGGTAATGTGGCGACCAAAACTGCACGCAGTATTCCAAATGTGGCCGAACCAAAGTCCTATACAACTGTAACATGACCTGCCAACTCTTGTACTCAATACCCCGTCCGATGAAGGAAAGCATGCCGTATGCCTTCTTGACCACTCTATTTACCTGCGTTGCCACCTTCAGGGAACAGTGGACCTGAACACCCAAATCTCTCTGGACATCAATTTTCCCCAGGACATTTCCATTTACTGTATAGTTCACTCTTGAATTGGATCTTCCAAAATGCATCACCTCGCATTTGCCCTGATTGAACTCCATCTGCCATTTCTCTGCCCAACTCTCCAATCTATCTATATTCTCCTGTATTCTCTTACAGTCCCCTTCACTATCTGCTGCTCCACCAATCTTAGTGTCGTCTGCAAACTTGCTAATCAGTCCACCTATACTTTCCTCCAAATCATTAATGTATATCACAAACAACAGTGGTCCCAGCACGGATCCCTGTGGAACACCACTGGTCACACGTCTCCATTTTGAGAAAAAGAAGGGTAGAAGAAGTGAGACACTTTAGAGTGCATGTTCACAGATCCCTGAAGCTGGCAGGACAGGTAGATAGAGTGGTGAAGAAGACATATGGAATTCTTTCCTTCATTTGCCGTGGTATAGAATACAAAAGCTGGGATGTAATTTTGGAACCGTATAAAATGCTAGTTGGGCCACAGCTGGAGTAATGTGTACAGTTGTGGTCACCGCATTGCGAAAAGGACATAATTGCTCTGGAGAGACTATGGAGGAGATTAACAAGACTTTTGCCAGGGCTTGAAAGTTGCAGTTATGAATAAAGATTGGATAGGCTAGGGTTGTTTTCCTTAACACACAGGAGGCTGAGAGGTGACTTAATTGAGGTGTACAAAATTATGAGGCGCCTAGATAGATTAGACAGGAAGAATCTGGCTCCCCTAGCGGAGAGGTCAATTACCAGTGGGCACAGGTTTAAGGCGATTGGTAGAAGAATTAGAAGGGAAATTAGGAAAACCATTTACACCCAGAGGGTAGTGGGTGTCTGGAATTCGTTAGCAGGAATGGTGGCAGAGGCAGAAACCCTCAATTATTTTAATAAGGTGCCTGGTAATGCACCTGAAGTTCTGTAACCTGCAAGGCTATGGACCAGGTGCCGGACGGTGGGATTAAATTGGGCAGCTAGTTTCTTCGGCCAGCACAGACAGCATGGGCTGAATGGCCTCCTTCTTGCCATAATTGTTCTATGGTTCAACGGTACAAAGCAAAATTGTATTAACTACCAGTAGAGTGAGTTAGGGGCATGAGTGCAAACAAATGTTTAAAAGGTTTTCATCTTCTGTTTTTACATTGTAATGAAATGCATTCAAGAATGGCGTTTCATTTCACCAAGGGCAGAGGTGTTAAGATAGGTTTTATTTTTGCAATAAAATCTTCAAATTCTGTGTGTTTTAAAAAACTGAAAAAAGAATTTTCAGTGGACTTGGACACCTGCAAATAGCTGGAATTTTAGATAATGAATTTGCGCACAAAAATAGGAAAAGCAAGCAGTTTCAAGGAAACAGCAAGGAGTTCTGACCTCGAAGAGCAACACTTTGAATGACAGGAAAGACGGTCTGGTCACGTGATCAGCTCACAAAGGCTTTTTAATTTCTCTTTGAACTTATAAAAATCAGTGAATTGGACAGAGACCAGGCATTTAAATCTGACCTGCCTGGAAGGCTGGAGAAAATGACCTCTCTCTGTAAAGGAAACCTGCATCTCATGAAAAGAAATCCTGAATTTGAAAGGTGGCTGATTCCTCTTGCTTCCTGTCGCTGATAAATTCCGGCAACCAGTGTGTGGTTCCTGTTGCCTGCTGTAGTTGCTGATATGAGTCCTGAGTAGACTGGTTGCTGCCCCACTGCTGAAAGACCTGTGTGATGCCTTCTGTAATCGAATTGCGTTGAGCACCAAACCATCAAAGACTACTCTTATTGGTGATCTCTCTCCATCTCTGTCTTCCCCCCTCTCTTACTCACTCAATCACTAGTTCCGCTCTCTGCTACTCCCTCCATGTTTATCTCTCTCCTCTTCTCTGTCTATCTCTATCTCCCTATGTACCCTCTCAATCCCAATCTCTTACTGTGCCATACCTTCCAGGCTGCTGCACAGAGCTTTGCAGGAACACTGACCAACACTCTCCATCCCAATCTCTCCCTCTTTCTCGCTGGTACTCTCTCCCTCTCCTATAACATCAGAATCCCAGTCTCTCACTCTGTGTTACCCTCTGAATCCCTGTCTCTCCCTCTCCGTTGCCCTCTGAATCCCAGTCTCTCCCTCGCTGTTAGCCTCTGAATCCCAGTCTCTCCCTCTCTGTAACTCTCTGAATCCCAGTCTCTCCCTCTCTGTTACCCTCTGAATCCCAGTCTCTCCCTCTCTGTCACCCAACCAGAGCTTTATAAATGTTCAGCATAACCTTCCTGCTTTTGTACTCACTGTATACAGTGCACATTGTGGTACAGGTGTATTCCCCAGGGCTTTGGATTAGGACCACTGATCTTTTTGATATATATTAATGACTTGGACTTGGGTTTACAGGGCATAACTTCAACATTGTGCCATCTGCAGTGTGATACAAAGGGAATTGAATAGTAGTAGACTTCAGGAGGATAGAGGCAGTCTGGTGAAATGGTCAGACACATGGCAGGTTAACTTCAATGCTGAGGAATGGAAAATGATGCATTTTGGAAGGAGGGCTGAGGAGAAGCGATATAAACTAAATGTTACAATGTTAAAATGGGTGCAGGGACAGAGAGATCTGGGATTTCATTTGCGACACTTTTTATATCTTAAAGATTCAATTTGGGGTTTGCAATCTTGTCAGATGAATTCAGCTTCATCCTGAAAAGTGTTAGCAAACGTGTTGGGAAATGTGTCAAAAGCTGTTTCCATTCAGACATTCCTGCATTGTTGAAGTGTGAACTATCTTTGCAGAGGCAGGAAATAGGGGTGTTTGAATGGACCTGCAGGTTTTGGTTGATGCAATAAGAGGAGAATTTTAATTGTGTCCCTTGCAGATACACAGAATTGAAGGTATTTGCAGGACACCACATAAAGTAGTTTACCAATGTCTGATAATCGTCAAAGACTTCAGACACATGGGAGAAGAGGAGAAGGGAGAAATATACAAAACCTGAGACAGTCAGACAACAGCTGTAGGAAAATGAATCTCTTTTTATGGGTTTTAATTTGAAGGCCTGAACTGATGATTGAAAAAGCAGGAGTTCAAATCCCACACTGGGCTGTTGTGAATTTGAATTCTGTTTCTTATAAAAAAAAACATAAATCTGGAATTAAAAAACCTGTCTACGAGTGCAAAGTCCGTGTGTGTCTCAGTTTTGCTGTATTTATTAACGATTTAAGATGATGGGGTAGAGTGCCACATACCCAAGGGCATTTATACACACATCACTGAAGGTGGCAGGGCAGCTTGAGAAAGTGGTTAAGAGGTATAAAGAGTCCTGGGGTTTATAAATAGAGACAGAGAGTACAAAAGCAAGGGGGCTATGCCAGACCTTTGTAAAACACTGGTTTGGCCTTCTTTCTCTGTCAGTCACCCTGTCACTCGATGTCTCCCTGTCCCCAGGGCATTAGGTTGAGCCACTAGATTACAAGCGCCATGATATTATCACTACGTGACTGCCTCCCCAATAGACGTGGGCACTATGTGCCCCTAATATGACCCACAGTAGTTTCTGGGCTGTAACCAAAACGTTCCAGGCTGTAACCAAAACATGGTCTCGATTCGGTTCCTCAAAGTTCACATTTTAACTTGGAAAATGCAGGAACAGAATGAGATGGGATTGCTTTTGTCCCTGGATTCAGTGTCCACTGCAGACAGATCAGGTACATTTACAACAGAAACGCCAAGAATGAGCAAGGCCAATACAATAATATGAAAAATGCAAATGACGCTACTCATAATTGTAGCATCCATCCCCGTATGAGTACAGATTTCAGGTGAATTCCCTAGAGAGTTCTGACTCAGAAAATGTCATTGACACAGAAATGATTGCTCCACTTTATATATAGAGAGGGAGCTCCCTCCACTTTATATATAGAGAGGGCACTCCCTCCACTTTATGCAGAGTGAGGGAGCTCGCTCCACTTTATATGTAGAGAGGGAGCTCGCTCCACTTTATACAGAGAGAGGGGGCTCCCACCACTCTATATATAGAGAGGGAGCTCCCTCCACTTTATGCACAGAGAGGGAGATCGCTCCACTTAAAACATAGAGAGGGGGCTCCCACCATTTCACACATAGAGAGGGTGCTCCCTCCACTTTATACATAGATAGGGAGCTCCCTGCACTTTATGCTCCGAGGGAGCTCGCTCCACTTTATTAATAGATAGGGAGCTCCCTCCACTTTATACATCGAGGGAGCTCCCTCCCCTTTATGCAAAGAGGGGGAGCTCCCTCTACTTTATACATAGAGAGGGAGCTCCCTCCACTTTATATACATACAGAGGGAGCTCCCTCCACTTTATACAAATAGCGGGAGCTCCCTCCACTTGATATGTGGAGAGGGAGCTCCCTCCACTTTACACATAGAGAGGGAGCTCCCTCCACTTAATACATGGAGAGGAAGTGCCTCCACATTTCACATAGAGGGGGATCATCCTCCAAATTATACATCGAGGAAGCTCCCTACACTTTATATACAGAACGGGAGCTCCCTCCACTTTATATGCTGAACGGGAGCTCCCTCCACTTTATGTACAGAAGGGGAGCTCCTTCCACTTGATATACAGAGAGAGGGCTCCCTCCCCTTTACACGTAGAGAGGGAGCACCCTCTACTATATACGTAGAGCGGGTGCTCACTCCACAGTATACATTGAGATGGAGCTCACACCACAGTATACGCAGTGAGGAAGCGCCCTCCACTTTATACATAGAGAGGGAGCATTCTCAATGTTTGCAAAGAGAGGGAGCTCCTTCCACTTTATACATAGAGAGTGAAATCCCTCCACTTTATGCATACAGAGGGTGCTCGCTCCACTTTATATATAGAGAGGGTGCTCGCTCCACCTTATCTATAGAGAGGGAGTTCTTTTCACTTTATACATGGAGCGGGAGCTCCCTTTACTTTATATATAGAGATGGATCTCCCTCCACGTTATGCACAGAGAGGGAGCTCCGTCCACTTCATACAAAGAGAGGGAGAACCCTCCACTTTATATACATAGAGAAGGAACCCACTCCATTGTATACATTGAGAGGCAGCTCACTCCACTTTGTATATCGAGACGGAGCTCCAGCCACGTTATACATCGAGCGAGCTCCCTCCACTTTATACATAGAGAGGGAGCTCCCTCCACTATGTACATCGAGTTCTCTCCCTCCACATTATACATAGAGCGGGTGCTCCCTCAACTTTGTATATGGAGAGGGAGCTGGCTCCACTTCATGCACAGCGAGGGAGTTCCCTCCACATTAAATATAGAGAGGGAACTCGCTGCACTTTATACATAGAGAGGGTCACCCTCCACTTTATACATAGAGAGTGTGCTCACTCCACTTTATACATAGAGAGGGAGCTCCCTTAACTTTATATATAGAGAGGGAGCTCGGTCCACTTTATACATAGCGAGGGAGCTCCCTCCACTTTATACACAGAGAGGGAGCTCCCTCCACTTTACATATAGAGATGTATCTCCCTCCACGTTATGCATAGAGAGGGAGCTCCCTCCACTTTATACATAGAGAGGGAGATCCCTCCACTTTACACATAGAGAGGGAGCATCCTGCAAGTTATACTTCGAGGAAGCTCACTCCACTTTATAAACAGAACTGGAGCTCCCTCCACTTTATATACATAGAGGGAGCTCCCTCCAATTTATACATAGAGAGGGTGCTCGCTCCATTTTATACACAGCGAGGCAGCTCCCTCCACTTTATATACAGAACGGGAGCTCCCTCCAATTTATATTTATAGAGAGAGATCCCTCCACGTTTTACGCAGAGAGGGAGCTCCCTCCACTGTATACGAAGAGAGGGTGCTCACTCCACATTATACATTGAGAGGGAAGTCACTCCACAGTATTCGTCGTGATGGAGCTCCCTCCACTTAATACATAGAGAGGGAGCTCCCTCCACTTTATACATAGAGACAGTGCTCCCTCCACATTATACGTACAGAGGAAGCTCTCTCTATTTTATGCAGCTGTCATGGTGAGATTTGAACCCCTCGACCCAGACCATCAATTTGGGCCTCTGCATTCCTTGACGAGTGATATTATCACCGTGCGACAGCCTCCCCAATGGACGTGAACAGTGTCTGTCTCCCAATGTCACCCACAGTAGTTTCGAGGCTGTAACCCTGAACATGGTCTCGAATCGGTTCCTCAAAGTTCACATTTAACTGGGAAAAGTCAGGAACAGAGTGAAACGGGTTTGCTTTTGTCCCTGGATTCAGTGCAAACTGCAGACAGATCAGTTACATTTACAATAGAAACCTGAGAGTGAACAAGGTCAATACAATAATATGGAAAATATAAATGTTGCCACTTATAATTGTAGCATCTATCCCGAATGAGTACCGATTTCAGGTTTATTCCCGAGAGAGGTCTTACTTCGAAAATGTCATTGACATTATTTACATCAGAGTCAAAGCTGCTGAAATAATGTGTTTGTTCAGGAGAGTGTAACTAATAACAATGATCAGGGCTATAACCGTGTCAGTGGAGACTTATCCCCTGTATAAATCAGGACCCATTGGAATGGATCAGCTCACAGTGCCTGGTGGAGCTGTGGGTACCAGGCTAACAGAAGTCTCTGCTTCTCACAGAAACGGGATATCCAGTAATCATTCAGTTCATCTTGATTTACTATCCTGTACTTGCAGCAATTGGAATTCCTGGTAAGCCTGTATCTCAGTTTTTCATGGTATCAATCGATATTAACTGTGCTCCTGTACTCGGTATTATTTCTCACTGTATGTGTTACACAGCCACCTTTTCTTTTCCAGAAATTTACTGATGGAATCTCCTCATTGTCTACACTTTCAGTCTTGCAGGAGGCGTATTATGTCTTTAATGATAGTGGTTTCGGTAACTGTTGCTTTGTTACTGGATTATTCTGTGTATATTGAGTGTATTCAAATCAAGCATCTCGGCTAGGATCAAGATCAGACCATCAAGAGCTTTTAACAGTTTCATGATGTGGATCTAACCGGTCCTTGAACATTTTTATAATTTTTTTTGAGTGATTGATAATGAGACATCTCACAGTCTCGGTGTTACAAGGAGACAGCACAATGTCATCCCTCCCCAATAACATGGCTCAGTTTAACTGGGATTTCAATTTGTATATTGGTAATCATGTCATCAAATATTATTTCATTCTGTGTGTGTCTGACACTGCATCGGAGGTCTGGCTATTGAACTGAGTTTGGTGCTGACACTTTCACATCTCCTTCTCTGCTTCACCATGGACCTTCACTGTCACTGGCCTACATTGTAAAATAGAAAGTACTAATGTGATGTCTTATTGGTTTACACTCTATCAGTTGGAATCAAGAGTCTTTCCATTTATCTGTAGATTATCAGCTGCAGCGCTGATGTTGGTGTTTTACTAATTAAACAATCCCACATTCTAGCGGATTACTTTATAATTCCAGGAGAAGGAATTTCAGTGTTTGTGAGGTTTGTCAGGAAGAAGCTTTCGATCTTGTTTATTCCATGCATTGTAGATGAAGTGAAGAGTACAGGTGAACAGGTGGAGCCTTGTGTATTCCGTAGATATATTAACTTATTCACAGAGGTTTCACCATTGAACAAACTGGCCCTGAGAATAGAACCATTGAACCTGGGGCTGGTGACAAGAACAGAGGTGCAGAATGTTAGGAATAAACTGTCTGTGAAAAGTAGCATTAAGTAACAGTTTGCAGGTTGTAAGTACTCCAGAGAGATAGGGAAGGAGAAAATGAGCAGGAAGAATGAAACCAAGGGAAAGAGATAAGCCAAAGTGAAGAGAAAGAGAAAGAAGCAGCAGTGTGAATAATTCTCTGTCATCAAGTGCTGGAATGTCCAAAACAAATAGTGAGAGAAACTGGGAGCTGAAGTTGTCAGATTGTTCTCATTTTCTTGTTGGACCTGATCTTCTGTGTTGATTTCTGTCAGCTCCTCATTTTATTTTGGGGAAAGTTCCTATTCCTTATTAAGTGATTGGAGAAACAGAATAGAATCCGTTCTTCACTGTTTTTATAATTCATTCATGGGATGTGGGCGTCACTGGCTATGCCAGCATTTGTTGCCCATCCTTATTTGTTCTTGAGAAGATGATGGTGAGCTGCCTTCTTGAACTGCTGCAGTCCATGTGGGGTAGTTACACCCACAGTGCTGTTAGGAAGGGAGTTCCAGGATTTTGTCCATGCGACAGTGAAGGAACGGCGATATGGTTCCAAGTCAGAATGGTGTGTGACTTGGAGGGGAACTTGCAGGTGGTGATGTTCCCATGCATCTGCTGCTCTTGTCCTTCGAGGTGGTGGAGGTCGCGGGTTTGGAAGGTGCTGTTGAAGGAGTCTTGGAGCGTTTCTGCAGTGCATCTGGTAGATGGTACACACTGCTGTCACTGTGCGTCTGTGATGGAGGGAGTGAATGTTTGTAGATGGGGTGCCAATTAAGCGGACTGCTCTGACCGGGATGGTGTCGAGCTTCTTGAGTGTTGATGGAGCTGCACCCATCCAGACAAGTAGAGACTACTCCATCGCACTCCTGACTTGTGCCTTGTAGATGGTGGACAGGCTTTGAAGAGTCAGGAGGTGTGTTACTCGCCTCAGGTTTCATGGCCTTTGACCTGCTCTTGTAGCCACGGTATTTATATGGCTCCAGTGCAGTTTCTGATCAATGGTAGCTCCTAGGATGTTGCTCATAGGGATTCGGCGATGGTAATGCCGTTGAATGTCAAGGGGAGATGGTTAGATTCTCTATTGTTGGAGATGGTCATTGCCTGGCACTTGTGTGGCACAAATGTTACTTGCCACTTATCAGCCCAAGCCTGGATATTGCCCATGACTTGCTGCATTTCTATGCATGGTAATTCAGTATTTAAATACTGCATCTTAAAATCTCTGTGTCTGCTGAATTCAATAAAGAGCGAGGCTGATATCATAAATATATTAAAATTTATATTTAATTGATTGTATAAACTAAATATATTGACTATATTGGATAAACAATGAACTGTTCCCCAACACCAATAACCACAGGGATTATTGTTTAAATGTATGAATTGAGTTGTATTACTGGGATCTATAGATTAGATTTCCTCTAACACTCTTCTGCAGACTCTCCTTGTGAATCTCAGCCTCTCCTCTCACTGTTTTGAATCCTCAGTCTCCTCATCCGTTGCTTCAGTTTTTTCACTTCCCCAAACTATCTGCTCCAGTATCCCCTCCTGCTCCTACTTGTCCTTGACCTTCTCTCCCTCCCAATCTCACTCACTGGCTCCACCTGTAGCTGCCTCGTCCAACCTGATAGGAATACAGGAGCAAATGAGAAGGAGGAGGCCATTCAGCTCTTCTAGCCTGCTCCACCTTTCTGGATCATGGCTGATGCTTAACTCAGCGATGCAGTTTTCATTTTTTTCCCGTTTGGTAACATTCCCTCCGGTTCCCTGAACCCAGAGCAACAAACTGGCTACACATCCCACTCTCTACAAACCTCACCAACCAACAGTCTGGAGAGAAATTCCCAATTAACCCATTGGGTTCCATCTCTGTAAAACCCCTTTCTCATTTCCCCACTGGCACTGTATCCTCATTCAGTTCTTCCAGCAGATCCGCTGCTGACTTTATTCACTTTCTGTATCAATTTCCAATTCATTATTAATAATTGTGTTTTCAAAAATGTCACTGTGTCAAAGCACTGCCCAGGTCAATGAATCAGTTTTCACTGCAAGATGCAGCAACAAAGCTGGAAATTTCAGCCCTGATCCTGTCACACTGCTGCTTTGTCTCCAGGTCTGATCAGTAAATTCTCTGCTTCCTTTTCTCTCTCTTCCAGTTAACTTGGTGGCGATTGTGATCCTGTCCCGAGGAAAGTGCGGTCTCTCCAAATGTATCACTGTCTACCTGTTAGGAATGGCAGTGTCTGATTTCCTGGTCGTTATCACTGATCCCATATTGAGATGGATTGCTTTCATTTATTTAGCAGATTCATTGCTGAACTTTACTCCTGTGTGCACTCTCAATGCCGTTCTGCATTCTGCATCCACAATTGTTTCTGTTTGGCTCACAGTCACTTTCACCTTTGATCGATTTGTGACCATTTGTTGTGAGAAACTGAAAACAAAATATTGCAGCCGGAAAACGGCAGCTGTGGTTGAAGGAACAGTAAGTGTGCTGGGCTGTTTAGAGTCTCTCCCCTGGTACTTTACACTGGAACAATATTACATTATTGATAATGTTCCCATGGGTTGTGATTATAAACTGAGCTTCTTTACTTCCCCCATATGGGGGGCATTTCAAATGTTTGACCTCATTTTAACCCCTTGTGTCCCGGTCTTTCTGATTTTGCTGCTGAATGTTCTGACAGTCAGACGGATTTTATTCTCCAGTAAAGTCCGCAGGGGATTCCGGCACCATAGCAATGCAGAGAATCACAAGGACCCAGAGATGGAGAATCGCAGGAAATCAATTATTTTACTGTTCAGTATATCCGGCAGTTTTATACTGTTATGGGTGACCTGGGTTGTATTTGTCATTTATAGGCGAAGTGTAGATATTCAGTATTATTTCTCCGACACTGACCCTCTCTTTATCACAGATCAGACATCAAAGATGCTGCAGATTCTCAGTTCCTGCACCAACACATGTATTTACACTGTGACCCGGACTAAATTCAGACTGGAGCTGAAAAAGGCGGTGAAATACCCTTTCAATCTCATTGTTAAATTAGTGAAATCACAGAAAGAGCTGAATGGTTTCAAACATTGGAAGTAAATCCAATTTCGCCCCCCCCCCACCAACACCCCACCCCCGCCCCGCTCCACCACCCTCCTCCCCTCCGCCCCCACGCGCCTTTGATTATTTTACCGGCGCCATCTTTAGTCCTGGCAGCTGCCTGAACGTGGCAGTCCAAGACGTTTCGCCGCAACAGGCTGCATTTGCGCATGTGCTAGTACAGCGCCACCTAGTGGTTGAGTTGTCAACGAAGGCAGCCAGTGGGCAAATCTGCAAATCGCAGCGAATGTGAGGTGGTGAGAGGGGGATAGTAACTGCAGTGTGCCAGGGACACCAGCAGATGGAGATGGTGGGAGGGGGCAAAAACTGCAGTGAGACAGGGACACCAGCAGATGGAGATGGTGAGGGGGGGACAGTAGCTGCAGTGTGTCAGGGGCACCAGCAGAGGGAGCTGGTGACAGATGGACAGTAACTGCATTGAGAAAAGGGCACCAGCAGATGGAGATGGTGAGAGGGGAACAGCAACCGCAGTGCACCAGGGACACCAGCAGATGGAGATGGTGAGAGGGGGCAAAAATTGTAGTGAAACAGGGACACCAGCAGATGGAGATGGAGAGGAAGTCAGTAACTGCTGTGAGACAGGGACACCAGCAGATGGAGATGGTGAGAATGGGGCATTAACTTCAGTGAGACAGGGACATCAGCAGATGGAGATGGTGAGAGGGGACAGCAACTGCTGTGTGACTGGGGCACCAGCAGATGGAGATGGTGAGAATGGGACAGTAACTGCAGTGTTTCAGATGCACCAGCAGATGGAGATGGTGAGGGGGGGGACAGTAACTGCAGTGAGACAGGGGCAGCAGCAGATGGAGATGGTGAGAGGGGGACAGTAATTTTAGTGAGACAGGGCCACCAGCAGATGGAGATGGTGAGAGGGGACAGTAACTGCAGTGAGACAGGGACACCAGCAGATGGAGATGGTGAAAGTGGCCAGTAACTGCAGTGAGACAGGGACACCAGTCGATGGAGATGGTGAGAGCGGGACAGAAACTGCAGTGAGACAGGAACTCCAGCAGATCGAGATGGTGAGAGTGCACAGTAACTGCAGTGAGCGAGGCACACCAGCAGATGGAGATGGTGAGCCATTTCTGCTGGGAGAATCTGTGTCACTGGGAATTTTAAAGTTTTAACAAGTTTGAGGAATTTACTTTCTGTAAACTTGTGATGCTGAATAAAATGATTCCAATACAGTTTGTGTTAAATGCCTATTTTCTACTATGTAAGCACTTGTAACATTAAAATGATTCGTGTTTGGAAAATTATTTTCAATGATTAAAGGCAATGCATAAATAAAACAACAGCATCAAATTAAACTGAATCATTTACAAATAAAAACTCTCTAGATAAGTTGTATTGAATTCTTCATCACGAACTTTATGACATCTCTCTCTCGCTCTCACTTCTCTATGCTGGTATCTTCTCTACTATAATTCAGTGCAATTGAAGTTTTGATCCGATTGTCTTTTGTAAGTTAATATTGAATCTGCTTTCAGAAACCTGTCAGACAGTGAATTCCAGACCAGAACAACTCCCTGACCATTTGTATCTCTCTTCTGCTAGCATAAACTGTCTCACCTCACGTCTCGAAACTGCGGGAAAAATTTGAATACAATTAATTTCTGCAGGACAGCAGCTGCAGAGGAGCTGGAACCTGCTGAATGTGGACAAGCGATGGACAAAAATCATCTCTGAATCCCCAAGGAGAGCAGAGGATAGAAAAAGTCAGGAAGAAAATGGGAACAATTGACACTTTATTACAGCAGCAAAAACTCTTTGTCAGAATGTGGAGGTCGGTATCGCTAAGCTTAATATAAACTGGAAGTTAAAAGTGGAAGATCTTTAATACAATTTGTGCTAAATGTCGGTTTTCCAGCTTTATAAACCCTTGTAGCATTAAACTGGTAAATGTTAAGAAGGTTTTTTTGATTGAATAGAGGCTAATGCATAAATACAGCAGCAGCAAATAAAGTACAAAGAATCACTGAGAAATATAACTGTAAATATAGGTGAGAATTGTTGTGTGAAATGTCACCAGTTGCTAAAGTTCTCTCGGCTACATCATTAACCTGGCTCCAGTTTCAGTCTTTGTCACACAGTGGAATTGAAAATCCGAATAAAAACTGCTTGTTTATACTGCAGTCAAACCGGCCTCTCCGACAAAAACTTTTTCAGAATTTGAAGGTAACTGCAGTGAGACATTTTCAGTCATTTTCAAAACTTTCTGTTAACTTGAGGTGAATAGTGAAAGAGATTTAATACAATTCGTGTTAAATGGCCATTATCCAAACCGGCTCCTCCAGGTTTTAAATTACAGAAGTTTTCTGCTCTGTTAATGAGGTTTATGGGGGAGGGAGTGAGAGAGACAGACAAACATAAAGGTTTCAGTCTGGAATGGTCCATTTGGGATATGTTTGGAATTTCCCTCTCTCCCCCACTCCCTGATTACACAGAGACTCACCTTGGACTGTTCCAAACCTGGGAAGCATTGTCCAGATGGAGGAAGCTGAGAGCTGGTTGGATGAGCTGTATTTTCGGTGGACTGTCTGTTTTGAGTGACAGGTTCTGGGATATATTAGGGCAACATCAACCTCCATTCTTTCTTTCCATGTGGCTGGTTTTTGAAGATGAGTTTCTGTGTCTCAGTCTCTGTGTCTCTGTGCCCTGGTGAATTGCAAGCTGATTGCAATGTGTGTGTGTGAGAGACAGTCCAGTCTGAATCCCCCTCTCACTGTCCTTTGACTCCAATTCCCACCCTATCTCCCTCTCCAGGATCTTTTCCCTATGGATGAACTGATGGAAGGAATGTGTTCGAGTCCAACGATGGAGCGCAGACCGTGAGGGATGGTGAGTACCACATCTTTATTGTCTCTCTCTGCCTTTCTCTCTCCTTTTGACTCAATTTCTCTCTCTCAATCTCTCTTACTCAATCTCTCTCTTTCAATCTCTTTCTCAATCTGTTTCTCAATTTCTCTGTCTATTTCTCTCTGTTTTACTCTCTCTCTCTCTCTGTTTCTCTCTCTCTGTCTCTCACTCTCTCTGTTCCTCAATCTCTCTCTCTCTCAAACTCACTCTCTCTCTGTTTCTTTCTCTCTCTCTCTCTCTCTCTCTCTGTGTTTCTCTCTCTCTCTGTGTTTCTGTCTCCGTGTGTTTCTCTCTCTCGCTCTCTGTTTTTCTCTCTCTTTCTGTTATTTTTTCTCTCTCTCTGGTTCTCGCTCTCCCTCTGTGTTCCTCCTTCTCTCTCTCTCTCTCACTTTGTGTTTCTCTCTATCTCTCTGTTTCTCTCAGAGTGATTGTGTGTCTTTCTGTCTCAATGGATTTCTCTGTCCTTCTCTCTCTAAATCTCTCTGTGATTCTCTGTGTGCCTTTCTCACTGGCTTTCTGTCTGTCTCGTTGCTGCCTGCAATTACTTTGTGTCTCAGTTCTTTCCCTCCACTTTTTTCCCTCCTCTTTTCTATGTCTCTTTCTGGCTTTCCTCAATTTCTCTAACTTTCTGTCTACTCTATTTCTGACTTTGTCTTTTCTCTATTTATCTGACTTTGTCTTTTCTATATTTCTGACTTTCTGTCTTTTCTGCGTTTATGACTTTCTGTCATTTCTGCATTTATGACTTTCTGTCATTTCTCTATTTCTGACTTTCTTTCTTTTCTCGACTTCCCTGGCTTTCTGTCTTTTCTCTCTTTCTCTGACTTTCTGTCTTTTCTCGACTTCTCTGACTTTCTGTCTTTTCTCTATTTCTGACTTTCTGCCTTTTCTCTATTTCTGACTTTCTGTCTTTTCTCTATTTCTGACTTTCGATCTTTTCTCTATTTCTGACTTACTGTCTTTTCTCTATTTCTGACTTGCTGCCCTTTCTCTATTTTTGACTTACTGTCTTTTCTCTATTTCTGACTTTCTGTCTTTTCTCGACTTCTCTGACTTTCAGTCTTTTCCCTATTTTTGACTTTCTCTATTTTCACTATTTCACTTACTTTCTGTCTTTCCTCTATTTCTGACTTTCTGTCTTTTCTCGACTTCCCTGGCTTTCTGTCTTTTCTCTCTTTCTCTGACTTTCTGCCTTTTCTCTATTTTTGACTTTCTGTCTTTTCTCTATTTCTCTGACTTTCTGTCTTTTCTCTATTTTTGACTCTCTGTCTTTTCTCTATTTCTCTGACTTTCTGTCTTTTTTCTCTTTCTCTGACTTTCTGTCTTTTCTCACTTTTTCTGACTTTCTGTCTTTTCTCTATTTCTCTGTCTGGTTCTATATTTTCTCTCATTCTTTTTCTCTCCCTTCTTTGTCTCTTTCTTCATTCTCTCTTTATTTCTCTCTGTCTATCTTCTTTCTTGCTCTTTCCATCTTTTCTCCACTTCTTTCTCTCTCTTTCTTTGTCTCTTTCTCTTTATATCTTTTCTCTCTTTCTTTTTCTCTCGTTTTCTTTTTCTAACCCCATTTCCCCCCCGCAATTTATACCCGCCGCAATTTATATCCCCCCACAATTTATCCCCCCCGCAATTTATCACCACCCGCAAGTTATCTCCCCCCCACAATTCCCCCCATCAATTTATCTCCCCTGCAAAATTTGCTCCCCGTGCAATTTTTATCCACCACCCAAATTTTTATCTCTGCATTATTTCCCCACCCGAAGACATCCCCCTTGCACATACCCCCACAACCGAAATAATCCACGTCTGCAGCCTCCTATCTGATATCTCCCTGTTAAATGACACCCATCTAATACAGTCACTATAACAGACAACCATCTAATTATCCCCTTAGCCAGTTACAAGACAACCATCTTAAAACCCACCCCCCACCCCCAGAACAGACTCCCAGCTATATAACCACCCCCAAAAACAGACTCCCATCTAAATACAACCCCCCCCCCCAGGAACAGACTCCCATTTAAATACCCCAGGGACAAACTCCAATCTAAATACCCGCCCCCCCAAACAGACACCCATTAAATAGACCCAGGAACAGAATCCCATCTAAATACCCCCCACTCCCGAAACAGACACCCATCTAAATACCCCCGGGAACGGACCCCCATCTAAGTACCCCCTGGGATCAAATTCCCATCTAAATACCCCCCAGGAAGAAACTCCCATCTAAATAACCCCGCAGGAATAGACCCTCGTCTAAATACCCCCTGGGAACAGGCGCCCATCTGAATAGACCTCCAGGAACAAACTCCCTATGAAATAGCCTCCCAGGAACAGCCTCCCATCTAAATACCCCCGGGAACAGGCTACAATCTAAATAACCCCCAGGAACAAACTCACATCTAAATACCACCCCTCCCCCCCCCCCAGGAACAAACTCCCATCTAAATACCCCCCATGGAACAGACTTCAATTTAAATACCCCCCGGGAGCATACTCCCATCTGAATACCCCCCCCCCCAGGAACAGAACCCAATCAAAATACCCCCTCTCTGTGAACAGGCTCCCATCTAAATGCCACACCAAGAGCAGACTTCGATCTAAATACCCCCGGGAACAAGCTCCCTTCTAAATACCCCCCTCCTGTGAACAGACGCCCATCTAAATACCCCCCATCAACTGACCAAATCTAATTCTCCCCTGCCCTCCACTGTAAACACTCCCCCTTTCTAAATACCCTCCCTGTCTTGTAAAACCACCCCTCTACAAATTCCCACCCTGTAGCATCTCCCCCATGAACAGCCCCCTTCCCACCCCCCATGTTATTCCCACCTCCATCACTTTCCTGTGTTTGGCTCCATCTCCTGACAATCTTTCATTCACTTTAATTCCTGGTCTGGATAAGCCACTGGAATTCCATCAACTGGATCCCAGACCCCTGGCACATTAACTCCTGTCCGATCAAGCACAGGGCTGGGCATAGAGCAAGGCTCTCCAGAGGCTAACTGGCATTCTGAGCCTTTAACGCACAGGAAGATCCCAGTGCCAGACACATCCCTCTCTGCAGAAAGGTGTTTCACCTGTTCTCCCCATTGGCTCCAGGAAATCAATCCGGGGAAGACACACACAAACACACACACACTGCCTGTCACAGGGACGATGTTAGATCATGGCTGATCTGTCCCTTTCCCCATTGAGCCATAAGGAGAGAGGCAAAGACAGTCGGGAGCAGATACACAGAGAGGCAAAGAAACACTGGGCTGGACTCGGACTTGGTGCCAATGGTGCAAACCATTGTTCAACACCAAGGCAGCGAGATCAAATCCACCCCGAGACAGAGGGACAGAGACACAGCAAACAGATCCCAGGATTAGGACAGAACAGAGAGAGATAAAGAAATAAATGGATAGGGAGATGGAGAATGAGATGCAGGGAGTGAGTCCGAAACCAAGGGGAGAGAAACTGAGAACAGAGGATCAGAAATACCGAGAATGAGAGAGAGAGAGAGAGAGAGAGAGAGAGAGAGAGAGAGAGAGAGAGAGAGAGAGAGAGAGAGAGAGAGAGAGAGAGAGAGAGAGAGAGAGAGAGAGAGAGAGAGAGAGAGAGAGAGAGAGAGAAATGGAGACATATACAGAGAGATGTTGATATTGAGAAAGATCACCAACAAAGAGAGAGATGCAGAGTCAGAAAGACGTGGAGGGGCAGTGGTACAAAGTAAGATGCGTTTACAGAATAGAGTGGGGTGTCCCGAGACAGGGGGATGGGGGAATTGCAGACATAATTTTGCAGGAAAGGAGCAGCAGAGATGAAATGATTCTGGGATTTGGAAGACATAAAGATGCAGAGTGTAACAGAAAGAGAGTGAAAATGGAAACTTGTGAGACGCTAGAATGAGGCAGAGATAGAACGGATGTTGAGAGATACAGGGATAGGGATTTAAAGATGTGAAGAAACAGAAGTAAGGAACAAGGAGGAAGGTGCAGGGATCAAGTTGCAGCAAGAGATGGAGAGAGGGAAATCTAAAGGATTGCATTGACTGTTCTGGAGCAGCGATTCCCAAACTATTCCCTTCGGAGCACCCTCCAGCCCCCTCCCTTGTGGTAAAAAATCCACAGACCCCGAAAACACAAAATCAAAATACTGTGGATGCTGGAAATCTGAAATAAAAACCGTGCTGGAAATACTGAGCATTTCTATCAGCCCCGAAAACACACAGTCGTCTTCTCTGTATTTAGAAATGAATTTGACAATGACACATATATATTTATTATTATTTTTCTCTCTGGTTCAAGCTCTTGTCTGAGAGTTCCACGTGGACAAAAGATTCTTCCTCTGCATCATCACAGCTGCAGCTTGCGAAAGATTCTCCTTCGGAATAAGAGAAATAAAATTGATTCAAACAAAGCAAAGCATTTTTTAACAGAAATAAAACACAGCAAGAGCCCAGGGCTCTTTCTCTCAATCACTGATATAAAACAATCTCTCAGTGACTCCCCGTCTTACAAACACATCCCCCTACACAGAGCCAGAGACTGGGAAGTTTGGATGTGTTTACCCTGTCATTTCCTGCTCTCGGTCTGTCTATTTCACTGTGTGTCTCTCTACATCTGTTTCTGCCTCATTGTAAAAACACACAAACACTGCTGACCACCATCCCCTCTCCCGTAGAATGATAGAGAGAGAAATCCACATTCCCATCCCTGAAAATCTGAATTCAAATGGCCTCCAGGCGTTTCATTACACTATCAAATTCAGCCCGCAGCCAAAAACACCAGCAATATTCGGGAATGAGAACAAGCCTTTATAAACCGTCACATTTCAGCCATTTCATTGCTGATTCACAGAAGTATTTGACACTCAATGAATTAATTTTTAAAGTGGTCGGTAATGTTGGAAATGCTGTAGGCCAATGGTGCATAGCAAGATCCCACAAGCAGCAGTGAGATGACAGTCGGCTACCCCTCCTCTCCCCCTCCCATTCCCTCCATGTTTCCCTCACTCTCCTGCGTCTCTCTCTCTCCTGTTACTCTCATTCAGAGAGACAGATGGAGAGAGAGAGAGAGACAGACAGAGAAATCCACTCTCAGAACGTCACTCCCAATTCAAATGGCTGCTGCACATTTCATTTCACCCTCAAATTCACGGCGCTGCCCAAAACACCAGCATTATTTGGGAATTATACCGGCTCCAAGCTCAGGACTTTAATTCCAGGCCTTCAGGAGAGCTTTACACACAATGACTTCACATCTAAAATGCAGTCACTGTTACAATGCAGGGAATTCTGCAGGCAAGCTTTGCACAGCAAGATCCCAGCAACGGTGAACCTTCAACATTCAGTTTACCAAGTTTTTGCGTGTGGATCTCTCTCTCTCTCTCTCTCTCTCTCAGTGGGGGCAGTGGGGATTCTCCAGGTTGAAAATGGGAGGGGCAGTGGGATTCTCCAGGCTTAATATGGGAGGAGGCAGTAGGGATTCTCCAGGTTTAAAATGGGAGGGGCAGTGGGGTTTCTCCAGGTTTAAAATGGGAGGGGCAGTGGGATTCTCCAGGTTTAAAATGGGAGGGGCAGTGAGATTCTGCAGGTTTAAATGGGAGGGGGCAGTGGGGATTCTCTAGTCCGTTCATGAGGAGGGTTTATATGTGGGACTGTTCACAGGGGGATTGGGGCAAATTACTTGGGGTGCTGTTCACATGGTGGTCAGCAGTGTTCACAGGAGGGATATTAGATGGGGGTCTGTTCCTGGGGATATTAGATGAGGATCTATTCACAGCAGGGGTATTTAGATGAGGGTCCGCTCCTGGGGTTAATTCGATGGGGGTCTGGTCACAGGAGGGGCATTTAAATGGGAGTCTGTTCCCAGGAGGGGTATTTAAATGGGAGTCTGTTCCTGCTGGTACTCAGATGGGGGTCTGGTCACAGGTAGGGTATTTAGTTGGGAGTCTGTACACAGGGGGTATTTAGATGGGAGTCTGTTCCTGGGGGTATTTAGATGGGCGTCTGACCCTGGGGGGTATTTAGATGAGAGTCTGTTCACAGGGGTTATTTAAAGTGCGGTCTGCTCCAGGGGGTATTTAAATGGGATTCTGTTCACAGGAGGCGTATTTAGATGGCAGTCTGTTCACACGAAGGTTATTAGATTGGAGTCTGTTCAAAGGAGTGATATTTAGATGGGAGTCTCTTCAGAGGAAGGTATTAGAAGGAGGTGTGTTTACATGGGGATATCAAAGAACAAAGAACAAAGACCAGTACAGCACAGGAACAGGCCATTCGGCCCTCCAAGCCTGCGCCGATCTTGATGCCTGCCTAAACTAACACCTTTTGCACTTCTTGGGCCCATATCCCTCTATTCCCTTCCTATTCATGTATTTGTCAAGATGTCTGTTAAACGTCGCTATCGTATCTGCTTCCACCACCTCCAATGGCAGCATGTTCCAGGCACACACCGCCCTCTGTGTAAAAAACTTGCCTCGTGCATCCTCTCTAAACTTTGCCCCTCGCACCGTAAACCTGTGTCCCCTAGTAACTGACTCTTCCACCCTAGGAAAATGTTTCTGACAATCCACTCTGTCCATGCCACTCATAACTTTGTAAACCTCTGTCATGTCGCCCCTCCACCTCAGTCGTTCCACTGAAAAGAATCCGAGTTTTTCCAACCTCTCCTCATAACTAATGACCTCCAGACCAGGTAACATCCTGGTAAACCTCCTCTGTTCCCTCTCCAAAGCCTCCGCGTCCTTCTGGTAGTGTGGCAACCAGAATTGCACGCAATGTTCTAAGTATGGCCTAACTAAGGTTCTGTCCAGCTGCAACATGATGGCCAATTTTTATACTCTATGCCCAGACCGATGAAGGCAAGCATGCCGTATGCCTTCTTGAGTACCTTATCCACCTGCGTTGCCACTTTCAGTGACCTGTGGACCTGTACGCCCAGATCTCTCTGCATGTCAATACTCCTAAGGGTTCTGTCATTTACGGTATGCTTCCCACCTGCATTCGACCTTCTAAAATGCATTACCTCACATTTGTCCAGATTAAACTCCATCTGCAATTTCTCCACCCAAGTCTCCAACCGATCTATATCCTGCTGTATCCTCTGACAATCCTCATCATTATCCGCAACTCCACCAACCTTTGTGCCGTCCGCAAACTTGCTAATCAGACCAGCTGCATTTTCCTCCAAATCATTTATATATACTACAAACAGCAAAGGTTCCAGCACTGATCCCTGCAGAACACCACTGGTCACATCCCTCCATTCAGAAAAACACCCATCCACTGATACCCTCTGTCTTCTGTGACCGAGCCAGTTCTGTATCCATCTTGCCAGCTCACCTCTGATCCCGTGTGACTTCACCTTTTGCACCAATCTGCCATGCGGGACCTTGTCAAAGGCTTTACTAAAGTCCATATAGATAAGATCCACTGCCCTTCCTTCATCAATCATCTTCGTCACTTCCTCAAAAAGCTCAATCAAATTAGTAAGACACGACCACCCCTTCACTAAACCATGCTGTCTCGCGCTAATAAGTTCGTTTGTTTCCAAATGGGAGTAAATCCTGTCCCGAATAAGCTTCTCTAATAGTTTCCCTTCCACTGATGGAAGGCCCACCGGCCTATAATTTCCTGGATTGCCCTTGCCACCCTTCTTAAACAAATGCACAACATTGGCTATTCTCCAGTACTCCGGGAGCTCACCTGTCGCCAATGAGGATGCAAAGATTTCTGTCAAGGCCCCAGTAATTTCTTCCCTTGCCTACCTCAGTATTCTAGGGTAGATCTCACCAGCCCTTGGGGACTTATCTACCTTAATACTTTGCAGGACACCCAACATCACCTCCTTTTTGGTACTGAGATGACTGAGACTCTCCCTTCCTTAGGCGCATCATCCACCAAGTCCTTCTCTTTGGTGAATACTGATGCAAAGTACTCATATAGCTCCACGCTCATTTCCTCTGGCTCCACAGATAGATTCCCATCTCTGTCCTTGAGTGGGCCTACCCTTAACCTCTTGCTCTTTATATATGTTTAAAAAGCCTTGGGATTTTCCTCAATCCTGTTTGCCAATGACTTTTCATGATAGATCAGATAGCGGTCTGTGGACGAGAGGTATTTATATGGTGGTTGGGGAGTTATTCACGGTCGTGAATAAATTGCAGAGGGGATATAAATTGTGGGGGGATATAAATTGAGGTGGGGATAAATTGTTGGGGGGTGGGGGTTAGGGTTAGCAAAAGTAAGAGAAAATGAAAGTCAGAAATAAAGGCAAAGAAAGAGAAAAGACAGAAAGAGAAACAGAAACAGAAAAGAAAGAGAAAGTCAGACAAATAGAAAAAAAAACAAAGTCAGTAATAGAGAAAAGACAGGAAGTCAGAGAAATAGAGAAAAGACAGAAAGAGAGAAAAGACAGAAATTCAGAGAAATAGAGAAAAGACAGAGAGAGTGAGAAATAGAGAAAGGACAGAAAGAGCCAGAGAAAAAGAGGAGGGAAAAAGGGGAGTGAAAGAGCAGAGACACCAAGAAATTGCAGGCAGTAAAGCGACAGACAGAAAGCCAGTGAGAACGACACGCAGAGAATCACAGAGAGATCGAGAGAGAGAAGGACAGAGAAAGCCATTGAGACAGAAAGACAGAGAAGGCGCGGCCGCGCCTTCCATTTTATATGTAATGGGGGAGTTCCCTCCATTTTATATGGAGAGTGGAGCGCCCTCCATTTTATGTGCAGAGGGGGAGCGCCCTCCATGTTATATGTAGAGGGGGAGCGCCCTCCAGTTCATATGTACGGGGGAGCGCCCTCCATTTCATATGTAGAGAGGGAACGCCTTCAATTTTATATGTAGAGGGGGAACGCCCTCCATTTTAGATGCAGACAGGGAGCTCCCTCCATTTTATATGTAGAGGGGTAGCGCCCTCTATTTTATATGTAGAGGGCAGCACCCTCCATTTTATATGTAGAGGGGAACACCCTCCATTTTATATATAGAGGGGAACACCCTCCATTTTATAGTGAGAGAGGGAGCTCCCTCCATGTTAGATGTAGAGGGGAAGCTCCCTACATGTAATTTGTAGAGGGGGATCGCCCACTATTTCACATGTAGAGGGGGAGCGCCCTCTATTTCACACGTAGAAAGTGAGCTCCCTCAATTTCTTTCTACAGACAAGGGTCTCCCTCCATTTTACACATATAAGTCTCTCTCTCTCTCTCTCTCTCTCTCCCTCTATCTCTCTGTGCATGACTCTGTTTGTGTCTCTCCCACACCATTTCTCTCTCTCTGTCTCTCTCTCTGCCTCTCCCTTACTGTCTCACTTTCTCTGCCTCTACCTATTACTCTGTATCTCTCCCCCTCGATCTCTCTCTCTCACCCTGTCTCCCTTTGTCGCTGTCTGGCCCTATCCATCTCCCTCTGTCTCCGTCCATCTCCCTTTGTAGTCTATTTCAGTCCTCCTCACTGCTCACATTCCCACCTAACCTTGTAGATCTCTCCTTTGTCCGGTTCACTCTCTTTGCCCCTCACCCCAATGTTAAAACAGTATTTGTCCATCCCTCGGTTTATGTTATCCTGGCCACTGTCTCTGGTATAAAATGGAAAAAAGCGTTTTGAAATGGGATCCCCTCAATTTATCTTTACAGGTGGAGCTCCCGCCATTTTATATATAGCGAGGAAGCCCCCTTCATTTGTTATAAAGACAGTGATCCCGCGCCATTTTATACACAGAAGAGCATCTGCCTCCACGTCATATGTAGAGCGGTAACTCCCTCCATTTTATACGTAGCGAAATATCTCTCTCCATTTTGTATATCGAGGAGGAACTCCCTCCATTTTGAACGTAGAAGGGTATCTCCCTCCATTTTAATGTAGAGGGTAAGCTCCCTCCATTTTATGCATAGAGGGGTATCTCCCTCGCTTTTAAACGAGGAATAGGGAGAGAGAGAGGAGTTGAATACGTGGCTGCAGGGAAGGTGTAGGAGGGAGGGTTTTGGCTTCCTGGATAATTGGGGCTCTTTCTGGGGTAGGTGAGACCTCTGCAAACAGGATGGTCTTCACCTGAACCAGAGGGGTACCAATATCCTGGGGGGAGATTTGCTAGTGCTCTTCGGGGGGGTTTAAACTAATTCAGCAGGGGAATGGGAACCTAAATTGTAGTTCCAGTGTACAGGATGTTGAGAGTAGTGAGGTCAGGGATATGGTTACAAGGACGCAAGAGGGCACTGGCAAGCAAGAACTTGGTTTAAAGTGTGTCTACTTCAACGCCGGGAGCATCCGGAATAAGGTGGGTGAGCTTGCAGCATGGGTTGGTACCTCGGATCTCGATGTAGTGGCCATTTCGGACACATGGGTAGAGCAGGGGCAGGAATGGATGTTGCAGGTTCCGGGATTTAGATGTTTCAGTAAGAACAGAGAAGACGGTAAAAGTGGGTGGCGGGTGGGATGTGGCATTGTTACAAGAGCCGCACATGACCAAATAAAACAAATTGCCACAGTATTTGTTTTCAATTTTGCATTTAAATCAAAGTTTTGCACATGTCCCACCTGGCAATTTAGAAGACGTGTTAATCAGATGCAAGATATTATAAAAACAATGTTTTCTGAGGGCGAAAGAATGGATAATTGTTCCCTATTTAATATTGATGGAATGTACAATCAAACCAACAGCCCAAGATTCGTATTCAACGTGAATTCTACAAATGAGATAAACTATTTCAATATTCGCTTCATATGATAGCAATGAATCACAGTGTTTTTTGTCATAAAGCATGCCTGCTTTTTAAAAATGATTCTGAGCAACTAGCGATTGGAGAAAAGGATACAGGGAGTTATGTGCAATTCATTGTTTATCTTTTCATGTTTCTTGAATATAAATGTCTTTAAATAATCCACAAAACAGGCTTTTACGATCCAATTAGTCAATATTCACGGAAATACAATTCGTTAAACACATAAAGTATCTGATAACACTGGGACTAAGCTGGCCTGTCAGCAAACCAATAAAGTTTGTAACAGACAGAGATTAATAAATGTAACCAAACACACACGGGAAATAGTGAGAAACAGAATGGAATCATCAATGGAATAAAACAACAAATATCGAGCCGTTGGAACAATCATAAAGAACAATATCGCTAACTCTTTAAACACAACATGACACTGTGTGAAAGTATGTGATTAGGAAAACTTAACTATCTTTAGGCACTGTACAAAAAAAATGGAGGCATTAGAATAATTAATTTAATATAAAAGATACTAATTTTGAAGATCATCACTAACTGATCAATAATACAGAGCAAATTCCCCAACGATTTACGAACTTTTAGTAACATGGGTAGAGCAGGGGCAGGAATGGATGTTGCAGATTCCGGGATTTAGATGTTTCAGTAAGAACAGAGAAGATGGTAAAAGAGGGGGGGGGCGGTGTGGCATTGTTAATCAAGGAGAGTATTACAGCGACAGAAAGGACGTTTGATGACTCGGCTACTGAGGTAGTCTGGGCTGAGGTTAGAAACAGGAGAGGTGAGGTTACCCTGTTGGGAGTCTTTTATAGACCTCCGAATAGTTCCAGAGATGTAGAGGAAAGGATAGCGAAGATGATTCTCGATAGGGGTGAGAGTAACAGGGTAGTTGTTATGGGGGACTTTAACTTCCCAAATATCGACTGGAAATACTATAGTTCGAGTACTTTAGATGGGTTAGTTTTTGTCCAGTGTGTGCAGGAGGGTTTTCTGACACAGTATGTGGACAGGCCAACCAGGGGCGATGCCACATTGGATTTGGTACTGGGAAATGAACCCGGCCAGGTGTTAGATTTAGATGTAGGTGAGCACTTTGGTGATAGTGATCACAATTCGGTTAGGTTTACCTTAGTGATGGGCAGGGACAGGTATATACCGCAGGGCAAGAATTATAACTGGGGGAAAGGAAATTATGATGCGATTAGGCAAGATTTAGGATGCGTAGGATGGGGAAGGAAACTGCAGGGGATGGGAACAATCGAAATGTGGAGCTTATTCAAGGAGCAGCTACTGCGTGTCCTTGATAAGTATGTACCTGTGAGGCAGGGAGGAAGTTGTCGTGCGAGGGAGCCGTGGTTTACGAAAGAAGTTGAAGCGCTTGTCAAGAGGAAGAAGAAGGTTTATGTTAGGATGAGACGTGAAGGCTCAGTTAGGGCGCTTGAGAGCTACAAGCTAGCCAGGAAGGATCTAAAGGGAGAGCTAAGAAGAGCAAGGAGAGGACACGAGAAGTCATTGGTGGATCGGATAAGGGAAAATCCTAAGGCTTTCTATAGGTATATCAGGAACAAAAGAATGACTAGAGTTAGATTAGGGCCAATCAAGGATAGTAGTGGGAAGTTGTGTGTGGAATCAGAGGAGATAGGGGAAGTGTTAAATGAATATTTTGCGTCAGTATTTACTGTAGAGAAAGAAAATGTTGTTGAGAATACTGAGATTCAGGCTACGAGGCTAGATGAGATTGAGGTTCACAAGGAGGAGGTGTTAGCAATTTTGGAAAGTGTGAAAATAGATAAGTCCCCTGGGCCAGATGGGATTTATTCTAGGATTCTCTGGGAAGCTAGGGAGGAGATTGCAGAGCCTTTGTCCTTGATCTTTATGTCGTCATTGCCGACAGGAATAGTGCCGGAAGACTGGAGGATTGCAAATGTTGTCCCCTTGTTCAAGAAGGGGAGTAGAGACAGCCCTGGTAATTATAGACCTGTGAGCCTTACTTCGGTTGTGGGTAAAATGTTGGAAAAGGTTACAAGAGACAGGATTTATAATCATCTTGAAAAGAATAAGTGCATTAGAGATAGTCAGCACGGTTTTGTGACGGGTAGGTCGTGCCTCACAAACCTTATTGAGTTTTTCGAGAAGGTGACCAAACAGGTGGATGAGGGTAAAGCAGTGGATGTGGTGTATATGGATTTCAGTAAGGCGTTTGATAAGGTTCCCCACGGTAGGCTATTGCAGAAAATACGCACGTTTGGGGTTGAAGGTGATTTAGAGCTTTGGATCAGAAATTGGCTAGCTGAAAGAAGACAGAGGGTGGTGGTTGATGGCAAATGTTCATCCTGGAGTTTAGTTACTAGTGGTGTACCGCAAGGATCTGTTTTGGGGCCACTGCTGTTTGTCATTTTTATAAATAACCTGGAAGAGGGTGTAGAAGGGTGGGTTAGTAAATTTGCAGATGACACTAAAGTCGGTGGAGTTGTGGATAGTGCCGAAGGATGTTGTAGGGTACAGAGAGACATAGATAGGAGGCAGAGCTGGGCTGAGAGATGGCAAATGGAATTTAATGCGGAAAAGTGTGAGGTGATTCACTTTGGAAGGAGTAACAGGAATGCAGAGTACTGGGCTAATGGGAGGATTCTTGGTACTGTAGATGAACAGAGAGATCTTGGTGTCCAGGTGCATAAATCCCTGAAGGTTGCTAACCAGGTTAATAGGGCTGTTAAGAAGGCATACGGTGTGTTAGCTTTTATTAGTAGGGGGGTCGAGTTTCGGAGCCACGAGGTCATGCTGCAGCTGTACAAAACTCTGGGGAGACCGCACCTGGAGTATTGCGTGCAGTTCTGGTCACCGCATTATAGGAAGGATGTGGAAGCTATGGAAAGGATGCAGAGGAGATTTACTAGGATGTTGCCTGGTATGGAGGGAAGGTCTTACGAGGAAAGGCTGAGGGACTTGAGGTTGTTTTCGTTGGAGAGAAGGACGAGGAGAGGTGACTTAATAGAGACATATCAGATAATCAGAGGGTTAGATAGGGTGGATAGTGAGCGTCTTTTTCCTCGGATGGTGATGGCAAACACGAGGGGACATAGCTTCAAGTTGAGGGGTGATAGATATAGGACAGATGTGAGAGGTAGTTTCTTTACTCAGAGAGTAGTAGGGGCGTGGAACGCCCTGCCTGCAGCAGTAGTAGATTCGCCAACTTTAAGGGCATTTAAGTGGACATTGGATAGACACATGGATGAAAATGGAATAGTGTAGGTCAGATGGTTTCACAGGTCGGCGCAACATCGAGGGCCGAAGGGCCTGTACTGCGCTGTAATGTTCTAATTCTAATTCTAATCATTTTTGCAGAGTGCTCTTGATAATTATACTAATTATGAAAAAGAATTGAAAAATATTGGTTCCACCTCCAGTTGAATGGTTATTATAGATTGAAGGTAACACTTCAACATTGAACAAATTATTTTAAAATATTTAGTTTCGTGAACTGTATCACTAGGAGAGCAGACAACACTTGTGTTGAGAAACATCTGTGGCAGAATTGTGTGTGGCGGTTCATGGCGGCAGTAGATGTAGTTTTGTCTGGTGATCGACACTCAGTGAGATAACTTACACCCAGACTCTGAGACACTCTATTCAAACAAAGACGGCGCTCTACCTCTATCAGACTCGCTTTAAATACTCAGATTAGAATTTCAATTCCAGCTGGCTGTGTCAGTATAAGAAACACAGGGGAAATATAAAACTAACTCCTGCAGTATTTGTGTTCGATACAAATTCAACAGGGAATTTAAAATACCTGTTAATTATTTGTAGAATATTCCAAACTCGTTTGTTGTAACCAAAACAATATTACTGTTAGCAATAGCTCAATTGCTCGCACTCTCGCCTCTGAGTCAGGAGAGGGTGGGTTCAAGTCTAATTCCAGAGACTTGAGCACAGAATCTAGGCTGCCACTCCAATGCAGGACTGAGGGTGTGCTGCACTGCCCAAATGCTTTCCATCGGAGGAGAAGTTAAACCGAGGCTCCGTCGGCCCTTTCAGGTGCGCTATTTGGAGGAAGGGCAGGGGAATTATCCCCAGTGCTCTGGCGAATGTTAATCCCTCAATCAACATGTCACACACAAAAAAAGCATTCTGGTCATTATCACATTGCTGTTTGTCGGCGCTTGCTGTGTGTAAATTAGCAGCCACGTTTCCGATATTACAGTATGGACAACACTACAAAACAATATCGAATTGACAGCAAAGCCCTTTTGGACGTCCTGACGTCGTAAAATGCGCTATATAAGCGCAAGGCATTTTAATATAAATGGAGGTTTATTCCTATTCGTAGTTGAAAGAATTTAAAATTGAAACATTCAATCCAAAATTTGTAGTAAATGAAACTACTACAAATTATATTACACAGTATCCATTTCATACCATCCCAATGAATGACAACTGTAAATAAAATAGATCTGTTTTCCGTAAATTGATCTCAGACACTGACATATTCTATTCTAACAGCGAAGTGGCTATTTTTCTAACTGACCCTGCTTAAATCGACCCATGAGATTTTCAACGCCAGTCTGCTCTGTACGAGTGGCTGGTAGAAGGCAATAGACAAGTGCCGATATTTCATTAAACTCTACACAAGAAAATTAAAATGTATAAAGCATTATTTACTTTCTACATCTCCTGAATTTGTTCTGTATTAAAGATGATAATTAGATTAATAATATACATCTTGTAATAATAATCAGTGTATCAGTAAATAACATAATGCATTCAATAATCTGTAACTTACAGTTCAAAAGCTGCAGCAGAGACAGGGCCAGGTAGGTTAGCATCATCGTTCTGGCGCTGGGTACAGCGATGAGAACACAACATTACCCGAACGCTGTTCTCAGACACTAAGAGCTCCTGACAGCAGCTTCTGAAACTTTGGCTGTTGTGGAAATTAATACTTTGATAGAGGTTTCTGCAGAAACCAATGTTTCCTTCCAAATAACCAATAGATTTTGACTTGTGTGAACCGTGAATTACAAGCTGGTAAAATACATCAATGAGACGAAATGTGACCATTAATGGATAAAATGAACCTTGGTTCCAACTACCAGCCGATCCTGCGAGGATAATGACGTGTGACTGTGTGAAAAGTAAATGAATCACTGATCTGGCGTCCAGATCATCGATGCACAGGAACGGCCATTCGGCTACTTTAGTCAGAGTCGTCCCTTTGAAAGAGCTGTCAAATTTATTGTCACATATGTAGCTTTTTCTCGTAACCCTGCAAATTATTCCATTGCAAGCACTCGTTTAATTGTCTTTATAAATTCCTCTGGAATCTGAATTCATCACTCTTTCGGGTCGTGCTTTCCAGATCTAAAAAAGCCTCAGTGTGAAGAAATGTCTCTTCACTACCTTTCTAGTTATTCTTCCGGTTCTACAGAAGGTCTCGGACCTAGGCCCATCTCTGGAACCGCAGAGAAGAGGTAGGTGAGGCGGTGTCACCAGAGCCAGTACGCAAGGCCCCGGTGAGAGGGCCTGGGCGGTTTTCGTGTGGGGCAGGTGGAGGGAGGTCCCAGGGAATGAACTGGTTCCTGGTGAGGGTGCTCTTTGCGTCACAAATAGGCCATGAAGGAGGCAACGCCCCACCCCACCCACAAGGCCACAGGGAGAATGCTTCGTTTTACAAGGTGTCCTCTCCATATGGTGGAGGACATCGCTGCTGGTAAGATCCCAGCGGCGGTAGAATGATCCCATAATTGCCCCTTAATTGGCCACTGAAGATCCTCAATCTGCCACTGGGCGAGAAGGCTGTTGTCGGCCTATCCTGCCTCCTGGATCACTGGAAGACGGTGAGGCGATGGGATCTCCATCCTGCCAAATCCCTTGTCACATAACACATTTCTCCGTGCCCCCTCCCCACCCCTCCCGGCTTCCAATCACGCCTCTGGGGGCCAGTAAAATCATGGCCATGATCTCTGGTGACAAACTTATTCATGAGAGGAAATAATTTCCTCATTCTTACTCTACCATAACCCCTCATTATTTTGAACTCTGTTAGATCTGGGATGGCGGGACTGACGTATGAGGAGAGATTGAGTCGGTTAGGATTATATTTGCTGGAGTTCAGAAGAGTGAGGAGGGATCTCATGGAAGCCTACAAAATTCTAAAAGGACTTGACAGGGTAGTTGCAAGAAGGATGTTCCCGATGTTGGGGGAGTCCAGAACCAGGGGTCACAGTCTAAGGATACAGGTAAGCCTTTCAGGACAGAGTTAAGGAGAAATTTCTTCACCCAGAGAGTGGTGAGCCTGTGGAATTCGTTACCACTGAAAGCAGTTGAGGCCAAAACATTGTATGATTTTCAAGAAGGAGTGAGATACAGCTCTTGGGTCTAAAGGGTTCAAAGGGTATGGGGCGAAAGCGGGAACGGGTTACTGAGTTGGATGATCATCCATGATCATAATGAATGGCGGAGCAGGTTCGAAGGGCCAATTGGCCTACTCCTGCTGCTATTTTCTATGTTTCTATCCCACTGAACTTTCCCTGCTCCAATAAGAAAAATCCAAGCTCCTGAATTCTCTCCATGTAAATGAATTCCCTCACCCGTGGTGCCTTCTTGATAATCCTCATTTGTACGTTTTGCAGGGCCTTGAAGTTCTTCCAAGGTATTCATGCCCGGAATTGCACACAGGACGCCAGCTGAGTCATAACAATTGATCTATAAAGTAGCAGCTTGGTGCCCGTTATGTTTGAATTCAATAACCCCATTTTCAAATCAAATATCTCGTACACTTTCTCAATCAGCTTCTCTACTTGCCCTGCATTCCTTAAGGATTTATGAACATGCATTCCCCTGTCCCTCTGTTCTTGCACCTCCTGAAAATGGTACTATTTATGTTATATCGACATGATGTTTTCACAATGAACATCACTTCTGACTTGACCACAATAAGTTGCATCTCCCGTTGATCTGCCCATTTCAGCAGAATGTCTACCCTGAAGTCTGCTATAATAATATTCACGATTTAATGCAGAGCCATGTTTTTCACTATCCACAAATGTAAAAATTATACATTCTAAACCGAAGTCTATGTAATTTGCATGTCGAAGGAAAAAACAGCTGTCTCAAAACCAACCCCCGGTCAACAGTCACACTCGCCTGTCAGAAGAACATCCATTCACCACTGTTCTCTACCTCCTATCTCTTACCCAATCGACTACTCGAGCTGACATCGTCCCTTTAATGATATGCATTCCCATTTTCTGAATAGGTCTGTTATGAGGTACTTCGTCAGCATTGGATGCCCAAATACACAAGGCCTACTTCAGTCTCTTACTTGATTAAAGAACTCAATCAGCTAAGTTACACGCAATTGACCTTCAACAAATCCGAGATGGTTTGCTCATCTTACTCCATGCTTCTGCCAGTGAGAATTAATTTTGTCGTTGATGAAAGCCTCTAGTAGATCTCTCAACCTTCACTGTGGTTAGACAGATGAGCGTGCAGTCACAAGGTTTGCCCTGTCCTCTCGTTTTGAAAAGGAGTCTAACATTTGCCAAATTCCAGTCCTTTGGCCCCAGTGCGATATACAAGGAGGATTGAAACATTGTGGTCAGAGCTGATCTTATCTCCAACCCAGCTTCCTTTATCTCCCAGAATGCTTCCCATCTGGACCAGGGATGTTGTCAACATTTAGTGACAAACTGTTTAGCAACGCGTTCCCATCTATTTTATCCTCTGCAGGATCTCTACTTCCCTCTCCTCGATTGCGACGTTAATTTCAGCCTCTTCTTTTTTGAAGGCAGTTGCAAATTAGTCATTCTGTACCTCAGTCATGTCCTCTGCCTCGACAGGAATATTTATTTGCTTCTCCATAATCGGCTGCACCATTCCTTTATCTTTACTTGCATATGTTTTAGAAGATTTCTGATCCCCTTTACTGTTAGCTGCTAATCTTTTCTATGCTTTCCCTTTGTCCTTCTGGTATTCTGTTCCAATTCTCCCTGTACACTCTGCTTTCTATTTGGTTTGAGATTATATTCTTGAATTGGAATTTGTAATGAATCTCTTCTTTCTCTTTTCCTTTAACTGACAATTCATTTTTCATCCAGAGATGCAGCATTTAATTTCCCATCTTCACCTCTAGACTTGAGTATTCCAATGCATTCCTGGCCAACCTCCCTGTTTGCATCCTCAGTCATTCTGAGGACATCCAAACCTCTGCTGCCGATATACAACTCTCGCAAGGAGACGTTCATCCATCACCTCTGCACTCGCATTAGCTTCTGGTCATGCACCTTAACAATATTGAAATTCCCACGTTTATTTTATAATCTCCCATGAGCTCTTCTCTCCCTATCTCTGTAATCTCTTTCAGCCCTATGAGATATTTGTGCTCCTTCAATTCCGGATACCTGAGCATTCACAAATTTAATCGCTCCACCGCTGGTGGTCTTATTTTCATCTGCCAAGATCCGAAATTCTGGAATTCCCACCATAAACCTCTGCTTCTCGACATATTTTTCCTCCTTTAAGATGCTGCTTAAAACTTACCACCTTGACGAAGCATTTGGTCATCTGCCATAATATCTGTTAACGCTGCTCGCTATCAAATTGTGTTTGATAATATGACTTAGATATTTTAACTATGTAAGGGCACCTCATAAATAAGAAGTTGTTGATCTTGTTTTCCACCTTCTCCTTTACTCTTCTCCAGTTAGAAGTGTGCTTTCGAATGAAGTGTATTTGGCTCTCGGTGGCTGAAAGGGCCTTTGAACCTCTCCATTCCAGTTCCACTATTATTCCTTCCATCCTTCCTTAACCATAATGAAGTTGCCCTTACCCTCAACTTTCACTCCACCAGACTCTACATTCAATGAAATATCCTCCATCACTTCTGCCAACTTCACTGCAATGCACCCACCAGACATCCTCTACTCCATTTTCAACATTCTGAAGGTACAGCTTGACCCACTGTTCCTTCACTCAAAACACCCACTACTCTCCCAATGTCACCTTTCCATGCAAGTGTTGGTGATGCATGACCTGCCCTTTCACCTTCTCTCCTTCAACTGTCAGGACCACAAACAGTGATCTTTTTGTATTTTTGTTTTTGTTTAATCAATGTATTAATTCTCAACAATTGTCCTCGACACCATGGAGATGAAGCATATCTTCTGCAATTACTTTGCTGAGTACTTCCTTTAAGTCCCTTAGCTTCCATTCACTTGCCATTGTAATTCGCTGTCCCACTCACAGCTGACCTCTCTGTACTCAGCCTCCTACATTGTTCCAATTTTTCTGACTCAGCATCAACTTCAAAAATAAACACGTGGGAACTACTGCCCCCCATTTGTTTTTGACAGCAGGTTCTGGTAATGATTCTGTTCTTCATTTAATCACTACTGCCTTCCACCCCATCACAGTTTCTCTCTTTATCTCCTTCCTCTGTTCGCATTTTCCCAGCCTCTGTCCTTACTGAAACACGGTTACAGCACAAACCTTTCCTGTTCTGAAGAAAATTCTCTTTCTCAAAATGCTGCCTCGCCTACTAAGTAGTTCCAAGATTTTCAGTTCATGATTTAGATTTCCAGCATCTGCAGTATTTTGACTTGTTAAAGAAGTTGATGTCATAGAGAAATGTGGTGAGGTTGCAATTGAATGTAAATACATACACACAATAGATAAATAACTTCGGAGAGAGTGGCAAATGGGAATATGATGGGATCAGGAAAGTAATCTTCTTCGGCACACACATGGTCAAATGTTGACTTGTTGCCCAGGGCAGTCACCTCGATTACCATTACCACCATTGCCAGCAATACAGCAATCACTGCCTTTCTGCTCAGTTTTGCTGTATTTGCCCACTGTGGAACAGCAGAGTGTATCTGAGACATTCCTCTCAAAACTTCTGCACTCCATGTAAGGACTGCGCAGCTTTATTGGGAAAACTGCCAAATATTTGAGGAAATGTGATCTCTAATTGAGACTGTCGAGAGACGCAGAACACACTGAGACACTGACTGGTCGTCATAAGTTGTGAATATTCACCATCATTGAACTATACAGGGAGGGATGTGATGTGTTTCCTCGATAACAAAGGAATCTGTTTTCTGGAAGGTGATCACTTGGATTCAGGAACGGCTTTCCATTGCCGAAATATGTGAAAAGCAGCTCATCGTCTGCAGAGCCTCAGAACAGCCACTGTGTGTTGTTCTGTTCTGTTGAAATGAGAGGAAGCACCTGGCATTGTGGTGATTTCTCTGCTTCCGTTTTTCTTGCCTGCTGCTCTGTAATGTCAAGAAACTGCAGCAGCATATTAAAACTCGGAATTTGAAATTACATTGCTTAAAATCCAGAAGGCCAAAGTATCGGGGGAAGCATTTCTGGGCAATATCATTAATTCATTGGAAATATTTGACAGCTTAGTGTCAGCAAATAAACGTAACTCTTCACAAAAACTGAATCACAGCACAGAATATCTGTAATCTGTGTACAATTTCCAAATGTATAACACACAATATCAACGGGCCATGATAAATCACTCTGAGTCCAAATCAATCAGCAAAGTCAGATACACCAATGCATCAATTCTCGCTGTGGTTTTAATTTAAAATAGAAGATGCCATGCGATGTTGAGGCTGTTTCCTGTGTAGGTTAATGAAGCAGGAATACTATTAACAATCAAATACAATCAGGAGGATTGATCCTGTGTTAATGGAAAGTGTTAACTCGCTGTGATCCGATCACCAGATATACAGCCTGTGTCAATGTCAGTGGTTAATTTGCTGTGATTCAATTCAAAGAGGGGATCTGAAGGTAGACAGTTGCTTCAATAAATTGTCCACTGTGCCCCAATAAATAACATTTAATGTCAACCTTATTTCTCTGGGAATGAAAGTAAATCTGGGGAATGAAAATAGTCTGAAGAACTAAAACAGATCAATAAATGAACACAGCTGAGCAGCCACTGTAAAGTTATCACAGGTGGAAAATGTTCAAATGATTAATTCCTCTAGATCTCAAATAGAATGAAACAAAAACTCCCCAGAAATGGACATTTAATAAAATAATTCCACATACTGCATTGTCAATCTAGACAAAAATGATTTGAAACAAGGTAAAGCCCCCAAAAACACTGCCACCTACTCTTTGGTTTCTGAGGATATGTCCGGTCCTTTCCCAATATGATAGACTTGTCCCCCTGAGGTGTGTTTTGCAGAAATCACAGACTGACAACTTCAGTATGAGCCAAGGGTGTTGACAGCAACTGGTTGTCAGAGAAACTTGAAACACACGCACGGAATGGTGGGGATTGAAGATATTTGGGTCAATCTCTTGTATCTGTGAGGAGCTAATCGATCCTGTAAACAGTGGCACTTACACATGAACATACTGAGAAATGGTAGCACTCACCAAGGAACTTGCAGTAAGCACTGATACTCAGCAAAGAACCTATATAAATTATGTTATACATGCAAGAGCTCCTCAGACTTTCTCAAATACTTAAGAGAATGCAGTATGAAAGTAGCGATCTGAGGATCTCTCTGCCAACACTGTCATTTTCTGGGGTCCCTGTTAATAATGTGACACGCAGGCAACCTAATAAACACTGACCTTAAATCAGAAAGTGCTGGAAATACTCAGCAGATCTGACAGCATCTGTGGAGACAGAGTTAGCATTTCAGGTCTGTGACCTTTCATCAGAACTGGAAAAGGTTAGAAATGTAATAGTTTTTTTTCCAAAGTGAAAAGGAGGCGGCAAGCAGAAATAAAATTAAGATGTGTGACAGGACGGAGGGCAGGAGAGATTTTTGTTCTTGTTGTTATTCATTCATGGGGAGTAGGCGTCCCTGGCGAGAGCAGCATTTATTGACCATCCTTGATTGCCTTTGCGATGGTGTGAGTTGCCTTCTTTAAGTGCTGCAGTCCTTGAGGTGTAGGTACACCTACAGTGCTGTAAGGAAGGGAGTGCCAGAATTTTAATCCAGCGACAGTGAAGGAACGACGGCCTTGTTCTTAGTCAGGATGGTGAATGGCTTGGAGGGGAATATTAAGGTGGTGGTGTTCATCTGCATCTGCAGCCCTTGTTCTTCTAGGTAATATGGGTAGCGGCTTTGGTAGGTGCTTGGTGTGTTGCCACAGTGTACATTGTTCTTGATACACGCTGCTTCCACTGTGTGTCTGTGGTGGAGGGAATGAATGCAGGAGGTTGTGAATCGGGTGCCAATCAAGCGGACTGCTTTCCTGGATGGTGTCGAGATTCTTGTGTGTTGTTGGAACAGCACCCATTCAGGCAAGTGTAGAGTATTCCATCATACTCCTGACATGTGCCTTGTAGATGGTGGACAGGCACTGGGGAGACAGGATATGAGTTACTTGCGGCAGAATTCCTAACATCTGACTTGTGTCTGTAGCCACAGTGTTTACCTGGCTGATGCAGTTCAGTTTCTGGTCAACGGTCATGCACTGGGTATTTATAGTGGGGGATTCAACAATTCTAATACCAGTGAACATCAAGGGGAAATGGTTAGATTACCTCTTGTTTGAGATGGTCACTGACTGGCACTTGTCTGGTGCGAATGTCACTTGCAACTCGTTAGCACAAGGCTTGATGTTGTCCATGTCTTGCTGCATATGAACACAGGCTGCTTTAGTACATTATGAGTCACAAATGGGGTTGAACATTGGACAATCATCAGAAAATATCCCCACATCTGGCTTTATAATGGAGGGAAGGTCATTGATGAAGCAGCTGAAGATGGTTGAGCCGAGCACACTGCCCTGAGGAACTCCTGCACTGATGTCCTGGTGCTGAGATAATTGACCTCCAACAACCACAACCAACTTCCTTTGTGCTAGATACTACTCTAACCAGTGGAGAGCGTTCCCTCTGATGTCCATTGGTTCCAGTTTTGCTGTGGCTTCTTAATGCCATGCTCAGTCAAATGTTGCCGTGATGTCAAGAGCAGTCACGCTCCCCTCACATCTAGCATTCAGCTCTTTTGCCCATGTTTGGACCAAGGCTGTGATGAGATTAGGAGCTGAGTGGGCCTGGCGGAAACTAAACTGAGCGTCAGTGAGCATATTATTGCTGATCAAGTGCTGCTTGAAAACACGATTGATCACCCCTCCCATCACTTTGCTGATGATCGAGAGTAGTCTGATAAGGCCAGTTTGGATTTGTCCTGCTTTTTGTGCACTGGACATACCAGGGCAACTTTCCACATCGCCAGGTAGATGTCAATGTTGTAACCATAATGCAACAGCCTGGTTCGGCGTACGGCTAGCTCTGGAACACAAGTTATCAGTACTATTGCCATAATATTGTCAGGACCCAGAGCATTTGCAGTATCCGGTGCCTTCAATATTTCTTGATATCAGGTGGAGTAAATAAGATTTGCTGAAGACTGACATCTGTGATGCTGGCGACCTCAGCATGAGGCAGAGATGGATCATCTGTTCTGCACTTCTGGCTGAAGATGGATGTAAAGATTGCAGACTTGTCTTTTGCACTGATGTGCTGGGCTCCACTATTAGCGAGGATGTGGATATTTGTGGAACCTCTTCCTCCTGTTAGTTGATCATTTGTCCGTCAGCATTCGCGACTGGATGTGGCAGGACTGCAGATCTGTTTCAGTTTTATTGGACCTTCACTCATCCAGGCAAGTGAGTGGGTACAGTATCAAGAATGATTTTTTAACTGTTAGCTTGTAGGTTGAAGAGCGTCCACAAAGCTTGTGGGATGGGTGGTGGTGTGGAGTTTTATATGAACTGTGGGAAAAATGGAGTTCATCGACCAAAGGACTTACCTGTTTTCTCTACAAGTTAATTTATCTGGTGTGTCATGTGGCTGGAAGCCTTGCCTGATTCAACGGGCTGAATTTTTAAAGCCTTTTGGAGATAGCCTGGGAGTCAGGATGGCTGGCAATACTCGTGGGGAAGGCATCGGGTTGGGAGCTGATCTGTGTGTTGTGGAATTGTTTAACTCTGTCTATCACATGTTGCTTCCTCTGCTGGGCATGCAAGTAGTTCTGTGTTGTCGCTTCACCAGGCTGACACCTCATTTTTAGGTGTGCTTGGTGCTGCTTCTGGGAAGCCCTCCTACACTCTCATTGAACCAGGGTTGATCCTGCGGCTTGATGGTAATGGTAGAGTGGGGGATATGCCGTGCCATGAAGTTACACATTGTGGTTGAATATAATTCTGCTGTTGCTTATGGCACAAAGCGCCTCATGGATACCCAGTTTTGAGTTGCTACATGAGTTTGCAATCTATGCCATATAGCATGGTGGCAGTGCCAGACAGCACAATGGTGGGTATACCTCAATGTAATGACAGGACTTTGTCTCCAGAGGGACTGTGCGGTGGTCAATCATAGAGTCATAGAGTCATAGAGTTAGACAGCACAGAAACAGGTCCTTTGGCCCAACGTGTCTGTGCCAGCCATCAAGCACCTAACTATTCTAATTACATTTTCCAGCACTTGGCCCGGATTAGATGCTATGGCGTTTCAAATGCTCATCTACATAATTCTTAAATGTCGTGAGGGTTCCTGCCTCTGCCACATCTTCAGACAGTGCGTTCCAGACTCCAACGAGTTCAAATTCGTTCCCTCAAATCCCCTCTAAACTCCCTGCCCCTTACTTTAAATCTATGACCCCTGGTTATTGATCCCTCAGCTAAAGGAATACGTTTCTTCCCATTTAACCTGTAAATGCCCTCAGAATATTGTATACCTCAATCACGTCCCCCCACAGCCTTCCCTGCTCCAAGGAAAACAACCCTAGCCTTTTCAGTCTCTCTTCATATCTGAAATGCTCCAGCACAGGCAACATCCTGGTGAATCCCCTCTGCAATCTCTCCAGTGCAATCACATCCTTCCGATAGTGTGGAGACTAGAACTGTACACAGCACCCTAACTTTGGCCTAACTTACATTTTATACAGCTCCATCATAACCTCCCTGCAATTATATTCGATGCTTCAGCTAAAAAAAGCAAGTATCCCATGTGCCTTCAGAACCACCTTATCTACCTTTGCTGCTGCCTTCAGTGATCTATGGACAAGTACACCAAGGTCCCTCTGATCATCTATTTCCTAGGGTCCGACCATCCATTTTATAGTTCCTTGCCTTGTTAGCCCTCCTAATCATCACCTTTTCAGGATTAAACTCCATTTGCCACTGCTCCTCCCACCTCACCAGCACATCTATATCGTCCTATAATCTAAGGCTTTCCTCTTTCATTATTTACAATGTCATCAATTTTAGTGCCATTTGCAAGCTTACTAATCATATTTCCTATATTCACGTCTGAATCATTAATGTACACTACAAACAACAAGGGTACCAGCACCAATCCCTGCGGTGCAACACTGGTCACATGCCTGCACTCCCAAAAACAACCCTCGGCCATAAGCCTCTGCCTCCTGCCACTAAGCCAAATTTGGATCAAATTTGCCAAATTACCCTGGAACCCATGGGCTCTTACCTTCTTCACCAATCTCCTATGTGGGCTCTTATCAAAAGCCTTACTGAAGTTCATGTAGACTACATAATCTGCTGGACCCTCATCTACACAGCTAGTCACCTCCTCAAAAAATTTCAATCAAGTTTGTTGGACAGGAAAATCCTCTGACAAAGCCATGCTGTCTATCGCTGATTAATCTCTGCCTCTCCAAGTGAAGATTCATCCTATCCCTCAGAATTTATTTCCCAATAGTTTCCATACCACTGATGTAATTATCTGTTAGATCCCTGCTCCCCTTCTTGAATAATGGTACCACATTCAGTGGCCTCCTGTCCTCTGGCAACTCTCCTGTTTCCAGAGAGGATTTTAAAATTTGTGTCAGGGCATCTGCTATCTCCTCCCTTGCCTTATATAACAGCCTGGGATGCATCTCGTCTGGGCCTGGGGATTTATCCACGTTAAATCCCACTAAAAAAGCTAATACTTCCTCCGTTACAATGCTAATCTGTACAAGTATATCACAATCCCCCTCCCTGATCTCTATGCCTACATCCTCCTTCTCCATAGTCAAAACAGATGAAAAGTAATCATTTAAAACCATACCTATGTCCTCCGGCTCTATACACAGATTGACACTTTGGTCCCTGATGGGCCTAATCTTTCTCTAGTTATCCTCTCGCTCTGAATATCCTTAAAAAACGCCTTGGGGCTTTCCTTTATCTTGCCCAGCAGTGTTTTTTATGTCCCCTCTTCGCTCTCCTAATTATTTTTTTAAGTACACCCCCCTGCACATTCTACAGGCTCGAGGGGCCGAATGGCCTACTCCTGTTCCTATTTTCTATGTTTCTATTCTCCTCTATGGCTTCCACTGTTTTCAGCGCTCGAAATATGCCACAAGACCCCTTTTTTCCTCATCCAATCCTTGAGCTCCTTTGACATCCAGAGTTCCCTGGACTTGTTAGACCTACCCTTCATCTTTACGGGTACGTGCTGGCTCTGAACTCTCACTATTTCCTCCTTGAATAACTCCCAACGGCCTGATGTAGACTTTCCTTCAAGTAGGTGCTCCCAGTCCACTTTAGCCAGATCCTGTTTTTCATATTGATATTTGCCTTCCCCCCATTCGGTACTTTTATTTCCGGTCTCTCCTGACCTTTTTCCATAGCTATCTTAAATCTTACAGAGTTATGACCACTAAGCCCGAAATGCTCCCCCACTGATACTTCTATTACTTGTCCAACTTCATTCCCTAGGATTAGGTCCAGTGCTGCCTTTTGTCTTGTCGGGCGTTCGACATACTGGCTCAAAAAACTCTCCTATATGCATTTTTAAGAATTCTGCCCCCATTAAGCATTTTGCACAAAGAATATCCCAGTTAATATTGGGGGAACATGAACTCCCCTACTATAGCCCTGTCAGTCTTACACCTGCCTCAGATTTGCCTACGTATCTGCTCTCTATCTCTCTCTGACTGTTTGGAGGCCTGTAGTACACTCCCAGCCAAGTGATTTCCCCTTTTTCTGTTTTGAATTTCTACCCATATGCCCTCATTTGAGGATCCCTCTAAGATATCATCGCTCCTTACTGCAGTAATTGACTCTTTGATCAACAGTGCCTCCTCTTTTACCCTCTCTTCTGTCTCACCTGAAGATTCTATACCCTTGAATACTGAGCTGTCAGTCCTGCCCTTCCCACGAATATGTTTCTGTGATTGCATTAATATCATAATCCCATGTGTTAATTAACGCCTTCAAATCATCTGCCTTGCTAGTAAGACTCCTCGCATTAAAAAGATAGATGCAATCCATCCTTGCATTATTCGCTAGTGCCTTAACAGGTCAGTATTTGCTCTGCCTTCCAAACTGACTTAGATTTTCTTCTTTATTTGACTATGCATCCCCCCGACTGTACCTCCAGTCTTATACCATTGCGCTGCCAAATTAGTTTAACCCCAACATCCCCCCTCCCACCCCAGCAGCACTAGCTAATCTACCAGCAAGGATGTTGATAAAGCACACACACAGGCAAACACACACTGATCAGACCCCAGGCACTGAGAGAGACAGATATACTACCACATACACAGCCAGACAAAGAGAATCATACACACACACAAACACACACACACACACACCGATCATCCCCCAGATTCTGAGCCAGTCAGATATACAAACGCACACACACAAACAGAGATACACACACACACACACACGGAGGGAGGGGAACTTTTGCAAAGAGTCAGAGGAGGGATGATCAAAGACAAGGACAAAAGACAGTAAGGGGGATAGGAAAAGTGAAAGGCAGAGAATTCAAGGGCCAGAATCAAACAAGGCCGCAGTGAAAAATAGTGGAAAGGGGCAAAATAATGTTAAAAAGACAAGCCTTAAGGCTGTGTGCCTGAACGCGTGGAACATTCCAAATATAGTGGATGAATGAATCGCGCAAATAGATACAAACGAGTATGATACAGTCGGGATTATGGAGACATGGCTGCAAGGTGATCAGGGATGGGAAATGAACATCCAAGGGTATTCAGTATTTTGGAAGGACAGACAAAAAGCAAAAGGCTTTCGAGTTGCATTGCTGGTTAAAGAGGTTTTTAATGCAATAATGAGGAAGGATATTAGCTCTGACGATATGGAATGTGTACGGGTAGAGCTGAGAAAATCTAAGGAGCAGAAAAGGTTAGTGGGGGTTGTGATGTTCGGATTGGCATTAAACAGGAAATTAGAGACGCATGCAATACAGGAACATTTGTATTTTCAGGTGTCTTTAATCAGCCTATAGAGTGGGCAAATCAAAGCAGTCACAATACCGTAGAGGAGGAATTCTTGGAGTATATACGGAATGGTTTTCTGGACCAATACGTTGAGGAACCAACTGGAGAAGAGGCCATCCTAGACTAGGTATTGTGTAATGACAGAGGAATATTTGACAATCTGGTTGTGTGAGACCCCATGGGGAAGAACAACCATAATATGATGGAATTCTTCATCAAGATGGGGAGTGACATAGTTGACTCTGAGACTAGGGCCCTGAATCTTAGTAAAGGAAACTATGAAGGTATGAGGTGTGAGTTGGCTATGAGGGATTGGGAAACGTTACGTAAAGGGATGATGGTGGAAAGGCAAAGGCAAACATTCAAAGTGTGCATGGATGGACTGCAACAATTGTTTATTTCTGTCTGGTGCAAAAGTAAAACGGGAAAGGTAGCCAATCAATGGCTTGCAAGGGAAATTAGAGAAAGCATTAGATCCACGGAAGATGCAGATAAATTCGATGGAAAAAAACAACAAACCTTAGGATTGGGGGCAGTTTAGAATTCAGCAAAGGAGGATCAAGGGATTGATTAAGAAGGGGAAAATAGAGTACGAGAGCAAGCTTGTGGGGAACATAAAAACTGACTGTAAAGGTTTCTATAGGTATGTGAAGATAAAAGGATTAGTGAAGACAAATGTAGGTCCCTTACAGTCAGAAACAGGTAATCTATGATGGGGAACAAAGAAATGGCTGACGAACTAAATGTATACTTTGGTTCTGTCTTCACAAAGGAGGACACTAATATCGTACCAGAAATGTTAGGGAACACAGGGCTTAGTGGAAGATGGGAACTGAAGGAAATCGGTATTAGTAGAGAAATTGTGTTGGGAAATTGGTGGGATTGAAGGCTGATAAATTCCAACGGCCTGATGGTCTGAATCCCAGAGTACTTAAGGAAGTGCCTAGAAATGGTGGATGCATTGGAGGTCATCTTCCAAGATTCTGTAGATTCGGGAGCAGTTCCTACAGATTGGAGAGTAGCTAATGGAACTCCACGATTGAAAAAGGGAGGTCTCGAGAAAGCAGGGTATTATAGACCAGTCAGCCTGACATCGGTAGTGGGGAAAATTCTAGATTCCATTATTGAAGAATTTATAGCAGAGCACTTGGAGAACAGTGGTAGAATCGGCCAGAGTCAGCATGGATTTCCGAAAGGGAAATCATGCTTGACAAATCTACTAGAATTCTTCAAGGATGTAACTAGTAGAGATGATGAGGGGGAGCCAGTGTATGTGGTTTATTTGGACTTTCAGAAGACATTTGACAAAGTCCCACATAAAAGATTAGCAAGTAAAATTAAAGCGCATGTGATTGGGGGTATTGTTTTGTGATGGGTAGAAAATTGGTTGTCAGACAGCAAAAAAGGAATAGGGATAAATGGGTCTTTTTCCGAGTGGCAGGCAGTGACTAGTGGGGTACCTCAGGGATCGGTACGAGGACCCCAGCTATTCACAATATATATTTATGATTTAGATGAGGGAACTAAATGTAATATCTCCAAATTTGCAGATGACACAAAACTGGGTGAGAGTTGATTGAGTGGGCAAATGCATGGTGGATGCAGTATAATGTGGATAAATGTGAGGTTATCCACTTTGGCAGCAAAAACAGGAAGGCAGATTATTATCTGAATGGCTATAAACTGAGAGAGGGGATTATGAAATGTGTCCTGTGTGTTCTCGTACATCAGTCGCTGAAGGCAAGCATGCAGGTCCAACAGGTGATAAAAACTGCAAATTGTATGTTGGCCTTCATAGCGAGAGGATTCCAGTACAGGAGCAGGGCTGTCTTGCTGCAATTATACAGGGGCTTGGTGAGACCACACCTGGAATATTGTGTGCTGTTTTGGTCTTCCATTCTGAGGAAGAATGTTCTTGCTATCGAGGAAGTGCAGCGAAAGTTTACCAGATTGATTCCTGGGATGGCAAGACTGACGTATGAGGAGAGATTGAGTGGGTTAAGATTATATTCGCTGGAGTTCAGAAGATTGAGGGGGGATTTCATAGAAACCAATAAAATTCTAACAGCGCTTGACAAGGTAGATATAGGAATGATGTTCCAATGGTGGGGGAGTCCAGAACCAGGGGTCATCGTCTAAGTATACGGGGTTAACCTTTCAGGACTGAAAGGAGGAGAAATTTCTTCACCCAGAGAGTGGTGAGCCTGTGGAATTCGCTACCACAGAAAGCAGTATGTTTTCAAGAAGGAATTAGATAGAGCTCTTGGGTTTAAGGGGTTCAAAGGATATGGGGCAAAAGCGGGAACAGACTACTGAGTTAGGTGATCAGCCAAGTTCATATTGAATGGCGGAGCAGGCTCGAAGGGCCGAATGGCCTACTCCTGCTCCTACACACATACACACACCGATCACACCACAAGCACTGAGCCAGACAGATATACACACACACACATTCACTGATCAGACTCCAGGCAAAGAGCTGGAGCGATATACAAACACACACTCACAAAGAGAGACAGACAGACACAAACACACAGCATACACACACATACACTAACACACACACACACGCACATGCACACATCGATCAGACCACAAGCACTGAGCCAGACAGGTGTACACACGCACACACGCACACACACAAGCAAACACACACAAGCACTGATCAGACTCCAGGCACTGAGCTGGAGCGATATACAAATAAATGCACACAAACTGAGACAGACACCACACACCCACAGACACACACCAATCAGACCCCCGGCACTGAGGCAGACAGTTATACAAACACATAGACACAAACAGAGAAAGACACAAACATACACACACCGATCACACCACAAGCACTGAGCCAGACGGATATATACACACACACACATGCACTGATCAGACTCCAGGCACTGAGCTCGAGCGATATGCAAACACACACTCACAAAGAGAGGGACAGACACAAACACACAGCACACAGACATACATCAACACACACACACACGCACAGGCACTCACCGATCAGACCACAAGCACTGAGCCAGACAGGTATACATACACACACACAAATAGACACAAGCACTGATCAGACCCCAGGCACTGAGCTGGAGCGATATACAAATAAATGCACACAAAGAGAGAAAGACACTACACACCCACAGACACACACCAATCAGACCCCCGGCACTGAGGCAGACAGTTATACAAACACTTAGGCACAAACAGAGACAGACAGACAGACAGACACACACACACACACACACACACACACACGGATCAGACCCCATGCACTGAGCTAGACCGAGAAACAAGCACAGACACACACCACACGCCCACAGATGCACACCGATCAGACCTCATGCACTGAGCCAGACAGATATACAAACAGACACACGCACGCATACACACACACACACGTACGCATACACACACACATACACACATACACACACAAACATAGACAGACAGACAAATACTCACCATACACACACCAATCAGACCATAGGCACTGAGCCAGACAGATATGGAAACAGATACACATAAACACAGACACACATATACACAAACGCACACACACACACTCTTATCAGACTCCAGGCACTGAGCCAGACAGATATACAACCACATACACATAGACACACAGAGAGACAAACATACCGAACAGACCCCCAGCTATGAGCCAGACAGATATACAAATATACATACGTAAACAGAGATAGACAGATGCAAACAACACACACACACACAGACACGCGCGCACACACACACACGCGCGCACACACACACACACACACACACAATCGCACCAAGCAGAACCCAGGCTCTGAGCCAGACAGATCTGCAAGCACACAGAAACAAACAGAGACAGACTCACACACAAACACGCACACACACACACACCGATCAGAACTCAGGCAATGAGCCAGACAGATATACCAACACATAGGGCCTGTACTGCGCTGTAATGTTCTATGTTCTATAGTGTAGGTCAAATGGTTTCACAGGTCGGCGCAACATCGAGGGCCGGAGGGCCTGTACTGCGCTGCAATGGTCTATGTTCATACATACAGACACACACACAAACACACACACAAACACACACAACAATGAGACCCCAGGCACTGAGCCAGACAGATATACAACACACACACACACACACACACACACACACACACACACACACACACACACACACACACACACACACACACACACACAACAATCAGACCCCAGGCACTGAGCCAAACAGATATACAAACACACACACACACACACACAAACATGCACCAACCCACACAGGCCAGATTTGATTAAAGCCTAACCTGCTGCTGTTGGGGCATTGATTTCTACAATCCCTTCCAGCCACGAAAAGTAGAGAGGCATCATTGACAGATTTAGTGGTTCGAATGGAGAGGAGCTTTGGTCGGATCACTGATGTCCTTTAGTTTTCTGTCATGCTGATCAGTGAGAGATAATGTACAGCCCCATGGGTGCAGACTGGTGCTATGGGAGCTGCAGACGGTGTCCTCTTTCAAGAGGGAAGTGCATCTACGCCCTTGACAGACCCTCGTTCGATGTCCATGCAGGCACCACCAAGTTAATCGAGATGCACCAACCTGCATTCAGTCGCCACTCTCGGTCGCACTGCCGAAAATGCAGGTTGTAAGTATCTGCAGTGCCATTTTTACAACTGCAGCAAGCGTCCACCACGCGAAAGTCAAAGGGGCAGCTCTAGAATTAAAAAACACAAAGCCTTCAAGGAAACACTGTTGGGTGGCACATGAATGAATATTCATTTGAGTGCAATTTGTTAACATAATATTAGTCAAATGTTTATCCATGTCAATTTGTGCAGATTGTTTTGTTAATATCTTTAGGGCCATCACAGCATGTGAAGGATTTTCTCTGTCCAAGTATAGTGGAGATCTGAGCTAAATATAAGAGAAGAATGATGTTCGTGGATCACTGGGTGAAGGGATGAGAGGAAGGAGTGTGGGTAACATTTCAATACATCCGATGTTTAATCACTTGTTCTCAGACATCTCTTGTTACTCGCTGTATCACCGTGCAATGACAGGCATCACATGGTCAGCTCTCGGTGTGGTCTCCAATTCGGCCTGCACGATGACAGTGCAGTGACTGGCTCGACAGAGCCATCCCTCAGTGTGGTCTCCAGGTCTGGCTGCTGTCACAGGGCAGCAGGATGGAAATATGAAATATCTGTCAAAGAGGAGAAGTGCTCTTGTCATCCCCCACTGCGGTCGGAATGAGGAAGGTTGATCCCAGGGTAACTGCTCCTGCTGCGTGTCGATAAGGGATCCCCACACCGACCATGAACCCACACCTCCTGCAATTCACCTTGCGCATCCATTACCAATACCCGCTATTCAAAAACACAGGAGCGCTTTTCAGGCTGAAAAGTGCCAATAAAAAGTTGACGTGTTCATTGACGCCTCAACCAATCTACCTACCTATCCTCAGTTTGGTCTCTGCAAAGCAGACTGTACTGTGAGTAACGAATACCATGTACTCAGTTGGAAGAAGTACAATTATATACCTGTTTCATCAAGAAGGAATGTTTGGGAGACTCTCTGTGAAAAGAGAGGAGAGAAAAGTATGTGGCATCATTCGACAGTTGCATGAGATGTTTTTGTGGGAACAGGAGTGATTCTGGGATTGACAGAGGATCAAACTAGAGATTCACAGAGGGAATAGTGCCTTTGGATTGTTGAAAGGGGAGGGGAGGGAATTTTGCATTTGATGGTCGAAATTGCAGAACACTGTTGAATGTGTAGGTGTTGCTGTGGCAAGTGAGGACAAGGCGAACCGGATCATGGCTCTGGTGGTGGCGCGGAGGTATGAGGGTGGAATTGCAGGTTATGTGCCGAAAGAAGGGAACTCTTCAGTTGAACAAAGACAGAAGCCAATTCGGAAACAATGACGTGGAAGGTGGCATCGTTGGTACTGATTAAACAGAGACGTAGATGCCTGGAGAACAAATTATTGACCTGGCACGAAGCAGGATGTGGGAGGTCGGGGAGCAGATCAAGGGAGGTCTCTGAGTTGGTGGCTATAAATAGACATTGTGTGCTACCTACCTGTCCTCAGTTATGGCGATAGGAATTCGAGGAATCGAATTGGAGATGGGTCGTGTAAAGGTACGGTAGGGTTGGCAGATCGAAGCAAATTTAATTCCTTTCAGTTGAGAACGAGGTCAGGAAAGGACACTGAAACAGTCATCACTGTAGCTAAACAAGATGCCATGGGCTGGTGGGAGATAAAGGTGTCAAAGGAATGGATGGCGAGGCGAGGGATAGCGAAGCAGAGAGGCTGCACGTCCTGGTAAGAGGTGCAGGTGTAGGTGGAAGACATATCCTGGTGAAAGATGAACTGTAAAGCGACTGGACATCCCGGTGTGCGATGGGAAAGTAGAGACCTGAATATTTTGAATGGGTTAAGCTGTAGATGGTTTGAACATCCTGGTAAGATATGTAAGTGTTGAGGGACTGGCCATCCTGATTAGGGATAGAGTTGTCGGGACCCGAATTTCTTGAATGGATTGAGTTTTAAAAGGATTGATTGTCCTGGTGAGAGATAGAGGTTTAGCAGAATTACATGTTCCGGAGAGAGAGAGAGAAGTTTACAGGGAATGGACATCTTGGTGAGAGATGTAAATATAGAGTGGTTTTTTTGATTTAGAGTTACAGGACTGAAACAGGCCCTTCGGCCCACCGAGTCTGTGCCGACCATTAACCACCCATTTATACTAATCCTACACTAATCCCATATTTCTACCACATCCTCACCTGTCCCTATATTTCCCTACCACCTACCGATACTAGGGACAATTTATAATGGCCAATTTACCAATCAGCCTGCAAGTCTTATGGCTGTGGGAGGTAACCGGAGCACCCGGAGGAAACCCACGCAGACACAGGGAGAACTTGCAAACTCCACACAGGCAGTATCCAGAATTGAACCCAGCTCGCTGGAGCTGTGCTAACCAATGCGCCACTGTGCCGCCCTGTGGAGCTGCAGGAGTCTAACTGTCCTGTTTACAGTGTTGGACTGGTTGCCAATGGCGAAATGGAGACTGTTCTGAACAGGAAACCAGAATAGCTAAAATCGTGGATGGCAACAGAAGAAGAAAAGCGGAGAAAGTAGTGTTGTGATAGGAATAATTAAGATCCATCGGAAAGGAACAGGTTGAAATGTTAAGTCTATTGAGGTAGCCTTGTTAGTTGATGTTCGGAAAGATTTAGAGGGGGCTGTGTGAGGTTGGTAGACAGTGTGGTTGCAGGCTGTGAGGTGAAGATCTCAAGAGGAGATAGGTTCAATGATAATATGGGAAAGGATGACATGATGTTCGGTGGTGGGGTCATGATCCAGAGGGAGGTGGGATGATATGTCAGAGAGTTAGTGTTTAGGCTGCCCAAGGTATTGGTCTTTTCAACAAATAACAGCAGCGATTCCATTATCAGTAGGTTGAATGACAATGTCAGGGTTGAGAGATTGAAGTGCTGTAGATCACAGGGGTATAGATAAGAGAGATTAATGAGGGTGGGGTTCATTTAATCACACATGCCTCCATCTTAACACAAGCCTTAACTATTTCATTCTCTCCATACCCCCTTTTCCCTGGTTCTGTATTTGCTAAAAGTAGTTTATCTCTAATGTTATGTATTTCTGAAGAAATTGCATTAACGTGCAAAGCTAGTTCTATGTCTGTCTCCACAGATGATACCTGACCTGTTAAGTGTATGCAGCATTATCTGTTTTCAATTCTAATAATGGCCGCCCTCTGCTGGTGGATACGGGTATTTCAGTAAGCCAACCAATCACAAAAATCACAATCTGCTGGAGAGTAATGCACGGAACTCCATAATATCATTAGTAGCATCCCCAACACCGGTCACCTATTCCTGCTGGGGAACTTTAATGCCATGGTTGGGACCCACCATGACTCATGGCCTTCCTGCCTTGGGCGAAATGGCATTGGAAGGATGAATGAGAATGGACAGAGACTGCTTGAGTTGTGTACCTATCATAACCTCTGCATCACCAACTCATTCCTTCACACTGAAGCCTGTCACCAGGTTTCTTGGAGGCACCCAAGACCACGTCATTGGCACCAACTGGACCTCATCGTCAGAAGGCGAGCCTCTTTAAACAGTGTTCAAATCACACGCAGCTTCCAAAGTGTGGACTGCGACACCGACCACTCCCTGGTGTGCAACAAGGATATACTCAAACCAAAGAAGCTGCATCACTCCAAGCAGAAGGGCTACCCACGCATCACCACTAGCAGAATTTCACATCCACAGCTGTTACACAAGTTTCTAAATTCACTTGAAAATTCCCTCCACAACACTCCCACAGGGGATGCAGGTACCATTGGGCCCACATCAGAGACGCCATCTATGATTCAGCAATGACCACCTATGGCAACTGTGTGAAGCGGAATGCAGACTGGTTTCAATCTCACATTGAAGAGCTGGAACCTGTCATAGCCGCTAAGCACATTGCACTGATGAACTACAAGAAAGCCCCCAGCGAGGTAACATCCATAGCATTAACGCTGCCAGAAGCGCTGCACAAAGAACAGCCAGGCGCTGCGCAAATGACTACTGGCAACACCTATGCAGTCATATTCAGCTGGCCTCTGACACAGGGAATATCAAATGGCATTAAGAGAGCTTTTGGGCCAACCGTCAAGAAGATTGCCCCCCTCAAATCTAAATCAGGGGACACAATCACTGACCAACGCATGCAAATGGAACAGTGGGTGTAACACTACGTAGAACTGTACTCCAGGGAAAATGCTGTCACTGAGACCGCCCTCAATGCAGCCCTGACTTTGCCAGTCATGGATGAGCTGGACGTACAGCCAACACAATCGGAACTCAGTGATGCCATTGATTCTCTAGCCAGTGGAAAAGCCCCTGGGAAGGACGGCACTAAGCCTGAAATAATCAAGAGTGCCAAGCCTGCTATACTTGCAGTGCTCTACGAAATGCTTTGCCTGTGCTGGGATGAGGGAGCAGTACCACAGGACATGCGCGATGCCAATAGCATCACCCTCTATAAGAACAAGGGTGAATGCAACAACTACCGTGGAATCTCCCTGCTCAGCATAGTGGGGAAAGCCTTCGCTCGTGTCGCTTTAAACATGCTCCAGAAGCTGGCTGAGCGTGTCTATCCTGAGGCACAGTGTGGCTTTCGAGCAGAGAGATCCACCATTGACATGCTGTTCTCCCTTCGCCAGCTACAGGAGAAATGCTATGAACAACAGATGCCCCTCTACATTGCTTTCATTGATCTCACCAAAGCTTTTGACCTCGTCAGCAGATGTGGTCTCTTCAGACTACTAGAAAAGATTGGATGCCCACCAAAGCAGCTGAGTATCATCACTTCATTCCTTGACAATATGAAAGGCACAATTCAGCATAGCGGCACCTCATCAGACCCCTTTCCAATCCTGAGTGCCGTGAAACAGGGCTGTGTTCCCGCACCTACACTGTTTGGGATCTTCTTCTCCCTGCTGCTCCCACATGCATTCAAGTTCTCAGAAGAAGGAATTTTCCTCCGCACAAGGTCAGGTGGCAGGTTATTCAACGTTGCCCGTCTAAGAGCGAAGACAAAAGTTGAGAAACTCCTCATTTGGGAACTCCTCTTTGCTGAAGATGCTGCATTAACATCTCACAATGAAGAGTGCCAGCAGAGACTCATCGACAGGTTTGAGGCTGCCTGCAATGAATTTGGCCGAACCATCAGCCTCAAGAAAACGAACATCATGGGACAGGACATCAGAAATGCCCCATCTATCAATGTCGGTGACCACACTCTGGAAATTGTTCAAGAGTTCACCTACCTGCCTCTCGATGCAGAATTAAACAAGCGCATGGGAAAGGCTTCCTCTGCTATGTCCAGACTGGCCAAGAGAGTGTGGGAAAATGGCGCACTGACACAGAACACAAAAGTCCAAGTGTATCAAGCCTGTGCCCTCAGTACCTTGCTCTATGGCAGCGAGGCCTGGACAACGTATGTCATCCAAGAGCGACGTGTCAATTCATTCCATCTGCGCTAACTCCGGAGAATCCTTGGCATTAGATGGCAGGAGCATCTCTCCAACACAGAAGTCCTCGAGGCGGCCAACATCCCCAACATATACCCCCTACTAAGCCAGCGGCGCTTGAGATGGCTTGGCCATCTGAACCGCATGGAAGGTGGCAGGATTCCCAAGGACACATTTTGCAGCGAGATCGTCACTGGTACCAGACCCACCGGCCGTCCATGGCTCCGCTTTAAAGACGTCTGCAAACGCGACATGAAGTCCTGTGACATTGATCACAAGTCGTGGCAGTCAGTTGCCAGCGATCGCCAGAGCTGGCGGGCAGCCATAAAGGCGGGGCTAAAGCGTGGTGAGTCGAAGAGACTTAGCAGTTGGCAGGAAAAAAGACAGAAGCGCAAGGAGAGAGCCAACTGTGTAACAGCCCCGACAGCCAATTTTATCTGTAGCACCTGTGGAAGAGTCTGCCGCTCTAGAATTGGCCTTTATAGCCACTCCAGGCGATGCTGCACACACCACTGACCATCTCCAGGCGCTTACCCATTTTCTCTCGAGACAAGGAGGCCAAAGAAGAAGAAGATTCACTGTGCTGCGTTCCCCCGTGCCCTGTGTTTAATCTTGTGAGTATTCACTGTGCAGCTTCCCCCGGGCCCTGTGTTTAATCTTGTGAGTATTCACTCTGCAGCATTCCCCCTCGCCCTGTATTTAATCTTGTGACTATTCACTGTGCAGGATTCCTCCGGGCCCTGTGTTTAAACTTGACATGACTGACTGTGCAAGATCCCCCCGGCCCTGTGTTTACATTTGTGACTATGAATTGTGCAGCTTCCCCAGGGCCCTGTGTTTAATCTTGTGACTATTCACTGTGCGGCTTCACCCCGCGCCCTGTGTTGAATCTTGTGAGTATTCACTGTGCAGCACTCCCCCTCGCCCTGTGTTTAATCTTGTGACTATTCACTGTGCAGCATTCCCCCTCGCCCTGTGTTTAATCTTGTGACTATTCACTATGCAGGATTCCTCCAGGCCCTGTTTTTAAACTTGACATGACTGACTGTGCAAGATCCCCCCGGCCCTGTGTTTAAATTTGTGACTATGAATTGTGCAGCTTCCTAGGGCCCTGTGTTTAATCTTGTGGCTATTCACTTTGCAGGAAATCCCCGGGCCCTGTGTTTAAACTTTACACGAATCACTGAGCAGGATCCCCCGAGCGCTCTGTTAAACTTGACTTGAATCAATGTGCAGGTTCCCCCCGGGTCCTGTGTTTAAAATTTACACGAACCACTGAGCGGCATCCCCCGGGCCCTGTGTTTAAACTTTACACGAATCACTGAGCAGGATCTCCCGGCGCTCTGTTTAAATTTGACACGAATCACTGGGCAGGATCCCCTCGGGCCCTGTGTTTAAATTTGAGACTATTGACTGTGCAGATTCCCCTCGGGACCTGTGTTCAAACATGTGACTATTCATCCTGCTGGTTCTCCCGGGCCCTGTGTTTAAACTTGACACAAATCACTGAGCAGGATCCCCCCAGGCCCTCTGCTTAAAATTGTGTCTATTCACTATGCACGTTCCCCCGGGCCCCATGTTTAAACTTGTGACTATTCACTGTGCAAGATCCCCCGGGCCCTGTGTTTAAACTTGTGACTATTTACTGTGCAGTATCCCCTGGGACCTGTGTTTAAACTTGTGACTATTTACTGTGCAGTATCCCCTGGGACCTGTGTTTAAACTTGTGACTATTCACTGTGCAGGATTCCCCAGGCCCGGTGTTTAAACTTGTGAAATTCACCGTGCACGTTCTTCCCGGGCCCTGTGTTTCAACTTGTGAATATTTCCGATGCCGTATCCCCTTGGACCTGTGCTCAATCATGCGACTATTCACCTTGCAGGTTCTCCCTGGGCCCTGTGTTTAAACTTGTGACTTTTCACTGAGCAGGATCCCCCGGGCCCTGTGTTTAAACTTGCGATCATTCACTGTGCAGATTCCCCCCGGACCCTGTTTTTAAACTTCTGACTATTCATTGTGCAGATTTCCCCCACGGTTCCCAGTGTTTAAACTTGTGGTAATTCACTCTGCAGGTTGTTCCGGGCCCTGTTTTAAAAATGTGTCTATTCACTGTGGGCGTTGGTCCCGAGACCGTCTCTTTAAACTGATAACTTTTCACTGTGCAGATTCCCCTAGGCCTTGTTTTTAAACGTGTGCATATTCAATGTGCATACATCCGTATTTTTTGAAACCATATTTTTTGCAACCTTGGTCATTTGGTTGACCTCGGGATGAGCTTACAACCACAAGCATGCGCCATCTCAATGACCCATTCCTCGTCCCCCGTTTCACCTCAAATGCTGCTGAAAACTCATCAGTGTCTTTGCCAGCTCCAGATTTGAATGTTCAAACACACTCCTGGCCGACCTCTCACATTCTACACTCGTATTGTTTCCTCTATTTATTTGGAGGAATCATACTCACTGTGTCCGCTGTCAGAACCAGCTGCTGCCCACGTTCACTAAAGCTCATGAATGCTAACCAGGGAGGAAATCTGATCACAAAGCCAGGAGCCAATCAAACAGCAGCCAGCACAAGTTGCCCCAACTTCCAGTAAGTCAGGGTCACATGACCAGGCTCTGCTCCTGGTCAATCCCACCATCCCTGTCTCCGACTCCAGTTTTTGTCTATCCACGACCAAATCAGGAGCACAGCCTAAACAACAGGTATCCCGAATGCCACAGCTCAAATCCTGACCAGGAATAAGACCCCAATCCCTGTCCAGTACTGTTCCACCAAATTCCCCTTGTCCTCATTGCTCCACTGAAATAATTTGAAGAATAGTGAACGACCATATAAATCCATTTGTAGATGACACCCTGTCAATCACAACAATCTGCCAAGATATAAATCCTTGTGAACTTATTCCACTCCTCCCTTGTCATCTGTTGTCGAACAGTGTTTGTCATGCACCACTGTTTCTGCTGCGCCGTCACCAAGTGTTTCCCAATAAACTGTACCCAGGGCATCGGAAACTCCAGCACACCATCATTTCAACTCTCTTCTTGTCTTCAAAACTCGCCTGGAAGTCGATATCTCTCACTACGTGCTCAACAATCTCGCACTCTCTCTATTTTTCCACTTGCTCTTGATGTCACGCTGTTTTAACCTGCTCTATTCTGTCTTCTGAGATTTCTATTTGGATGTGTGTAGCACTTTGTTAATGTAAATTGTAACGGTTGTGGTCGGCGACCATTGCGCTGCAGGTCACCACCACCCCATACAGTACGGTCTGGGATCACCCACTTCTTTCTTCATTGCAGTGGAATGCATGCTGCAAAGTGCATCCGTAAAGGAGGAGAGGAACCATCACAAGTCGAGTGATACTGGTGAGCTGTCGTATAATTGCAGGAGCCTGTTTAGATTGGAGGATATGTGCAATGGGATTTGTGTCTCTTTTTTTCAATATATTTTAGCACTAATATCATTTGACACAATTATTTTAATATTATTGCCATGCCCAGGAGAGCCATGTCAAATTCATATCTTTTAAAATAGAATTTCATTGAGTGTGTAGCATTTTGTCACTGACCTTTCTTTTAAAGTGGACCATACGAGCCGCAAATGATGGCCACCAAAGGTCATCTGACCTGATCAGTGAACTTTTTAAACAGCCATACTGTCTCGCAAGGGCAATATGATACTTTCCAGATTAAGAAGTGGCGACTCCACGTATCCTGAGACAATCCAAAAGGTAATCCTGAACTGAATGGGTCTTTCTGAAACAAAGTCCGTAATCAAGCAATAAGGCAGATAATAAATAATATGCCTAATTCCAACATCATGTTTGGGAAAGGGAAATGTGATAATGCACACAGTAAGGTAGCCATATTGATTTCTTTTTATTCTTTAAGTGCTGTCTGAAGAAAGACACGACAGCAACAGCAGAAAGGGCAGCAGAAAGGGCAGCAAAATATATGCCTTAATAATTGGAGACTGTAACATGGTGAGGATTCCAAGCCTGTTCCATTTCGAGTCCACAAGTACTGTAAACTGACCACGTGGTAACGAGACGACAAGCAACCAAGTTTGTGGCCTGCAGAAATGCTATCCCTTTAATAGAATCCTTAAAGCCACTTCAGCACCTGACTCTGGCTGTTGAACTTAGCGAAGCTACACTTCAGGAGTGAAGACGTATTTTTCATAAGGTCTGCAACGTGTCTTTTCGAGAATGAGCCGTGTGAATTATGAAGTATTATTTTGCTTCTCAGCTGTAAAAGTTCACTATTCTTTTCAACTGTACTTTCCTTAAGTGTGTTTCTGTGTGTCGCTGTGTGAATGAGTGCCGTAGCGTTAGAAGTCGGGGTGAGAGTTGAATGAACAGTCCAGAGGGTGTGCATTCATGCAATGCGGGACATGTGAAGAGCAGCTCTGTTCTTCAAAAAGAGCTGAAACGCTCACATGTGGCTTGTATATTCGAACAGGAATCACAAGAAAAATAATAATGTACAATGGACACATTGATGGACTGCTAACAAAATGCTGCGAATGAGCCAATGTTGCAAATGATTTGTCAAATGAGTATGTATAGCTGTATGCTCTAACTGTGATTAAGAGCAGCTGATACTAATTGTGGAAAGATCAGAGTACACACGGAGCACTGTGAATAAACCTATGTGGAAGTAAGACTGGCTCCTGCTTTGTCCTTTGGCAGATGCATGTTTACCAAATTAACAGAATGGTCCTGCATTTTGCGCCTTCCCAGGACCTGATCTTGTAATTGGGATGTTTTATGCTCCTTCGTTGATCTCTGTCAGGGCGTGGGATTTACCTGGTTTCAGGCCTGTGCAGGGCAGGTGAACGAAATATTCTATGAGGCTGTCAGTCACGCCCTCAGGGTAATTCAAACCAACACGGAGCTTCCTCACTGCAAAGTAAAAATCTGCAATAATTGCAATTTATGTGAAGGAGAGGCAGAAGGAGGTGGACATGCTTTTGTTGGTAGGTTTGCCTTATAGATTTTTGGGGGTTTGTTGAATGTCAAGTTAGTAAGTGTAGAACTGATCCATCCTGATATTGTGCGAAATCGAACATGAAATCACGTAAATATTTGGGAACAAAATGTAAAATTAGGGTGTCAGGGAGAAATAGATCTTCCCAAGAATGGAAACGAAATTATTGAAACAGGCAAATGCTTGTATTTACAAAGAATTGAATCTGATTTACCAGAGAGTCCGAGTGTTTGATTTCTGCTTGACATGAATGTGAAATCTGTGGCAGCTTTGCCTTTATGGACAACTGGAATAGTCCTCGGGATTAAAGGTTTCTTGTTACTGTGTTTAGGTAACCCAGAAGGTACAATGAATTCCCAGGGCTGGAGTTGTATTACTTACTTTCCGTGGAACTCCTTCAACCTGTTGTCAATCACATTCAGAACTCTGAGCCAGAGCTCTGCTGTTAACATCTTCCTCCATCACCTCCCAACTGGACCCTCAAGCTACAGATCCATATACAAGAAGGTAACGATAGGCCTCCCAAATCCCCCGACCCTGCACCACCGCATTTACCCCTGTTACTCCGACGTCCCGCCATGTCGTGGGAAGAGACGGTCCATCTAATTCCCCAACGTAAGGTTTGCAAGCCCCATGGTTCGATGGATAGCAGCATAACTCTCCATATTGTGTACTCCCCTTGACAACATGTAACGAACCGTTAACGGGGAATAAAAGAGCCTGTATCAGATGCAATGACCCCTCTGCCTGTCCATATATGATACAACCCTGCGAATTGTCCTCGTTCTTAGTTTAGTTTTTGCTTAGTTATGAGATACAGCACTGAAACAGGCCCTTCGGCCCAGCGAGTCTGTGCCGACCATCAACCACCCATTTATACTAATCCTACTCTAATTCCATATCCCTGCCACATCCCCACCTGTCCCTATACTTCCCGATCACTTACCTATACTAGGGGCAATTGCTAATGGCCAATTTACCGATCAACCTGCAAGTCTTTGGCATGTGGGAGGAAACCAGAGCACCTGGAGGAAATCCACGCAGACACAGGTAGAACTTGCAAACTCCACACAGGCAGTACCCAGGATTGAACCCGGGTCGCTGGAGCTGTGAGGCTGCGGTGCTAACCACTGCACCACTGTACCGCCCACCTGATTATTATAATGTATCTATTCGAAATTATCAAAGCCAATCAAGAAGCTCGTGCTTGTTTCAACAAATAAATCGATGACAGTTTATATTTCCTCCATCTACCCTATAATTTGCCTCTTGCAATTATTTGGTCAAACACTGAGGCCAAGATGAGATGAAGTCTACTCTGGTTGAATGGTGGACAGATTGAACCTTTCTTCCTTCACTCACGCAAAAACACATCACATTTTTTGCATTGTTTGCATCCGGCTTGTGCTGATAAAAGGAAGCTAAAAATAGCATCACACATTTTCCAGGAAATGGCCATGTCCAACAAGAGAGAATATAACCACCACCCCTTGATATTCATCATCGTGGCCACTCCCCAGTTACCACATTATCAATATAATAGGCGTTACCATTGATCATAACTGGGCCAGACAAATAAATGCTGTTGCTCCAAGAGAAGATCAGACGCTGGGATTTATGCAGCAAATAACTCCTCGACTGACATTTACATCGCAATCTGCAAGGCATAAGTCAGGAATAATGGAATACACTCCACTTTCCTGGATCTGTGCGACCACCAAAAAAACTCAAGCGCCTCAGCAAGATCCAAGCAAATGGGTTTTCTTGATGTCTATCTGATGCACCATACTAACACTTAACTGCTTCCACCACCAGCACACAGTAGCTGCCGTGTGTACCATATACAATATCACACCTCAGGAAGTTACTAAAATATCTTTGACAGCTCCTTTCAAGCATGAGACCTCTCACACCTAAAAGGATAAAGGAGGCAGATGCATGGAAACATGAACACCTGAAGGTTCCCTCCATGCCACAGACATCCTGAGTCGGAACGACATCGCCATTTCTTCATTGTCTTCATTTACTTCGTTATGTGTCAAAATCCTGTAACTTCCTTTTTAATTGCACTGCGGGTATACCTAAAGCGGATGGAGTCCAGCGTTTCAAGAAGGCGGCTCTCCACCTCGTTTCCAAGGAAAACAAATGATGGATAACAAATCCCAGCTTCGCCAGCAATACCCACATCCAAGGAGCAAGAAGGAACACTCTTCACCTTGCTCACTCAGTCTAATGTACTGGTGTGATACATTGGTGCCCTGCCCGGCCCTGAGCTGAGCACATTCTCCACCATTTATGAATAAGCAGTCTCCCAATTAAAATCGTGATGAGGAGGAATTGCTTCTCTTGAAAGTTCCATCGCATTTGGAATTCATTTAGCCAGAAATCAGTGGAGTCTGGGTCATTGAATATATTCCAGGCTGGTTTAGACTGACTTTTCATTTGTGAGGGAGTGAAGATTGACTGTTCTCTGGCGGGAAATTGGAATTACAGCCATGGTCAGGTCAGCCATTATGGTATTGAATGCAGAACATGATCTATGGGCTGAATGGCCTACTCCCACTTTTATTCCTAAAGACTGTATCATCAGAGTTGAAAGGTTAACGGTTGCATCTCTTGCACTTGCATAAGAAGGAGCTGCGGGCAAGCATTCCACATCTTGGGTGTGATTGAAGAGTGAATACAGATATTTTGTTCGCGATTTTAGTTGGACATGGTGGAAATGGAGGAGGATGATGTGTTGAAGGTGGAGGAAGTTGGAATGGAAAGTGAGAATAAGTGAATTAATATCATGGTTCTAGAAGGTAGGGAAGCGGTGAGGACAGTCACTCGGGTGATGGAACAGATACAGCTGAGGCCTCTGCAAAATTAATGTGAGGAATGCATGGTTAATGTGAAATGAAGAGACTCCAGAAGCTCTGGTATGGAAGATCGCATCGTTGGGATAAACAGAAGGATGAGGAAACTGAGAGAATGGAAGCTATTATTTATGCAAAGTGGAGTTGGAGGAAGTGTGGTCAAGATAACTGTGGAAGTTGGCGGATTATAGTAAATATTTATGCAGTATCCGTCCACTTAAAATGAGAGAGGGAATTCGTGGAAGAGAAGTGAACTGTCACAGGTGGACCGTTTTCAGGCGAAAGAGGTACAGATTTAAATTCCATTATGATTAAAGTTTCAAACTCGATGTGAAAGAAGGGTTTGACACAAAATCAATCATCGATGTATCAGATAAAGAGATTGAAAAGGGAAACAGAGGAGCTTGGACTGAGTGAGGGACAGAACGATATTGACATTCCTACCATTGTGTCCCGTTCTAGGCACCGAACTTTGAGGAACAATGTGTAGTCTTCACAGCGGGTGCAGAAAATGTTCAAGAGAAAATCCCAGGGCTAACAGATGTTTTATGCCGATAGATTAGAGAATCGGGGTTGTTCTCCTTAAAGAGGAAATTGAGAGACAGTTTGATGAGAGTTTTTCCAAACCATGGCGGTTTAAACGGAGTAGACACAGAGAAACCGTTCTCATTGGCAGAAGTGCCGAAAACCAAAGGACAAAGGTTGAACGGATTGGCAATAGAATTCATGGCGACATGAGGGAAACGTATTTCTACACAGCACGTGTTTAGGATATGAAATGAACTACCTGAGAGTATGGTGAAGACAGATTCAATCAGAAGCGAATTGAATAAACAACTGAAGAGAAAAACAATGCAGGTCAGTGATGTGCAGCTGTGGGAGTGTGATTAGTTGAGCTGCCTGTGCAGAGAGCAGACACGGTCAAGACAGACTAAATGGCCAAGTGCTGTGTTGCAACCATTCTATGTTCCTTTTTGTTTGAATATATGAATTGTTGAACGGAATTGCACAGATAAAGAGAGCATCCAAAGGAGAGACGAACATCCATTCGAGGCTTCTCTGACGTTAGGAACTTAAGTTCTGAACAGTCATGCAGAGTGAAGGCAATCATTAAAACAACATGAGATCTAAAGATAGGGCACAAGATTTACGTAGCACTTCCTTTATTTCTGTTTAACACATTTTCCAGTTATGATTATTTGCTAATTGTGATCAGATTTGTCCAGTCTTGGGGGTGGGGATGGGTCCAATTCAATTTTCGTGGAAAATACATTCCAGCAAGAGGGAATTAACCCAACTGTCGTCATCTGTTTGTTCAAGATTAAGAAAAACTGTTTGAACAATGTTGCAACCTCAGTATCCCCTTGGCGATCCGGGAGGCTATAAAGTTAATGCACTGGGAATGTATCAGCTCAGAATGTACTTCAAAGATATTACCTGCAGCACTAACAGACCGATCACTCCAAGCAGAAAATGCACCGACCAATGCAATGGGTGCGGAACATATTCTATGTGATCCTTGCTATAATTGGTGTTCCTGGTAAGGATCTGTAACCAATGAAGTTTTGTAAATCTGCGTATGAGCTGGTTTCTTCCCTTACCATGGGAATAATAATATTACATGAGATCGAACGGTTACAGTTACACAGACACACATTCACTAATTTAATTGCATAATTTTCCTGAATTATCTGTGCAGTTATAATCTGTTGTCTCAATTGTTTCTAGCTCAAGGCACTCTGCATTATAAAGTTATTGAATTGTGTGGAATGTTGTATTCTGTAGAATCAGAGCTCAAAGCAGGAAAATCTCAGAGGGGAAGGATTACAGCAGTTATCTGTTAATGTAGAACTATACTGTGTGTGCACACTAACTGGAGTGGAGCACCTGACCTCAGCGATCATGTATAACTGGGAGTCTCTGTCACTCCAGAATTGCACTGATTGTGGCTGACTAAATGATGTGGACCACGCAACACTAGGGACCATATATTTCCTGGAGTATCTGTCATTATATTCAATGCGGGTCCCCATCTTACTCTTACTCTAAGTAGAGTTGCTGACAGCACTATCAGGTGCTGATTAATTTCTTTCCCGAGCACGGCCCTGAGAAGCCTTTGGTCATGAGTGACTGCAATAATAAATAATCCTCTTCAATATTACGAGAAACACTGATGGTTATGACTTGTTCATAAACATGTTACCGATTCTACAGAACAGAAACTGGGCATTCGGCACAACTAGATCACAACTGTCTTCCTGCTCTGTATGAAGACATTACAGCTCATCTAATGCTATCTGCATATCCTTCCAATCCTGTCTCTCTCATGTACTAACATCGCTTTTTCATTTTTTCTTGCATTACAACTACTCCAAGAGGTTAAATTCCACGTTCTCAGCACTCAGAGAAAACAGGTCTCTCTTGAATTCCATCGTGAATTTATTGCTGACCGTCTTATTTTGAGGAAATGCAAAACTGGCCACCAGCAAAGGTGGAAATATCAGATCTGCGTTTTCCCTCTCTAATCCCTATATAATTTTGAAGGCCTCTATTAGTTCAACACGCATCATTCTCTTAACGACAGAATAGAGCCACAGCATATCCTAATAATTATAATCTCTCAGTTATGGTATTATGTTTGTGAAGAATAAGTGCACCTGCTGGTTACCCTGGATATTGTTCATCATGTGTAGTCCAGAAGAGTACACATTATTTCTGTGTTCAATAACCATCTTTATAATAGGTTATTATAAAACTTTTCTTTTAATGATGTTCCTGTAGAGATGAAAGCCTGTGCTGTGATCACATTTGCATTGACTCAGTAAATTCCCTTTTCAAAATAACTCATTTATACATCAGAGGGAGTGGTCCAAGACGTATGTGTGCCTCCAATCCGAGGGACTGTTTCGAGTCAGGGAGGGATTTCTTCGACCCCAGGGAGTGATTCGAGTCCGGGATGGGTTCCTACAGTGGCAGTGGTTGGAGACCGGGTGCAGGTCTCCAATCTACCCTTTTTTAGCTCCTCATTGCGATGTTTAACTTGCTGGCCAGCGTTCGGTGAACGGGGTGCCGGACCTACCCGTCCAGGATTTGTTAAATCTGGAAGTGCTGAGGTTGGAGGAAGGTTGGGGTCATGGACCTGATCCCAATCCACACAGTTGTGGTGCTGAAATCCTTCCTGGGTTGAGAAGCGGAGAATATTTTTCAGTAATTTACAACCACTTTTCCCTTCTCTCCTTTACAGTTAATTTAGTGTCAATTGTGATCCTGTCCAAGGGAAATTGCGGACTCTCCAGTTGCACCACCCGCTACCTGGTGGCCATGTCAACGGCAGATCTACTGGTTATTATCACTGATTATTATTTCCCATTAAATTTCCTGGACCTCACCTCTGTGTGTCGCTCTCGTTATTTCCTGATCCGTGCAGCCATCGACTGTTCCGTCTGGTTCACCATCGCTTTCACATTTGATCGTTTTGTCGCCATTTGTTGCCAGAAGCTGAAATCAAAATATTGCACCAGGAAAACTGCCACTGTGGTTCTATCAACAACCAGCATTCTGCTCTGTCTAAAAAATATTCCCACCTACTTTAGATATAAACCTAGACGGGTAATCGACAATGTAGAATGGCGCTGCTCGAATAAGCCAAGCTATTTTACTGACCCTCGATGGATTGGATTTGCAATGTTTGAAAAAGCTTTAACACCATTACTGCCATTAATGTTAATTCTGTTGCTGAACGTTCTGACGTTCAGACACATTTTAGTGTCCAGTCGAGTTCGTCAGAGACTGAGGGGTGAGAGCTAGAAAGATAATCACAATGACTGTGAAATGGAGAGAAGAAGAAAGTCTTTGATTTTACTCTTCACCATATCTGGCAGTTTCATATTTTTGTGGTTGCTGTATATGTTATATATTTTTCGTATTGGTGATTTCTTAGATGATGAATCTTACTATATTTTTGGAAAGCTTGCATATATGCTGCGGAATTTAATTTGCTGTACAAACACATTTATTTATGTGGTCACTCAGTCCGAGTTCAGAGATCAGTTAAAGAGCACGGTGAAATATGCAGTTACATCAATTATTAAATTAATTAATAAACAAAACAACTGAGACCAGCTTAAACATCCAGTGGTTAATGGACGAGAGGTAACCGCTGGAGGTCCAGAAGAGAATGGCCTGTTGGAGTAAAGACAAACAATAGAGCCGTCAGTGACGGGAAGAGGGGGTCGAGAGCAAGAGGATCGGATGTAAATTAGCAGAAATCAAAAAAGATAACGAGCAGTGAGCAAAGGGAAAGAGATGACCTTCGTAAAGGGGTCAGAAGGAGAGTGATTGCGTTCCCTAAAGAAACTGCTGTGAAAGAGGCTTGAACTGGATATGACACCTTTCATTAAACAGGAACCAAGTAGTTGTAATAAGTATGCTAACTGACTTGATCAATTAAATATATCTGCAGAAGAAAACATTTATATTTAAACGCATAATTTTTCCTGATATTTCACTAGACACATTTATTATTAATTGCTTTGCCACCCTGGAAATTTTGAGGTGAATTGTTTACGATAGTTGGCATTGTTGATGAGAAGATGAAACGTTGCTTGTACAACAGCTTTGTATCTACAAGGATGAAATATTTGTTCACACAATGAAATGTTAACTGTAGGAGCCTAGGAAATAAGAGATGGACATGCTTTTAGCATACACCACTCTATTTACAGAGGTGCAGTGACAGCAGATGAAACTCACGTTAAATTAATGGAAGAGGTAATTCAAAGGATTTCATAATAAGGAATCGGAATCCCAAAAGTTGGAAACTCAGAGTCTTTGCTCGCACTGTTTACAATGGTGTCTTTGTTGTAATTATTCTGAAACACAGTTCAACGTAATGTCAATTCAGAGACAGGAGAACAAAGGGACCGCCTCTGCTGACAACATTCAAGAAATCCTGGCCTTGAAGGATAAGAAACTTCCATGTTGTCTTCAGTGCTTTTTTTGTTAAGTATTTATAACATCTTGTTTCATAAATTATACTGGATTCATAAGTAGCCATTATTTGTAACTTGTTCGGTCAGGCACAACTGAGGACCCCAGTGTAATAAATTGAAAATTCAGAACTGAGAATTTTTAAATAAAAGTGTTTTAAGCCTCAAAACCCCAAATCATACAATGGTGCAACTTGGGGCCAGACGTTGCAAAAGGCTAAAACGAAATGACTGGTTGTGAATTTGAGTGGAATCTTGCTCTGATGAGTCTGACCAGCTTTATTCATTCAAGGAAGGGAATCCATAAGAGGAACAACCAGACATAGATCCGCAAGACCAGGGAGTAAGACGCCATTTGAATTACGAGGTAAAAGATTGGTCAAAAACATAGAACGAATATCAGCAGAAAAGAGGAATAATTTAGCATTTTAAGCTTGCAAGAACCATCGAATCATAGAAACAGAGAATGTTTAAGGCACAGAAAGAGGCCATATTGACTCATCGTGTCTGTGCCAGCCGAAAAATGATCCACCTATTCCAATCCCACTTTCCAGCATTTGGTTCTTCGACCTGCAGATTATGGTAGCCGAGGTACATATCCAGACGCCTTTTCAATGAGTTGAGAGTTTCTGCCTCAACTACCCTCTCATGCAGTGAGTTCCAGATCTGTACCAACCTCTGGGTGAAAAATGTTTTTCCTCATCTCCCCTTTATTTTTCTAGTAATCTAATGCCCCCTCGTCACTGACCTCCCTGCTAAGACGAATAGATCGCTCACCTACACTCTATTCAGGCTCCTACTGATTTTGTACATTTCATTCAAATATCCACTCAGCCTTTACTGTTCCAAGGTGAATAACCACAGCCTATCCAATTTTTCCTCCTACCTGAATTTTTCCAGTTCTGGCAACATCCTCGGAAATATCCTCTGTACCCTCTCCAGTGCAATTACATCCTTTCTGTAATGACGTGACCAGAACTGCACACAGTACTCAAGTTGTGTGCCTAATCAAAGAGTTATGCAGTTCCAGCATAACCTCCCTGTTCTTATATTCTATACCACAACTAATAGAGGAAAGGATTCCATATGCGTTCTGAACCACATTATTGATCTGTCCTGCTACCTTCTGGGATCTGTAGACTTTGACCCTCACTTTCTCTGCACTTCTCAGTATTTTCTCATTTATCGTGTACTCCTTTGTCGAGTTTCACCTCCCAAAAAGCATCACCTCGCATTTCTCTGGTTGGAATTCCACTTGTCACTTGTATGCTCATCTGACCATACCATAAATATCTTCCTACAGTCTATCCACCAAACAGCCAATCTTCATCTGGTCTGCAAACTTCTTGATCATGCCCCCGACATTTATGTCCAAATCGTTAAGATATACCATATAAAGTAGGGCCCCAGTGCTGAGCCCCACGGAATACCACTGGAAACAGCCCTCCAGTCATTAAGACACCCGTCAACAATTACCCTTCGTTTCCTGCCACAAAGTCAATTTTGTATCCACCTCGGATTTTGTGATAATTACTTAAGGGCATTTAAGTGGTCATTGGATCGACATATGGATGAAAATGGAATAGTGTAGGTCAGATGGTTTCACAGGTCGGCGCAACATCGAGGGCCGAAGGGCCTGCACTGCGCTGTAATGTTCTAATTCTAATTCTAATTACTGTTTCTGAATTACCACATATTTCTGGACGGAATTAGAATTAGAATTAGAACCTTACAGCGCAGTACAGGCCCTTCGGCCCTCGATGTTGCGCCGACCTGTGAAACCATCTGACCTACACTATTCCATTTTCATCCATATGTCTATCCAATGACCACTTAAATGCCCTTAAAGTTGGCGAATCTACTACTGCTGCAGGCAGGGCGTTCCACGCCCTTACTACTCTCTGAGTAAAGAAACTACCTCTCACATCTGTCCTATATCTATCACCCCTCAACCTGAAGCTATGTCCCCTCGTGTTTGCCATCACCATCCGAGGAAAAAGACGCTCACTATCCACCCTATCTAACCCTCTGATTATCTTATATGTCTCTATTAAGTCACCTCTCCTCCTCCTTCTCTCCAACGAAAACAACCTCAAGTCCCTCAGCCTTTCCTCGTAAGACCTTCCCTCCATACCAGGCAACATCCTAGTAAATCTCCTCTGCACCCTTTCCGTAGCTTCCACATCCTTCCTATAATGCGGTGACCAGAACTGCACGCAATACTCCAGGTGCGGTATCACCAGAGTTTTGTACAGCTGCAGCATGACCTCGTGGCTCCGAAACTCGATCCCCCTACTAATAAAAGCTAACACACCATATGCCGTCTTAACAGCCCTATTAACCTGGGTAGCAACCTTCAGGGATTTATGCACCTGGACACCAAGATCTCTCTGTTCATCTACACTACCAAGAATCTTCCCATTAGCCCAGTACTCTGCATTCCTGTTACTCCTTCCAAAGTGAATCACCTCACACTTTTCCGCATTAAACTCCATTTGCCATCTCTCAGCCCAGCCCTGCAGCCTATCTATGTCCCTCTGTACCCTATAACATCCTTCGGCACTATCCACAACTCCACCGACCTTAGTGTCATCTGCAAATTTACTAACCCACCCTTCTACACCCTCTTCCAGGTCATTTATAAAAATGACAAACAGCAGTGGCCCCAAAACAGATCCTTGCGGTACACCACTAGTAACTAAACTCCAGGATGAACATTTGCAATCAACCACCACCCTCTGTCTTCTTTCAGCTAGCCAATTTCTGATCCAAAGCTCTAAATAAAGTCATCTGGCTCCAAGCCGAATTTACCTTGTGTTCTTTATTTCTCTAAATATGTGGACCGTATGATCACAGAGATCAATCAACTTCAGCAGCTTCAGACTTTTGCAACATTTATGACAGCATGGTAATATTTTGATCTGAAGGCTTGGCCTTCTTTTTTTAAAAAAAGTCAGGAATTGGCATTAATTTATTCCTACATTTGTTTCTATTTGTTATCTTTCTCGAGAAAGCCTTTGTAATTATTTGCAGTCAGCTTCCATAACAACTGCAGACATTACTGTCTCCGATAAATTAATCTGAAACCACGAAACATGGAAATAAATGTTCATGACTTTTAAATCAATAATAAATACATTAATATAGTCGCTATTCCAAGCACTCAAAAGGAAATCTACCTGAGTTCAAAGGGATATAAACATACGTCAATTTCAAAAAAAGGTTCAAGGGAATACCGTCCAGGGGGTTGCTGAGTTTTGAAGGAAATTTCTTTTTTGAAGATAAATAAATGAAAGATATTATCAACTGACAACACCATTATTTGAATTTGGGAAACAGATGAAAAACAAATCAGCATGATTCGGTGCTTTTCCTATCAACAGTAAAGGGGTATCTGAGGTAAATAATAAGCCAGCGTGCATAATCTGTTGTTTTCATCGTATGTACATACATGATAATAGTTTGGAATTAACAGCACCCCTGTGAAAGGATAGTGACTGTCATCGAGTGAGGTGATCAGCAGATCGGGTGTCAGTCTTCAATCTGAGGAGTGTCAATGAAGTTTTAACAGATAATAACATTCTTCATCATCAGTAGTCATTTGGGGTTATGATATTTTAGAAGGTAAGAAAATGTAAAATTTGTGCCGATCGCACCACTCATGAGCTTGACAATAGAAAGAGTGGTCAACAACAATAATGAGATTCAGGAGGAGGCAGATTTTGTCCTGTGGGGAATTGGAGATTCTTGGAATGGTGTTTTAAAATGACTAACGTTATTTAATCCTCATAATAAATAATAAGTGGACTCATTAAGAAAGGGATGAGTCAATGTCATACTTTGTGAATGATAATATGATTAGTAAATAGTTTGCAACTTTTCCTTGGATTCACAATTAAACATTCATCTACAATATAAATGTGCGAAGATGCAGTAAAATCAGTTGAGCTACATTTATCTTTAAATAGGCAACTATTGTGTAGCAACTTGCAATAAGTCATTTGAGTTATAAGAGAATCCAGTTTCTGTTTTAACCTAAATGATATCAAGAAAATAGGGGAGAAATTATTTCAGGATGACTGCTGGGATTTTGAAGTGCAACAACAGCTGAGACAAAGACAAAGAAATGATTATTGGAGGAATCAAATTAATAGACAAACAAAACATGGTAAGGCCTGGAATCAAATGGAATGTTGATTCTTGAAAAAAAAGAAGCATTTCAAGTGTTGTATAGGATAATAAAGTTTCTTCAACGCTCATCAGTTGGTGAGTAACAGTTGTTAGAGAATTAATGCAAATAGCTGGGTTGGTAACGAGAGGTAAAGGGTAAGGTCTACAGTTTTCTTTTAATATAACAGGTAATTTTTGGGGGGAATCAATGTCCCTCGTGTAAATAATCTAATTGTTGGGTAATTTAAGGGTATAAATTAAGGGTAAGTCGTGGAAGGGCAGCTCGGCAATCTATATTGCTCCTCCTGTGCAATGTGGGAAGTCAGGAACACTTCCAATGTCCAGGGCGAACACGTGTGCAGGAAGTTTCTCCAGCTGAAGCTACTCGAAATCCGCGTTTCGGATCTAGAGCAGCGGCTGGGGACGCTGTGGACTGTCCGTGAGGCTGAGATCATCGTGGGTAGCACGTACAGGGAGGTGGTCACACTGCAGTTAAAGACTGCTCATGCACAAAGAGAATGGGTGACTGCCAGACAGAGTAGAGGAACTAGGCAAGTAGTGCAGGAGTCCCCTTGGTCCAGCTCCATATCTAACAGATGTTCAGCTTTGGATACTGTTGGGGGAGATAGCTTCTCAGGGGAACGCAGCAACAGCCAAGTCTGTAGCACTTCGGGTGGCTCAGCTGCACAGGAGGGGAGGAAAAGGAGTGGGAGAACTATAGTGAAAGGGGATTCTATCGTAAGGGGTACAGACAGACGTTAATGTGGCCGCAAACGCGACTCCAGGATGGTATGTGCCTGCCTGATGCGAGCATCAAGGACGTCAAGGAACGGCTGCAGGACATTCTGAAGGGGGAGGGTGAACAGCCGGAGGTTGTTGTACACATTGGTACCAACGGCATAGGTAGACAGAGGAATGAGATCCCGCAACAAGTATTTAGGGTGCTTGGTAGCAAATTAAAAAGCAGGACCTCAAACGTTCTAATCTCTGGATTACTCCCAGTGCCACGTGCTAGTGAGCATAGGAATAGGAGGATAGAGCAGATTAACGCGTGGCTGAAGAGATTTTGCAAGAGGGAGGGCTTTAGTTTCCTGGTTCACTGGGTCTGTTTCTGGCAAAGGTGGGACCTGTCCAAGATGGACATATTACACCTGAACCGGAATGGGACCAACATCCTTGCTGGGAGGCTTGCTAGTGTTGTTGGGTGGTGGTTAAAGTAATTTGGCAGGTGGATGGGATACAGAGTGGAGGTGCAGTAGGTGGCAATTTCTCCACATCTCTGTCCTCAATGATAGGCCCCTTATCCTGATACTGCCCTCGCATTCTAGATTCCCCGACCAGTGGATCAATCTCTCAGCATTTACCCTATCAAGCCCTTTCAGCATCTTGTCTCTCTCAATTAGATCACCTGTCATGCTTCTAAACTCCAGAGAATATAGGTCCAATGTACTCAGCTTCGCATCATAGGACAACCCCCTCGTCCCAGGAACCATTTTAGTAAATCTTCACTGAACGCCTCCAGTGCAACTATATCGCTTGTCAAATGTGGAGACCAAAACGGCACGCAGTCTTCGAGGTGCAGTCTTCCTTGTACAATTTTAGCAAGTTTTCGAAATTACTTACTCCAATCCCCTTATAATTAAGGCCAACAAGACATTTGCCTTCTTCATACCTTGCTGCACTGCATCTGCATGTTAACTGTGTGTGTTTCCTCTAGAAGTGCCCTCATGCCTCTCGGATCATCAACACTTACCAGTTTCACACTTTAAAAATAAAAATAAAAACATCTGCTTTTCTATTTTACGACAAAGTGAACAACTTCACACTTCCCTACATTATGTTTCATTTGCCATCTTGTTGCCCACTCATTGATCTTGTCCGTATCTCTTTCTAGCTCTCTATCTCCTTCCCTCAGCTTACCTTGTACCGATCTTTATATCATCAACTAACTTGGATACATTGTTCTCTGTCTCTTCATCCAACTCATTAATATGGAGTGCAAATAGCTGAGGCTACAGCATTAATGCTTGCGGCAGAACACTATTCACTGCCTGCCAACTTGAAAATGCCCCATTTATTCCCACTCTCTGTTTCCTGTCTGTTAACTAGTCCTCCATCTACGCTAATATATTACCCACAACACCATGCGCCCGTATCTTGCCTATTAATCTTTTGTGTGGCACCTTATTGAATGACTTTTGGAAATCCGGGTATACTACATCAACAGGTTTCCCTTTATCTACCCTATTAGTTACATCCTCTGAAAACTCAGATTTTTTTCGAAACAGGATTTCCCCTCAGTTTTACCATGCTGACATTTTTCTAATCATACTGTGCTTTCCCAAGTGCAATGATAAGGTTTATTTAACAATAGTTTCTAGCATCTTCCCAACGACTGTTTTTCCCTGTCTTCTCTTCACCTTCATTCATGAAAAGCAGTGTAACATGTGCCAACTTCCAATATGACGGGACCATTCCAGAATCTAAGTAATTCTGGAAAATCATAGCCTGCGCATACCTTATCTCTGCAGCTATCTCTTTTTGAACACTAGGGTGTAGGCCATCTGGTCTCGGAGACATGTCAGATTTTACTACCTCAAGTTTCTCCAATTTCTCCATGTTTCTCGGATGATATCAACTTTCTTAATTTCCTCACTCGTATTAGCCGTTAGGTTACTGCCTATTTCTGGTATGGAACCTGTGTCCTCTACTGTGAAGACAGATACAAAATATTTGTTCAAAGGCTCTGCCCTTTCCTCATTCTCCATGATGATTGCTCCTTTCTCAGCCTCTAAGGGAACAACGTCTACTTTAGCTGCTCTCTTCCTTTTTATGTACTTTTAAAAGCTCTTACAATATGTTTTATATTACTGGCTGCTTTGCTCTCACGTTCATTTTTTTTCTTGTTTTATCAACTTTTTGATGGTCCGTTGCTGATTTGTAAAACACTCCTAATCCTCAGACGTGCTCCTATTTTTGTAATAGGGTTATCCTCTTATTTTAATCTCATACTCCCTTTAACTTCCTGAGTAAGTCAAGGATGAGCCACTCTTGACGAGTTTTTGTTCTTTTAACGGAATGCACTTTTGTTGAAGCCTTCGAATTGCTTCTTTAAATGTTTCTCACTGTTCATTTACCACCATACATACCTTCCAGTCCATTTACCCAATTACCCGTGGCCAGTTCTCCTCTCACCCATCGATATTGGCTTTGTTTCAGATTAAATTTGTTTTTGATTGAATTGTGTCACTTTCAAACTGAACATGAAATTAAATGGTATTGTGATCGTTATTTCCCAGTGGATCTTTTACTATGACATTAGGTATTAACCCGTTCATTGCACAATACCAGATCTAATATACATCTTTCCCCAATTTATTCTACAACGCATTTCTCCAAGAAACTGTCATGAAAACATTGTACAAACTCATCTTCTACACCATTGCTGCTAATTTCACTGTCCCTGCCTATATGCATATTAAGATCCCCCACAATTCATACATCACCTTTTTTACACGTTCCAATAATTTCCCATTTAATGTTCTGTACAAGAATATAACTACTGTTTGTAAACTACTGCTGCCAGTGTTTTTTTCTGATTCCTGCTGTTCCTAATTTGCACCCAAACTGATTCTGCATCATGATCTTCTGAGACCAGATCCCTTCTTATTAATGTCCTTATGTCATCCTTTACTATCAGGGCTACTCCTCCTCCTTGGGTTTTCCGTCTGTCTCTCCGAAATATTGTTCACCCTGGAATATTCGTTTCCCAACTTGATCTCATTGTAACCATATGTCACTAAAGTCAATTTGATCTAGATAATATACCTCTATTCGTGACAGTAGTTCATCTATATTATTAGGGATGCTTCATGCATTCACATAAAGGCACTTTAATTTATTTATTTACCTCCATTGTCTGCAATGTCGGTATTTGCCAATATACATATTTTGCTAAACTCTCCGTCCCTTCTTACCCCATTCTGTTGGCATTTACCCACATCACTAACCTGCTCTGATACCCTGACCTCTCTATTTGAATTTCTACATTTGCCTTTACCCAAACGCGCATGCACCTTCTGTTATTTTAAAGCCCTGTCCACATCCCTAGTTTTTGCCACCGGCACTGGTTCCACCTCGGTTCAAGTGAACCCATTGCAACGGAATATCTCCATCTTCCCTGATTACTGAAGCCAGTGCACCAAGAATCGTAACCCCTTCTTCTCATACCACTAATTCCCCGTTTCACTGCAGTTACTTCCCGCTCTCACCATCCCCATCTGCTGGTGTCCCTGTCTCACTCCAGTTACTATCTCCCCTCATCATCTCCATTTGCTGTTGTCCCTCTCTGACAGCAGTTACTGCCCTGTCTAACAATCTCCATCTCTAAACTTAACTTTAAGACTACATCTAACAGTTGCACTTTTTTCCTATTCATTTATGGAATGTGGGTGTCGCTGGCTAGTCCAGCATTTATTGCCAATTATTAATTTCGGTTGCGAAAGTGGTGGGAGGCTGGCTTCTTGAACCATGGCAGTCCGTGCGTGGTAGGTACACCCACAGTGCTGTTAGGAACGGAGTTCCAAGATTTTGACCCAGCGATAGTGAAGGAACGGCGATATAGTTCCAAGTCAGGATGGTGTGTGTCTTGAAGGGTAAGTTGCAGGTGGTGGTGTTCCAAGTATATGCTGCCCTTGTCCAAGATGGTAAAGGTTGCGGGTTTGGAAGGTGCTGTCTAAGGAGCCTTGGGGCATTGCTGCAGCGCATCTTGTAGATGATACACACTACTGCCACTTTGATTCGGTCATGGGAGGAGTTAATGATTGTAGATGGGGTGCCAATCAAGTGTCCTGCTTGGACCTGGATGGTGCCGAGTTTCTTGCGTGTTGTTGGAGCTCTACCCATCCAAGCAAGTGAAGCGTAGTCCATCAAACTCCTGGATTGTGCCTTGCAATTGCTTGACACGCTTTGCAGAGTCAGGAGGTGAGTTACTCGCTGCAGGATTTGTAGCCTTCGACCCGCTCTTGTAGCCACAGTATAGCTGCTCCTGTTCAGTTTCTGGTCAATGGTAACCCCCCGGACGTTGATAGTGGGGGACTCTGCGATCGTGATACCATTGAATGTCGAGGGAGATGGTTGGATTCTTTCTTGTTGGAGATGGTCATTGCATGTCACTTGTGTGGCGTCAATGTTCCTTGCAACTTATAAGCCCAAGCCTGGAGATTGTCCAAGTCTTGCTGCATTTCTACATGGACAGCTTCAGTATCTGAGGAGTCGCGAATGGTGCTGAGCTTTGTGCAATCATCAATGAACTTCGTCACTTCTGACCTTATGATTAAAGGAAGGTCATTGATGAAGCAGCTGTAGATGGTTAGGCACAGGTCACTACCCTGAAGACCCCTGCAGTGATATCCTGGAGCTGAGATGATTAAACATCAACAACCACAACCATCCTCCTATGAACTAGGTATGACTCTAACCAGCGGAGAGTTTCCCCCCTTATTCCCATTTACGCCAGCCTTGACAGGGCTCCTTGATGCCATACTCGTTCAAATGATGCCTTGATGTCAAGGTCAATCACTCACCTCACTTTCTGAGTTCAGCTCTTTTGTCCATATTGGAACCAAGGCTGTAATGAGGTCAGGAGCTGAGTGGCCCTGGCAGATCCCAAACTAAGCGTCATTGAGCAGGTTATTGCTAAGCAAGTGCCACTTGATCGCACTGTCGATGACACCTTCCATCGCTTAACTGATGATTGAGAGTAGACTGATAGGGCAGCAACTGGCCAGGTTTGACTTGTCCTGCTTTTTGTGTACGTGACATACCTGGGAAAGTGTCCACATTGCCGGCTAAATGCTAATGCTGTAGCAGTACTGTAACAGCTTGGCTAGGTGCCTGGCAATTTCTGGAGCACCGGTCTTCAGTACTATGCCAGAATACTGTCAGGGCCCATAGCCTTTCTTCAGTCATTTCTTGATATCAAGTGGAGTGAATCAAATTGGCTGAAGATTCGTTTCTGTGATGCTGGGGACTTCAAGCGGAGGCCAAAATGGATGATGCCTCCTGCCCCTTCTGTCAGTTATTTAATTGTCCACCACTACTCAAACCTGGATGTGGCATGAATGCAGACCTTAGATATTATCCGTTGGTTATGGGATCACTTCCGCTATCTATCAAATGCTGCTTCCGCTGTTTGGCACGCAAGTAGTCCTGTGTTGCTGCTTCAGCAAGTTGACACCTGAATTTGAGATATTCCTGGTGCTACTCCTGACATGCACTCCTGCACTCTTCATTGAACCAGGGTTGGTCTCCCGGCTTCATGGTAATGGTAGAGTGGGGAAATGCCGGGCCATGAGGTTACAGATTGTGCTTGAGTACAGTCCTGCAGCTGCTGATGGCCCACAGCAGCTCCTGGATGCCAAGCTTTGCATTGCCAGATCTGTGCGATATCTATCCCATTTTACATGGTGGTAGTGCCACATAACACGATGGAGGGTATCCTCAATGTGAATATGGGACTTTGTCTTCATAAGGATTGAGCGGTGGTCACTCCTGCCATTTCTGCCATGCATCTGCGGCAGGCAAATTGGTGATGATGAAGTCAAGTATATATTCTCTCTTGTTGGTTCGCTCACCACATGCTGCAAACATTTTCTATCAACTATGTGCTTTGGGACTACGCCAGCTCAGTCAGTACTGGTGCTACCGAGCCACTCTTGGTAAGGGGGATTGAAATCCCCCACCCAAAGTACATTCTGCGCCCTTGCTACTCAATGCTTCCTGTCAGTGCTGTTCAACATTGAGGATGACTGAATCATCCGTTCAGGAGGGCGGCAGGTGGTAATGCGCAGGAGGTATTTTTGCCCATGTTTGACCTGATGCCTTGAGACTTCATGGGGTCTGGCGTCGATGTTGAGGACTCATCAAGGCAGCTCCCTCCCGATTGTACATCACTGTGCCGCCAACTCTGCTGGGGCTGTCCTGCCGGTGGAACAGGGCATACCCGGGGATGCAGTGACTGGGGATTTGCCTATAAGGTGTGATTGTAACCATAACCAAAAACTAACTGTAAACCTAACCCTAACCCTATCTGTGGCACAATTGTTAACCCTATATGTAGCCCAATATCCATCCTAACACTAAATCAAACGACAGCAATACTAATCATGTGTCAATCCTTGCATCAGCTCGAACCCTAAAGCTAACTGTTACTCTAACCATAAATTTGTCCTCATACGAAGTGTAACCATAACAGTAACTCTAAAACCACACCTTGGTTTAACAGGATCCAAAACATTCACCCAACCAGTACAACTAACCCGAAAACTGATTCTAATGCTAACGGTAAATATAAACCTAAACATAGCTGCAACTGAAATGCTAACCCTAACCGTATTCTTAATCCTAACGCATAATATATCTCAAGTCCAAACCTTTACACTAAACCGAAACTTAACCTTAACCCTAAGCCTAACTTTGAAGCAAAACCTAATGCCAATATTAGCTGTAACCTTAACCTTAACCCTAACTCTAACTCTAACTGCAACCCTAACCAAAAATGCAAACCTAAACCAAACTCCGGCCCTTATCATAACTATAACTGCAACTCGAACCATAACCTAAGCCTCACCCTAGGACTCATCCTAACCCTAACTGTAACCATAAACCTTACCCTAAGAAAAACACCAATATCAATTCCTTTCCTAAACCGAGCCCCAGCTGTAACCTTGACCCTAACTCTAAACCTAAATGCAACCCTAACGATAAATCTTACTCTAAATTTATCTGTATCCAAAAATCTTACCCTAAACATAAACCTAGCAGTGACCCTAACTGCAAGCATAACACTAATCCTAACCCTAATCTCAACCTAACTCTCGTTCCAAATGCCAATTTCCAAACTGACTGGAATGGAATGTAATGCTAAATCAGGTCTGGTGAAAGCTGACTCTAAGCTAAACATTGACCCTTCACTCACTCCTGACGTTCTGGGAACTAGGGCCATAAATATCCTTGAGCCACAAATTTAGCTCTTATTTACCCTGTGCCAATTTGCTCGTGGTTCAGACGTAATTCAGAAATCATTAAGTTCAGTCATCTTCAGCACAGGAGTACATTCGGACTATAGAGTTCATGACGGCTTTCTAAGGAGCAATCGAGGTTGTCCTATTCCCCCGCTCAATCTCCGTAGTCCTGCAAGTGTAGTTCCTTCAAGTGGCCATCCACTTTCCTTTAGATGTGATTGTCTCTGCTTCCAATCCACTGTGATCATTGAGTTACAGGGCATTACCATGCACTGCCTAAAAAAAGGGTTCATCCTCATATCCCCCTACATCTCTTGTGCAAAACCTTCAATCTCTATTCCCCCTACTACTTTCATCATTAGTCAATGGGAACCAATTTTCCATGTCTAACTTATCTGAGCCTGTCATAATCCTGTACAGCTCTATTTGATCTCCGCTCAAACTCTTTTGCCCTCAGGAGAACAAAACCAGCTTTCCAAACCTTATCATGCAAGGAGAATCCCCCATCCCTGGAACCATTCCTGTAAATCTCTTCTGCACCCTCTCAAGGAATCTCACATCCTTCCTAAAGTGTGGTGACCAGAACTGCATGCAAGACTCCAGTTGGGGGCGAACCAGAGCTTTGTAGGTGTGCGTTTTAAGTTGAACCCTCGCTGATCATACGCCCACGGAAGGAAATCTTTCTTCGTGTCCACTATGTCGTTGGTACCCACAAATACCATGACAACTGGATAAGCCCTCTCCCTTTCTGTATTCCACCCCAACCCCTAAGAGATGTCCTGGAATGGCTTTGAATCTCCAGGAATTGAAGATTACCGAATATTTGCTTGAATGAAAACGATCTGACACACCTCCACCCCGAGGGAAACAAAAATCATCGAGGTCTTTAAAAAATTAATAATTTTCATTCTAGTTTTGTTTCTTGATACTGATAGCGATGGTAATGGGAGGTGGCGTTAAAGATCAAGCCTGTTTTATTGATAGCCAAGAATAATCAAATTGCAAACCCTGTGCAATCAATATGCAGTAGCACGAGCATGGAAACGTCGGAAAAATAATGGTCGAGGCATAATACTGGGGAGGAGGCAGTTGGCAAAGCCAGTCTAGGGTGGAATTTCATGCAATGTACCTCTGGCAGCAAATAATACAAATAAAATGATTGCGAGAGAGAAGAAGAAAAAAAGAGTCTGATGGTATGGTGCAGGGAGAGCTCTACTCTGTATCTAACCCGTTATATACTTGCCCTGAGAGACAGAAGGCAGTCACACCTCTTAGGATAGCGTCTTCTGATTTGGTTAGTTGTCAGGAACAGAAGGGTATGACTGTCAGTAAGACAGGTAAGGGATCAAGAGGGAAGAAACAGAGGAGCCTGAGCCCTTGCAACTGTCCAACAGGTCTGAGGTTGTTTCAGCTTGTATGGATGAGAGCGAGTGCCACAGTATGTATGAGCATGCAGCGGGAGTCCAGAGGCAGTGTTGCCTGCTCAGTACCAGGGTGTGAGATATCTGCTCAGTGCTGGAGAAGGACTTGCATTGGGAGGGGGAGGATTCAGTTGGTCCAGGTGGGTACCAGCGACATTGATAGGACTGGAAAGGAGATTCTGCATTGAGATTACGTGCAGCTAAGGGCCAAGTTGAAAATGCAGAATCTCAAAGGTAATAATGCCTATATTATTACCTGAGGCACGAGCAAACTTGCAGGGGTTAAATAAGATTAGAGTCTTCAGTGAGAGGCACAAAGAATGATGTGAGAGAAATGGGTTTCGATGCATGAGTATGGGGGAAATTGGGAGCTGTAGCGTTGGGATGGCCTTAACCTGAACCTTGCTAAGACCAGTGTTCTGGTGAGTCATATAACTAGGGTGGTAGAGAAGACTTTAAACTAAATCTTGGGGCAAGCAATCATGTGAGGGTAGATGTGATAATTTACAGAGAATGGAAAAGTCAAGAGGGCAAGCTGAGGGAATGGAACATCTGAGTGTGGCAGGAAGGGAAGGTCGGAGGGAAGCAAACATGTTAACAGGAAGTAGAAAAGTGGTGAGCGGAATTTTAGGCCACATAAAGTGGAAGAAGGCATCAAATAGGCTCATAATGCGGAATATTGTTAAAAAGACCAAGGTAAGGTCACTTTATCTGAATATACGCAGCATTCGCCACAAAACAAATGATTTGAAGGCACAAAAAGAGCCAAAGGAGTATGATTTAATAGTCATTAGAAAGACTGGGAACTGAATATTCAAGAATATTCCTAATTTCAGAAGGATAGTCAAAGAAGTAAAGGAGGCCGGGTAGCGCACTTAACAAGGAGTGAGATGAGTACATCAGTGAGAGACGATTGAAAATCAAACGATCAGGATTTCGAATCAATTTGGTTTCAGTGCAAAAACAACAAGGGGCCGTTTTTAGGCAACTAAACAGTAGTGGTAATGTTGGGTATGGTATAACTCAGGATATTAGATGTGCATGTAACATGGGTTAAACAGCAATAATGGCGTCTTCAGTTTACGTATAGACAAGGTAAACCTAATTAGCGCCAGCGCCATGGAGGATCTATTCCTGGATTGTATATGAGATGGATTTTTGCAGCAAAATGTCGAATCACCAACTAGGGATCTGGCTATTTCGGATTTAGCACGATGTAGTGAGAAAGGGCTAATTAGTAACCTCGCTGTAAAGGAGTCTTTGTGAATTCGTGACCAGAATATGATAGGATATTGCATTGAGTTTGAAAGTGATATCGTTCATTCAGGAATTAGGGGTTTTATCTGAACAAATGAATCTATGAAATTATGAGGGGCTGGTTGGCTGGTGTGGATTGGGAAAAGTCACTGAAAGATTTGATGGTAAACAGACAATGGGTAGTATTTGAAGAAGTATTATATGGACTACAATAAATATACATTCACCCTAAGACACTAAAACCAAACAGGAAAGATGAATTAACAGTGGCTAACAAAGACGTTAACGTTTGCATTCTGTCAAAGGAAGCGGTTATAAGGTACGGCAGAAAAATTTGCAGGCCGGAAGATTGTGAGCAATTTAGAATCCAGCAGAGGATGATCAAGAACCGGAAACAGGAAGGGAAGGAGAATAAGAATACAAGCTAGCGAGAAATATAAAGGCGGACTGTAAATGCTTCTTTATATATGTGAAAGGGTAAAAAGTAGCAAGGGGAAACGTGGACCCATTACAGGCAGAGACAGGAGAACTTATAATGAAGATCAAGAAATGTTGGAGTAACTGAAAGAAGTACTGTGTTTCTGTCTTTACAGAAGAAGATCTAGAAAATCTCCCAGAAATACTAGGGAATCAATGGACTTACGAAAATTAGGAACTGAAAGAAATTTGTGTTAATAAAGAGCTAGCACTTGAAAAATTAACTGGTTGAATATTGATAAATTCCTTGGACCAGATGAGATGCATCAAACAGTGTTGATGGAGTTGGTTATAGATATCATAGATGCATTGATGGTTATCTTTCAAAACGCTTGAGATTCTGGAAAGCTTCCTGCAGACTGGAAATAAACAGATGTGACCCCACTATTGAACATAGGAGGGAAGGAGAAAGCGAGGACTACTTATCAGCTACTTATCAGGGTATCAGCTGCTTACAAAGTACCATTTAGTTAATGGAGATTCAGTTTAGCTTTGTTATTATAATAAAAGTATTCAAACTTGAAAAGTTGCCTTGTAATTCTTTAAATTGGTCTAGGGGTTCTTATATCATATTTTTCTCGTCAGAAATCTTACTGATATAGTAACTGCTGTCTTCTCTAAGCCAAACAATTAGGATGAGATCAGTGTGGCATGCGGAGATATTGAGTAGAATGGGCATTATTTCCTGTAGATTATAAACATGAGAGGTGATCTGATTGTAATGTATACAGTTCTTGGAGGATTTGTGAGGCCATATGTTGGGAGGCAGTTTTGTATGGCTGGTGAGTTCAGAAGCAGGGTTCATGATTAAACGAGGAGAAATGTCTTCGCAGAGGATGGTGAATCTTTGTAATTCTCTACCACTTAGAGCTCTAGCTGTTCATTCTTTGAGTATAGTCAAAACTGAGGACGATTTGATTACTAAAGTAATCGAGGGGACTGTGATACTGCAGGAATGTGGCGTTGAGGTACAAAATCAGCCATATCGTACTGAGTAACAGAGCAGCCTCAAGGAACCAATTACCTCCTCCTGATCCTATTTCTTATTTTGCCATTTATCTTGCAGTTACATGGAATCTGTATGGTAGTAAAACGTCCCAACGTGCATCAAATAAGGGATTATGCAAAGTCATATCGAGCCAAGCAGGGAGGTATTGGGACTGGTGATCAGAAGCTTGGTCAGAGACATATGTGTTAAGGTGGATATTAGAGGAGGAGAGAAAGAGAGGACAGAGAGATTCAGAGAGGGAATTCCAGAGCTTAGGACCTAGGTGGCTGAAGGAAGAACCGAATTCTATCCCTTTTTCGAGGCATCGGAAGAAACATGTATTTCAAGTAGAGTGCCTTTCACAATCTCAGGGCATCCCAAAGTGTTTCACATAGAAGTACATAACATTTACAGTGCAGGAACAGGCCATTCAACGAACAGGTCCCTGGATATTGATGCTCCTCACAAGTCTCCTCCCTCCCATCTTCTTCTTACTCTATCAGAACATCCTTCTATTTCTTTCTCCCATGTGTGTTAACCATCGCTAAATGCATCTATATTATTCGCTCCAACCACTGAGTGACAACATTCTCACCCCTCTATGGGTAAAGAAGTGCCTGTAGGATTTAATAATCTTATAATTTTTGTATTATATTATTATATATTACATCTTATATCGTCCTTGTGTCTGCCACAAGAGTCAACGACTGCACAAGCGAACCTTTCAGAAACTTCAAGACATCAACCAGGTCAACCAACAGAAAAAAAAGAGCTGCAACCTATTCAACCTTTCTGGAAGGGCATAGCTCTTGAGTTTGTGATCATCCTTGTGAATTAATATTGTAGCTTCCCAATATGACAAAATTTGTTTTATGATGGAGAAACTAAAATTGTATGGAGACTGTATGTTTCACAGTCAGTTAACTGCTATTTTCCAAGTTTAGTCATCGTTGTAATGTAGGACATGTGACAGCCAATGTTTGCATAGCAAGATTCCACAACTAACAATGGGATAATTACCAGAAAATACGAAAACATTTTTGTTAGTTGCGGAATAAATATTGGGCCCAGGACTCGGGAAAAACTTTCCCTTGCACTTCTTATCGTCGTGGCCCTGGGATCGTTCATGTCCACTTGAGAAGGGAGACAGAACGTCTGTTTAACGTCTCATCCAGAAAACACGCTTCAGTCTTGCAATCAACAGCAACATCCGAAATTGCAGCAAAAAAAGCAAGTCCCAAGGCACTTTTAAGGAGTGATTACCATGCAAATCTTGACTCAAAATCACATTAGCCGCTATTAGAACAGCGTGGCCAAAGACTGAGGATTTAAGGAGCGTCAAAGGAACATCAGACAGGTGAAGTGGTTTCGGAAGGGAATACCAGAGTTAAGGGCTTGGTCAGCTGAAAGCATAGGCTCCAATGTTGGAGGAGGAGGCTGGTGCAGAAGAGCCAGCATTGGAGGAATGCAGAAAGCTCAGATAATTCCAGGGGCCAGAGGAAGTTACAGAGATAGGGATGTTGGTAAGGTTGGAAGAGGTCACAGAGATATAGAGTATCGGAGGGGCTAGTGGAGCACACAGAGCTAAGGATGGTTGTGTGGCTGGATGAGGGTACAGATTTAGGAACGGTTTAGGAGCTGGTGGATGTTCCAGAAATCGGGATGGTTATAGAGGCTGGAGTAGTTTGCAGAAATACGGAAGGGTTTGCTGCTGGTGGAAATTCTGGAGATAGGGAGGGTTGTTATTCTGGAATCAGTTACATTGATAGGGAGAGTTGCGGATCTGAAATAAGCTACAGAGATGGGGTTATAGTGCTGGAGGATGTGACAGAGATAGAGAGGGTGATAGCGCGAGAGGACGTCCAGAGAGAGGGAGGGTTGCAGGGCTGGGAGACGTTTCAATAATAGGGAGGTGCGTTGCACTGGAGGATGTTACAGAGATTGAGAGACTGTATTCCTGAAGGAGACGACACAAGTAGAAAGGATATTAGCTTGGGGTACAGTTCTGGCAGCTCAAGGGTTTTGCAGAGGAAGTGAGTATTGTAGGACAGGAGGAGTTGACAGAGAGTAAGAGTGCAGCGACTTCCACGGTGTGTTTTGTAAACGCGACAATTTAGAAGTAGCTTGACTGAGAACCAATGTAGATCAGCGAGAGCAGGAGCTGATGCGTGAACGGGCATTGCTTTGAGTCAGGATACGGGACCGTTTGAATGATGCATAGCACGTTACATAACGTTGCTGTTCGCAGTACTGTTGAACGGCCTAAATATGCTTATTACAGAAGGCAGCATTGCGTTTTCTGTGGTATGTCACACCATCTAAGGAAAGTTTTCTTTCATCACATGGCAAGACATTTCATAGGAAAGAGGAAAAAAAAATAAACACAGAGCCTGCTCCCTTGCTGTTCACACTTCCAGCACACTCTCCCCCTCCTTCCTATGCTTTTGTAAATACAAGCTGTGCAATGGCTGTTCTGGACTTATCTTCTGTTGAAGCCTGTAATTCCACTGAATTCCAATTTGACAGGTGTTAGTAGTTCCCCACGACCTTGCCCAAGAAGCTGTTCTTCAAATGTGAGCCTTCGAACTGAGTGGTTGCAGGCTATTCGACTATGTGGGTATTGACTGCTAATTTTGCATCTGAAGCCCACACATGACTACTTACTGTACTGCGAAGCTTGCATCACATGGTGTGTTTACCCTGTGTATAAGATGAGTAATCTGCAAGCTGTAGGATGTGGGGTCAATATGAGATAACTCATTTGGGTTCATGTCTACAACATCACAGGCATACCAACAGTACCCAGCTACCCCAAGGCCTCCATACACGTCTCCCCCTAGATCACTGTACTTGTGCTGGGGGTAGAGAGACGTTCGGTGTATTAGAAGTGGTGGTTGGGTGTTGAATGCTAATACAACATACTTTGCTCTTAAAAGTCAGCAACCTGCTTCTTTGGGAGGTAGCTAGTACCCACCCGGAGGCATGGACAGCTCACCTCCCTCAGTGCTGTGGCGTTCTGTACTCGCCTTCTGAGCTAAGGAAGCAACACCAGTAGTGCACTCCAGTAGTTTTGGCCCTCTTGGCATCATATGCCTTGAAAGGTACAGAAGGAGATTTAACACCATTGTGTGAGCAAACTGTTCACTTCCAGAGTTGGTATAACTGGAACGCTCCAGCAATTCCCAGCAGGCTTAGAGTCCAACTCGTGACCATTATATTTACGAGAGGGAATGGTAAGAGAACTGTGCCGGTACACACTGGGCTCTTTGCTTAATCTTGTGACTATTCACATTGTGGCTTTCCCCCGAACTCTGTGTTTAATCTTGTGACCATTCACCTTGCGGTTTCTCCCTGATCCCTGTGTTTAATCTTGTGACTATTCACCTTTGCGGCTTCCCCCCGGGCCCTCTGTTTAATCTTGTGACTATTCACCTTGCGGCTTCCCCCCGGGCCCTGTGTTTCATCTTGTGACTATTCACTTTGTTGCTTTCCCTCGGGCCCTGTGTTTAATCACTGTGCGGCTTCCCCCCGGGCCCTGTGTTTAATCTTGTGACTATTCACTGTGCGGCTTCCTCCCGGGCCCTGTGTTTAATCTTGTGACTATTCACTGTGCGGCTTCCCCCGTGCCCTGTGTTTAATCATGTGACTATTCACTGTGCGGCTTGCCCCTGGGTCCTGTGTTAAATCTTGTGACTACTCACTGTGCAGCTTCCCCCCGGGCCCTGTGTTTAATCTTATGCCTATTCACTGTGTGGCTTACCCCGGGCCCTGTGTTTAATCTTGTGACTATTCAAACTGCGGCTTCCCCCGGGGCCCTGTGTTTAATCTTGTGACTACTTACTGTGCGGCCTCCCTGCAGGCCCTGTGTTTGATCATGTGACTATTCACTCTGCGGTTTCTCCCCGGGCTCTGTGTTTCCATTTATTACGAATCACTTAGCAGGATCCCCCCGGGGCCCTGTGTTTAACCTTGACACCTATCACTGTGCAGGATCCACCCGAGCAATGTGTTTAAACTTGACACGAATCACTGTGCAGGATCTCCCGGACCGTGTATTTAATCTTGCGACAATTCACTGTGCAAGTTTCCCCCAGGCCATGTGTTTAAACTTGTACCCATTAACTGTGCAGGATCCCCCGGGCCCTGTGTTTAAACTTGTGACTATTCACTACGCAGGATCCCCGGGCGCTGTGTTTAAACTTGTGACTATTCACTGTGCAGGATCCCCTGGGCCCTGTGTTTAAACCGGTGAATATTCACTGTGCAGGATCCCCTGTGCCCTGTGTTTAAACCTGTGACTATTCACTGTGCAGGATCCCCTGGGCCCTGTGTTTAAACTTGGGACTATTCACTTTGCAGGATCCCCCAGACCCTGTGTTTAATCTTCTGACTATTGACTGTGCAAGTCAGGCCATGTTTTTAATCTGGTGACTATTGACTGTGCAGGATCCCGCCACCCCCACCCCCCGTCAACCCTGTGCTTAAACTTGTGACCATTCACCGTGAAGGACTCCCAGGCCCTGTTTTTAAACTTGTGACTATTCACTGTGCAGGACCCCCGGGCCTTGGGTCTAAACTTGTGACTATTCACTGTGCAGGTTCCCCCGGGCTCTGTGTTTAAACTTGTGACCATTCACTGTGAAGGAGCCCCTGGTCCCTGTGTTTAATCTTGTTATAATTCACCGTGCATCTTCCGTCCAGGCCATGTGTTTAAATTGTGACTATTCACTGTGCAGGATCCCCCGAGCCCTGTGTTTAAACTTGTGACTATTCACTGTGCAGGTTGCGCCCCGGGCCCTGTGCTTAAACATGTGTCCAATCACTGTGCAGGAGTCCCTGGTCCCTGTGTTTAATCTTGTGATAATTAACCGTGCATCTTCCGCCCAGGCCATGTGTTTAAACTTGTGACTATTCAATGCATAGGTTTCCCTGGAAGCTGTGTTCAACCTTGTGACGATTCACTGTGCACGACAGCGCCTCTAATATGGTTTATTTTTTCCTCAACCAAGGATTCCTCCCCACTGTGGGTGACAGGGCCCTCAACCGTGTCCGGCCTATTTCCTGTAACTGGACCCTCAGCCCTTCCTCTCCCTCCCAGAACTGCGACAGGGATCCTCTTTTCCACATTTTCCACCCACCAGCCTGCACATGCATATGGTTATCCTCCGCCATTTCCACCACATCCAGCGTAATGCGCCACCAAATACATTTCCTCTCCCTTTCAGCCTTCTGAGGGGATTGTTCCCACTGCAACACCCTGGTCCATTCCTGCATTACCCTCGCCACCTCGTCCCCTTCCCACGGCACCTTCCCATGCAATCGCAGGATGTGTAATATCTGCCTTTTTACTCCTCTCGCTTCACTATCCAAGGCCCGAAACACTCATTTCAGATGAAGCAGCCATTACTTGTACATCTTTCAAATTAGCATACTGCATTCGCTGCTCACATTGTGGTCTCCTCTACATTTGGGAGACCAAACGTAAATTAGGTAAGCGCTTTTCTGAACACCTCCGCTCAGTCTTAAAACATGATCCTGATCCATCTGTCACTTGCCATTTCAACATACACCCCTGCTGTTAAGCCCACATCTCTGTCCTCGGATTGCTGCAGTCTTCCAGTGAACATCAACACAAGATCGAGCATCAGCATCCCATTCACCAGTTAGGCACTCTACAGCCTTGCGAGCTGAAGACTGAGTTCAATAATTTCAGAGCATGACAGGCCTCCATTTTTTTTTATTTTTAACTTTATCTTTCATGTTTACTTTAATTATTTTACTTTGTTTCATCATTCAATTTTTTCACCATATTCCTGCCCACTGTTTTTATTCATGTTTGTTGCTTTCGGCTAGAGCTTTTATCACTCAGTCATTTCACATACTGTCTGGACTGACGCGTTGTCTTTCACCACGCCATTAACACAGTTTCTTTGACTTTGCCGCATGACCTCATTGTCAGTTATTCTCTGTGACCCTCTGGCCTATCAACACCTTCCATTTTGTTTTCTGTTGCCCCACCCCCGCTTTATTTACTTAAAACATATCACATTTTTACCCTTTGCCATTTCTGATCAAAGCTCACTGACCTGAAAGGTTAACTCTGTTGCTCTCTCCACAAATGCAGCCAGACCTGCTGCATATTTCCAGGACATTTAGTTTTTATTTTGTAACCTTTTCTTTAGTCGATTTCCAAACTCGGTTTCCATCCCAAGCTCTTGCCTTTCCGTGTTGCCACCTTGATTTGTGGCTATCTTTTCCAGAATTCCATGATTGAAGTCCTCCAATCAGACATCCGTCACTGCCACAGTACCATATCAGCTCTTCTCAAAATCAAAAATGGCATCCTGTGTGACTGAAATAAACATTTACTTTTCCCCCTCGAGTTCGTGACCTGTCTACAGGAATGGACTGAGTTGATCAGCCAATGCTCCAGATCTCTCCACCATCGTCCCCGTGTCTGGAAGTGCAATCATCTGCTTCCATTCTTATCATTATAATCATCGTCAGAATATCGACATCAATGGATTCTATTCCAATTTCTGCAGCAGTGCCTCTATTTATCTCGAAAGGTCCATTTCTCATTTACATAGAACATGGAACATAGAACAGTCCAACACAGTACAGGCCCTTCGGCTCACGATGTGGTGCCGAACCTTTAACCTACTCGAAGATCAAACTAACTACCGACCCTTCATTCTACTATCATCCATGTACCTATCCAAGAGTCGCTTAAATGGTTCTAATGTATCTGCTTCTACTACCACCGCTGGCAGCGCATTCCACGCACCCACCACTCTCTGTGTAAAGAACCCCTAGCTCTGACATCTCCCCGAAACCTTCCTGCAATCACCTTAAAATTATGCCACCTGGTGATAGCCCTCTACACCCTGGGAATATGTATCTGGCTATCCACTCTATCTACGCCTTTCATCATCTTGTACCCCTCCATCAAGTCACCTCTCATCCTTCTTCGCTCCAATGAGAAAAGCCCTCGCTCCCTCAATCTTTCTTCATAAGACTTGCCCTCCAGTCCAGGCAGCATCCTGGTAAATCTCCTCTGCACCAACTCTAAAGCTTCCACATCCTTCCTATAATGAGGCGACCAGAACTGAACACAATATTCCAAGTGTGGTCGAACCAGGGCCTTATAGAGCTGCAGCATAACCTCGCAGCTCTTAAACTCAATCCCCCTGTTAATGAAAACCAACACACCATACACATTCTTAACAACCCTATCAACTTGGGTGGCAACTTTGAGCGATCTATGGACATGGACCCCAAGATCCCTCTGTTCCTCCACACTACGGAGAATCCTGTCTTTAAACCTGTATTCTGCATTTAAATTCGACCTTCCAAAATGAATCACTTCACACTTTTCCAGGTTGAACTCCATCTGCCAGTTCTCAGCCCAGCTCCGCATCCTGTCAATGTCCCGTTGCAACCTCCAACAGCCTTCCACACTATCCACAACTCCAGCAACCTTCGTGTCATCGGCAAACTTGCTAACCCAGCCCTCCACTTCCTCATCCAAGTCATTTATAAAAATCACAAAGAGCAGAGGTCCCAGAACAGATCCTTGTGGAACACCACTGGTCACCGAGCTCCATGCTGAATATTTTCCATCTACTACCACCCTCTGACTTCTATGGGCCAGCCAATTGTGTTTCCAGACAGCCAACTTTCCCTGAATCCCACGTCTCCTTACTTTCTGAATGAGCCTACCATGGGGAACCTTATCAAACGCTTTGCTAAAATGCATATACACCACATCCACTGCTCTACCTTCATCAATGTGTTTTGTCACATCTTCAAAGAATTCAATAAGGCTTGTGAGGCAGGACCTGCCACTTACAAAGCCATGCTGACTGTCTCTAATCAAACCATGCTTTTCCAAATAATCATAAATCCTGTCTCTCAGAATCCTCTCCAATAATTTGCCCACTACCGACGTAAGACTGACTGGTCTGTAATTCCCAGGGTTATCCCTATTCCCTTTCTTGAACAAGGGAACAACATTTGCCGCCCTCCAATCATCTGGCACTACTCCAGTGGACAGGGAAGATGCAAAGATCATCGCCAAAGGCGCGGCAATCTTTTCGCTCGCTTCCCGTAATATCATTGGGTATATCCCGTCTGGCCCCGGGGACTTCTCTGTCCTCATATCATTCATAATTTCCAGCACATCCTCCCTCTTAACCTCAACCTGTTCGAGCATATCAGCCTGTTCCACGCTGTCCTCACAAACGACCAGGTGCCTCTCAACAGTGAATACTGAAGCAAAGTATTCATTTAGGACGTCCCCTACCTCCTCCGACTCCAGGCACAAGTTCCCTCCACTATCCCAGATCAGCCCTACCCTCGCTCTGGCCATCCTCTTGTTCCTCACATAAGTGTAGAACGCCTTGGGATTTTCCTTAATCCTGCCCGTCAAGACTTTTTCATGTCCCCTTCGAGCTCTCCTAAGTCCATTCTTCAGTTCCTTACTGGCTACCTTATAAGCCTCTCGAGCCCTGTCTGATCCTTGCTTCTTCAACCTTAAGTAGGATTCCTTCATCCTCTTGACTGGCTGTTCCACATCTCTTGTCATCCAAGGTTCCTTTACCCTGCCATCCCTTCCTTGCCTCATCGGGACAAATCTATCCAGCAGTCGCAGCAAGTGCTCCCGAAACAACCTCCACGTTTCTTTTGTGCATTTCCCTGAGAACATCTGTTCCCAATTTATGCAACCCAGTTCCTGCTAATAGCATTGCAATTCCCCATGCCCCAATTATATATTTTCCCATCCCGTCTGCTCCTGTCCCTCTCCATGACTACAGTAAAGGTCAGGGAGTTGTGATCACTATCACCGAAATGCTCTCCCTCCGAGAGGTCTGCCACCTGGCCTGGTTCGTTGCGAAGCACCAAGTCGAACATAGTCTCCCCTCTAGTCTGCCTATCTACATGTTGAGTCAGGAAACCTTCGTGGACACACCTGACAAAAACTGCTCCATCCAAACTATTTGCACCAAGGAGTTTCCAATCAATATTAGGGAAGTTGAAATCACCCATGACAACAACCCTGTTACTTCTGCACCATTCCAAAATCTGCCTCCCAATCTGTTCCTCCATGTCTCTGATGCTATTGGGGGATCTATAGAAAACTCCCAACAAAGTGACTGCTCCTTTCCTGTTTCTGACTTCCACCCATAATGACTCAGTGGACAAACCCTCCTCGACGACCTCCCTTTCTGCAGCTGTGATACCATCCCTGATTAGCAATGTCACTCCCCCACCGCTTTTACCTCCCTCCCTATTCCTTTTGAAACATCTAAACCCCGGAACATCCAACATCCATTCCTGCCCCTGTGATAGCCACGTCTCCGTAATGGCCACAACATCGTAGCTCCAAGTACTGATCGAAGTTCATCACCCTTATTCCTGACGCTTCTTGCGTTAAAATAGACACACTTCAACCCATCATACTGGCTGCAACTTTGCCCTGTCAACTGTCTAACCGTCCTCGCCGTCTCTCTGCACTCTGTATCTGCCTGTTCAAAAGCTACCCCATCCACTGATCCGTAGCTCGGTTCCCATCCCCCTGCCAAACTTATTTAAACCCTCCCGAAGAGCTCTAGCAAACCTCCCGCCCAGGATATTGGTGCCGCTCCAGTTCAGATGCAACCCGTCCTTCTTGTAGAGCTCCCACCTTCCCAGAAGGTAGCCCAATGATCTACATATCTGAATCCCTCCCTCCTGCACCAGTTCTGTAGCCACGTGTTCAGCTGCACTCGCTCCCTGTTTCCAGCCTCACTAGCACGTGGCACCGGTAACAATCCTGAGAATACGACTCTGCTCGTCCTGCCTTTCAGCTTCCAACCTAACTCCCTATATTCCAGTGATATCACCCAAAACAGAATGTCAGATTCACCATTGGTGCTGAAGACACCAAACTCTCCCTCACCCTCACATCTGTCTTTTCTCAGTTGTCTCTGGATTGTCACATGGGTTGTGAGAAATCTGGTACTGGGTGAACAGCAATGTCCTTCAATTAAAGATTGGAAAGGCTGAAGCCATTAACTATGTTCATTGTTACAAACTTTACTCTCGAGCCAGAATTCCTTTTCCTGGAAGTAGTCGATGACTGAACCCTTTTTTCGCAACCTTGGTCACACAGTAACCTCGAGAAGAGCTTACAACCACAAGCTTGTGCCATCACAATGACACATTCCGCAGCCCCCGTTTTACCTCAAATGCTGCTGAAAGCTCATCCGTGTATTTATCAGCTCCTGTTTTGAACGTTCAAACACACTTATGGCCGACCTCCCACATTCTACGCTCCTATTTTTTCTTCTATTTATATGGAGGAATCATACTCACTGTGTCCACTGTTAGAAGCATCTGCTGCCCAAGTTCACTGGAGCTCATCAATGGTAACCAGGGAGGAAATCTGATCACAAAGTCAGGAGCCAATCAAACAGCAGCCAGCGCAAGTTACCCCAACTTCCAGTCAGACAGGGTCACATGACCAATAAAACTATCCCTGGCTCCGACTCCAGTTTTTGTCTACCCACGACCAATTCAGGAGCACAGCCTAAACAACAGGTATCCCGAATGCCACAGCTCAAATCCTGACCAGGAATAGGACCCCAATCCCTGTCCAGCAGCGTTGCACCAAGTTCCACTTGTCCTCATTGCTGCACTTAAATAATTTGAAGAATCGTGGACTAACATATCAATCCTGTTGCAAATGACACCCTGTCAATCACAACAATCTTCCAAGCTATAAATTGCTGTGAACTTTCTCCACTCCTCTCTTGTTATCTGTATTCGAACAGTATTAGTTCTTCACCACAGTTTCTGCTGCACTGTCAGCAGGTTTTACCCCCAAAAAAACTGTACCCAGGACATCGGAAATTCCAGCACTCCATCATTTCAACTCTCTCTTTGTCTTCAAAACCCGTATGGAAGTCGATATCTTTCATCACGTGCTCATCAATCTCACACTCTCTATACTTTTCCACTCACTCTGGATGTCACACTGTTTTAACCTGCTCTATTACATCTTCCGAGATGTCTCTTTGATTGTGTGTAGCGCTTTGTTAATGTAAGTTGTCATGGTTGTGGTTGGCGACCATTTCGCTGCATGTCACCGGTGTTTTGCCACCCCACCCTTTACGGTCTGGGTTCACCCACTTCTTTCCTCATTGCAGTGGAAGGTATGTTGGAAAAGTGCATCCGTAAAGGAGGAGAGGAACCATCACAAGTCGAGTGATACTGGTCAGCTGTCCTATAACTGCTGGAGCCTGCTTAAATTGGAGAACCTGTGCAATGGGATTTGTGCCTTATATTTTTTCAAGATATTTAGCACTAATGTCATTTGACACAATTACTTTAATATTATTGCCATGCCCAGTAGAGCCATGTCAAATTCATATCTTTTAACATAGAATTTCACTGAGTGTGCAGCATTTTGTAAGTGACTTTTCTTTTAAGATGGACAATACGAGCCGCAAATAATGGCCAGCAATAGTCATCTGACCTGAGCAGTGAATTTCTAAACAGCCTTACTATCTCACAAGGACAAAATGATACATTCCAGACTAAGAAGTGGCAACTCCCGTACCCTGAGACAATCCAAGAGGCAATCCTGAACTGAAAGGGTCTTTCTGAAACAAATACCATAATCAAGCAATACGCCAGATAATGAATAATCACACTAATTCCAACACCATGTTTGGGAAAGCGAAATGTGATAATGCACATGATAAGCTAACCATGTTGGCTTCTTTTTATTCTTTAAGTAACAGCAACAGCAAAAAGGGCAGAAAAATCTAAGCCTAAATAATTGGAGACTGTAGCGTGGTAAGGTCTCCAAGCCTGTTCTATTTCGAATCCACTGGTACTGCAAACTGACCTCGTGGTAACGAGACTACAAGCAACCAAGTTTGTGGCCTGCAGAAATTCTATCCCTTCAAGAGAATCCTGAAAGCTACATCAGCACGTGACTCTGGCTGTTGAACTAAGCTAAGCTACTCTTCAGGAGTGAACGCGTTTCGAGAACGAGCCATGTGAAGTATGAACTATTATTTTGATAAGCTGTAAAAGTGCACTATTCTTTTCAACTGTATTTTCCTTAAGTGTGTTTTGTATGTCGCTGTATGAGTGAGTGCCATCGCGTTAGATTTCAGGGTGAGTTTTGAATGAACAGTCCAGAGGTTGGGCATTCATGCAATACAGGACACGTGAAGAGCAGTTCTGGTCTTCAAACAGGAGCTGTAATGCTCACATTTGGCCTGTATATTCGAAGAGGAATCACAAGAAAAATAATAATGTACAATGGACACATTGATAGACTGATAACAAAATGCTGCTTATGAACCAATGTTGCAAATTATTTGCCAATTGAGTATGTATTGCTTCATGCTCTAATTGTGATTAAGAGCAGCTGATACTAATTGTGGAAAGATCAGGGTACATTTGGAATAACCAGTTTCGACCCGGGGAGGGGTATTGGGGAGCTGGTCTGGAGAAGGTAAATGTCGAATGCACTTATGTTGTATGTATTATTGTGAATAAACCTATGTGGAAGTAAGACTGTCTCCTGCTTTATCCTTTGACAGATGCATATTTACCAAATTAACATAATGGTCCTGCATTTTGTGCCTTTCCAGGATCAGATCTTGTAATTGGCATGTTTCATGTTCCTTTGTTGATCTCTGTCAAGGCGTGGGATTTGCCTGACTTCAGGCCGTGCAGGGCAGGTGAATTAAATATTCTATTAGGCTATGAGTCCCTCCCTCAGGGTAATTAAAAGCAATACGGAACCGACTCACCGCAAAGTAAAAATGTGCAATAATTGTAATTCATTTGAGGGAGAGGCAGAAGGACGGGGCAATGCTTTTGTTGGCAGATTTGCCTTGACGATTTTTGTGGGGTTTGTTGAATATCAAGTTAGTAAGTGTAGAACTGATCCATCATGATAATGTGCGAAATCGAACATAAAATCACATAAACATTTGGGAACAACATGTAAAATTACGAGGGAAAATAGACCTTCCCGAGAAAGGAAACGAAATTATCTAAATAGGAAGATATTTGTACTGACCAAGGTTTGAATCTGATTCACCAGTGAATCCACGTCTTTGGTTTCTGTTATGAATGTGAAATCTGTGGCAGCTTTGCCTTTACAGTGAACTGACATCGTCCTCGGGGTTAGAGGTTTCTTGCTTCTGTGTTTAGGTAACCCAGAAGATACAATGATATACTGGGGCCGGAATTGTATTGCTTACTTTCCGTCGTACTCTGCAATCTGTTGTCAATCACTTCCAGAACTCTGAGTAAGAGCTGTGCTGCTAACAGCTTCTTCCATCGCCTACCAACTGGACACTCGAGCTACAGTTCCATCAACAAGAAGACAAGGTTGGCCCTCCCATTAGCCCGAACCCCCGCACACACATTCTGCATTCCCCCCTGTTACTACGATGTCCCTCCATGTAGTGGGAAGAGATGGTTCATCTATCTCCCAAGATTAAGCCTTGAATACCCCAAGGTTCGATACACAACATCATAACTATCCATATTGTGACCTCCCCTTTGAAACATGTAACTAAGCATTGATGGGGAATTGAAGAGCCTGTATCAGATCCAATGACCCCTCCTCTTGTCCATATATGACACAATACTGAGCATTTTCCATGTTCTCCTGATCATTACAATGTATCTTTTCGAAATTATCACAGCCAATCGTGAACCTCGTGGCTTGGTTCAACAAATAGACCAACGGCAGTTTATAATTCCCCCAACTACCCTGTGATTGGCATCTTTCAATTATTCGGTCAAAGATTGAGGCCAAGTTGAGAAGCAATTTACTCTGGATGAATGGCGGACAAACTGAAACTGTCTTATTTCACTCCCACAAAAAACAGCGCATTGTATTGTTTGCATCAGATTTGGGCTGATAAAAGGCAACTAAAAATCGCATCACACATTTGCCATGAAATGGTCTTGAGAACAAGAGAGAATCTAACCACCTCCCCTTGATAGTCATCATTGTGGTCAGTCCCCAATTACCACATTATTAATATCACAGGCGTTACCTTTGAAGCGGCCAACATCCCCAGCTTATACACACTACTGAGTCAGCGGCGCTTGAGATGGCTTGGCCATGTGAGCCGCATGGAAGATGGCAGGATCCCCAAAGACACATTGTACAGCGAGCTCGCCACTGGTATCAGACCCACCGGCCGCCCATGTCTCCGTTATAAAGACGTCTGCAAACGCGACATGAAATCGTGTGACATTGATCACAAGTCGTGGGAGTCAGTTGCCAGCATTCGCCAGAGCTGGCGGGCAGCCATAAAGACAGGGCTAAATTGTGGCGAGTCGAAGAGACTTAGTAGTTGGCAGGAAAAAAAAAAAAGACAGAGGCGCAAGGGGAGAGCCAACTGTGCAACAGCCCCAACAAACAAATTTCTCTGCAGCACCTGTGGAAGAGCCTGTCACTCCAGAATTGGCCTTTATAGCCACTCCAGGCGCTGCTTCACAAACCACTGACCACCTCCAGGCGCGTATCCATTGTCTCTCGAGATAAGGAGGCCCAAAAGAAACCTTTGATCAGATATTTAACTGGGCTAGCCAAATAAATATTGTTGCTCCAGAGATCAGACGCTGGGATTTATGCAACAAATAACTCACTTACTTTTACTTCCGCAATCTCCAAGGCATATGTTAGGATTAATGGAATACACTCCACTTTCCTGAATCTGTGCCGCTGACAATAAAACTCAAGCGCCTCAGCAAGATCCAAGAAAACGGGCTTTCTTGATGTGCATCCGATGCACCATACTAACACTTAACTCCTTCCACCACCAGCACACCAGCTGCCGTGTGCACCATATATAACATCACACTGCAGGAAGTTACTAAATATATTTCGACAGCTCCTTTCAAGCATGAGACCGCTAACACCTAAAAGGATAAGGGCGGCAGACGCATGGAAACATGAACACCTGAAAGTTCCCTCCATACCATAGACATCCTGAGTTGGAACGACATCACCATTTCTTCATTATTGTTGGGTCAAAATCCTGGAACTTCCTTTCTAATTGCACTGCAGGTGTACCTAAAGCAGATGGAATCCAGCGTTTCAAGTAGATAGCTCTCCACCTAGTTCCCAAGGGAAACAAAAAATGGATAGCGAATCCCAGCCTCGCCAGCAATGCCCACATCCAAGGAACAAGAAGGAACAGCCTTCACCTTGATACGTCAGTCTAAGCCCAGATGTGTGGTACATTGGTGCCCTGCCTGGCCCTGAGCTCAGCACATTCTCCACCGTTTATGAATAAGCGGTCTCGCAATTAAAATGGTGATGAGGAGGAATGTCTTCTCTTGAAAGTTCCATCGGATTTAGAATTCACTTACCCAGAAATAATTGGAGCCCGGGTCCTTGAATATATTCAAGGCTGGTTTAGACTGACTTTTCATTCACGAGGGAGTGAAGACTGAATGTTGTCTGGCGGGAAATTGGAAATACGGCCATGGTCAGATCAGCCATTATGATATTGAATGCAGAAGATGATCTATGGGCTGAATGGACTAATCCAACTTCTATTTCTAATGACCTTATTACCATAGGTGAAAGGAAATCTGTTGCATCTCTTGCACCTGCATAGAAAGGAGCTGCGGGCAAGCAAATCAGATCTTGGCCATGACAGAAGTGTGAACAAAGATGTTTAGTTCATGATTTTAGGTGGACATGGTGGAGATGGAGGAGGATGATGTGTTGAAAGCAGTAGGACTGGACAGTGAGAATAAGTGAATTAATATCATGGTCCTGGAAGGCAGGGAAGGAGGTGAGGACAGACACTCGGGTGATGGGAGAGATAAAGCTGAGGCCTCTGCAAAACTAATGTGAGGAATGCACGGTTAATATGAAATGATAAGACTGCGGAAGCTCTGGTTTGGAAGATAGCACCGTTGGGACAAACAGAAGGCAATGAGGAAACTGAGTGACTGGAAGTTACTTTTTACGCAACGTGGAGTTGGAGGAAGTGTGGTCAAGGTAACTGTGGAAGTTGGCGGATTACAGTAAATATTAATGCAGAGTCTGTCCACTTCAATGGAGAGAGGGAATTCGTGGAAGAGAAGTGAAGAGTCTCAGATAGACCGTTTTCAGGCGAGGGAGGTACAGATATTGAAATGCAAATTTGATTAAATTTTCGATCTCGATGTGAAAGAAGGGTTTGACACAAAAACAATTATCGATGTATTGGATAAAGAGGGTGAAAAGGGAAACGGAGTAGCTCGGACTGTGTGAAGGATAGAACGGTATTGACAGTCCTGCCATTGTATCCAGTTCTCGGCACCACACTTTGAGGAACAATGTGTAGACTTTAGAGCGGGTGTAGAAAATATTCAAGAGAAAATTCTAGGGGTGACAGATGTTTTCTTCCGACAGATTCGAGAATCGGGGTTGTTCACCTGAAAGAGGAAATTGAAGGAAAGTTTGATAGAGTTGTTACAAGCCATGCACGGTTTAAATTGCTCTCATTGGCAGACCAGCGAAAACCAACTGACACAGGATTAAGGGATTGGCGAAAGAATCAATAGCGACATGAGGGAAACGTATTTTTACACAGCACGTGCTTGGGACATGAAATGAACTGCTTGAGAATGTGGTGAAGCCAGGTTCAGTCAGAAGCGAATTGAATAAACAACTGAAGAGAAAAACAATGCAGGTCAGTGATGAGGAGGTGTGGGAGTGAGATTAGCTGAGCTGCCCGTGCAGAGAGCTGACATGGTCAAGGCGGATGAAATGGCCCACTGATGTGTTGCAACCATTATACGTTCCTTTTTGTTTGAATATATTAATTGTTGAACGGAATTGCACAGATAAGAGGCGTCCAAAGTATAGACGAACATCCCTTAAAGGCTTCTCTGACGTTAGCAATTTAATTTCTGAATTGTCATGCAGAGTGAAGGCCATCACAAAAACAACATGAGATCTACAGATGCGACTCGAGATTTTTGTAGGACTTCCTTGATTTCTGTTGAACACAGCTTCCAGTTATGATTCGTTGCTTATTGTGATCAGATTTGTCCAGTCTTGGGGGTGGAAATTGGTCCAATTCAATTTTAGTGGAAAATATGTTCCATCAACAGGGAATTAATCTGTTTGTCGTAATCTGTTTGTTCAAAGATTAAGAAAAAAACTGTTTGAACAATTTTGCATACCTCAGTAACCCCATATTGATCCGGGAGGATATAAATTTAATACACTGGGAATGTGTCACCTCAGAATGTATTTCAGAGATATTACCTGCAGCATGAACTGACCGATCACTCCAAGCAGAAAATACACCGACCAATTCATTGGGTGAGGAACATATTCTCTGTGATCCTTGCTATAATTGACGTTCCTGGTAAGTATCTATACCCAATGAAGTTTTGTGAATCTGTGTTTGAGCTGGCTTTTTTCATTACCATGGGAAGAATAATATTACATATAATCGAATAATTACAGTTACACAGACACACATTCAATCATATAATTGCATTAATTTCTTGAATTATATGTGCAGTTTTAATCTGTTGTCTCAAATGTTTCTAGTTCAAGGCATTCTACATTGTAAAGTTATTGGATTCTGTGGAATGTTATGTTCTGCAGAATCACAGCTCAAAGCAGAAAAATCTCAGAGGGGAAGGGTTACTGGAATTATCTGTTAACGTAGAATTATACAGTGTGTGTGCACTAACTGGACTGGAACACCTGACCTCAGCGATCATGTATAACTGGGAGTCTCTGACACTCCAGAATTGCACTGATTGTGGCTGACTAACTGGGGTGGACAACGTAACATTAGGGACCATGTATTTCCTGGAGTATCTGTCATTGTATTCAATGTGTGTCCCCAATTTACTCTTACACTAAGTAGAGTTGTTGACAGCACTATCAGGTGCAGATTAATTTCCTTCCCGAGCGCGGTCCTGAGAAGCGTTTGGTCATGAGTGCACTGCAATAATAAATAATCCTCTTCAATATTACGAAACAAAACTGATGACTATGACTTGTTAATAGACAAGTTACCGATTTTACAGCACAGAAACTGGGCATTCGGTACAACGAGATTAGAAGTTTCTTCCTGCTCTGCACGAGCCTCTCTTCATTTCAGCTCATCTAAGCCTATCTGTATATCCTTCCAATCCTGTCTCCCTCATGCACGAACCTCGCTTCTGCATATATTGTTTTTCCATTTCAACTACTCCAAAAGGTCTCAATTCCACGTTTTCAGCACTCCGAGTAATTAGATTTCTCTTGAATTCCATCATGCATCTATTGATCACCATCTTATTTTGAGGAATTGCAGAACTGGTCACCAGAAAAGGTGGAAATAGCAGTTTCACGTTATCCCTCTCGAACCACTATACAATTTTAAAGGCCTCTATTAATTCAACACGCAGCCTTCTCTTAACAACAGAACAGAGCCACGACATATCCCGATAATTATAATCTCTCTGTTATGGTATTACTATTGTGAAGAAGATGTGAACCTGCTGGTTACCCTGGATATTTGTTATAATGTGTAGCCCAGAATAATACACATTATTTTTGTATTCAATAACCACCGCTTTAATACGTTATTATAACACTATTCTTTTAGTGATATTTCTGCAGAAAATAAAGCCTGTGCTGTGATCACATTTGCAGAGACTCAGTAAATTCCCTTTTCAATTTAACTCATTTATACATTAGAGGGAGTGGTCCAAGACGGATGAGTGCCTCCAATCCGAGGTACTGGTTCGAGTTTGGGAGGAATTCCTTCGTCCCCAGGGAGAGATTCGAGTCCGGGATGAGTTCAGACACTGCGAGTGGTTGGAGACCGGGTGCAGTTCTACAATCCACCCGCTTTTTGCTCCTCATTGCTACATTTAACTAGTTGGCCAGCGTCCGGTGAGCGGGGTGTTGTTCCTCCCCTTCCAGGATTTGTTAAATCTCGAAGTGCTGAGGTTGGATGCAGGTTGATGTCATGGACCAGATCTCACCCGATCCCAACCCACACGATCTTTGGTGCTAAAATCCTTCCTGCCTGGGTTGAGAAGCGGAGAATGGTTTTCAGTAATTTACAGCCACTTTTCCCTTCTCTCCTTTACAGCTAATTTAGTGTCAATTCTGATCCTGTCCAAGGGAAATTGCGGACTCTCCAGCTGCACCACCCGCTACCTGGTGGCCATGTCAACGGCGGATCTACTGGTCATTATCACTGAGATCACACTCCCGAAAATCAATGATCATTATTTCCCATTAAATTTCCTGGACCTCACCTTTGTGTTTCTCTCTCGTTATGTCCTGACCCGTGCAGTCGTCGACTGTTCCGTCTGGTTCACCATCGCTTTCACATTTGATCGATTTGTCGCCATTTGTTGTCAGAAGCTGAAAACAAAATATTGCACCAGGAAAACTGCAGCTCTGGTTCTATCAATAACTAGCATACTGCTCTTACTAAAAAATATTCCCACCTACTTTAGATCTTACCTTAAATGGGTAATCGACAGTGTACAATGGGGCTGCTCTAATAAGGCAAGTTATTTTACTGACCCGTGATGGATTGGATTTAGAATGTTTGAAAAGGTTTTAACACCATTATTGCCATTCATTTTAATAATGTTGCTGAACGCTCTGACTATAAGACACATTTTGTGACCAGTCGTGTTCGTCCGAGACTGAGGGGTCAGAGCAAGAAAGATAATCACAGTGACTCTGAAATGGAGAGAAGAAGAAAGTCCATGATTTTACTCTTCACCATATCTGGCAGTTTTATATTTCTGTGGCTGCTGTATATTTTATATATTTTTGGTGCTGTTTATTACTTCGATGATGTTTCTAATTATACCTTTGAAGATGTTGCATATATGCTGCGGAATTTCAGTTGCTGTGCAAACACATTTATTTATGTGGCCACTCAGTCTGAGTTCAGAGAGCAGTTAAGGAGCACCATGAAATATGCAGTTACATCAATTATTAAATTAATTAATAAACAAAGCAACTGAGACCAGCTTAAATATCCAGTGGTTAATGGACAAGAGGTGACCGCTGGAGGTCCAGAAGAAAATGGACTGCAGGAGTAAATACAAACACGAGAGCTGTTAGCGACGGCAAGAGGGAGTCGAGAGCAGGAGGATCAGAAGTAAACTAGCGGAAATCAAAAAAGATAACGAGCAATGAGCGAAGGGAAAGAGATGACCTTCGTAAAGGAGTCGGGAGGAGAGTGATTGCTCTGCCGAAAGGAACTGATGTGAAAGAAGCTTGAACTGGATATGACACCGATCATTATACAAGAATCATGCAGTTTAATAAGTATGCGAACTGACTTGATCAATTAAATACATCTGCAGAAGAAAACATTTCTATTTAAAAACAACGTTGTTTTTCTGATATTCCACGAGAAACATTTATTCTTAATTGCTTTGGCACCCTGGGAATGTTGAGTTGAATTGTTGATGGTAGTTGACATTGTATATATGAAAATGAAATATTGCTTGTATAACTGCTTTGTTTGTACAAGGATGTGTTATTTGTTCACGCAATGAAATGTTAACTCTCAGTGCCTAGGAAATAAGAGATGGACATGCTTTTAGTGAACTCCACTCGAATTACAGAGGTGCGGTGACAGCAGATGAACCTCATGTTAAACTAATGGAAGAGTTAATTCAAAGAATATCATAATAAGGAATCGGAAGCCCAAAAGATGGAAACTCAGTGTCTTTGCTTGTACGGTTTACAACGGTGTCTGTGGTGTAATTGTTCGGAAACACAGTTCACCGTAATGTCAATTCAGAGACAGGAGAACAAAGGGATCGCCTGTGCTGGCAACATTCAAGGAATTCTGGCCTTGTAGGATAAAAAACTTCCATGTTGTCCCCAGTGCTTTTTTGTTAAGTCTTCATAACATCTTGCTTAATAAATTATACTGGATTCATAAGTAGCCGTTATTTGTAACTTGTTAGGTCAGGCACAACTGAGGACCCCATTGTAATAAATTGAAAATTCAGAACTGAGAATTTTTAGATAAAAGTGCTTAAGCCTCAAAACCCCAAAACATACAATGGTGCAACTTGGGGCCAGACCTTGAAAAAGGCTAAAACGAAATGACTGGTTGTGAAGATGAGTGGAATCTTGCTCTTGTTAGTCTGACCAACTTTTTTCATTCAAGATTGGGAATCCATGAGGGGAACAACTGGACATAGAACAGCAAGACCTGTGAATAAGATGTCATTTGAATTACGAGGAAAAAGATTGTTCAAAAACAGAGAACGAATATCAGCAGCACAGAGGAATAATTTAGTATTTTAAGCTTCCAAGAACCATAGAATCATCGAAACATAAAATGTTTAATACACAGAAAGAGGCCACTTTGACCCATCTTGTCTGTGCCAGCCGAAAAAGGATCCACCTATTCCAATCCCACCTTCCAACAATTGGTTCTGAGCCCTGCAGATTTTCGGTGCTGACGTGCATATCCAGACTCCTTTTCAATGAGTTGAGTCTCTGCCTCAACTACCCTTTCAGGCAGTGAGGTCCAGATCACTACAACTCTCTGGGTGAATTTTTATTTCCTCATCTCCCCTCTACTTTTCTATCAATCAGTTTAAAGATATACCCCCTCGGCACTGACCTCTCTGCTAAGGCGAATAGATTCTTCATCTCCATTCTATCCAGGCTCCTTAGGATTTTGTACATTGCAATCTGATCTCCCCTCAGACTTCTCTGTTCCAAGGAGAGTTACCCCAGCCAATCCAATATTTCCTCCTACTTGCATTTTTCCGGTCCTGGCAACATCCTCGTAAATCTCCTCTGTACCCTCTCTAGTGCAATTGCATCCTTTCTGTAATGGGGTGACCAGAACTGCACACAGTACTCAAGTTGTGGCCAAACCAATGAGTTATACAGTTCCAGCATAACCTCCCTGCTCTCATATTCTATGCCACAGCTAATAAAGGAAAGGATTCCATATGCCTTCTGAACCACCTTGTCGACCTGTCCTGCTACTTTCAGGGATCTGTGGACATTGACTCCAATGCCCCTCACTCCCTCTACACTTCTCATTCGTTTATCATTTATCGTGTACTCCTTTGCCTTGTTTGACCTCCCAGAATCCATCACCTGACATTTTTCTGCCTGGATTTCCATTTGTCACTTTTGTGCCCATCTGAGCAGACCATCAATATCTTCCTGCAGCCTACAGCTATTCTCCTTGCTATCTACAAAACAGGCAATCTTCGTCTGGTCTGCAAACTTCTTGATCATGCCCCCTACATTTACATCCAAATCATTAAAATATACCACAAAAAGCATGGGACCAAGTATTGAGCCCCCCGGAATAGCACTGGAAATAGCCCTCCTGTCATTAAGACACCCATCAACAACTACCCTTTGTTTCCTGCCACAAAGCCAATTTTGCATCCACCTAGGATTTTGTGATAATTACTGTTTCTGAATTAACACATATATCTGGACAGAAGGAACTCATCTGGCTCCAAGCCGAATGGACCTTGTGTTCTTTGTTTCTCTAAATAAGTGGACCATACGTTCACAGAGATTGATCAACTCCAGCAGCTTGAGAATTCTGCAACATTTATGACAGCATGTTAATATTTTGATCTGAAGATTGGCCTTCTTTTTTTAAAAAGTCAAGAATTGGCATTAATTCATTCATACATTTGTTTATTTTTGTTATCTTTCTGGAGAAAGTCTTTGTAATTATTTGTAGCCAGCTTGCATAACAACTGTAGACATTAGTGTCTCTGATAAATTCATCTGAAACCACGAAAGATGGAAATAATTGTTTATGACATTTGAATCAATAATAAATAAATTAATATGAGTTGCTATTCCAAGCACTCAAAAGGAAATCTACCTGAGTTTAAAGGGATATAAACATACGTAATTTTGCAAAACGTTAATGGGAATACTGTCGAGGTGGTTGCTGAGTATTGAGGATAACCTTTTTTTTAAGATGCATAAATGAAAGATGTTATCAACTGACGACACCATTATTTGAATTTGGGAATCTTAGACGAAAAGAAAAATCAGTATGATTCGGTGCGTTTCCTATCAACAGTAAACCCCGCATGCATAATCTGTTGTTTTAATTGTATGTACTTACTTGATAATAGTTTAGGAATAAATAGCACTCATGTGAAAGGATAATGATTGTCATCGAGTGAGGTGATCAGCAGGTGTGGTGACCGTCTTCAATCTGAAGATTGTCAATGAAATGTTAACAGATAATAACATTCTTCATCATCAGTAGTCACTTCGGGTTATGATATTTTAGAAGGTAAGAAGATGCAAATTTCTGCAGATCACACCACTCATGAGCTAGAGAATACAAAGAGTGGTCAACAACACAATGAGATTAAGGAAGAGGCAGATTTTGTCCTGTGGGGAATTGGAGGTTCTTGGAATGATGTTTTAAAATGACTAACGCTACTTAATCCTCATAATAATTAATCAGTGGACTCATTAAGAAAGGATTGAGTCAATTTAGTTCGTTGTGAATGATAACATGATTTGTAACTTTTCCTGGGATTCATAATAAAATATACATCTATAAAATAAATGTGTTAAGGTGGGGTAAAATCAGTCGTGGTGCGTTTATCTTTAAATAGGCAACTATTTTGTTGCAACTTGCAATAAGTAATTTGAGTTATAAGATAATCCAGTTTCTATTTTAGCCTAACTTATATGAAGCAAATGGGAGAGAACATATTTGAGTATGAACACTGGGATTCAGAAGTGCAACATCAGCTGAGACAATGACAAAAGAATGATTAGTGGAGGAATCAAATGAATAGACAAACAAAACATGGCAAGGCCTGGAATCAAATGGAATGTCGATTCTTGAAGCAAAATAAAACACATTTTAAATATTGTATTGGATAATAAAGTTTTTTCAATGCTGAACAGTTGGCGAGTAACAGTTCTTAGAGAATAACACCAAGTAGCTGGGTTGGAAAGTTAAGGTAAAGGGAAAGGTCTACAGTTTTTTTAATACAGTATGTAGTTTTTTTTCGGGACCCAAGGTCCTTTGTGTAAATAATTTAATCGTTGGGTAATTTAAGGGTACAAATTAAGGGTAGGTTATGGCAGGGCAGCTCGACAACTTGGAGTGCTCCTCGTGGGCGATATGGGAAGTTAGGGACACTTACAGTGTCCAGGGCGAACACGTGTGCAGGAGGTGTCTCCAGCTGCAGCTACTCGAAATCCGCGTTTCGGATCTTGAGCGTCGGTTGGGAACACTGTGGAGCATCTACGACATTGATATCATCGTGTATAGCACGTACAGGGATGTGGTCACACTGCAGGTAAAGACTGCTCATGTAGAAAGGGAATGGGTGACCCCCACATCCAGAGTAGAAGAACTATGCTGATAGTGCAGGTGTCCCCTTGGTCCATCTCCATATCTAACAGATGTTCCACTTTCGATACTATTGAGGAGATAGCTTCTCAGGGGAACGCGGCAAGAGACAGGTCAGTGGCACCACGGGTGGCTCAGCTGCACAGCAGCGTAGGAAAAAGAGTGGGGGAACTATTGTGATAGGGGATTCTATCGTAAGGGGTACAGACAGGCGTTTATGTGTCCGCATAAGTGACTCCAGGATGATATGTTGCTTGCCTGGTGCTGGGGCCAAGTATCTCACGGAACGGTTGCAAGACATTTTGAAGGGCGAGGGTCAACATTCAGAGGTTGTGGTACACATTGGTACCAGTGACATAAGTAGAAAGAGGGATGAGGTGATGCAACAATTATTTAGGGTGCTAGGTAGCAAATTAAAAAGCAGGACCACAAACGTACTAATATCTGGATTACTCCCAGTGCCACGTGCTAGTGAGTATAGGAATAAGAGGGTAGAGCAAATGAATGCATGGCAGGAGGGAGGGCGTTAGTTTCCTGGATCGCTGTGTCTGTTCATGGCAAAGGTGGGACCTGTACAAGGTGGACGGGTTGCACCTGAACCGCAATGGGACCAACATCCTTGCTGGGCGGTTTGCTAGTGCAATTTGGGGGTGGGGGGTGGTTAAGATAATTTGGCAGGTGGATAGGATACAGAGTGGAGGTACAGTAGGGGTGATGTACAGTCAAATATAGAAGAGAAACTGAGTGAGACTGGAATGCTCAGCAAATATAAACCAGGACCATTGGACATGAATCAATGAGTCGTTCCAAGGCTGGCGGGAGGGTTTAGTGGAGACCAGAGAAAACTCCGACCTTATCAGCTCCTTTCAAACAGAAAACCAACATTGCATTGTCAGCGATATTAATAAAACCCTTAGGAAGACAGAAGGAGGCCATTCAGCCCTCCGAGCATGTCCCACCCATTCTCTCAGGCCATGGCTGATTTGCTCCTTATCCACATCAACTGTCTAGGCTCCATAAATATTAATACCATTTCCTTCCAAATTTCTCCCAATAATCAGAAATTAATGCCACTGCCTGTTAACACTCGGGAATTCCTTTTCTCAACCTCTCTGCCTCTCTACCTCTCATACCTGCTTAAAGACATTCCTTAAAAAAAACCTTTTTGACCAAGCTTTTGGTCATCAGCCTTAATCTCTCCTTATGTGTGTTTGGTGTCAGATTTTAATTTATAATGCACCCTGCATAGTATCTTTGGGACATTTAATACTCGCCTTCTCCGTCACCCGATTTCTCTGTCTCTCTCTCTCTCTCTCTTCGCCTCGAAGACAAGTATATCCTTCCTGAACACCAACATTTAACAGTTTCTCACCATTTGAAAAATGTTCTACGTTTCTGTTCTTCCTGCCGAAGTGAAGAACCTCACATTTCTCCACCTGATATTCCAGCTGCCAATTTCTTGCTCACTCGCTTAACCTGTCTATCTTCCTTTGCAGTCTCTTTGTGCCCTCCTCACAGCTTACTGTCCCACATAACTTTGCATCAGCAGCCCATACAAACCTAACATAGGCAGTGTTTGAGAGAGGCACTTTTATTCTGACAAGTATTATGATACAACTGCTTGATATTTTGTGCAGGATATTTATGTATATTCATCGGAGTTGTTAAGATGAAATATCTTTAATAAGAGGTTATAGGAACATAGGAAGATAGGAACAAGAGTAGGCCATTCAGCCCCTCTTGCCTGTCTCACCATTCAGTGAGATCATGGCTGATCTGCAGCCTAACTCCATATACCTGCCTTTGGCCCATATCCCTTATTATCTTTGCTTAACAAAAATTTATCTCAGATTTAAAGCTAACAACTGTTCTAGCTTCAACTGCTGTTTGTGGGAGAGAGTTCCAAACCTGTACCACTCTTTGCGTGAAGAAGTGCTTCCTAACATCTCTCCTGAATGGTCTGGTCATTATTTTTAGACTATGTCCCCTAGTTTTAAAATCTTCCAACAGTGGAGTTAGTTTATTTTTATCTAGCCTGTCTTTTCCTGTGAATATCTTGAATACTTCGATCAGATTACCCCTTAGTCTTCTACATTCGAGCGAGAACAGGCCTAATTTGTGTAATCTCTCCTCGTAACTTAACCCCTGTAGTCCAGGTATCATTCTTGTAAACCTACGTTGCAGTCCCTCCAAGGCCAATATATCCTTCCTAAGGTGTGGTGCCCAGAACTGCTCACAGTATTCCAAGTGGGGTCTAACCACGGTTTTGTACAGCTGCAGCATAACCTCCGTGTGTTTAAAGTCCAATCCTCTAGATATCAAGGCTAGCATTCCATTAGCCTTTTTGATCATTTTCTGCACTTGCTTATGGCATTTTACAGATCTATGCACCTGAACCTCCAAGTCGTTTTGGACATCCACTGTACTTAACCTCTTCCCATTTAGAAAGTACCCTGCTCTGTACCTTTTTGGTCCAAAATGGATAACCTCACACTTGCTCACATTGAACCTCACATTGAAATCCAACTGACGCAGGTTTGTCTATTCACCTAGTCTGTCTATATCTCCCTGTAGCTTTATGCTATCATTTAGACTGTTTACAATGCCGCCTAACTTTGCATCATCAGCAAATTTGGATATATGACTTACTATGTCATCATTCAAGTCGTTAATGAATAATGTGAATAATTGAGGCCCCAAATCAGATCCCTGCTGGACACCACTTGTCACATCCTGCCAATCGGAGTACTTACCCATTATCCCCACTCTCTGTCACCTACCACTCAACCAACTTCCTAACCATGTCAATAATTTGCCCTCAACTCCCTGGGCTTCTACCTTAGTTAACAGTCTCTTATGTGGGACTTTATCAAATGGCTTCTGGAAGTCCATATAAATAACATCCAACGACATTCACCTGTCCAGTACCTTAGTCACCTCTTTAAAAAAAAATCAATGAGATTTGTCAGGCATGACCTCCCGTCATGAATCCATGTTGGATTTCCCTAATTAACTGACATTTTTCCAGGTGTTCAGTCACCGTATCCTTGATTATAGACTCCAGCAATTTGCCCACCACAGATGTCAGGCTAACTCGTCTGTAATTTCCTTTGTTCCCCCTTTCACCCTTCTTCAAAAATGAAGTGACATGTGGAACTTTGCAGCCCAGAGGGACCACTCCTGAATCTAGGGTACTCTGAAAGACTATAGTTAGGGCATCTACAATGTGCTCCCCTACTTTCTTTAACACCCTCGGATGAAAACGGTCAGGTTCTGGGGATTTCTCACTGTTTAATTGTATTAATTTATTTGTTACTGATGTTTTACTTAACGTGAATTGTATTAAGTCCCTGTCCCCTATCGGCTATTAATTTTTCGGGTCTGCAGGTAGGTTATCCTCCATTTCAACTTTAAATACTGAGGCAAAGTAGTTGTTCAACATGTCTGCCATTTCCCCATTATCAATGACAATATCTACAGTTTCAGCTTTTAGTGGGCCTACATTGCCCTTGACCACCCGCTTTCTCCTTATGTAACTAAAAAAATTCTTCTTATTGATTTTGATGTCCCTTGCAAGTTTCATTTCATAATATCTTTTAGTAACTCTTATAAGGTGATGTTGCGACCCTTTCCTGGTCTTTGTATCTATCCCATTCGGCCGGATCTGTGCTGTGTTTTGCATTTTTGTAAGCCCTTGCTTTTACTTTTATACTGTCCCTAATCTCTTTGGTTGTTCATGGTTATTTTTTCTCTGAAGTGGAGCTTTTTCCTCTCAGGGGTATATATTCGCTCTGTATTGTGTTAAACGTTTCATTCAATATTCTCCACTGTTCTGCAGTTGTTTGACCCATTAAGAGATCTTCCCAGTTGACCGTGGGCAGTCTCTGTCTCATCCCGGTAAAGTCAGTCTTACCCAAGCCTAAAATTCTTGCAGCTGATTCATGCATTTCACTTTCAAACTCTGCCTTGAATTCGATCATGTTGTGACCACTATTTGATAAATATTCACGCCAGTTAGGCTACTAATTAAAATTGGCTCGTTACTCATAACTAAATCTAATATTGCCTGTCCCCTTGTTACATCTAGGACATATTGCTGTTGGATACTATCCCAGACACATTCCAGAAATTCACTACGTTTCTGACAGGTGCAAGTCTACCTCTCCCAATCTGCGTGTAAGTTAAAATCCCCCATTAATACGACTTTGCCTTTGGTAAACACTTGCCTAATTTGTGAAGTTATGCAATCTAACAGCTCAGAACTGCGACCAGGGGGTCTATACACAAAACCTCCTCCAGTTTTAGATCGTTTTCTGTTCCTCAGTTTTACCCATAATGTCTCCATTGGATGAAAGAGTCTCCTTCGGTGTCCACTCCCACACTCACATCCAGCATTTGAAACACAAACACAGAGAGACAAAGCCACACACAGACACAAAGACAGTCAAATAATCACAGGCAGACTGACATGTCCAGATAAACACACACACACATAGAAATCCACAGCCAGACACATCAATTCCCACTGACGGAGAGAGAGAGAGAGAGTGAGAGAGAGCGAGCGAGAGAGAGAGAGAGAACGAACCCACACAGAGACACATATATTCACATTGACCAACTTAGACAGCTAAACACTAACACCTCCCTCTGTGTAAAGAATATTTTTACAAACATCAAAATCTCTCTTTTCCCCTTTTATATTTCACTCTCGGGGTTTCAATTTATTTTCAATCTGATTTCACAGGGAGCAGGAGAATGTTTGCTTTCCTTTTCTTATCTTAGAGATCAGGGGGTATTGAGTAAGTCCCAGTGTCTGTGCAGTCTGTGACCCTTGACCCAGAGCTGTGACCCTGACGGGTGTGGGGAAAGGTGGGGAACAGGGAGAACGTCAGTCTCAACCTCTTAAAGTGACCCCGCACCACTAGAACTGCTCTTTATGTTTAAACATTGGAGTGAGTCAGGAGGTGTTTGAACAAGGATGGGAACAAAGTGACATTTAATCTTCCAATATTTATATATTCAGTGATGTTAATAAAAAGCAAATTATCTGTCAAGCCCAAATTCACACAAGTAAAATTGTGGATTCAGATTAATAATCTTAAAGGAGTAATTATTATTAATTAATTCCATTTCATTTGCTCAACATTATCATCTCGACCTTGTTTATTTCGAGATCTAATATTAATAAAGCCCATAGGAAGACAGGAGGAGGCCGTTCGGTCCGTCGAGCCGGTCCTTTCTCTTTGACACATTTTATTCCTCACCATCTCCCTTACGGTGTGCGTCTCCCTGTCCCTCAGCCAGTCTCTCTCTCCCTCCTCCTTTCCCGTCTCTTTCCCTCCCTCACCCTGTCTCTCCCTCACTCACTCTGTCTCTCTCTCTCTCCCTCTCACTCTCTTTCTCTCTGTCTTTATTTCAGTTCTTTCTGATATATGAACAGTTTGGTGAGCTTGAGTTGTTCTCCTTTGGTCTTTCCTATCTAGACTCTATCTAGGCTCCTCATAATTTTATTCACATCTATTAAATCTCCTCTCAGCCTCCTCTGTTCCAAAAAAATAACTCTAGCCTGTCCAACCTTTCCTCATAGCTAAAATTCTCCATTCCTAACAACATCCTCCATGAATCTCCTCTGTATCCTCTCTTCTGCACTCACATCCTTCCTGTAATGTGCTGACCAGAACTGCACACAGTACTCCAGTTGTGGTCTGACTAGTGTTTTATGCAGTTCCAGCATAACTCACTGCTCTTATATTCCATACATCGGTCAATGAAGGAAAATACAATCGAAAATCCTGCGACGTAAACAATCCCTACTGTTAAAAAAAATCTGCCTTCAATTGTCACAGTGCAACACAAGTGTGATTTATTAACCTTTAACACAACATCGTTTGTTACTCAGTCGTGTGAAGTGCACTGCACTGTTACTGACCTTTACTCCAGTCCCTCAATCTCACTTCATCTCAGGAAGATTGTTACAAGATTCACCCCATCCTTTCAAACATAAATATTACCCATATCAAACCAGCAATTAGAAATTGTACACAGCTGCTGTGAGCTAGTAACAAGACTGAAGGTACTCGAAAGACCAAAAATGGTTACATCTCCAACCAAGACAAATATATATCTTTATTTCTATTAATATCCATCCATCCATCTGAATGGATACAAATGGAGGCCAGGCCTCTCCCATAACAACATTCTTCGATCATTTCACTTTTTATGACAGACTGAAAGCTTTCACATATCTGCTCTCTATTTTACTCCAATTCTTTGTCTGATATTAATGAGTTGTAGGATCTGCGATGACCTCTCCCATGACAGAGAATCCTGTGACCAGAGCATCAGGTGAAACCTTTCTCTTCTGAAATCCAAGTTTCCTGTTTGTTTCTTGCTGTCTTGTTGCCAATTCCGTCTGGAGGGAGCAGAGTAAAAAGGCTGAGGGGATTTGCGGGGAAGTAGCTTATTTAAATCTTAAACTGTACCAGAGCAAGTGGAACTCTCTTCCACAAACGGCAATTGATGCTGAGCCACTTGTTCATTTTTAAATCTAAGTTTGATCGATTATTGTTAACCAAAGGTTTTAAGTGAAAAGGAGCCAAGACGGATATATGGTCTTAGATCACAGATCAGCCATGAGCTCGTTTAATGACAGAACAGGGTTGAAGGGCTAAATGGCCTCCTTCACTTCCTATGTTCGATGACAAAATGACTGCTATCACTCTGTGTGTATCACTCACCTTCTCGGTCTTTGTTTTCTCTCTATCTGCCTGTCTGACTCTCCTCTCTGAGAATGTAGAAAACCAGACATCAGTCAGCCATTTTAGGTTTGTTCTGTGTTCTGTGTTCAAAGTCATGAGGGGTCCAGCCAGGTTAAAAGGTTGGGACAGTTCTGGCAGTGCAGGGTACCTTTATCTGAGGCAAAATTCTGTGGATGCTGGCAATTTTCCTGTCAACTCTATCGAGGCACCTCATAATTTTATACACCTCAACTCAATCTTCCCTCAGCCTCCTCTGTTGGAAAGAAAGCAACGCCAGCCTGTCCAATCATTCCTTTGGAGTTCTTCGCAATTTTGGAACTCTCTTCTGCAAACAGGAATTCATACTGGCTTAATTGTTAATTTTTAAATCTGGGATTGATAGATTCTTGTTAACCAAAGGTATTAAGAGAGAAGGGGCAAAGGTGAGATATGTGGTGTTTGTTAGATCACAGATCAGCCCTGATCTCATTGAGTGCTGGGACAGGGTTGAAGGGTTAAATTGCCTACTCCTCTTCCTATGTCCAAAGTTAAATATCCTTCTTTCACTCTCAGTCACCCTGTCATCTGTGTCTCTCTGTTTCTCTATTTCTCTCTCTGTCTCTCTGTTTCGGACAGTGTAGAACGAGAGTCACTCTGTATCCACCCCATGATTTTCCTGCCCTGGGAGTCCTCTCTGCTTATGCTGCATTTCACCGGTCTCAGTTTGTACTGCACAAGACCATTTCTCTGTGTATATTACAATAGTCCCTGTCTTTACTCTGTATCTAACCCCGTGCTGTACCTGTCCCGGGAGTGTTTGATGGGAGACATTGTAGAGGGATCTTTACTCTTTATCTAACCCAGTGCTATACCTGTCCTGGGAGTGTTTGATGGGGACAGTGTAGAGGTATATTTACTCTGTGTCTAACCCTGTGCTATACGTGTCTTGGGAGTATTTGAAGGGGACAGTGTGGAAGGAGCATTACTCGGTATCTAACCCTGTGCTTTACCTTACCTGGGAGTGTCTTGATGGGGACAGTGTAGAGGGATCTTTACTCTTTATCTAACCCTGTGCGATACCTGCCCTTGGAAGGTTTGATGGGGACAGTGTAGAAGGAGCTTTAGTCTGTATCTAACCCCGTTTTTTTAGGGAGCTTTACTCTGTATCTAACCTCCGTTTTTTTTTCTTTCTAACCCTGGTATTTTTTAGAGATAAGGTGGCCTTTATATCCCAGGCCCTTTTCATATATTATAGGTCGAGGGGGCCTTTATTCCTCAGGCCCTCTTTATATACATACTTATATTTTAAAAATAAATTTATTAAAAACAGAAACAAACAAAAACTCAAATTAAAATACCATTCTCGGCGTCGACAATGCACTCCAGTCCCTGCAGTGCCCACTGGTCGCGAAAGGCCTCAAGCATACCGGCGGACACCGCATGCTCGGACACCAGGGACACTCGGGCACGAACGTAACCTCGGAAGAGGGGCAGGCAATCGGGGAGGACAAAACCCCCGACGGCCTGCAGCCTGGACCTGTGAATTGCCACCTTGGCCAGGCCCAGGAGCAGACCGACGAGGAGATCCTCCTCCCGGCCCACGCCCCTTCGCACCGGGTGCCCAAAGATCAGGAGCGTGGGAATGAAGTGCAGCCAGAACTTGAGGAGCAGCCCCTTAAGATACTCAAAGAGGGGCTGCAACCTCAGACACTCCGTGTATATGTGGAACACGGACTCGTGCAGGCGGCAGAAAGTACATTCGGCCTGGGAGTCCGTGAACCTACTTAAAAGCCTATTGAACGGGACTGCCGTGTGCAACACCCTCCACCCCAGGTCCCCGATGTAAAGGGGGAAGACTCCCGCGTAGAGAGACATCCATCGGGGTTTCACCTCTCCGCCAGATGGCAACGCGGACCGCCAGGGCATGTCCGGCCGGCTGACGAGGGCGAGGAAGTAGAGAGTGTGCAGGAGCAGCCCGAACAGGAAACTCCTCCGCGCCGATTGGAATGGCACGGAGGGCATTTCCGAGAGGCAGCTCGGGTTGTTTGGGACCGGCTCCCGAGGAGCGTTTCGGGGCCTGACTCCAATGAGCAGTTCCAGCCAAGTGGCGGTCAGCTCGGCCGGGATCGCTCCGCACTCCCGAGCCCCCTCGCCACGCGCAGTTAGGGGCGTCCCGGGGGTTTCGGCTACTCCCCCGCCCGCCGGACAGTCCCCGGAGTCGGCCGCCCGGGCAGCCAAGGCGCTCTCCTCCACCGTCGAGGTTGTGCCCTGACTTGAGGCGACCATGAATAGATGTTTAGTTTAATTAGAGATACAGCACTGAAACAGGCCCTTCGGCCCACCAAATCTGTGCCGACCATCAACCACCCATTTATACTAATCCTACACTAATCCCATATTCCTACCACATCCCCACCTGTCCCTATATTGCCCTACCACCTACCTGTACTAGGGGCAATTTATAATGGCCAATTAACCTATCAACCTGCAAGTCTTTGGCATGTGGGAGGAAACCAGAGCACCCGGAGGAAACCCACAGAGACACAGGGAGAACTTGCAAACTCCACACAGGCAGGTGCTGAATTGAACCCGGGACACTGAAGCTGTGCGGTTGCGGAGCTAACCACTGCGCCACTGTGCCACCCTGGTAAAAGACATGCAACTCCCTCAGGGAAGCGCGACTAATGGACTCCACCGGGAGCTGCGTGTCAAAGAACAAAGAACAAAGAAAATTACAGCACAGGAACAGGCACGTCGGCCCTCCAAGCCTGCGCCGATTCAGATCCTCTATCTAAACATGTCGCTTATTTTCTAAGGGTCTGTATCTCCTTGCTTCTTGCCCATACATGTATCTGTCTAGATACATCTTAAAAGACGCTATCGTGCCCGCGTCTACGACCTCCGCTGGCAACGCGTTCCAGGCACCCACCACCCTCTGCGTAAAGAAATTTCCACGCATAACCCCCCGGAACTTTTCACCTCTCACTTTGAACTCGTGACCCCTAGTAATTGAATCCCTCACTCTGGGAAAAAGCTTCTTGCTATCCACCCTGTCTATACCTCTCATGATTTTGTACACCTCAATCAGGTCCCCCCTCAACCTCTGTTCCTCTAATGAAAATAATCCTAATCTGCTCAACCTCTCTTCATAGCCAGCGCCCTCCACACCAGGCAGCATCCTGGTGAACCTCCTCTGCACCCTCTCCAAAGCATCTACATCCTTTTGGTAATGTGGCGATAGAACTGCACGCAGTATTCAAAACGTGGCCGAACCAAAGTCTTATAGAACCGTAACATGAGCCGCCAACCCCTGCACTCAATGCCCCGTCCAATGAAGGAAAGCATGCCGCATGTCCTTTTGACCACTCTGTTGACCTGCGTTGCCACCTTCAGGAAACAATGGAGCTGAACACCCAAATCTCTCCATACATCAATTTTCCACAGGAATTTTCCATTTACTGTATAGTTCACTCTTGAATTGGATCCTCCAAAATGCATCACCTCGCATTCGCCCCGATTGAACTCCATCTGCCATTTCTCTGCTCAACTCTCCCATCTATTCATAGTCAGCTGTATTCTCTGACAGTCCCCTTCACTATCAGCTACTCCACCAACCTTAGTGTCGTCTGCAAACTTGCCAATCAGACCAGCCATACACCCCTCCAAATCATCCATGTATATCACTAACAACAGTGGTCCCAGCACGGATCCCTCTGGAACACCACTGGTCACACGTCTCCATTTTGAGAAACTCCCGTCCACTGCTACTCTCTGTCTCCTGTTGCCCAGCCAGTTCTTTATCCATCTAGCTAGCACAGCCTGGAACCCATGCGACTTCACCTTCTCCATCAGCATACCATGGGGAACCTTATCAAACGCCTTACTGAAGTCCATGTATATGACATCCACAGCCCTTCCCTCATCAATCAACCCTGTCACATCCTCAAAGAATTCTATTAAGTTGGTAAGACATGACCTTCCCCGCACAAAACCATGTTGCCTATCACTGATAAGCCCACTTCTTCCAAATGGGAATAGATCCTATCCCTCAGTATCTTCTCCAGAAGCTTCCCTACCACTGACGTCAGGCTCACCTGTCTATAATTACCATGATTTTCCCTGCAACCCTTCTTAAACAAGGGGACAACATTAGCAATTCTCCAGTCCTCCGGGACCTCACCCGTGTTTAAGGATGCTGCAAAGATATCTGTTAAGGCCCCAACTATTTCCTCTCTTGCTTCCCTCAGTAACCTGGGATTGATGCCATCCGGACCTGGGGACTTGTCCACCTTAATGCCTTTTAGAATACCGAACACCTCCTCCCTCCCCATGCCGACATGACCCAGAGTAATCAAACATCTGTCCCTTACCTCAACATCCGTCATGTCCTTCTCCTAGGTGAATACCAATGCAAAGTCCTCGCCTAGAATCTCACCCATTTTCTCTGACTCCACGCATAACTTTCCTCCTCTGTCCTTGAGTGGGCCAATCCTTTCTCTAGTTACCCTCTTGCTCCTTATATATGAACAAAAGGCTTTGGGATTTTCCTTAACTCTGTTTGCTAAAGATTTTTCATTACCCCTTCTAGCCCTCTCAATTCCTCGTTTCAGATTGGTCCTACATTCCCGATATTCTTCCAAAGCTTCATCTTTCTTCAGCCTCCTCGACCCCATGTATGCTTCCTTTTTCCTCTGAGCTAGTCTCACAATTTCGCCTGTCATCCATGGTTCACCAATCTTGCGACCTCCATCCCTCACCTTTACTGGATCATGCCTCTCCTGCACGCTAATCAACCTCTCTTTAAAAGCCTCCCACATATCAAATGTGGATTTACCTTCAAACAGCTGCTCCCAATCTACACTCCCCAGCTCCTGCGGAATTTTGGTATCGTTGGCCTTCCTCCAATTTAGCACTCTTCCTTTGGGACCACTCTCGTCTTTGTCCATGAGTATTCTAAAACTTACGGAATTGTGATCACTATTCCCAAAGTAGTCCCTTACTGAAACTTCAACCACCTGGCCCAGCTGATTCCCCAACACCAGGTCCAGTCTGGCCCCTTCCCGAGTTGGACTATTTACATACTGCTCTTGAAAACCCTCCTGGATGCTCCTTACAAATTCTGCTCCATCTAGACCTCTAACACTAAGTGAATCCCAGTCAATGTTGGGAAAATTAAAATCTCCTATCACCACCACCCTGTTGCTCCTCCATCTTTCCATAATCTTTTTGCATATTTGTACCTCTATCTCACGCTCGCTGTTGGGAGGCATGTAGTACAGCCCCAACATTGTTACCGCACCCTTCCTGTTTCTGAGTTCGGCTCATATTGCCTCACTGCTCGAGTCCTCCATCGTGCCCTCCTTCAGCACAGCTGTGATATCCTCTTTGACCAGTACTGCAACTCCTCCAGCCCTTTTACCTCCCTCTCAATCCCGCCGGAAGCATCGATATCCTGGGATATTTAGTTGTCAATCATGCCCTTCCCTCAACCAAGTCTCAGGAATAGCAATAACATCATACACCCAGGTACTAATCCAGGCCCTAAGTTCATCTGCCTTCCCTACTGCACTTCTTGCATTAAAACAAATGCACCTCAGACCACCAGTCCCTTTGTGTTCATCATCTGCTCCCTGTCTACTCTTTCCCTTAGTCATGCTGACTTCATTATCTAGTTCCTTACAGGCTTTAGTTACTAGCTCCTTACTGTCCACTGACCTCATTTGGTTCCCATCCCCCTGCCACATTAGTTTAAACCCTTCCCAACAGCGTTAGCAAAAGCACCCCCAAGGACACTGGTTGCAGTCCGGCCCAGGTGTAGACCGTCCAATTTGTAATAGTCCCACATCCCCCAGTACCGGTCCCAATGTCCCAAAAATCTGAACCCCTCCCTCCTGCACCATCTCTCAAGCCACGCATTCATCCTGACTATTCTTTCATTTCTACTTTGACTATCACGTGGCACTGGTAGCAATCCTGAGATTACTACCTCTGAGGTCCTACATTTTAACTTGGCTCCGAACTCCCAAAATTCTGCTTGTAGGACCTCATCCCGTTTTTTACCTATATCATTGGTGCCTATGTGCACAACGACAACTGGCTGTTCACCCTCCCCCTTCAGAATGTTCTGCAGCCGATCTGAGACATCCCTGACCCGTGCACCTGGGAGGCAACATACCAATCGGGAGTCTCGTTTTCGACCACAGAACCGCCTATCTACTCCCCTGACAATCGAATCCCCGATGACTATAGCCCTTCCACTCTTTTTCCCGCCCGTCCGAACAGCAGAGCCAGCAACGGTGCCATGAACCTGGCTACTGCTGCCTTCCACTGGTGAGCCATCTCCCTCAACAGTATCCAAAACGGTATACCTGTCATGAAGGCAGTGACACTGGCGGAACAAATACGTCGCCAGCGCACACCATCTCGGAGGATGCTCGACGTACAGGTATCTCAGCAGGGTCCGAAGGCGGAGAGTCGCAGCCTGGGTGCGGACACACACCAGCGACTGGCCACACTCCTCAATCGGGAGACTCAGGACCGCAGCAGAGACCCTGTGTTTCCTCTTGCCCCAAAAGAAATCGACGGGTTTCTTCTGGATGTTGTTGGCAAATGCAGGGGGCGGGGCCAAAGTGACCAACCGGTACCACAGCATGGAGGCCACCAGTTGGTTTATGACCAGCGCTCGACCCCTGTAGGAAAGCACTCGGAGCAGTCCTGTCCAGCGCCCCAGCTGAGCGGTGACTTTCGCCTCCAACTCCTGCCAATTTGCCGGCCAGGTTACCTCAGCGGGGCGAAGGTGGACTCCCAGATAGAGAAGGTGCGTGGTGCTCCATGCAAAAGGTGTAATCTCCTCCGGCAGGGAGTCCACCCGCCACTGACACACCAGGAGACCGGAACATTTCTCCCAATTGATCCTCGTGGAGGACGCGGCAGAAAAGGTCTGCTGGCAGTCGCGCATCCTCCACAAGTCAACGGGATCTGTGACCGCGAGTCGCACATCGTCGTCGTAAGCCGAGAGGACGACCCGCATGGCCGGCTCGCGCAGAGCCAATCCCGTCAACCTCCTGTGAAGCAGACACCGGAAGGGCTCCACGCAGTTGGTATACAATTGGCCGGACATGGGGCATCCCTGACGCACTCCTCTCCCAAAGCGAAGTGCCGCCGTCAACGACCCGTTAACTTTGACAAGACACTCTGCGGCGGTGTATAAAAGTTGGACCCGGGCCACGAAATGCAGCCCGAGTCCGAAAGCACGCAGAGTCCCGAAAAGGTATTCGTGATCCACCCTGTCGAATGCCTTCTCCTGATCGAGGGAGAGAAAGGCGACCGACTGACCAGTCCTCTGGGAAAGACGGATCAGGACTGGAGCGATCCCCCACCTCGAGGGTGCAGTTAAAATCCCCCTCGAGGATGATGCACTCGCCGCTATCGATGGAGCTCAGAAGCAAAGAAGCACGCTTGCAACGCGCCGGGCCTGGGCATGTACACATTCACAAAATGGGGTGGCACACTCCCCAGGCGAATGGCGAAGTGGAGCAAGCGGCCCGGCATTAGCTCCTTGACCCCCAAGATCTCCGGCTGAAAAGTCGGGGCCAACAAGATAGCCAGCCCACTAGAAATAGGGGTGAGGTCGCTCATGTAGACCCCACCCTGCCACTCCAGGAGCCAGGTGGCTTCGTCTCCCGGAACGGTGTGGGTTTCCTGCAGAAAGCTCACGGCGTATCTCCCTTCCCAGAGGACTGAGAGATTGTGAAATCTGCGGTGAGACCCCCTGCTGCCGTTGATGTTGAGGCTGGCTATGGATATCTTCATGTTAAAGGTACTTCAAACCCGTCACCTACACTTCACTGTGAGGAGGGTGTGGAAGTGCACCTTGCCCTCCACTCCCCCAGTAACCCATTGAGGAACACATTAAAACGGTGCCTCTCAACCAGTTACACGCCCGCGCGCTTGCTCACTTTCTTAAGGGCGGCACGAACGGACTGGATGATCAGCGCCAGATTCAACCAACGGTCGAAGGCCAGCTGAACTTTATTGCGGCAACCCCTGCAAACCGCGAGGAAACTCTGGAGTTCCACCGTGGGGATGAGAGGAGATTCGGTGGGAGGCACGAGGGACTCCACCACCTCACTGGCGATGGAATCAAGGTCATCCTCATTGCCGCACACCGAATCCCCATCCTCCTACGGGTCGTTACCGCCAGTCGCCGACACATCCACCACACACTGTGGGGCGGACGTCCCGGCCGCGCCAGCTGGTCTTGCCTCCGTCATGATCCCACCGCAGAAGTCCTCTCTGGGTATAAATGTGAAACCGGAGCCTGTGGGCGCCAGCACTTCAGGTCCCAGCTCCACCTCCATCCCCAGGCCAATGAGCAGTCCAGGGGAGACAGATGTTCCCGACTCCGGAAATCCAGCCGGAGCCCAGACCGGATGTGGAGAGAGGAGGCCATCTCCCGCTCCTCCAGCAGCCACAGACACAGCAGATGGGGCAGCATTCTCAGTTTTCACCAGGTTGGGTGTCTCCTGGTTGGTGGTGGACTCCGGCTGGGAGGGCTGACCCTCTGGGGCGTCGCCCTCCCTTTCACTCAGGGCACCCGACCCAGTAGCAGTGGCAGATTGGGCGGCGTCCTCAGGCTCCCCCACCACAAGCACGGCCCCACTTACTCCTTCAGGAGGGGCCTCATGTACCGGGGCCTTCCCCTTCCCTCCATCCTGATGAATAGGGACCTCCTGCCCGGACTTTGCCGCCTTGGTAGTGGCGGTAGGGGAAATCTGTGGACCCAAAACAGGAGGCAGCTTCCATCCAACAGATGGGCCCTGCGCCTCAGGGCCCCTCGTTACCTCTGTGGAGGGGTGCCTTCTCCTCTTTTTCCCATGAGGGCGCAGAGGCTCAGAGACCTCCATGTCATCAGAGGCCTCCGCCTCCGCACCCTCCTTCTTTTTAGTCACCCTGGGCCAAAACCCAGCCCTGGGACAGGTGGATTCCTTGAGAAGGGGCTTTGGGCTGAGCTCAGGCTCGGGTTGTTTCAATGTGTCCAGGAGCCGCACCTCTTGATGTTTCTTTTGCCTCCGCGTCTTCCTTCCACTCGGACGGGCACTCCCCTCCCCGCTGGAGGCTGTGAAAACCACAGCCTCCGGAAACGACTGAGCGGTGTCTGTTGGATGTGTGGGGGGAGTGGGAGGAGGTGCTGTGGAACCACCCTGGGCCGCCGAGGCGGAGCTGGCGGCCGGGAGGTTGGGGCAGTTCCTACGAACATGCCCCACCCCCTTGCAGACGTGGCACCGCGCCCCGTCCGAGGTCCAAAAGACGCGGTAGGCCATCCCCTGGAACTCCACATTAAATTGGCTCTCCGTGTCCTCCTCCAGCGCCAGCTGCATAAATAACTGGCGGCGGAAGGGGTAGACATATTGGAGGCTGTGTTCCCGAAGAACAAGCCGGACTGGGGTGATCCCCGACCTCATCTTCCCCAGATGGTGCAGGTGGGGGAGGAGGAGCTCACTGGGAATGAAGGGTGGGACGTTGGACAACATTTTCCGATGTGCAGTGGCCCCCAGAGGGTCCACTGGCAGGACGGTCCCCCCCACAATGAGCCCTTTACTCAGTGCCAGGGACACCGCCCACTCGGTCCTCAAAAAGAAAACAGCCTTCCCATACATCTTTGAGGCCGCAACAATGGCCGAGGGGCCGACAACCTCGGCCATTGCCTTTTCGCAGGCCTCAATAGACATGTTGGCGTGGGGATAGCTCTTCACCCCATGGCTTGATGTTAGTAATTTAAAGGGTGACGGGGCCACGTGGGCACCCACAGAAGTTGCAGCTGCAAAGGTAGTAGAGGGCCCCGCCACCGGTGATGAGGGGCTAGCCATGGGTCTAAGAGCTAAACCCACCCCAAATTGTGGGCCTGCACACCAAGTATCAGCGATTCACCGAAAATATTGAATATGTATTAAAACAAAGCAAACAAACAACAGGTTAGGGGAGAGGCTGAGGGGATAGAGGAGAGGCAAAGGCAGGCTGTAAGGGATGACTTGCTTCCTGGAAGTGGTGCTCACAGCACACATAAAACAGTCTTTGAACTTGGTCTTCCGGTCTTCTGGTTGGGGTGTCGTCTTCAACTGGGTCAGCTGAAGTTGTCCAGGCACTATCTGTCCCCTTCCATCTGTTTAGCCGGGCAGCTTCAGCTGACCCAGTCTTGGCAATTGGGGTGGGGAGGGAGCTTCCCTGTGTGCTTGTGCAGCAGCACAGATTCCTGTTGAATTGGCAGCCCCTCCCCTTGTTGTTCCAGCCACTTGTTCCTCCCCCAACTGTCCAAAGTAGATTACTGGTGTTCAGCACCCACCTCCAGACAAAGCCTTGTTTCCAAAAAAAAAGTATATTTCTTCTCTCTAGTGGTGATTGTTGTTGAAGTTTCACCTCTGCTTATTTGTAGCTGCTCTCCCTTGCTCAGTGCAGCTCCTCTCTCCACCTCTGCAACCTCCAACTGCCACCAGCACTCTAAGCTGAGGCTCGTTGCTGCAATCAGCAGTCAACACTCCACTGAACCAGCAACAAACCTGTCCTGGGAGTGTTTGATGGGACAGTGTAGAGGCAGCTTTACTCTGTATCTAACATTGACCAAGACACAGAAAGCAGAGAATAGTTGTGAACGGTTGTTTCTCAGACTGGGTAGAGATGTACAGCGGTACATCCAATTGTACACAGCAAGCTCCCACAAACAGTAATGTGATAATGAGCAGAACCTTGTTTTAGTGATTTTGGTTGTGTTATAAATATTGGCCAGGACACCGGGGAGAACTTCATTGAGCCCACACGGGCACAATGGATGACTGGCCTCTTGCTGTGCTGGAGAATTCTGTGATTCGGTGAGTTCACAGCAGACTGTCCTAGATCTCATTTATAAACTGTTTCCTCTGGTTTGTGATTCTCCCTCTTAGCTTAACCCTTGGAGTCCAGGTATCATTCTACTCTCTTTATGCCATCCAATATTTCACACTCCTCCTTAACCACAATGTCTGCCTCATCTCCCTCTTTTATGACTATTTCACAATATTGTTGCTCCTGTGATTAAAGGGACAGTGACAGAGGGGTTATGGCATTGGGTAAGAGACAGAAGACAGATAGTAGTGGTGAACGGTTGTTTCAGACTGAAGGGCGGTATAGAGTGGTGTCACCCAGAGGTTTATATTGGGACCACTGCTCTTTTTGATGTATATTAATGGACTGACTTGGGTTTACAAGCAGAACTTCAAAGTTTGCAGATGACACAAAACTTTGGAAATGTAGTAAAGAGTGAAGAGAATAGTAGCAGACTTCAGGAAGCTATTGGCAGTCTGGTGAATTGGACAGACACATGGCAGGTTAACTTCAATGCTGAGAAATGTGAAGTGATGGATTTTGGAAGGAAGACTGGGAGAGTCAATCTAGTCTAAATGGTACAATGTGAAACTGGGTTCCCTGTCACTGCTCTGACACGGATTTACCTTCAAGTAGCTTCTTCCAGTCCACTTTTTCCAAATCACCTTCCAACGGCCCAGCTTCATTCCAAAAACTAAGTGTAAGACTGACCCATCTCTTGTTGGCCTTGCTACGTACTGGCCTAGAAAAGTTCCCCTGAATGTATATTTAGAATTCTGTATCATCGATACCCTTTACACTAGTCTCAGTTAACAATGCACTAGTTAGCTCAGCACTAGACAGTGTCTTTGCTTATATTATACATGGCCCTGTATCCGCTATAAAAAATGGCTTAAAAATTGGAGAGAAAACCCTCCATTTATATCCAGGACCTTTAGAAATAGGAGTAGGAGTAGGCCGCTCAGCCCGTCGAGCCAGTTCTGCCATTCAATAAGATTATGGCTGATCTGATAGTGGCCTTAACTCCACTTTTCTGCCTGCCCCCCATAACCCTTGACTCCCTTGTCGATCATAAATCTATTTAACTCAACCTTGAATATATTCAATGATCCAACCTCCACTGTTCTCAGGGGATGAGAATTCCAAAGTCTAACCACCCGCTAAGAGAAACAAAATCCTCCTTAGCTCAGTCTTAAATGGGAGACCCATTATTTTTAAACTGTGTCCCCTAGTTCTAGACTCCGCCACAAGGGGAACATCCTCCCAGCATCCGCCCTGTAAAGTCCCCTCAGAATCTTGTCTGTTTCAATATGATTACCTCTCATTCTTCTAAACTCCAATGAGTATCGGCCCAACCTGTTGAACCATTCCTCATAAGACGACCCCTTCATCCCCGGAATCAGCCCAGTGAACCTTCTCTGAACTGATTCCAATGCGTCCAGGCCTGACCATCTATCCATCTTTCGAAGATACCAAACACCTTCATATTTCCCCTTTCACTCTGTTTATCGCATCCAATATTTCACACTCCTCTTTAACGAGAATGTCTGCAACGTTCCCCTCTTTTTTGAAGACAGACACATGTGTTCATTAAGAACCATGCCCAAACCTCCATACACACATTCCCATTTTGGTCCCTAATACTCTATGCTTAGTTATCCTCTTGTTCTTCATACTTTTATAAAACATCTTTGTGTTTTCCTTACTTTTACTTGGTAATATTATTTTCTGACTATCTCTTTGCGTTCTTAATTTGCTTTTTAATTTCACCTCTGCACTTTCTTCACTCTTCTTGGCATTCTCTGGTATTGAGCCCTCGGTATCTGACAAAAAGGCCCTTTTGTGCCTTTTCCCACCTGGTTTGATCCTTGACATCCAAGGTGCTCTACATTTGTGACTCTCACCCTGTTTGTCTTTGTGGGAAAATATTTGTTCTCAGCCCTCACAAACTCTCACTGCTCTGACACTCATTTACCTTCAGGTAGCTGTTTCCAGTCCACTTTGCTTAACCCTCCCCTCTCTACAATTACCATCTCCACTGATCTCCCTGAAGGACCCTCACATCCTTCCTTATATGTGGTGACCAGAACTGGATGCAATATTCTAGTTGTGGCCTAACCAGAGCTTTGTAAATAATCAGCATAACTTTCACGCTTTTGTACTCAACACCTGTATTTATGAAGCCCATGATCCGATAGGCTTTACTGACTACATTCTCAATATGTCCTGCCACCTTCAAAGATGTATGTACATGTATCCCCAGGTCCCTCTGTCCCTGCACATTCTCTAGAACTGTGCCATTAAGTCTATATGAGCTTTCCCTATGACGTCTGCCAAAATACATCATCTCACGTTTGCTTGTATTAAATTCCATCTGCCACTTGTCTGCCCATTCTGCTAGCCTATCGATGTCCTGTTGCAGTCGATTGGTATCATCCTCACTCATTGCATCTCCTCCAAGTTTGTTATCATCGCCAAATATTAAATATTTACTCAAACATTCGAACATTCCAAAATGCGAAGCTCACAAATTTAACACAAGTTTCCTTTTCTGAGTCGCGCTGGTCTGTTCTGATTTTCTGTTGGGTGGCATCAGCCTAGATTTTGTGTTCTGACCTGACCCCCACAAACGTATAACTCAGAGGCAGGATTATTACCCACAGAACCACAGCTGGCTCCAATGCTCCCAGAAAATCTAGCAGCTGTGCATGTCCAGTTATTTCTTTTTGTGTGCTGCCCCTTTAAATATTTGAAGAATATTTGCAGACGTGTGTTATTTTTCACGAAACAGGACATGCATGGTACCTTCCAGGCTGCAGCACACAGCTTTGAAGGAACACTGACTGACGCTCTCCATCCCAATCTCTTCCTCTTTCCCTCTGGTACTCTCTCCCCATTGTTATCCTTCCCTCTCTCTGTTATTCTCTCTCTATATCTATCCCTGTCTTTCTCAGTGTCACTCTCTCCATCTGGATGGAGGAGGAGAAAGGGAGGCATATATAGTGTCAGCTTTACTCTGCATCAAACCCCACACTGTACCTGCCTGGGAGTGTTTGATGGAACAAATAAGACAGAGATTTGCTCTGTAGATAACTCTAGGTTGTACTTGGCTTGGCAGTATTCGATGGGACAGTGTTGACGGAGTTTTACTCTGTACCCCTGGAATTACGAAGGTTAAGGTGTGATTTGATTAAAGTTTACAGGACAATAATGGAAACTGATGGGGTAGATGGAGAGAAAATCTTCTCACTGGTCAGGGGAGTCTCGGACGATGGGGACAGTCTATAAGTCGAACAGTAGTTGAAATGCCTTTCGAGGGTGAAATTTATTAACGCTTCTACACACAAAGGGTGGTGGAATTTTGGAATTGTCGTCCACAAATGACCCCTCCCGATCTCTGCAATCTCCTCCAGCTCCACAATCCTCCAATATCTGCGATACTCTAATTCTGGCCTCTTGAGCATCCCCAATTTGAATCGTTCCACCATTGGAGGCACTGCCTTCAAGTTGCCAAGGCCCCAACTCTGGAATTCCATTCCTAAACCTCTCCGTCTCACTAACGCTCTTCCCCATTTAAAGACGCTCCCTAAATCCAAGCTCTTTGACCAACTTTTTGGTGCTGAACTCTGGAATTCTCTACCTCACAGAGTTGTGTAGGCTAGGTCACTAATTGTATTTAAGGAAGACATAAATACATTTTTGAAATCTCGGGGAGTCGAGGTTTATGCGGAACAGACCTAAAATAGGAGTTGAATCCTGGGACAGCTCAGCAATGATCTTATTGAATGGCAGGGCAGGCCCGAAAGGCTGACTGGCCTACTCCTGCTCCTACTTCTTGTGTTCTTGTGTCTCGTCTGATATCTCCTGAAGTGCCTTGGTGCCAAATTGTTTTTTTTTTACTCATTTGTTGGATGTGTGCGTTACTGGCCAGGAAAACATTTATTGCCCATCAAGAATTGCCCTTGAATCTTCTTGAACCACTGCAGTCCATGTGGGGTAGGTACACCCACAGCGTTGTTAGGAAGAGAGTTCCAGGATTTTGACCCAGTGACAATGAAGGACCCCGATACAGTTCCAAGTCCGGATGGTGTGAGACTTGAAGTGACACTTACAGGTGGCGGTGTTCCCATTCGTGTTTCCTGTTTGTTTGCTCTCTCTCCCCCTCCTTTTTTCCAGACCTCCCTCTCCTCCTGTCCCTCTCTGTCATGAGAACCTAAGAACAGAAGAAAGTGGATGCAGGAACAGAGAGCCCTGGGGATATCTGTGCACAAATTGAATGTGGCAAGACTAGTTGAGAAAGTGGTTAAAAGGCAAGTGGGATCCCAGGCTTTGTAAATAGAGGCTTAGAATATAAAAAAAACAAGGAGGTTATTAAGAAGCTTTATAAAACAGTGGTTCATCCTCAACTAGTATTGTGTCCAATTCTGGACACTGTACTTTAGCAAGGAAGTGGAGGCATTAGAGAGGGTGCAGAAAAGATTCACGAGCAAGGTTCCAAGAATGAGAGACTTCAGTTACGTGGATAGATTGGAGAAGCTGGGATTGTTCGCTGTGTCTCTCTCTGTCTTCCTCTCTCTATCTCTCCCTCCTGCTATCTCTGACACTAGAAGATATACAGAGGGCGAGAGGGTTAGCTATGAAGACAGGAGAAACAGACCAACAAATTCAGTAGAAAAAAGCCACTAACAAATTCAACATCAGAAGGGGGAAAAATACCAATAAATAGGGCAATGGCTCAAGCTCTTGGATGCACAGCATATCGTTTCCGAAGGGACAGATTATCTGATCACACCCAGGATGGTGTAATTCTTGCCAACAAAGCCTATTTCAGCCTGCAATATGAAAAGGAGATAGAGAGAACTGTGAGGGAATGAGTTGATTTTGACTGAGTTAATGAGGGGCAATGGCCTCCTTTGGCTCCCACAATGCCGGGAACTGGGAAAGGACCCTATCTGTGGGACAGACCGCGCTGCAGTCTGGGAGGACTTTCCTCATATGCGCATCCCCACAAGCGCGTTAGCCGCCGCTTTGTTCATTCTCCCGCCGCTCAGATTTTCAAGTTTCCTCCATTGAGATCGACGACTGAAGCCGCTTCTCCTTTTCCTTTCAGCTGCTTTTTGCGGAAACAAACCTCCGGCGGGCGACGTCACGGAAACAGGGCGGTGGATGACGCCTCAGTCCCACCCACCGTGTCGTGTGGTCTGATTGGCTGCGTCTCCACACGTGTTTGGCAGTCAAATGGGGCAAGAAGTGCCTGCAGCCTCCGCGCAGCCGCGGTTTGGGCGGCCAGTGACCCCTTTCGCGGTGGGGGAGGGGCCAGCGCCAGACTCTTAAAGGGATCCTGCACCACCAGAACTGTCCCAAACTCTTAAAGGACTCAACATAGCCAGACAGAGCAAGACAGTTGCAGAGCAAGGCATAGAGAGGGAAATATAAAAGAGAGGGTGATGGAGAGCGAGAAATGAGATTGCAAGAATAATAGAGAGATGGACAGACTCAGAGAAAATAGGTGATCGGGAGAGAGTGAGAGAGCAAGGGAAGGCGAGAAATGGAGGGAGAATTTCCTCAATTGGACAGAGATGGAGAGATAGTGATAGAGAGATGTGAAGAGAGATCAAAGAGAAAGGACGGTGGAGAGTGATGGAGAGGTAGAGTTTGAGAGTGAGGAAACAGATGAATGGAGAGATAAAGGTGAGGAGAGAGTAACAGGGCGAAAGAGAGAGAGAGAGGGAGATGGAGAGAGAGTGGGAAGGAAAATGAGAAATTAGTGGTAATGAGCAGACACAGGGTGCACAGAAAGTGTGAAAAATTAATGAGAGATAGAGTGTCCATCAGCGAGAGAGGGAAAGTCCGGGATAGATGTGGGCAGAGAGAGAGTCAGATAGTGTGTGTGTGTGTGTGTATGTGTGTGTGTGTGTGTGTGTATGTGTGTGTGTGTGTGTGTGTGTGTGTGTGTGTGTGTGTGTGTGTGTGCGTGTGTGTGTGCGTGTGTGTGTGTGTGTGTGTGTGTGTGAGAGATCAGCTCATATACACAGCAAATGAAAGTCTTGCGGTGTCAAACAGTCACTTAATTGGGTGCACAACCAGACAAAAGTAACTTTATCCCCGGAAGAATGAGTGGAGTCAGACAAATAAAAACAGATACAAAAAAAATAAATGCTGGATTCACTCAGCAGGTCTGGCAGCATCTGTGGAAAGAGAAGCAGAGTTAACGTTTCGGGTCAGTGACCCTTCTTCGGAACTGACAAATATTAGAAAAGTCACAGATTATAAACAAGTGAGGTGGGGGTTGCAGCTTAATGCCCAGATAAGCTTTATTAAAGATTAAAAGTTGCAGAGAGAAATCACCCAGTTCTGTCAAGGTCCATTCTCATTTTCTATCACTGTCTCTCTTTCTCAGAGAGATGGTGATAAAACTATTGATGTAATGTGTTCAGTTGGGATAATGCTTTGAATGCCAAGGAGAGGTGGCTGGATTCTCTCCTGTTGCAGATGGTCATTGCCTGGCAATGTGTGACATGAATGTTACTTGCCATTGGTCGGCCCAACCCTGAATGTTGTCCGGGTCTTGGTGCAAGTAACTCAGGATTGTTTCTTTATCTGAGGCAAAATACTGTGGATGCTGGAAATCTGGAAAACGTTGATCTGAATCACTAACTCTGTTTCTCTCTCTCCACAGATGCTGCTGGCCCTGCTCAGTACATCCAGCATTTTCTGCTGGGATATCAGATGAAGATGGTTGAGCTGAGGACATTACCCCGATAAACTGCTGCAGTGAATGCCTGGGACTGAGCTGATTGACTTCCAACAACCACAACCATCTTCCTTTGTGTTTGGTATGATTCCAACCAGCGGAGAGCTTTCTCCCGATTCCTGCCGACTTCAGTTTTGCTCGGGATCCTCGATGCCACACTCAATCAAACACTGCCTTGATGTTAAGGTCAGTCTCTCTTCCCAGTATCAGACAGGAGTGAATCATTTCCTTTGACCCGTTCTGAACTGAACATGCTCTGCTTCTTTACAGCCTGATACAGGACTGTACACGGCCGATTAATGTAGCCCATCAAACACTCCAAGAGCAGGTTCAGCACTGCTTAGGAATGGAGTACCGTTGCTTTAACAGGCTCTCTCTGTCTCCCCCTCTGCTATCTCTGACACTAGGAGAGACAGAGGGAGAGTGGGGTATATATGAAGGCAGAGAGAGGGCTGTAGAGAGGGACGAAATTGGAGAGAGAGAGATTGTTGAGGTTGGATTGAAAAGGATAATGTAAGATATATTAATTTGATGTAATCCTTCATTGCTCTGTACACAAACCTATAAGCGATAGGTGTGGTGAGAAAAAAACATCAGGAGAGGGAGAAATGTAAATCAAGTTGGAGCCAAGGTGGACATTTTGATGATCCACAAGGAAAAGTCTCCATTTTAAACATCCAGCAAGCTATTCCACTATGGGATCCATCGCACCCTCATGATATTCGTTGGGGAAATTTAATGCTGGCTTCTTGGTTAATTTTTAAACTTGTGATTGATAGATTCTTGTTCACCAAAGGTATGAAGAGATAAATGGCAAAGGCTGGATATATGGTGCAAGTTAGATTACAGATCAACCCTGATCTCATTGAATGCCGGAACAAGGTTGTCTGGTTAAATTGCATCCTCCTCTTCCAATATCCGATGTTAAATATCCTTCTTTCTTGGTCAGTCACCCTGTCAGTCTATGTCTCTCTGTTTCTCTCTTTCTGTCTCTCTCTCTGTCTGTTTCGGACACTGCAGAGTGAGAGTCACCTTGTATGCAGCCCATGATGTTCCTGGCCTCGGAGTGTGTGATGGGACAGCTTAGAGGGAAATTTACTCTGTGTCAAACCCAACATTGTACTTGGCTTGGGAATGTTTAATGGGACAGTGTACCTGGAGCTTTACTGCGTATCCTGGAATTTTGAAGGTCATGGAGTGATTAGATGAATGTTTTCAAGTTAATAAAGGAAACTGATCGGGTGGACAGAGAGCAACTATTCCCAATGGCTGCGGAGTCATGAGCTTGGGGGCATGGTCTAAAAATCTAAACGTAGTCTAAAAAACATTTTAGGAGTGAAATGAAGAAACACTTCAGCACACCAGGTGTGGTATCAGCTTGGAATTCTCTTTCACAAACGGCAATTGATGCTGAGACACTTGTTAATTTTTAAGTCTGAGTTTGATAGATTTTTATGAACCAAAGGTGTTAAAGGGCAAAGATAGGTACATGAACTTAAATCACGCATCAGCCATGAGCTCATTGAATGACAGAAGAGTGTTGAGGGGCCAAATGGTCTCCTCCTCTTCCTCTGTCCAACGACAAATATCCTGCTATCACTCTCTGTGTCTCGGTCTGTGTCTCCCTCTTTGTCTCTCTTTCTGTCTGTCTGCCTTCTCTTTCTTTCAAACATCTGTGGAAACCCACACATTGGTTAGCCATTTTAGGCTAGTTCTCAGTGGGAATTGTATATTACCACAACACTGGGTCATTTATTTCAGAGACGAACTCCTCACTAATGTAAGGTCAGTGCTTAAAACGTGACAGAGACACAGACATGGAGAGACTGAGGCACACAGTACTAGAAAGGAATCAATCAATTCCTTGGACCCACTAATTTTGCCTCCACTGTGATTAGGCTGGGTGGCCTGTAATTATTCAGTCTCTTACTTTCTCCCTTGTTAATCAACAGTGCAACATGTGCAGACCTCCAGTCCTCTGGCAGCACGACTGTAACCAGAGAGGACTGGAACATGATGGTCAGAACCTCTGCTATTTCCTCTCTGCACCTCATCACAGTCGGAGCCTGGTGAATTATCACTTTCAAAGATGCTGAACCCCTGAATCTCTCCCTCTTTATCCCATTCAATATTTCAAACCCCTCCTCATTGACTACAATGTCTGCGACGCCTTCACGGGTAGAAAAAGGAGGAGAGACGATATAAAGTAAAGGATACAAGGGATTAGGGGGAATGAGGAACTGAAGGAAATTCGTATTTGTAAGAAGGTTGTATTGGAGAAATTAATGGGGCTGAAGGTTGATAAGTTCCCAAGACCTGATATTCTACATTCCAGAGTGTTGAAAGAGGTCGCGATGGAGATAGTGGATGCATTGGTGATCATCTTCCAAAACTGTATAGTTTCTGGAACGGGTCCTTCATATTGGAAGGTAGCAAATGTCAGCACACTATTTGAGAAAGGAGGGAGAGAGAAAACAGGGAATTACAGACCTGTTAGCCTTACATCAGTCATTGGAAAAAGGCTAGAACATCTTCTAAATGATGTGATAAATGGATACTTGAATAATAATGATCCGATTGGGCATAGTCAACATGGATTTCGGAATGGGAAATCATGTTTGACCAACCCGTTGGAGTTTTTTTGTGCATGTTACTAACAGAACTAATAAAGGTGTACGTGGCGTACTTGGATTTTCAGAAAGCTTTTGATAATGTCTCCCACAGGAGACGGGGTAGCAAAATTAAAGCACATGGGACTGGAGGTAATATACTGGCATGGATTCAGGATTGGTTAACAGGCAGAAAACAGAGAGTAGGAATAAACGGGTCATTCTCGCATTGGCAGGCTGTGGCCGCAAGGATCAGTACTTGGGCCCCAGCTCTTCACAATATACTTCAGCGATTTGGATGTGGGGACCAAATGTAATATTCCCAAGTTCTCTAGCTTTGTCACTCTCTCACTCTCCTCTCAGTCTCTACCTCTCTCTGTCTCAGTCTCTCTCTTTCCCACTCCTTGTCTCTCCCAATCCCTGTCACTCCTAATCACGGACTTTCCCAATCCCTGTCTCTCTCCCTCTGTCTCTCCCACTTCCTCTGTCTCGCTCTCTCTCCCTCTGTCTCTCACTCCCTCTGTCTCTGCCTCAATCTGTCTCTTGTTCTTAGTTGGATCTTACAGTAGGTTAAAGGTTCGGCACAACATCGTGGGCTGAAGGGCCTGTACAGTGCTGTACAGTTCCATGTTCTATGTTCTATGTACTTTATCCCTCTCTCTGACTCCCTCTCTCTCCTTCTATCTCTGTCTCATTCGCTGTCACTCCGCCTCTCTCGTTCTATCTCTGTCTCACTCTCTATCTCTGTCTCTCCCTCTATTACTGGCTCTTCCACTATCTCTCTCTCTCTCTCTCTCTCTCTCTCTCTCTCTCTCTCTCTCTCTCTCTCACTCTCTCTCTATCTGTCTCTCTGTATCTGTCTCCACCCCATTTCTGACTCTCTCATTGTCTTTCACTATCACTGTCTCTCCCTCTCCCTGTCTTTCTCTGTCTCTCTCTCCCACTCTCTGCCTCTCCTCTCTCTGCCACTGCATCTCCCTCTCTCTTTCCATTGCTCTATGACTTTCGCTGTCTCTCCCTCTCTCTCTCTCTCCCTTTCTCTCTCTCTCTCTCTCTCTCTCTATCTGTCTCTCCCTCTATCTCTTTCTCTCCCTCTTGCATTCTCTGCCTCTGTACATGACTGCTGTCTCTCTCTCACACCATCTCTCCCTTTCTCTCTGTCTCCGTCTCTCTCGCTCTCTGCCTGTCTCTGCCTGTCTCTGCCTGTCTCTGTCTCTCTCTGTCACTGCCTATCACTCTGTCTCTCCCTGTCTGTCTGTCTCTCTCTCTCTCTCTATCTGTCGCTGCCTCGCTCTCCCTCCATCTCTCTCTCTCCTTCTATATCCCCTTCTCCCTATATCTCTCTCTCTCTCCATCTATATCTCTCTCTCTCCCTCTGTCTCTCTCTCCCTCTATCCCTCCTTCTCCATCTATCTGTCCTTATCCCTTTATCTCTCCTTCTCCCTTACTCTCTCTCCCTCTATCTGTCTCTCTCCCTCCGCCTCCCTTTGTCACGGTTTATCCCTATCCATCTGTCTCTGTCTCTGTCCATCTCCCTTTGTAGTCTGTTTGTGTCCTCCTCACAGCTTACTGTCCAACCTAACCTCTTATCTCCCTCCTTCGCTCTCTATCTATCTATCTCTCTCTCTCACTCTCTTACACCCCAATGCACTAGTTAAGACTGTATTCGACCATGCCTCTGTTTATATGATACTCGGCCTGTCTCCAGTATAAAAATGCTTAAAAAAAGAAGTGTTTTGAAATGGGTGAGCTGTTTGTGGGATGCCTTCCAGTTTATATGTAGAGGCGGAGCGCCATCCATTTTATATGTAGAGGGCGAACGCCCTCCGTTTTAAATGGAGAGGGGGACGTTCCTCCATTTTATATGTATACGGTGAGCTCCCTCTATTTTATATGCGGAGGGGGAGCACCCTCCATCTTTTCTATAGACAAGGAATTCCCGCCATTGTATGCATCGAAGTCTGTCTCTCGCTCTCTCTCTCTCTCTCTCTGTCTCTCTCTCTCTCCCACTTCCTCAACCTGTCTCCAAATATTTCTTATTCTTACCCTGTCTCGCTCTCTCTCTCCCTCCTACATCCTGTCAGCCTCTCTCTCCCTCCCTCACACAGTCACTCTCTCTGTCTCCCTCACCCTGTCTCCTCTCTCTCCCTCACCCTGTCACTCTCGATGTCTTCCACACCCTGTCTCTCTGTCTCTCCCTCCCTCACACTGTCACTCTCTCTGTCTCCATCACCCTGTCTCTCTGCTTCTCACTGTATCTCTTTCCCTCACATATCTCTCTATTTCTGTCTCTATCCATCTACCTCACTCTGGCACTCTGTCTCTCCCACCCTCAGATTGTCACTCTCTCTCTCCCCTCACACTGTCTCTCCCTCTCTCTCTCCCTCAGCCTGACTCCCTATTTCTCTCTCTATCGCCTTCCCTCATTCTGTCTCTCTCTCTCCCTCCCTCACCCTGTCTCCCTCTCTGTCTCCCTCACACAGTCTCTCTCTCTCCCTCACCCTATCTCTCTCTCTCTGTCTCCCTCACACATTTTCTCTCTCCCTCCGTCACACTGTCTCTCTCTCTCTCTCCATTCCTCAGACTCTCACTCTCTGTCTCCCTCACCCTATCTCTCTCTCTCTCTCTCACTCTCCCTCACTCTGTCTCTCTCTACCTCACACTGTCACTGTCTCTCTCTGTCTCCCTCACACTGTCTCTCTCTCTCTCTCTCTCTCTCTTCCTCACCCGGTCTCTCTATTTCTCTCTCTATCTCTCCCCTCACTCTGTCTTTCTCACTCCGTCCCTCAACCTGTCTCCCTCTCTGTTTCCCTGAAACTGTCTCTCTCTCTCTATCTCTCGCTCACTCTGTCGCTCTCTCCCTCCCTCCCTCACCCTGTCCCTCTCGCACAGTCTTTCTCTCTCCTTCACACAATCTCTCTCTCTCTCCATCATCCTGTATCTCTCCCTCCATCACCCTGTCTCTCTCTCCTTGTGTGTCTCTGTCTCTCTGTCTCCCTCACACACACACTCTCTCTCTAGCTCCCTCACACAGTCTCTTTCTCTCTCTCCCTCAATCTGTCTCCCTATTTCTCTCTCTCTTTCACACTGTCTCTATTTCTCTTTCTGTATCACCCTTTCTCTCTCTCTCGCCTTCCCTCACCCTCTCACTCTTTCTCTCTATTTCCCTCCCTCACCCTGTTTATTTCTCTCTCTGGCTCTCACTCCCTCACTCTGTCTCTCTATTTCTCTATCTCTCTCGCCGTCACCCTGTCTCTCTCGCTCTCACCTCACACAGTTTCTCTCTCTCTCTTTCTCCCTCACCCTGTCTCTCTCTCTCGTTCTCCCTCACCCTGTCACTCTCTCTCTATCTCTCTCCCTCACCCTGTTTCTTTCTTTCTCTCTCTCTCTCTCTCTCCCTCACCATGTCTCTCTCTATCTTTCTCTCCCTCACCGACTCTCTATCTCCCTCACTCTGTCTCTTGCTCTCCCTCGCACAGTCTCTCGCTCTCTCATTCCTTCATGCTGTCTCTCTATTTCTCTCTCCATCTCTCTCCCTCACCCTGTCACCATCTCTCTCTCCCTCAATCTGTCTCTCTCTCTCTCTCCCTCACAAAGAATCTCCCCCTGGCTCCATCACGCAGTCTCTCCCTCCCTCACTCTGTCACTCTCTCTGTCCCTCATCCTGTCTCTTTCTTTTTCTCTCCATCTCAGTCCCTCGCTATGTCACTCTCTCCCACAACCTGTCTCTCTCTCTCTCTCTCCCTCCTACACCCTGTCTACCTCACTCTCCCTGCCTCACCCTGTCACTCTCTCTGTCTCCGCCACCCTCCCTCTCTCTCCCTCTCTCTGTCTCTCACTCCAACACCCTGACACTCTTTCTCTCTCCCTCACACTTTCACTCTCTCTGTCTCCCTCACCCTCTCTCTCTCGATCCCTCTCCCTCACTCTGTCTCTCTCGCTCCCTCTCTCACCCTGTCACTCTCTCCGTGTCTCTGTCTCCCTCACCTTGTCTCACAATCTCTCTCTCAATCTCTCCCTGACCCTGTCTCTCTATTTTTCTCTCTATCTCTCTCCCTCACTCTGATTCTCTCTCTCTCTCTCCCGCCCTCACCTTGTCACTCTCTCTCTATCTGTCTCCCTCACACTGTCACTCCCTCTCCCTCCCCGTCACCCTGTCTCTCTATTTCTCTCTCTATCTCCCTCCGTCACTCTGTCTCTCCCTCTCTCACTCCCTCACCCTGTCTCCCTCTCTGACTCCCTCACACATTATCTGTCTCTCCCTCACCCTGTCTCTCTCTCTCTCTCTGTCTCCCTCACTCTGTCGCTCTCTCCCTCACACTGTCACTCTCTCCATCTCTCTCCCTCACTCTGTCTCACTCTGTCTCATCCTGTCACTGTCACCCTCTCCCTCACTCTGTCTCTCTCTCTGTCTCCATCCCACAGACTGTCTCTCTCTCACCCGATTACTCGCTCTCGCTCTCTCTGCCTCGCCCTGTCTCTCTCTCTTTCTCTCTCTCCCTCACCCTGTCTCTCTATTTCTCTCTCCATCTGTCTCCCTCACTGTGTGGCTCTCTCACTCTCTCCTTCACTCTTTCTTTCTCTCTCTCTCTCTGTCTCCCTCACACTCTCTCTCAAACTCTCTCTCCCTCACATAGTCTCTCTCTCTCTCTCTCTCCCTCATACAGTCTCTCTCTCTCCCTCAGTCTCTCTCTCTCTCCCTCCCTCACAAAGTCTCTCTCTCTGTCTCCATCACGCAGACTCTCTCTCCCTCACCCTATTACTCTCTCTCTCTCCCTCACCCTCTCTCTCTCTCTCCCTCTCACTCTCTCCCTCCCCTGTCTCTCTCCCTCAACCTGTCTCTCTATTTCTCTCTCCATCTCTCTCCCTCACTGTCTCTCTCTCTCTCTTCCTCACCCTGTCACTCTCATCTCTCCGTTTCCCTGAAAGTGTCTGTCTCTCTCTCGCTCGCTCACTCTGTCGTTCTCTCCCTGCCTCACCCTGTTTCTCTCACACAGTCTCTCTCTCTCTCCATCACCCTGTATCTCTCTCTCTCCATCACCCTGTCTCGCCCTCACTCTGTCTCTTTCTCTCTCTCCCTGAATCTGTCTCTCTATTACTCTCTCTCTTTCACACTTTCTCCCTTTCTCACTTTCCATCACCCTTTCTCTCTCTCTCGCCCTCCCTCACCCTTTCACCCTCTATCTCACTATCTCTCTCCCTCACCCTGTTAATTTCTCTCTCTGGCTCTCCCTCCCTCACTCTGTCTCTCTATTTCTCTATCTCTCTCGCCGTCACCCTGTGTCTCTCGGTCTAACCTCACACAGTCTCTCCCTCTCCCTCACCCTCTCTCTCTCTCTCGCTCTCCCTCACTCAGTCACTCTCTCGCTCTCTCTCCCTCACCGTCTCTCTGTCTGCCTCACTCTGTCGCTCTCTCCCTCACCCTTTTTCTCTCTCTCTCTCGCTCTCTCTCCCTCACCCTGTTGCGCTCTATCTCTCTCTCCCTCACCTACTCTCTATCTCCTCACTCTGTCTCTCTCTCTCCCTCGTACAGTCGCTCTCTCTCTCTTTCCATGACGCTGTCTCTCCATTTCTCTCTCCATCTCTCTCCATCACCCTGACTCCCCTCTCTCTCTCCCTCACTCTGTCTGTCTCTCTCTCCCTCCCACGCAAAGTCTCTCTCCCTGTCTCCATCACGCAGTCTCTCCCTCCCTCAGCCTGTCACTTTCTCTCTCTCCCTCAACCTGTCTCTCTATTTCTCTCTCCCTCCTACACCCTGTCTACCTCTCTCTCCCTCCCTCACCCTGTCACTCTCTCTGTCTCCCACACCCTGTCTCTCTCTCTCTCCCTCCCTCACCCTGTCACTCTCTCTCTCTGCCTCTGTCTCGCTCACCCTGTCTCTCTCTCTCTCTCTCCCTCCTACACCCTGTCTACCTCTCTCTCCCTCCCTCACCCTGTCACTCTCTCTTTCTCCCTGACCCTCTCTCTCTCTATCCCTCTCCCTGTCACTCTCTCTCTCTGCCTCTGTCTCCCTCACCCTGTCTCTCTCTCTCTCTCTCTCTCTCTCTATCTCTCCAACTCCCTGTCTCTATATTTCTCTCTCTATCTCTCTCCCTTACTCTGTCTCTCTCTCTCTCCCGCCCTCACCTTGTCACTCTCTCTCTCTGTCTCCCTATCACTATCTCTCTCTCCCTTACCCTTTCACTATCTCTCTCTCTTTCCCCGCACACTGTCTCTCCCTCTCTATCCCCGTCACCCTGTCTCTTTCACTCTCACCTCACACAGTCGTTCTCTCTCTCGCCCTCACCCTGTCTCTCTCTCTATCTATCTCGCTCCCTCCCGCTGTTTCTCTCTCTCTCTCGCTCTCTCTCCCTCACCCTGTCTCTCTCTCTCTCTCTCTCTCCCTCCTTCACCCGCACTCTGCCTCCCTCACTCTGGCTCTCTCTCTTCCTCACACAGTGTCTCTCTCTTTCGCACTCTCTCTGTCTCTCACCTCCTCTCTCTGTCACTGCCTTCCCATCTGTCTCGCTGTCGCTCCCTCTCTCTCCATCTCTCTCTTTCTCTTCTCTCCCTGTCACTCTTTCTCTCCCTCTGACTATGACTCTGTTTGTCTCTCTTTCAAACCTTCTCTTTCTCTCTTTGTTTCTATCTCCCGCTCTCTCTCTCGATATCTCTCTCTCCCTCTATTTCTCTCTCCCTCTATTTCTCTCTCCCTATATCTCTCTCTTTCTCCCTCTATTTCTTTCTCCCTCAATCTCTCTCTCTCCCTCTGTCTCTCTCCTTCTCTCTCTCTATCTCTCTCTCCCTCTCTATCGATCTCTCTCCTCCTCAAACTCTCTATCACTCTGTTTCTCTCTACCCTGTCTCTCTTTGTGCTGTTTATCCCTATCCATCTGTCTCTGTCTCTGTCCATCTCCTTTTGTCGTCTACTTGTGTCCTCCTTACAGCCTACTGTCCCACCTAAACCTTATGTCTCTCTCTTTCACTCATTCTTTCTCTCTCTCTCTCTCTCTCTATCGCTGTCTCCCTCACCCCAATGCACTAGTTAAGACTGGATTTGACCATGCATCTGTTTATATTATACTCGGCCTTGTCTCCGGTATAAAAATGTTAAAAAAGTGTTGTAAAATGGGTGAGGTGCCTGTGGGATCCCCTCCATTTTATATGTACAGGTGGAACTCCACCCATTGTATATGCAGTGGGGGAGCTCCCTCCGTTTGTTCCACAGACAGAGAGCTCGTCCATTTTATCTTTAGGAGGGCATCTCCCTCCATTTTATATGTCGAGGGGTAGCTCCCTCCATTTGTTCTATAGACAGGGATTTCCTCCATTTTATATGTAGAAGGGCATCTTTATCCACTTTATATGGAGGTGGAAAAAACTCCCTCCATTTTATATGTAGAGCGATAGCTCCCTCCAATATTTCGATAGACAGGGATCGACCGCCATTTTATATATAGAAGGGAAGCTCCCTTTATTTGTTCTACAGACAGGGATCGACCTCCAATTAATATGTAGAATGACATCTCCGTCCACTGGAGATGCAGAGGGGGAGCTCCCTCCATTTGTTATATAGACAGGGATCTCCTCCATTTTATATGTAGAAGGGCATCTCCCTCCACTTTATATGTCGTGGGGGTGCTCCGTCCATTTTATATTTAGAGAGGGAGCGCCCTCACTCTCTCTCTCTCCCTCACTCTCTCTCTTTCTCTCTCCTCCGAACCCTGTCTCTTTCTCTCTCCCCCTCCCCCTATCTCTCTCTCACCCTCCCTCCCTCTCTCTCTCCCTCTCCCTCACTCACTCTCTCTCTCTCTCTCTCCCTCACCCTCTCTCTTTCTCTCTCTCCCTCACCCTCTCTGTATGTCTCTCTCTCTCCCATACTCTCTCTCTCTCTCTCTCTCCCTTCCTCAACCTGGCTCGCTCTCTGGATCTCTCCCACACCCCGGCTCTCTCTCTCTCTCCCTCACCCTGTCTCTCTCTCTCTCCCCTCACCCTGTCTCTCTCTCTCTCCGTCTCTCTCTACCCCTCATTCTGTCTGTCTCTGTCTCCCTCACCCTGTCTCTCTCTCTCCCTCACCCTGTCTCTCTCTCTCTCTCCCTCACCCGTCTCTCTCTCTCTCTCTCCCTCCCTCTGTCTCTCTCTCTCTCTCGCTCTCTCCCTCGCCCAGCTCCTCTTGCTCTCTCTGACTCCCTCACCCTCTCTCTCTCTCTCCTTCACCCTGTCTCTGTTTCTCTCTCTCTCCCTCACCCTCTCTCTCTTGCTCTCTCTCCCTCACCCTGTCTCTCTGTCTGTCTGCCTCACCCTGTCTCTCTCTACCTCTCTCTCTTTCACTCTCTCACTCTCTCTCTCTCTCTCCCTCGATCCGTCTCTCTCCCTCCGCCTCCCTTTGTCATGGTTTATCCCTATCCATCTGCCTCTGTCTCTGTCCATCTCCCTTTGTTGTCTGTTTGTATCCTCCTCACAGCTTACTGTACCACCTAACCTCGTATCTCCCTCCCTCCTTCACTCTCTATCTATCTCTCTCTCTCTCACTCTCTTACACCCCAATGCACTAGTTAAGACTGTATTTGACCATTCCTCTGTTTATATGATACTCGGCCTGTCTCTGGTATAAAAATGCTAAAAAAGTGTTTTAAAATGGGTGAGGTGTTTGTGGGATGCCTTCCATTTTATATGTGGAGGCGGAGCGCCATCCATTTTATCTGAAGAGGGCGAACGCCCTCCATTTTAAATGTAGATGGGGACGTTCCTCCATTTTATATGTAGACGGTGAGCTCCCTCTATTTTATATGTAGAGGGGGAGCTCCCTCCATTTGTTCTATAAGCAAGGAATTGCCGCCATTTTATGCATGGAAGTCTCTCTCTCTCTCTCTCTCTCTCTCTCTCTCTCTCTCTCTCTCTCTCTCTCTCTCTCTCTCTCTCTCTCCACTTCCTCAACCTGTCTCCAAATATTTCTTATTCTTACCCTGTCTTGCTCTCTCCCTCACCCTGTCTCTCTCTCTCTCGCGCTCCTACATCCTGTCTGCCTCTCTCTCCCTTCCTCTCCCTGTCTTTCTCTCTGTCTCCCTCACACTGTCTCTCTCTCTCTCTCTCCCTCCCTCACCCTGTCACTCTCTGTGTCTTCCTCACCCTGTCTCTCTGTCTCTCCCTCCCTCACACTGTCTCTCTGTCTCCTTCACCCTGTCTCTCTACTTCTCTCTGTATCTCTCTCCTTCACTCTGTCTCTCACTCTCTCCCTCACCCTGTATCTCACTCTCTCTCTCGCTCTCTCTCCCCCTCACCCATCTCTCTATTTCTGTCTCTATCTCTCCACTTCACTCTGTCTCTCTGTCTCTCCCACCCTCAGCTTGTCACTCTCTCTCTCCCCCTCACACTGTCTCTCCCTCTTCTCTCTCCCTCAGCCTGACTCCCTCTCTGTCTCCGTCACACAGTCTCTCTCTCGCCCTCACCCTATCTCTCTCTCACTGTCTCCCTCACACATTCTCTCTCTCCCTCCGTCACACTGTCTCTCTCTCTCTCCCTTCCTCAGGCTCTCTCTCTCTCTGTCTCCCTCCCCTGTCTCTCTCTCTCTCTCTCTCTCTCTCCCTCCCTCTGCCTCTCTCTACCTCACACTGTCACTGTCTCTCTCAGTCTCCCTCAAACTGTCACTCTCTCTCTCTCTCTCCCTCACCCTGTCTCTCTATTTCTCTCTCTATCTCTCCCCTCACTCTGTCTCTCTCACTCACTCCCTTCCTCACCCTATCTCCCTCTCTGTCTCCCTCACACGGTCTCTCTCGATTCCTTCCTCACTCTATCTCTCTCTCTCCCTCCCTCTCTCTGTCGCCCTCTCTCAACCCGTCTCTCTGTCTCTCTCCCTCTCTCCCTCACTCACTCTGTCTCTCTCTCTCCCTCCCTCACGCAGTCTCCCTCTGTGTCTCCCTCACACAGTCTCTCTCTCTCTCCGTCCCTCACACAGTCTCCCTCTCTGCCTCCCTCACGCAGTCTTTCTCTCTCCCTCCCTCACACTGTCTCTCTCTCTCTGTCTCCATCACACTGTCTCTCTCTCTCTCTCACTCACACACACTGTCTCTCTATTCCTCTCTCCATCTCTCTCCCTCACTCTGTCTCTCTCTGCCTCATCCTGTCACAGTCACCCTCCCCCTCACTCTGTCTCTCTCTCTGTCTCCATCCCGCAGACTCTCTCTCTCTCACCCTGTTACTCTCTCTCGCTCTCTCTGCCTCGCCCTGCCTCTCTCTCTCTCTCTCTCCCTCGCCCTGTCTCTCTATTTCTCTCTCCATCTCTCTCCCTCACTGTGTGGCTCTCTCACTCTCTCCTTCACTCTTTCTCTCTCTCTCTCTCTGTGTCCCTCACACTCTCTCTCAACCTTTCTCTCCCTCAGTCTCTCTCTCTCTCTCTCCCTCCCTCACAAAGTCTCTCTCTCTCTCTGTCTCCATCACGCAGACTCTCTCTCCCTCACCCAATTAGTCTCCCTCTCTCCCTCACTCTCTCTCTCTCTCTCACTCTCTCTCTCACTCTCTCCCTCCCTCTGTCTCTCTCTCTCTCTCGCTCTCTCCCTCGCCCAGCTCCTCTTGCTCTCTCTGACTCCCTCACCCTCTCTCTCTCCTTCACCCTGTCTCTGTTTCTCTCTCTCTCCCTCACCCTCTCTCTCTTGCTCTCTCTCCCTCACCCTGTCTCTCTGTCTGTCTGCCTCACCCTGTCTCTCTCTACCTCTCTCTCACTTTCACTCTCTCACTCTCTCTCTCTCTCTCCCTCGATCCGTCTCTCTCCCTCCGCCTCCCTTTGTCACGGTTTATCCCTATCCATCTGTCTCTGTCTCTGTCCATCTCCCTTTGTTGTCTGTTTGTATCCTCCTCACAGCTTACTGTACCACCTAACCTCGTATCTCCCTCCCTCCTTCACTCTCTATCTATCTATCTCTCTCTCACTCTCTTACACCCCAATGCACTAGTTAAGACTGTATTTGACCATTCCTCTGTTTATATGATACTCGGCCTGTCTCTGGTATAAAAATGCTAAAAAAGTGTTTTAAAATGGGTGAGGTGTTTGTGGGATGCCTTCCATTTTATATGTGGAGGCGGAGCACCATCCATTTTATCTGAAGAGGGCGAACGCCCTCCATTTTAAATGTAGATGGGGACGTTCCTCCATTTTATATGTAGACGGTGAGCTCCCTCTATTTTATATGTAGAGGGGGAGCTCCCTCCATTTGTTCTATAAGCAAGGAATTGCCGCCATTTTATGCATGGAAGTCTCTCTCTCTCTCTCTCTCTCTCTCTCCCACTTCCTCAACCTGTCTCCAAATATTTCTTATTCTTATCCTGTCTTGCTCTCTCCCTCACCCTGTCTCTCTCTCTCTCTCGCTCCTACATCCTGTCTGCCTCTCTCTCCCTCCCTCTCCCTGTCTTTCTCTCTGTCTCCCTCACACTGTCTCTCTCTCTCTCTCTCCCTCCCTCACCCTGTCACTCTCTGTGTCTTCCTCACCCTGTCTCTCTGTCTCTCCCTCCCTCACACTGTCTCTCTGCCTCCTTCACCCTGTCTCTCTACTTCTCTTTCTATCTCTCTCCTTCACTCTGTCTCTCTCTCTCTCTCTCCCTCACCCTGTATCTCACTCTCTCTCTCGCTCTCTCTCCCCCTCACCCATCTCTCTATTTCTGTCTCTATCTCTCCACTTCACTCTGTCTCTCTGTCTCTCCCACCCTCAGCTTGTCACTCTCTCTCTCCCCCTCACACTGTCTCTCCCTCTTCTCTCTCTCCCTCAGCCTGACTCCCTCTCTGTCTCCCTCACACAGTCTCTCTCTCGCCCTCACCCTATCTCTCTCTCACTGTCTCCCTCACACATTCTCTCTCTCCCTCCGTCACACCGTCTCTCTCTCTCTCCCTTCCTCAGGCTCTCTCTCTCTCTGTCTCCCTCACCCTGTCTCTCTCTCTCTCTCTCTCTCTCTCTCTCCCTCCCTCTGCCTCTCTCTACCTCACACTGTCACTGTCTCTCTCAGTCTCCCTCAAACTGTCTCTCTCTCTCTCTCTCCTTCACCCTGTCTCTCTATTTCTCTCTCTATCTCTCCCCTCACTCTGTCTCTCTCACTCACTCCCTTCCTCACCCTATCTCCCTCTCTGTCTCCCTCACACGGTCTCTCTCGATCCCTCCCTCACTCTATCTCTCTCTCTCCCTCCCTCTCTCTGTCGCCCTCTCTCAACCCGTCTCTCTGTCTCTCTCTCTCTCTCCCTCTCTCACTCTGTATCTCTCTCTCCCTCCCTCACGCAGTCTCCCTCTGTGTCTCCCTCACACAGTCTCTCTCTCTCTCCCTCCCTCACACAGTCTCCCTCTCTCCCTCCCTCACGCAGTCTTTCTCTCTCCCTCCCTCACACTGTCTCTCTCTCTGTCTCCATCACACTGTCTCTCTCTCTCTCACTCACACACACTGTCTCTCTATTCCTCTCTCCATCTCTCTCCCTCACTCTGTCTCTCTCTGCCTCATCCTGTCACAGTCACCCTCCCCCTCACTCTGTCTCTCTCTCTGTCTCCATCCCGCAGACTCTCTCTCTCTCACCCTGTTACTCTCTCTCGCTCTCTCTGCCTCGCCCTGCCTCTCTCTCTCTCTCTCTCCCTCACCCTGTCTCTCTATTTCTCTCTCCATCTCTCTCCCTCATTGTGTGGCTCTCTCATTCTCTCCTTCACTCTTTCTCTCTCTCTCTCTCTGTCCCTCACACTCTCTCTCAACCTTTCTCTCCCTCAGTCTCTCTCTCTCCCTCCCTCACAAAGTCTCTCTCTCTCTCTGTCTCCATCACGCAGACTCTCTCTCCCTCACCCAATTACTCTCTCTCTCTCCCTCACTCTCTCTCTCTCACTCTCTCTCTCGCTCTCTCTCTCTCTCTCTCTCTCTCTCTCTCCCCCTCACCCTGTCTCTCTATTTCTCTCTCCATCTCTCTCCTCACTGTCTCTCTCTCTCTCTTCCTCACACTGTCACTCTCTCTCTCCGTCTCCCTGAAACTGTCTGTCTCTCTCTCGCTCGCTCACTCTGTTGCTCTCTCCCTCCCTCCCTCACCCTGTTTCCCTCACACAGTCTCTCTCTCTCTCCCTGAATCTGCCTCTCTATTTCTCTCTCTCTTTCATACTTTCTCTCTCTCCATCACCCTTTCTCTCTCTCTCGCCCTCCCTCAACCTTTCACCCTCTCTCTCTCTATCTCTCTCCCTCACCCTGTTAATTTCTCTCTGGCCTTCCCTCCCTCACTCTGTCTCTCTATTTCTCTATCTCTCTCGCCGTCACCCTGTCTCTCTCGCTCTCACCTCACACAGTCTCTCTCTCTCCCTCACCCTCTCTCTCTCTCTCACTCTCGCTCTCTCTCTCTCTCTCTCTCTGTCTCTCTCTCTCCCTCACCCTGTCTCTCTATTTCTCTCTCCATCTCTCTCCCTCACTGTCTCTCTCTCTCTCTTCCTCACACTGTCACTCTCTCTCTCCGTCTCCCTGAAACTGTCTGTCTCTCTCTCGCTCGCTCACTCTGTTGCTCTCTCCCTCCCTCCCTCACCCTGTTTCCCTCACACAGTCTCTCTCTCTCTCCCTGAATCTGTCTCTCTATTTCTCTCTCTCTTTCATACTTTCTCTCTCTCCATCACCCTTTCTGTCTCTCTCTCGCCCTCCCTCAACCTTTCACCATCTCTCTCTCTTTCTCTCTCCCTCACCCTGTTAATTTCTCTCTGGCCTTCCCTCCCTCACTCTGTCTCTCTATTTCTCTATCTCTCTCGCCGTCACCCTGTCTCTCTCGCTCTCACCTCACACAGTCTCTCTCTCTCCCTCACCCTCTCTCTCTCTCTCTCGCTCTCTTTCTCTCTCTCTCTCTCTCTCTCTCTCTCTCTCTCTCTCTCTCTCTCTCCCTCACCCTGTCTCTCTATTTCTCTCTCCATCACTCTCCCTCACTGTCTCTCTCTCTCTCTTCCTCACACTGTCACTCTCTCTCTCCGTCTCCCTGAAACTGTCTGTCTCTCTCTCGCTCGCTCACTCTGTTGCTCTCTCCCTCCCTCCCTCCGTCACCCTGTTTCCCTCACACAGTCTCTCTCTCTCTCCCTGAATCTGTCTCTCTATTTCTCTCTCTCTTTCATACTTTCTCTCTCTCCATCACCCTTTCTCTCTCTCTCTCGCCCTCCCTCAACCTTTCACCATCTCTCTCTCTATCTCTCTCCATCACCCTGTTAATTTCTCTCTGGCCTTCCCTCCCTCACTCTGTCTCTCTATTTCTCTATCTCTCTCGCCGTCACCCTGTCTCTCTCGCTCTCACCTCACACAGTCTCTCTCTCTCCCTCACCCTCTCTCTCTCTCTCTCTCTCGCTCTCTCTCTCTCTCTCTCTCTCTCTCTCTCTCTCCCTCACCCTGTCTCTCTATTTCTCTCTCCATCTCTCTCCCTCACTGTCTCTCTCTCTCTCTTCCTCACACTGTCACTCTCTCTCTCCGTCTCCCTGAAACTGTCTGTCTCTCTCTCGCTCGCTCACTCTGTTGCTCTCTCCCTCCCTCCCTCACCCTGTTTCCCTCACACAGTCTCTCTCTCTCTCCCTGAATCTGTCTCTCTATTTCTCTCTCTCTTTCATACTTTCTCTCTCTCCATCACCCTTTCTCTCTCTCTCTCGCCCTCCCTCAACCTTTCACCATCTCTCTCTCTATCTCTCTCCCTTACCCTGTTAATTTCTCTCTGGCCTTCCCTCCCTCACTCTGTCTCTCTATTTCTCTATCTCTCTCGCCGTCACCCTGTCTCTCTCGCTCTCACCTCACACAGTCTCTCTCTCTCCCTCACCCTCTCTCTCTCTCTCTCTCTCGCTCTCCCTCACTCTGTCTCTCTCTCCCTCACCCTAGTTCTATCTCTCTCTCGCTCTCTCTCCCTCACCCTGTCGCGCTCTATCTCTCTCACCCTCACCTTCTCTCTCTATCCCTCACTCTGTCTCTCTCTCTCTCTCCCTCGCACAGTCTCTCTCTCTCTCTTTCCATGACGCTGTCTCTCCATTTCTCTCTCCATCTCTCTCCATCACGCTGACCCCTCTCTCTCTCCCTCACTCTGTCTCTCTCTCTCTCCCTCTCTCTCCCTCCCACGCAAAGTCTCTCTCCCTGTCTCCATCACGCAGTCTCTCCCTCCCTCACCCTGTCACTTTCTCTCTCTCCCTCATCCTGTCTCTCTATTTCTCACTCCATCTCTCTCCCTTGCTGTGTCTCTCTCTCCCTCACCCTGTCTCTCTCTCACTCCCTCCTACACCCTGTCACTCTCTCTGTCTCCCACACCCTGTCTCTCTCTCCCTCTCACTCCCTCACTCTGTCACTCTTTCTATCTCCTTCACCCTGTCTCTCTCTCTCTCCCTCCCTCACCCTGTCACTCTCTCTTTCTCCCTCACCCTCTCTCTCTATCCCTCTCCCTGTCACTCTCTCTCTCTGCCTCTGTCTCCCTTACCCTGTCTCTCTCTCTCTCTCTCTCTCTCTCTCTTTCTCTCTCTCTCTCCAACTCCCTGTCTCTATATTTCTCTCTCTATCTCTCTCCCTTACTCTGTCTCTCTCTCTCTCCCGCCCTCACCTTGTCACTCTCTCTCTCTGTGTCCCTCTCACTATCTCTCTCCCTTACCCTTTCACTATCTCTCTCTCTTTCCCAGCACACTGTCTCTCCCTCTCTATCTCCATCACCCTGTATCTTTCACTCTCACCTCACAAATTCATTCTCTCTCTCGCCCTCACCCTGTCTCTCTCTCTATCTATCTCTCTTGCTCACCCTGTTTCTCTCTCTCTCTCTCGCTCTCTCTCCCTCACCCTGTCTCTCTCTCTCTCTCTTTCTCTCTCCCTCCTTCACCCGCTCTCTGTCTCCCTCACTCTGGCTCTCTCTCTTCCTCACACAGTGTCTCTCTCTTTCGCGCTCTCTCTGTCTCTCACCCCCTCTCTCTGTCACTGCCTTCCCATCTATCTCGCTGTCGCTCCCTCTCTCTCTGTCTCTCTCTCTCTCTCTGTCTCTCCATCTCTCTCTTTCTCTTCTCTCCCTGTCACTCTTTCTCTCCCTCGGTCCATGACTCTGTTTGTCTCTCTTTCAAACCTTCTCTTTCTCTCTTTGTTTCTATCTCCCGCTCCCTCTCTCTCGATATCTCTCTCTCCCTCTGTTTCTCTCCCTCTATTTCTCTCTCCCTATATCTCTCTCTTTCTCCCTCTATTTCTTTCTCCCTCTATCTCTCTCTCTCCCTCTGTCTCTCTGTCCTTCTCTCTCTCTATCTCTCTCTCCCTCTCCATCGATCTCTCTCCTCCTCTAACTCTCTATCCCTCTGTTTCTCTCCCCCCTGTCTCTCTTTGTGCTGCTTATCCCTATCCATCTGTCTCTGTCTCTGTCCATCTCCTTTTGTAGTCCACTTGTGTCCTCCTTACAGCCTACTATCCCACCGAAACCTTATGTCTCTCTCCTACTCTCCGTCTAGCTCTCTCTCTCTCTGTCTCCCTCACCCCAATGCACTAGCTAAGACTGTATATGACCTTGCCTCTGTTTATATTATACTCGGCCTTGCCTCCGGTATAAAAATGTTTAAAAAGTGTTGTATAAATGGGTGAGGTGCCTGTGGGATCCCCTCCATTTTATATGTACAGGTGGAACTCCATCCATTTTATATGCAGTGGAGTGCAGGGAGTGGGATCCTGGCCTGTTTCCCGGGGGGATGGTGAGTGGGGGAGGGGCCTGTTTACCAGGGTGATGGGGATTGGAGGAAGGGCCTCTTGCTAATTGAAACAGGCAGTTGGGGCTCGGCCTGCTTCCCATGCTGACGGGGAGTGGGGCGTGGCCTGTTTCCATGGTAACAGGAAGCTGCAGTCTGAATTCTTCATGATGATTTAGAAACTTTATAATCCCTTTATAATACAAAGAATTCTTTATAATTCCTTATAACTGTTTATAATCATTTATACACCTTTACAGCCTTTTTATAACCTTTGTGAACTGCATATAATTCTTCACAATACTTTATAAATCGTTCTTCTCCTTTATGATCGTATATCATTTATTATACTTTATGAGTTGAGCCTAGGTAGATGAACTCTTGAACCACTTCCAGAGCGTGGTCGCCAATATTGATGGATGGAGCATTTCTGACGTCCTGCCCCATGATGTTCGTGTTCTTGAGGCTGTTGGTTAGGCCAAATTCATTGCAGGCAGCCGCAAACCTGTCGATGATTCTCTGCAGGCACTCTTCAGTGTGAGATGTTAAAGCAGCATCGTCAGCAAAGAGGAGTTCCCTGATGACGACTTTCCGTACTTTGGACTTCGCACTTTGACGGGCAAGGTTGAACAACCTGACCCCTGATCTTGTGTGGAGGAAAATTCCTTCTTCAGAGGACTTGAACGCATGTGAAAGCAGCAGGGAGAAGAAAATCCCCAAAAGTGTGGGTGCGAGAACACAGCCCTGTTTCACACCACTCAGGATAGGAAAGGGCTCTTTAAGGACAGTAACCTGTCTCTAGATGCAGAAATCAACAAGTGCATGGGTAAGGCTTCCACTGCTATGTCCAGACTGGCCAAGAGAGTGTGGGAAAATGACGCACTGACACGGAACACAGAAGTCCGTGTTTATCAGGCCTGTGTTCTCAGTACCTTGCTCTATGGCAGCGAGGCCTGGACAACGTATGTCAGACAAGAGCGACGTCTCAATTCATTCCATCTTCACCGCCTCTGGAGAATACTTGGCATCAGGTGGCAGGACTGTATCTCCAACACAGAAGTCCTGGAAGCGGCTAACATCCCCAACACTACTGAGTCAACGGCGCTTGACATGGCTTGGCCATGTGAGCGGCATGGAAGATGGCAGGATCCCCAAAGATACATTGTACAGCGAGCTCGCCACTGTTATCAGACCCACCGGCCGTCCATGTCTCCGCTATAAAGACGTTTGCAAACGCGACATGAAATCCTGTGACATTGATCACTAGTCATGGGAGTCAGTTGCCAGCGTTCGCCAGAGCTGGTGGGCAGCCATAAAGACAGGGCTAAGTTGTGGCGAGTCGAAGAGACTTAGTAGTTGGCAGGAAAAAAGACAGAGGTGGAAGGGGAGAGCCAACTGTGTAACAGCCCCGACAAACAAATTTCTCTGCAGCACCTGTGGAAGAGCCTGTCACTCTAGAATTGGCCTTTATAGCAACTCCAGGCTCTGCTTCACAAACCACTGACAGCAGGCGCGTATCCATTGACTCTCGAGATAAGGAGGCCCAAAATAATACTTTATGAGCCTTTATACTCAGTTATAACCGGCTACATGTCACACATTTACTTGCATGGATAGTGAAAATGATCGCCGTGGATTGTTCTCATTTCAAACAGGCCACAGTGCATATAATTCAAAATGCCCGGATAACATGTCATTAAAATGGCCTAAGTTATTAGCATATAAAATGGCCACAGTGCATATCATATAAAATGGCCACAGTGTGTGACACTTTAAATGGTGACAGCACATGTCACTGAAAATGGCCACATTGCATGCCACTTAAAATATTTTCAGTACATCTCGTTTAAAATGGCAGCAGTGCATCGCACTTCAAATGGCCACAGTGCAGGTCACTTCAAATAGCCACACGGAATGTCATTTAAAAAGGCTGCAGTACGTATCACTGAAAATGGTCATAGAGTATGTCACTTAAAATGATCGCACTGCAGATCACTTCAAATGGTCGCAGTGCAGGTCACTTAGAATGGCTGCACTGCATAACACTTTAAATGGTCGTACTGCATATCACTTAAAGTGGCCACAAGGCATGTCACTTAAAAAGGTCACACAGCAGATCATTAAAAAAGTTTGCTTTGCAAGTCACTTAAAATGGCAGCACTGCATACCATTAAAATGGCCGTAGAAGATATCAATCAAAGTGATCGCAGTGTATGTTGCCTAACATGGTCACATAGCATATCACTTAAAATGCCCACTGTGCATGTCACTGAAACATGTTCGCAGGGCATATCACATTAAATGCATACAATGCATGTCACTATAAATGGTTGCACTGCATGTCACTTAAAATAGTGGCATGCATATCACGTAAAAGGGTAGAGTGCACATCATTTAAAATGGCAATGTTAAACATCACATAAAATGGTCGCACTGCAGAGTCCCACCAAGACAACAGGGAATAACTAATATAAAACAGGCCACTGTTTATCCCAGGTGGAGAGGCACCAAGTATAACCTGCACCCCAGGAAAGTTCCAATTCAAACCAGGCCTGTGTTAATACCATCTGGAGTGACACAGAGTCCCACTCACACACCAGAAAAGGGTCAGTCAAACCAGACCAGTATTAATCCCAGCCGGAGTGGTACTGAGTTCCACTCACACCAGGAAAGAGCCAGTTCAAGCCAGACCTCTTTAATCCCAACTGGAATAGTACTGCATCCCACCCAAACAGCAGGAAAAGACCAATTCAAGCCAGTCCTTTGATAATCCCAGGCCGACTGGAACTGAGTTCTACTCACATCCGGAAAGGGCTAGTTCAATCTAGCCATGTGTTAATGACAGCTAGAGTGGTACTGAGACCCACTCAATTACCAGGAAAGGGCCAATTCAAACCAAGCCTGTGTTAATCCCAGCTGGAATGGTACTGAGTCCATGCAAACACCAGGAAAGGACCTATTCAAACCAGACTTGTGTGAAGACCATTTGCATTGGTATTGAGTCCCACTCACAAACCAGCAAAATGCCAATTAAAAGCAGACCTGTGTTAATCCCAGCTGGAATGGTACTGAGTAACACTCAAGCGCTGGTAAATGGCCAATTGAAGCCAGGACTGTTGAATCCCAGATGGAAAAGTACTGAGTCCCACTCACATTCCAAGAAAGACCAATTCAAACCAGGGCTGTATTAATCCCAGCTGGAGTAGTATTGAGCCCCACTCAAACACAAGGAAATAGCCAAATCACACCAGGTCTGTGTTAATCCCTTCTGCAGTAGGACTGAGTGCCCATGACAAAGTCGGAAAAGCCCAATTCAAACCAGGCCTGTAGTAATCCTGTGGGAGTGGTACGGAGACCAAGTCACACTCCAGGAAAGAGCCAATTCAAACTTGGCCTGTGTTAATCCCAGATGGAGTGATCCTGAATCCTACCAAAACAGGAGGAAATGGCCAATTCACACCAGACCTCCATTAACTCCATCTGCAGTGGTACTGAGTTCCACTCACAGAACAGGTAATGGCCAATATAAACAAGGCCTGTGTTAACTCCAGCTGGAGTGGTACTGAGACACACTCACACAACAGGAAATCGCTAATACAAATGAGACCTAACTTAAACCCATCTGGAGTGTTAATTGAGTCCCACCCACGTTCCAGAAAAGGACCAATTAATACCAAGCCTGTGTAAACCCCATCTGGAGTGGTGCTAAGCCCCATAGACCCACACAACAAAAAGTGGCCTCTGTTACCCCATCTGCAGTGGGACTGAGTCCCACTCACACAGCGGGAAAGGGCCAATTCAAACCAGGCCACTGCTCATCCGATCTGGAGTCGTATTGAGTCATCCATGCTTATGTTAATCCCAGCTAGAGTGGTACTGAGTCCCACCACACACCAGGAAATGGCTAATACAAAGCAGGCCATTTTAATCTCAGTTTGAGTGGTACTGAGTCCCACTCACGCGCCAGTGAAGAGAAAATTCAAACCAGGCCTGCGTTAATCCCATTCAGAGTGGTTCTGAGTTCGACTCACGCAGCAGGAAGGGGCCAATTCAAACCAGGCCATTGTTACTTCCATTTAGAGTCGTACTGAGTGCCACTCACAAACCAGGAAAGGGCCAATTCAGACCATGCCAGTGCTAATCTCAGCTGGAGAGTTACGGAGTCACACTCACAGACCAGGAAACGGTAAATTAAAACCAGACCAGTGTTATTCGCAGCTGTCATGGTACGGAGACCAAGTGGCACACCAGGAAAAGGGAGGCTTGGAATAAGGGGAGTGGTGGTGGAGAGGGTTGGAGTGAGGAGATGGACGGTAAAGAGGGTTGGAGTGAGGGGAGGGGAGGTGAGGAGTGTTGGAGTGAGGATGGGGTCGTGGGGAGAGTTGGAGCGAGGGAGGGGAGGTGGAGAGCGTTGGAGTGACAGGAGGGGTGATGGGGAGTGTTGGACTGAGGGGAGGGGTGCTAAAAAGGGTTGGAGTGTGGCGAAGGGTGATGGAGAGGCTTGAGGTGAGAGAAAGTGCGCTGGGGTTGTTGGAGTGAAGTGAGGGAAGGTGCGGAGGGTTAGAGCGTGTGAAGGGGAGATGAGGAGGGTTGGAGTGAGGAGAGGGTCGGCAGAGAGGTTTGCAGTGAGGCTAGTGTTGGTGAGGAGGGTTGGACTGAACGGTGGGGAGGGTAGGAGTGAGTGGAGGGTTGGAGTGCGGGGAGGGCTGGTCGATGCGGTAGGGTTGAAGGGAGCTGTGGTGTGGGTGATGGAGTGAAGTGTGGAAAGGTGAGGAGGGTGAGAGTGTGTGAAGGGGATGTGAGAAGGGTTGGAGTGATAGGAAGGGTCTGGGGAGGTTTGGAGTGAGATGTTGGGATCGTGGGGAGTGTTGGTGCGAGGGAGGGGAGGTGGAGGGTGTTGGAATGACGGAAGGTTTGATGGGGAGGGTTGGAGTGAGCAGACGTGCGGTGGAGAGTGTTGGAGTGATGGATGGGACGATAGAGAGGGTTGCAGTGAGGGGAGTGTTGGTGAGGAGGGTTGGACTGAGCAGTGGAACGGTAGGGAGAGTTGGAGTGAGGGGTGGGTTGGTGTGCAGAGAGTGCTGCTAAAGTGTGTTGGAGTGTGAGGAGCGGTGGTGGAGAGGATTGGGGTGGGGGGAGGTGCGGTGGGGGTTTTGGAGGGAAGTTAGGGAAGGTGAGGAGAGTTAGATTGTGTGAAGGGGAGGTGAGGAGGGATGGAGTCGGGGAGGAGCTGTGCAGAGGGTTGAAGTAAGGGGAGAGGCGCTGGAGATGGTTGGAGTGAAAGGAGGAGCCTTCGGCTTGTTGGAGTGAGGGGAGGGGCTGCAGGGAGTGTTTGGATGAGGGAGGGTCGCTGGGGAGGGATGAAGTGAGGGGAGGCGTGGTGGAGAGGGTTGGAGAGAGGCGACGGCAGGTGAGCAGTGCTGGAGTGTGTGAAGGGGTGTTGAGGAGTGTTAGAGTGAGTTGTGGGAAGGTGAGGAGGGTTGGAGTGAAGGGAGGGGTCGTGAGGAGTGCTGGATTGAGGTGAGGTGCGGTGAGAATTGTGTTGGAATGAAGGAACGGACGGTGGGGAGGTTTGGAGTGAGGGGATGTGTGGTGGAGAGGGTTGGAGTGAAGGGAAGGGGTGACAAGGGATGGAGTGAGGGGAGGGGCAGCGTCGAGTTTTAATGTTAGGGGAGGGAATGTGAGGAATGTTAGAGTGTGGGGAGGGGTGGTGGAGAGAGTAGAGTGTGGGAGATGTTGTGGGGAGGGTCTGAGTGAGGGAAGGGGCGGTGGAAGTGTTGGAGTCATGAGAGGGGCAGTGGAGAGTGTTGGCGTGAGGAGACTTGTCGTGGGGAGGGTTGGAGTGTGGGGAGGGGCAGAGAGGATGTTCGAATTAGGGGAGGGGTGGTGGGGATGTAGGGAGTGAGGGGAGGGTTGATGGAGAGCGTTGCAGTGAGAGGAGAGGTAATGGGTGGCTTGGAGTAAGGGTGGGGTGGTAAGGAGGTTTGGAGAGTGTGGAGAAGCTGTGAGGTTGGTTGGGGTGAGGGGACGGGCAGTGGGGAGATTGGAGTAAGGGGAGGTATTACAGGGAGTTGTGGAGGGAGAGTAGGATCGGTCAGGAGGGATTGCGTGAGGGGAGGTGTGGTCGAGAGGGTTGGACTTAGGGGAGGGGTTGTATAGATTGTTGGATTTGAGGAGAGTGGCTGTGGGTTAGATTGAAGTGAGGCTAGTGGCTGTGGGTAGGTTGGAGTGAGAGGAGGTGTGGTGGGGAACACTGGAGTAAGAAGAGGGGTAATGGGTGGGTTACAGTGAGGGGAGGGGAGAAGCGGAGTGTTGCAGTGAGGAGAGGGGCGCTGGTGAGGATTGGAGTGAGGGGAGGTGGTGGGGTGTGCTGGTGTGTTGGGATGGGCCAGAGGGAGTGTTGAAGAGACGGGAGTGATGGTAGGGAGGGTTTGAGTGAGGAGAGAGGCTGGGGGTGGGTTGTAGTGAGGGGAGGGGTGGCAGGAAGAGTTGGAGTGAGGGGAGGGGTGGTGAGGAAAGTTGGAGTGAGCTGAGCGGAGGTGAAGAGGGTGGAGTGAGGTGACCAACGGTGGGGAGGGTTGGACTGAGCGGAGGGGTGCTGGGGAGTTTTGGAGTGAGGGGTTGTGAGGAGGGGCAGTGGGGTGCGTTGGGATGTGGGGAGATGCGGTGTGTAGGGTTCAAGTGATGGACGGGTGGTGGGGAGGTATGGAGTGAGGAAAGGTGTGGTAGGGAGCGTTGGAGTGAGGGGAGGGGCGGTTCGGGCATTGGAGTAAGGGACGGGCGGTGGGGAGGGTTGGAGTGAGGAGTGCGCTGGGGGCATTGGAATGATGTGACAGGCTATGGAGAATTTTGGTCTGGGTGGAGGGGAGGTGAGGAGGATTGGAGTGAGGGGAAAGCGGTAGGGAGCGTTTGACTCAGGTGAGAGGCCATGGGAGGGTCGGAGTGAGGCGTGGAGCGGTGGGGAGGGATGGAGGAAGGGGAGTAGCGGTGAGGAGGGTAAGGGTGAGGAGAGGTATAGTGTAGAGGGTTGCATGCTTGAAGTGTTGCTGGGGAGGGTTGAAATTAGGGGAGAGGCGGTTGGGACTGTTGGAGTGAGGACAGTGGTGGTAAGGAGGGTGAGAGTGAGGGGAGGGGTGGTGGGAAGTTTTGACGTGTGGAGTGGTGCGGTGGGAAGTTTTGAAGAGAGGTGATTGATGTTGGGCAATGTTGGGGTGAGGGGAGGTATGGTGGGGAGGGTTTCAGTGAGTGAAGCGATGGAGTGAGGGGAGAATGTGACGGAGGAAGGGAGTGAGGGGTGGGGTGGCAGGGAGGGTTGGAGTGAGTGTAGTGGTGGTGGGAATTTTTGAGGTGTGGAGTGGTGCGGTGGGGAGTTTTGAAGTGACGTGAATGATGTTGGGCAATGTTGGAGTGAGAGGAGCTATGATGGGGAGGCTTTGAGTGAGGGGAGGTGCGGTGCAGAGGGTTGCAGTGAGGGAAGCGATTGAGGGGCGGTCGGGAGGGTTGGAGTGAGGGGAAGTGCAGTGGGAAAGGTTGTCATAAGGAGAGTTGAGATTGGCGGGTTGTGGTTAGTTAAGGGTCGGTGGGGAGATTTGGAGTGACTGGAGGGGTGGTGTGGATGTTTGGAGTGATGGTACTGGTGTTTTAGAGACTTGGAATGAGGGGAGGGGCTGTGCCAAGTGTTGGAGTGAGGGGAGAAGCAAAGGGTGGTCTGGAGTGAGGGGAGATGCGGTGGGGAGTGATCGAGTGAGGGGAGGGTCAGTGGGGAGTGTTGGCTGAGTGGCGGGCTGGTAAGGAAGGGTGAAATAATGGGCAGGGGCAGCGGGGAGCATTGCATTGAGGTAACGGGTGGTGGGGTGGCTGGGAGTTAGCAGAGGGGTGGAAGGGAGTGTTGGGGTGATGGGAGGTGTGGTTGGAAATGTTAGAATGAGCGGAGGGGCGGTAGGGTGAGTTGCAGTGGGGGAGGGGTTGTTGAGCATGTTGGAGTGAGGCCAGGTGCTTTCGGGAGGGTTGGAGGGAGGGGAGGGTTGCTGGGATTGAGGGGAGGGGCGGTGGGGAGATTTGGGGTGAGGAAGCAGAGGTGAGGTTGAACTGAGGGGTGGGGGTTGAAATGGGTTGGTTTGAGGGGAGTGGCAGTGGGGAGTGTTGGAGTGAGTATACTGCAGGGTGGCAGTGTTGTTGGGAGGGGAGGGGTGGTGAGGAGGGTTAGATTTAAGGAAGGGGCGTTGGGGAGGTTTGGAGTACGGCGATGGGTGGGCGGGAGTGTTGGAGTGAGGGGAGGGGTGGTGGGGAGGGTTGGAGTGAGCGTAAGGGCGGTGGGGTGTGTTGAGTGAGGGGAGGGGTAGTAGGCAGCGTTGGAGTGAGGGCGGGGTAGTTTGGGGTGTTGGTGTGACAGGAAGGGTAGTGGGTGTGCTGAAGTGAGGGGAGGTGTGGTAGGGACAGTTGGAGTGAGGCTCCGGGTGGTGAGGAGGGTTGGAGGGACGTGAGTGTCCTCTCGGACTGCAGCAATTCAATTCCCACCCCAGAGACTTAACCAACCAGGGGCGGATTCACACTTTCCCGCAGTGCATTTCACTCAAGTCTTCACAAACACAGATCGCTGATACACCATGAGAGGCTTCATAGTGTTCCACAGTGTATTACACTAAACTGTTTACAAACACAGATCGCTGATACACCATGAGAGGCTTCAGTGTGTTTCACGGTGTCTTACAGAGAAGGGTTTTCTAACACAGGGAGCTGATACACCATGAGAGGCTTCATAGTGTTCCACAGTGTATTACAGATAAGGGTTTTCTAACACAGGGAGCTGATACACCAGGAGAGGCTTCACAGTGTTCCACAGTGTATTACAGATAAGGGTTTTCCAACACAGGGAGCTGATACACCAGGAGAGGCTTCACAGTGTTCCACCGTACATTTCACAGAAGGATTTTCAAACACAGGGAGCTGAGATACCATATGAGGCTTCAGAGGGTTCCATAGAGCATTACAGTGAAGTGCTAACAAATACAGAGAGCTCTGGGACCACGGGAGGATTCAGAATGTTCCACAGTGCGTTACACTTAAGTGTTTATAAAAATCAGAGAGCTGATGCGCCAGTAGAGGCTTCACATTGTTCCACAGTGCATTACATTGAGGTGTTTACAAACTCAGAGAGCTGAGACACGAGGAGAGTCTTCATCGCATTCCACAATGCATTGCATTGAAGTGTATACAAATACAAATATTTCATGGACCATGGGAGGATTCCCAGTGATCTATAGCGCATTTAACGGAAGTGTGTACAAGTATAGGGAGCTGATGCACTATGGAAGTCTTCACAGTGTTCCATAGTACATTGGACAGAAGTGTTATAAGCACAGAGAGCTGATACACTGTGAGAAGATTCATAGTGTTCCACAGTGTATTACACCGAACTGTTTACTAACACAGAGAGCTGGTAGAGTCTGATAGGATTCAATGTTCCATAGTGCATTACATGGAAGTGTTTACAAACACAGAGTGCTGATACAGCATGGGAGGCTTCACAGTGTTCCACAGTGCATGTTACTGACGTGCTTGCAAACACAGAGTGATGATACACCAGGAGAGGCTTCACATGGTTGTACAGTGCATTACACTTAAGTATTTATAAATACAGAGGGCTGATACACCATGGGAGGCTTCACAGTGTTCCGACGTACATTGCACTAAAGTTTTTACAAACTCAGAGAGCTGATACACTAGGAGAAGCTTCATACGGTTCGACAGTGCATTACACTGAAGTGTATACAAACACAAATAGCTCATGGACCATGGGAGGATTCATCGTGATCTACAGCGCATTTAACGGAAGTGTGCACAAGCATTGGGAGCTGATACACTATGGGAAGCTTCACGGTGTTCTCTGGTGCATCAGAAGTGTTTATAAAGACAGAGAGCTGAGACACCTTGAGAAGATTCACAGTGTTCCACAGTGCATTACACTGAAATGTTTACAAACACAGAGAGCTCATGGACCAAGGAAGGATCCACAGTGTTCTAAAGTGCATTACACAGAGAGATTTATAATCTCAGAGAGCTGATGCACCATTACAGGCATCGTAGAGTTCCACAGTGCATTGCACTGAATTTTTTACAGACAGAGAAATCTGATACACCATGGAAGGCTTCACTGTGTTCCTCAGTACATTACACTGATGTGTTTATAAATACAGAGAACTGAGACTCCATGAGAGGCTTCACAGTGTTGCACAGTGCATTATATTGAAGTGTTTACAGACACAGAGAGCTGAAACACGATCTGAGGCTTCACAGTGCATCACAGTGAAGAGTTTACAAACGCAGAGAGCTTGGTACCATGAGAGACTTCACAGTGTTCCACAGTGTATTACACAGATGTGTTTACTAGCGCAGAGAGCTGATACATCATGGAGAACTTCACAGCGTTCCCAAATACATTGCACTGCCTTTATAACAAACACCGGTAGCTGAAACACCATGAGAGCCTTTACAGTGTTCCACAGTGCATTACAGTGAAGTGTTTATAAACATAGAAAGCTGATAGACCATGAGAGGCTTCACAGTGTTTCACAGTGAATTGCAATGAAATGTTCATAAACACAGAGAGTGGATGCACAATGAGAGGCTTAAGATTGTTGCACAGTGGCAAAAAACAGGGAGTAGGAATACAGGGGTAATTTTCGCGTTGGTAGGCTGTGATTCGTGGGGTACCACAGGTATCAGTGCTGGCCCGCCAGCTATTGACAAGATAGATCAAAGATATGAATGTGGGGATCAAATTTAATACTTCCAATTTCGCAGATGACTCAAAACAAGGTGGGAATGTGTGTTGTGAGAAGATGCAGGGCAGAATTGGACAGAATTAGTGAGTGGGAAAGAACATGGCAGATGGAGTATAATGTGGAAAAAAAACGTCAGGTTATCGAGGTTGGTAGGAGGAATATCGATGCAGCGTATTCCTTATTTGGTAATAGGTTAGACATTGTCGATGTCCAAAGGGATCTGGGTGTTTTAAAGGGTGTTTAACGAAGGTTCATCAGACTTGTTCCCGGGATGGTGGGACTGTCCGATGAAGAGTGATTGCTGATATTGGGCCTGTATTCTCTAGAGCTTTGAAGAATGAGAGGTGACCATATTGAAACCGACACAAAGCTTAAAGGGATAGACAGGGTCGATGCAACCAAGCTGTTTCTGCTGGTTGGGGAGTCTAGAACCAGTGGACACAATTCCCAGATAAGGGGGAAGCCTCTTAGGAAAGATACGAGAAAAATGTCTTCACTCAGAGGGTTGTGAAGCTTTGGCATTCTCTACCCCAGAGGGCTGTGGAAGCTCAGTAATTGAGTATGTTTAAAATGGAGATTCACTGATTTCTAAATACCAATGAAATAAAGAGCATTAGGAAAAAGGCATTGAAGTGGATGATCAGTCATGATAGCATCGAATGCTGAATCAGGCGACATGTGATGAATGGCCTACTCGTGCTCCTACTTTTCTATGTTCCTCTGCCTTTCATCACATTTCAGTAAAGGTGCTTGCTGGTCAATATGAAAATATTCCTGAAAACATTATTGGCTCTCTAAAATCATTTCCCTGTCGGTGCAATGATGCAGATTTATATACCCATCTCCAGCACCCCAGATTATCTTTTACTGTGATATTTATTGAGGAACAGCTATTGGCCAGGAGAGCATGACTAACTGCCCCGCTCTTCTTTAAAATAGTATCATGGGATCTTTCATCACCACCTCAGTGGGTAAAGGTGGGGTGGGGGCCCGGTTTAACGTCGCATCTGAAATAAAGGCTCTTTCAGCTGTGCAGTGCTACCTCAGTAAAGTCTTTATGATCATGCAGCAGTCCTTGACTCATTGAAGGTGACAATGCAGGTTGAGAGAGTAGTTAATAAAGCATACAATATTCTAGGCTTTATTCATAGGGGCACAGAGTACAAGAGTAATACTGTAATTTTGAACTTGTATAAGACAATATTTCAAGCACAGCTGGAGTATGACGTTCAGTTTTGGTCGCCAAACTTTAGGAAAAATGTGGGGGCATTGGAGAGTGTGCAGGAAAGATTCACGGGAATGTTTCCTATGATGAGGAATTTCAGTTATAACATAGAATGGAGAAGTTTTGACTGTTTTCCTTGGAGAAGCGAAGGCTGAGAGGTGGTTTAATAGAGGTATTCAAAATCATGAGGGGTCTGGTCAGAGGAGATAGGGAGAAACTGTTCCCACTCGTGAAAACATCGAGAACAAGAGGGCACAGATTTAAAGTATTTAGTAAGCGAAGAAAAAGTGACATGCGAAAAAACTTTTTCACGCAGCGTGTTGTTAATGTGCTGCCTGAGAGCGTGGTGGAGGCACGTTTAAGTGAAAAATTCAAAAGGGAATTAGACAGTTAAATGAAAAGGAAGAATGTGCAGCGTTATGGGGAGAAGGCAGCGGACTGGAACTAAGGGAATTTCTCTTCCAGAGAACCATTGCAGACACTATGGGCCAACCCGCTTCCTTCTGCACTGTAACGATTTTAGCATTCAGTAATGTCCCTCTGACAGTGCAGAAATCCCTCAGTAATGTCGCAGCACTCCCTCAGTTAAGTCCCTCCGACATTGCAGTGCTCCCTCAAAAATGTCTCCCCAGTATATAACAATATAACATATAAGTGCTCCCTCAGTAATTCCCTCCCGTAGTGCAGCACTCCCTCAATTATGTCTCTCTGAGAGCGCAGCGCTCCCTCAAAAATGTTTCCCCAGTAGCGCAGCACACCCTCAGTAATGTTCCTCGTTCACTGCACGGCCTTCATGCCGTAATAATGGATTCGAGTAACTTCATGGAGAGATACAGCACTAAAACAGGCCCTTCGGACTACGGAGTCCGTGCCAACCAACAACCATCCATTTACACTAATCGTACATTAATTCCATACTCTCTTTCCTGCACAAGGGGCAATTTACAATAGCCAATTTACCTACAATTCTTTGGCTGTAGGAGGGCAGAAGCCCACACGGTCACAGGGAGAACTTACAAACTCCGCACATGCAGTACCCAGAACTGAACCACGGTCGCTGGAGTTGGGAGGCTCCAGTGCTGACCACTGCACCACTCCTACTGCCTCTACAGCTGTGTGCTCAAGTCCTTGAGTTGGACTCCTTATCCAGACGTCCTTCCTTCCTCTATCTCGTTTCTGAAGCCCAGAGCTGTACACACACCTTATCCAGCCTCCCTCCTTCCTCCTATGCAGCCAATATCTGGAGCCCAGAGCTGTGCGTAAGATAATCCAGTGTCTGGTCCCTTCCTCTATATCGAGAGTTATAATGGTTTATATAGAATTGCGAAGTGTTACACAAGGTTATGACGAGTATATCGGATTCTAAATTATTATAAGAAGTGATAAAGGACGAGAACATTTCATTTAGGATTGTAAAATTGTAAATGCTATCATTTTTATAAAGTTTTAAAGAAGAGTTTTAAAGGATTCTGAAAAATCATAAATGATTGTGAAGGATTAGACAGAGGTTAAAGCTTTATTAAGGGTTTTCAAGCTGTATAGAGGATTATTCAAAGGTGATGTAGGATTCTAAAAGGTAACAAGGGTGATAACGATTCAGGAACGTTTTTAAAGGAGCATAACGTTTTATGAGACTATAAATGATTATAAAGGATTACAACATTTATGAAGGATCATAAACATTTACAACTGTTTATAAGGATAATGAAGCGTTATATCGAAATGTGGAGCTTATTCAAGGAGCAGCTACTGCGTGTGCTTGATAAGTATGTACCTGTCAGGCAGGGAGGAAGTAGTCGAGCGAGGGAGCCGTGGTTTACTAAAGAAGTTGAAGCGCTTGTCAAGAGGAAGAAGAAGGCTTATGTTAGGATGAGACGTGAAGGCTCAGTTAGGGCGCTTGAGAGTTACAAGCTAGCCAGGAAGGATCTAAAGGGAGAGCTAAGAAGAGCAAGGAGAGGACACGAGAAGTCACTGTCCGATAGGATCAAGGAAAACCCTAAGGCTTTCTATAAGTATATCAGGAATAAAAGATTGACTAGCTTTAGATTAGGGCCAATCAAGGACAGTAGTGGGAAGTTGTGTGTGGAATCAGAGGAGATAGGGGAAGAGTTAAATGAATAGTTTTGTCAGTATTTACAGTAGAGAAAGAAAATGTTGTCGAGGAGAATACTGAGATTCAGACTATGAGGCGAGATGGGATTGAGGTTCACAAGGAGGAGGTGTTAGCAATTTTGGAAAGTGTGAAAATAGATAAGTCCCCTGGGCCAGATGGGATTTATCCCAGGATTCACTGGGAAGCCAGAGAGGAGATTGCAGAGCCTTTGTCCTTAATCTTTATGCCGTCATTGTCGACAGGAATAGTGCCGGAAGACTGGAGTATAGCAAATGTTGTCCCCTTGTTCAAGAAGGGGACTAGAGACAGCCCTGGTAATTTTAGACCTGTGAGCCTTACTTCGGGTGTGGGTAAAATGTTGGAAAAGGTCATAAGAGACAGTATTTATAATCATCTTGAAAAGAATAAGTTCATTAGCGATAGTCAGCACGGTTTTGTGAAGGGTAGGTCGTGCCTCACAAACCTTATTGAGTTTTTCCAGAAGGTGACCAAACAGGTGGATGAGGGTAAAGCAGTGGATGTGGTGTATATGGATTTCAGTAAGGCGGTTGATAAGGTTCCCCACGGTAGGATGTTGCAGAAAATACGGAAGTATGGGGTTGAAGGTGATTTAGAGCTTTGGATCAGAAATTGGCTAGCTGAAAGAAGACAGAGGGTGGTGGTTGATGGCAAATGTTCATCCTGGAGTTTAGTTACTAGTGGTGTACCGCAAGGATCTGTTTTGGGGCCACTGCTGTTTGTCATTTTTATAAATGACCTGGAAGAGGGTGTAGAAGGGTGGGTTAGTAAATTTGCGGATGACACGTAGGTCGATGGAGTTGTGGATAGTGCCGTAGGATGTTGTAGGGTACAGAGGGACATAGATCGGCTGCAGAGCTGGGCTGAGAGATGGCTAATGGAATATAATGCGGAAAAGTGTGAGGTGATTCACTTTGGAAGGAGTAACAGGAATGCAGAGTACTGGGCTAATGGGAAGATTCTTGGTAGTGTAGATGAACAGAGTGATTTTGGTGTCCTGGTGCCTAAATCTCGGAAAGTTGTTACCAAGGTCAATAGGGCTGTTAAGAAGGCAAATGGTGTGTTAGCTTTTATTAGTAGGTGGATCGAGTTTCGGAGCCACGAGGTCATGCTGCAGCTTTACAAAACTCTGGTGAGGCCGCACCTGGAGTATTGCGTGCAGTTCTGGTCAGCAAATTATAGGAAGGATGTGGAAGCTTTGGAAAGGGTGCAGAGGACATTTACTAGGATGTTGCCTGGTATGGAGGAAAGGTCTTACGAAAAAGGCTGAGGGACTTGAGGTTGTTTTCGTTGGAGAGAAGGAGGAGGAGAGGTGACTTAATAGCGACATATAAGATAATCAGAGGGTTAGATAGGGTGGATAGTGAGATTCTTTTTCCTCGGATGGTGATGGCAAACACGAGGGGACATCGCTTTAAGTTGAGGGGTGATAGATATAGGACAGATGTTAGAGGTAGTTTCTTTACTCAGAGAGTAGTAAGGGCGTGGAACGCCCTGCCTGCACCAGTAGTAGACTCGCCAACTTTAAGGGCATTTAAGTGGTCATTGGATAGACATATGGATGAAAATGGAATAGTGTAGGTCAGATGGTTTCACAGGTCGGCGCAACATCGAGGGCCGAAGGACCTGTACTGCGCTGTAATGTTCTAATCAATTCTAATCTAAAATGTTGGTTAAAAAGGAATAAAAGGAGTTATCAAGCGTTATGCATATTATGAAGCATTACAAAGACTTAAAAGGTATCCCAAAATGGGAACAGGTCCCGCCCCCACGTACCCATCACCAGACGGAAAATGCCCACCACCATTCCCTGTCAGTGCGACGAAAAGTCCCCGGCCTCACCATCCACTCACCATGGGAAACAGCCCCCCTCCCCACCTGCCACACTCTCCATCACGATAGTAATAGGCCTCCCGCTTTTTCACCGGACCAGCAGACCCCGCCCCACCTCTGACACGATATTGACAGTCCCAGATCTGTCTCTATAGCGATTGGCCACGCTCACTCTCTGCTGCATATAGTCAGTTATTCAGTTCCTCTCACGTTTGAATCAACTTCACAATTGGAATAAAGGGATATTTCAGCACATTTTTCAACTGCTCTCTGAACTGTGTCTGGGACACAGCGTAAATTGCGGTGTTTCTGCAGCAACTCAGGAGCTGCAGCATGAAGCCCAAATCCAGCAGAAAATCAGGGAGATCAACAGACTCATAGTGCAACAACAATATTCGGCTCCAATTTGAATAAACCATTAAGAGTACCCAAAGCAGTATGAAATTAGCCGAGATAACAAACAGTAAAATGATAGATTTCCTACGGCTCTCCATCTCTGCATCTCTGCGACTCTCCCCACTGTTGTGAGCTCGGAGTCTCCTACGTCCTCTGCTGCTCACCAAAATGTGTTTGACGGTTAAAGCATTGAGCAGCAGAATCACAACAAATGGGATACCCGGGGTTAGAATGTTATGAATGAACTCGATTGCGGTCCAGACCTGAGAGTACAGAACACCTCTTCTTATCGAACAAAACCAGGGGTAGTTCATCAGCCAATACCTATCTGTTAACATGAAATACCAGGTGATGTTCTTTAACAAGCTCAGAACAGTCACTGTTCCCAGAACCACAGCCGCCGTTTTCTAGCTGCAATATTTACTTTTCAGCTTCTGGCAACAAATGGCCACAAATCGATCAAAGGTGAACATAACGGTGAACCAAACAGAACAGTCTGTGGCTGTGTAAAGCAGGACGGCGTGGATATTACACACGGGAATGGACTCCAGGAACTGAAACTGTTCCCGATAAACAATTGGAATGTGCCTCAATATCAGGTCAAGTACAACAAGCAGCAGATCCGTCGCTGCCATGGCCACCAAGTAGCGAGTGACACATTTGGAGAGACCACATTTTCCCTGAGACAGGATGCTAATTGTCAGCAAGTTAACTGTGAGGAAGGGAAATAAACAGAGAAATTATACATCAGGCTAGGAGCAATGACAAATGAATGATACTGAAATTGCTGAACTCAATGTTGATCATAATCCTCCCTTCCTCCTTTCCCTGTCTGTCATCTCTATTCTCCACCAGTTCTGATGAAGGGTCATTGACCTGAAACATTGAATCTGTTTCTCACTCCACAGATATTGCCAGAGCTGCTGGGTATTTCCAGCATTTACTGGTTTTATTTCAGATTTTCAGCGTGCACATCACTTTGCTATTGTATAGAAATTTAAATGTTGGACTGACAGAGAGATTCACTCACCGATGAAAGACATCACGGATTTCAATTATTTCAAAGCAGTTACTGGAAATAGGTCTATTGAAAAATCAAGGAAGCAAATAATGCCAATCGTCACTAACAAGGCAATTTATCAGGGAAATTATACATCAGGTTGGGAGTAAAAATAACAGTTCAAAGAACAAAGAACAGTACAGCACAGGAACAGGCCATTCGGCCCTCCAAGCCTGCGCCAATCATGATGCCTGTCTAAACTAAAACTTTCTGCACATCCGGGGTCCATATCCCTCTATTCCCATCCTATTCATGTATTTGTCAAGATGCCTCTGAAACATCGCTGTCGTACTTGCTTCCACCACCTCACCCGGCAGCAAATTCCAGGCACTCAGCACCCTCTGTGTAAAAAAACGTGCCTCGCACATCCCCTCTAAACTTTGCCCCTCGCACCTTAAACCTAAGTCCCCTAGTAAATGACTCTTCCACCCTGGGAAAAAGCTTCTGACTATCCACTCTGTCCATGCCACTCACAACTTTGTAAACCTCTATCATGTCGCCCCTCCACCTCCGTCGTTCCAGTGAAAACAATCTGAGTTTATCCAACCTCTCCTCATAGCCAATGCCCTCCAGACCAGGCAACATCCCAGTAAATCTCTTCTGTACCCACTCCAAAGATTTCAAGTCCTTCTGGAAATGTGGCGAACAGAATTGTATGCAATATTCTAAGTGTGGCCGAACGAAGGTTCGATACAGCTGCTGCATGACTTGCCAATTTTTATACTCTTTGTCCCGACCGATGAAGGCAAGCACGCTGTACGCCTTTTTGACTATCTTATCCACCTGCCTTGTCACTTTCAGGGATCTGTGGACCTCTGCACCCAGATCTCTCTGCCTGTCAATATTCCTAAGGGTTCTGCCATTTACTGAATAATTCCCACTTGTATTAGATCTTCCAAAATGCTTTACCTCACCTTTTTCTCATAATTTCTCATCTCTTGGGGAGGATGAGGAATGGCCCCGGGTACAGTTCGCATCCGCAACCAGATTAAAACCTTTGGCAGGCTGGATCCTGGCCTACGGGCTGTATGTTGGACAAATCTGGACGAGCAGAATGGGAAGAGAGGTGGCAAATGGAATTCAGTCGCGACAATTGTGAAGCGATGCATTATTGCAGAAGGAATAGCGGGAGAGCAAGAGGGTAACCAGGGAAAGGGTTGCGACAGGGTTGGCTTACTCAAGGACAGAGATGGGAATCAATGTGTGGAGTCAGAGGAAATAAGCAAGGTTCAAAGTGAGTACTTTGCATCAGTATTCACCAAAGAGAAGGACTTAGTGGATGATGAGCCTAGGGAAGGGAATGCAGATAGTCTCAGTCATCTCATTTAAAAAAAGGAGGAGGTGTTGGGTGTCTTGCAAAGCATTAAGGTAGATAAGTCTCCTGGGCCTGATGATATCTACCCTAGAATACTGATGGAGGCAAGGAAAGAAATTGCTGGGGCCTTGACGGAAATCTTTGTATCCTCATCGGCTACAGGTGAGGTCCCAGAGCACTGGAGAATAGCCAATGTTGTTACTTTGTTTAAGAAGGGTAGCAAGGATAATCTAGGAAATTATAGGCCGCTGAGTCAAACGTCACTGGTAGGGAAACAATTTGAGAGGATTCTTCGGGACAGGACTTACTCCCATTTGGAAACAAATGGACTTATTTGCGACAGACAGCATGGTTTTGTGAAGGGGAGGTGGTGTCTCACTAATTTGATTGGATCTTTTGAGGAAGTGACGAAGATGATTGATGAAGGAAGGGCAGTGAATGTTATCTCTATGGACTTCAGTAAAGCCTTTGACAAGGTCCCTCACGGTCGACTGGTACAAAAGGTGAAATCACACGGGATCAGAGGAGAGTTAGCAAGATGGATACAGAACTGGCTCTGTCATAGAAGACAGAGGGTATCAGTGGAAAGGTGTTTTTTTGAATGGAGGGATGTGACAAATGGGGTTCCACATGAATCAGTGCTGGGACCTATGCTGTTTGTAGTATATATAAATGATTTGGAGGAAAATGTAGCTGGTCTGGTTAGTAAGTTTGCGGATAACACAAAGGTTGGTGGAGTTGCGGATAATGATGAGGATTGTCAAAGGATACAGCAAGATACAGATCGGTTGGAGACTTGGGCAGAGAAATGGCAGATGGAGTTCAATCCGGGCAAATGTGAGGTAATGCATTTTGGAAGGTCTAATGCAGGTGGGAGGTATACAGTAAATGGCAGAACCCTGAGGAGCATTGACAGGCAGAGAGATCTGGGCGTACAGGTCCACAGGTCACTGAAAGTGGCAACGCAGGTGGATAAGGCAGTCATGAAGGCATATGGCATGCTTGCCTTCATCGGTCGGGTCATAGAATTTAAAAATTGGCAAGTCATGTTGCAGCTGTATAGATCCTTAGGTAGGCCACACTTAGAATATTGCGTGCAATTCTGGTCGCCACACTACCAGAAGGACGTGGAGGCTTTTAAGAGGGTACAGAAGAGGTTTACTAGGAAGTTGCCTGGTCTGGAGGGCATTAGCTATGAGGAGCGGTTGGAAAAACTTGGATTGTTTTCACTGGAACGACGGATGTGGAGGGGCGACATGATAGAGGTTCACAAATTTCTGAGCGGCATGGACAGAGTGGATATTCAGAAGCTTTTTCCCAGGGTGGAAGAGTCAGATACTAGGGGACATAGCTTTAAGGTGCGAGGGGCAAAGTTTAGAAGGGATGTGCGAGGCAAGTTATTAACACAGAGGGTGGTGAGTGCCTGGAACGTGCTGCTGGGTGAGGTGGTGGAAGCAGATATGATAGCGACGTTTAAGAGTCATCTTGACAAATACATGTATAGGAAGGGAACAGAGGGATGTGGACCCCGGAAGTGCAGAAGGTTTTAGATTAGGCAGGCATGAAGATCGGCGCAGGCTTGGAGGTCCGAATGGCCTGTTCCTGTGTTGTACTGTTCTTTGTTCTTTGAGACAATATATAGTTAATCACACAGTTCCACACAGTGTGCAAGAACACAGGGAACTGTATGTGCATATGAATTTTGAATGTTGCAGGACATATTGAGAGAATGTTTACCTCAGCATATTTGATATTGTGCTTTAGATTTAGAGATACAGCACTGAAGTATGCCCTTCGGCCCACCGAGTCTGTGCCGACCATTAACCACCCATTTATACTAATCCTACGCTTATCCCATATCCCTACCACATCCTTACCTGTCCCTATATTCCCCTACCACCTACCTGTACTAGGGACAATTTATAATGGCCAATTTACCTATCAACCTGCAAGTCTTTTGGCTGTGGGAGGAAAGCGGAGCACCTGGAGGAAACCCACGCAGTCACAGGGAGAACTTGCAAACTCCACACAGGCAGTACCCAGAATTGAACCCGGGTCGCTGCATCTGTAAGGCTGCGGTGCTAACCACTGAGCCACTGTGCCTTTAGAAACAGAATCATTGAGTGCTGGGTGGCACAGTGGCGGAGTGATTAGCACTGCAGCCTTCCAGTTCTAGGGACGTGCGTTCCATTCTTGGTACTGCCTGCACGGAGTTTGTAAGTTCTTCCTGTGACTGTGTGGGTTTTTGGTGGGTGCTCCAGTTTCCTCCCACAGCCTAAGACTTGCAGGTTGATTGGCAAATTGGCCATTATCAATGGCCCCTAGTGTAGGTAGGTGATAGGGCATATGGGATTACTGCAGGGTAAGCATAAATGGGTGGTTGTTGATCGGCACAGACTCGATGGGGCGAAGGGCCTGTTTCAGTGCTGTATCTCGAAAATAAAAAATGCAGGGAAGCTATCCTGAACGTTTATAAAGCACTGGTTCGACCCCAAGTATAGTATTGTGTTCAGATCTGGTTGTCAGACATTGCGAAGGATGTGAGGGTCCTTTGGAGGTTGCAGAGGAGATTTACCAGAATAATTCCAGAGATTATGGAAATTTAGTTGCAAGGTTAGGTTGGAAAACTGGTGGCTTTCTCCTTGGAAAAAAGGCGATTGAGAGGATATTAAATAAACTTGCAAAATATTATTACAGGCATTGATATGTTGTTAAAGAATAATGATATCAGCGTCATTTGCTAAGTTATGAACTGGAGGGTGTTCATTGGAGTCGGACTTGAGCACCTCTTAGCAGGTACTTACTAAAACAGGTGAAGGAATTGTGTGAGGATCACAGTGTTTGTTATCCTCTTACTCTGTACAATTAATGAGAAACTGATTAAACATAGACTCCAGCATCATTCTTCCACACCAAGCGTTCCATAGTTAAATGTGGCAGCAGAGGATATTTGCCTAAAGTTGAAGGTTGGAATCTAGGCTTTTTTTTGCTTAACATAGAAAATCAAAATCTCATTTGGCTATTGCCGAACATATGGCAGAAAGTAAGTGTAAATTATGAGGGTATGATTACCCTCTGACGTTCTCTGAGTTTGACGATATTACCAGTTGAAGAATGACGTGTATAGGTGAACACAGGTTATGTTCCGACCAAATAGGAACACAAAAACACAAGACATAGGAGCAGCAGTAGAACATATGGCCCATCCAGCCTGCTCCACCATTCAATACTGTCATGGATGATCTTAGGATTCAATTTCACTTTTCACTCCCCGTATGCCTTGATTCGTTGAGAGGTCGGAGGTGTCCCTATCCCAGCCTTAAATATATTCAACGTTGGAGCATCCACAACCCTCTGGGGTAGTGAATTCTAAAGATTCACAACCCTTTGAGTCAAGTAATTTCTCCTTATCTCCGTCCTAGATGATAGCCCCCTTATTCTGAAATGGTGTTCCCTACCCCCACCTCCCCCCACACCCCCATCCCCCCGTGTTTTATATTCCTAGACCAGTGTAAATAATCTCTCAATGCCTGACCTATCCAGCCCCTTTTGAATCTTAGAGGTTTCAATAAGGTCACCTCTTATTCTTCTGAACTACTGCGAATGCAGACCCAATTTATACAGCCTCTCATCATGGGATTGCCTCTTAATCCAGGAACCAATCTCGTGAACCTTCACTTTACCACCTCAAATGCAAGGATATCCTTTCTTAAATGTGGAGATCAAAACTGCACACAGTACTCCAGATGTGGTCCCAACAAAACCCTATACAACTGTAACAATACTTCGTTAATGATGTACACCAATCCCCTTGCAATAAAGACCAGCATGTCATTTGCTTTCTAATTGCTCTCTGCATCTGCATGTTGACGTTATGTTTTCATGAAACAAGTACACTAAAGTCTATTTTAACATCGACACTTCCAAGTTCCACACCTTTTAAAAATATTCTGTATTTCTATTCTTATGACCAAAGTGAACAATTTCACACTTCTGAACATTATAATCCATTTGCCATCTTGTTGCCCACTCACTTAACCAGTCTATATCCCTTTGCAGCCTTTCTGTGGCCTTCCCACCTACATATGCATCATTACTGTTCCACCTAGATATGTATCATTAGCAAAACTTAGATACATTACTCTTTATCTCTTCATCTAAGTCATTAATCTTGATTTTAAATAGCTGAGGCCCCAACACTGATCCTTCAACACTCCACTATTTGCTAAAATAAAATAAAGTACCTCAGCAGGTCTGGCAGCATCTGTGGAGATAAAAGCCGAGTTAAAGTTTCTTGTCAGTGACCTTTCATCAGAAATGGCAAAGGATAGAAATGTAATAGACTTTAAGCAAATAAAGCAGCTGTGGGGGGAAAATGAAACAAAAGGGAAGGTGTTGACAGGACAGAGGGCCAGAAAGATGAACTGACAAGGAGCTCATGGGGTAAACGCAAAGGCAAAGAGAGTGCTAATGACGTGGTGAAAGACAAAGCGTTAGTGCAGAGAGGATGTCAAATGGCAGAATTTAACAGCCCCACAAAAAGCAAAAACATGAAAAAAAATCAGTGGGCATGCGCATGATAAAAAACAAAAAAGGAATGCTGAGACAAAGTAAAATAAAATTTAAAAACATATAAAAAGGGTTAGTCACGCTCTGAAATGATTGGACACAAAGTTCAGTCTGCTAGAGTGTAGCGTGCCTCATTGCTGAATGAGGTGCTGTTCCTGGAGGTTGCGTTGATGTTCACTGAAATACTGCAGCAAGCTCAGGACAGAGATGTGGGCATGAAAGCAGCGGGGCGTGTCGAAGTGGAAAGCGACAGGAAGCTTGAGGTCATGTTAGCAATTCGCATTTGGTCTACCTAATGAATAGGAGGCCTTCTGTTTTGTTCTCTTTTCCCCCACCCCTGCTTTATTTAGTGAAAACCTACTGCATTTCTCATTTTGCCAGTTCTGATGGGAGGTCACTGAGCTGAAACGTTAACTCAGCTTCTCTCTCCACAGATGCTGTTGGCCAGCTGAGTATTTCCAAAACTTATTGCTTTTGTTTTTGTTTTTATTTCCGATTTCCAGCATCGCAGCATTTTGCTTTTATTCCACTATTTAACAAAGAACAAAGAACAGGCCATTCGGCCCTGCAAGCCTGCGCCGATCCTGATGCCTGCCGAAAGTAAAACGTTCTGCACATCCGGGGCCCATATCCCTCTATTCCCTTCCTATTCATATATTTGTCAAGAAGTCTCTTAAACGTTGCTATCGTATCTGCTTCCACCACCTCCCCTGGCAGCAAGTTCCAGGCACACACCATCCTCTGTGTAAAAAACTTGACTCGCACATCCCCTCTAAACTTTGCCCCTCGCACCTTAAACCTATGTTCTTCTAGTATCTGACTCTTCTACCCTGGGAAAAAGCTTCTGACTATCCACTCTGTCCATGCCGCTCATATCTTTGCAAACCTCTATCATGTCTCCCCTCCACCTCCGTCGTTCCAGTGAAAACAATCCGAGTTTTTCCAACCTCTCCTCATAGCTAATGCCCTCCAGACCAGGAAACATCCTGGTAAACATCCTCTGTACCCTCTCCAAAGCCTCCACATCCTTCTAGTAGTGCGGCGACCAGAATTGCACACAATATTCTAAGTATGGCCGAACTAAGGTTCTGTACAGCTGCAACATGACTTGCCAATTCTTTTACTCTCTGCCCGACCGGTGAAGGCAAGCATGCCGTATGCCTTCTTGCCTACCTTATCCACCTGCGTTGCCACTTTCAGTGACCTGTGGACTTGTACGCCCAGATCTCTCTGCCTGTCAATACTCCTAAGGGTTCTGCCATTTACTGTATACCTCCCACCTGCATTAGACCTTCCAAAATGCATTACCTCACATTTGTCCGGATTAAACTCCATCTGCCATTTCTCCACCGATGTCTCCTACCGATCTATATCCTGCTGTATCCTCCAATAATCCTCATCATTATCCGCAACTCCACCAACCTTTGTGTCATCCGCAAACTTACTGATCAGACCAGCTACATTTTCCTCCAAATCATTTATATATACGACAGACAGCAAACGTCCCAGCACTGATCCCTGCGGAAAACCACTGGTCATTTATTGCTGTTTATGCCTCCTCGTTGTTTCCTGTCTGTCAACTAATCATCTCTCCATGCTATTACATTAACCTGAACTCCATGAGATCTTATCTTGCCTATTAAACGCTTGTGTGGAACCTAATAGAACACCATTTGGAAATTCAGGTACACTGTAATGGTTCCCCTTTATCTACCCTGCTAGTTACCTCACCAAAAACTCTGTTAAATTTGTCAACCAGGAGTTCCCTTCAGTAAAACCATGTTGATTTGTTCCAATCATACTGTGCTATCTCGGTGTATTGTTAAGACTTCCTCTAATAATAGATGCCAGCATTTCCCCAGTGACTGATGTTAGGCTCACTGGCCTATATTTCCCTATTTTCTCCCTCCCACATTTCTCATAGAGTCATAGTCAGACAGAGATACAGCACTGAAACAGCCCCTTCGGTCCAGCGCGTCTGTGCCGACCAACAACCACCCATTTATACTAATCCTACATTAATCCCATATTCCCTACCACATCCCCACCATTCTTCTACCAGCGACCTACACTAGGGGCAATTTACAATGGCCAATTTACCTATCAACCTGCAAGTCTTTGGTTGTGACGCTCAGACTCTATGATATTTGTGCATTTGTTAGCAAATTCAATTATGTCTGTCGTCATTGTACCTGTGGCAGGTCTTTCTGCTGGAGACAGGATTTAATTTATTGCTCATGGCTGGACAGGGAAATGCGGTAGAAAAAAAAAGGATTTCAACTGGAATCAGGAGCACATTGACGAGCACATTGACAGGTAAATAAAATAAGAGGATTAAGATTAACATAAGTAATAACAGCGAGAAAAAAATCGATAAGTCCTGGAAATACTCAGCAGGTCAGGCATCATCTGTGGGGAGAGAAACAGCGTTAAAGTATCAGGTCGATAACCTTACATTGAGACACATTCACATGAAATTTCACGAACTGAAAAGTTAATTCCAATTTTCTCTCAACAGGTACTGCCAGGCCGACTGAGTATTTTCAGCATTTTCTGTATCTTTTCAGATTTACAGCATCCACGGTTATTTTTTTCTGCATGAGGTATCTAATAAATCAACACCACAGTAAATATTGACGAGGACAGTAATAGACATTCAGGACGTCATTTATAAACATAATGGTGAATGGTTGTTTTTTTATATGCAGCCGTGTTCTACACCGTTCAGTACTAGGAGCACTGTTGTTTCTGATGTACATTAATGACTAAACTTCAGGCGGCTCACAGGAGAAATTGTTGAAATTTCCAGAAGACACGAGGCGTATACGTATCGTGGTGAATGGCAAATATAGTATAAGAATTCAAGCGGAAATAGACAGGGTAGTGCAATGGGTAGTCATATGGTAGATGTGTGAGGTCATGCATTTTGTAATAATGGATCAGGAGAGCTGCATGGTGCAACGTTAAAGCTGGTATAAGAACAGAGAGCCCTGGGGTGTTTGAACACAAATCTTTGAAGATGGCAGGACATGTTAATAAAGTTAATAAAGGACAGGTTAATAAAGCTAATAAAGTAATTCTGGTAATTATGGTATCCTGGGCTTTATAAATAGTGACGTACAGTAAAAAAGCCCGGCCTTTATGCTAAAGGTATATAAAACACTGGGCGGCCCGTGCTGCAGGAATGTGTCCAACAATGGGCACCACACTTTAGCTCGGATGCCAAGGCTTTGGAGAGGCCACAGATGTGATTTACTATTATGGTCCCAGGGATGTGATTACAGTTACATGGATAGACTAGGGAAACTGGGATTGTTCTCCTTAGAGCAGAATATTGATAGAGGTGCTTAAAATTATGATGGGTTTAGATTTAAAAAAATATATAAATATATATATTGGTTCCAATGGCTGGCGGGTCGATAAACAGAGGCCACTGATTAAGATGATTGGCAAAAGACGCATTGCAACATGAATAAATCTTTGTCTTGCTGCAAGTTGGTTAAGATATGGAATGCACTGTCTAATAACTATCTATATTTAACGGTGACTGCTTCTGTTATAGTGGAACGTCACCAACGTGATCTACTGGGCATGGTCACACACCTAACTGCACATTAATGGAGTGAGACTGCTTTTAGTTCCTGTGCATCTCCCCGTTGACATGGGGACCCGCAGAACCAAGTACACCATTGGGAATGCCGCTGTCCTGGCAAAGGCACGGAGCCTCTCATTTTGTTTTCTCCCTGCAGAGGGAGAGAATGATGTATTCTCCTCACCCAGAATAGATGGCTTCTGTCACATAGCGGACAATTGATGGGTGGCATACTAAGAGATGAAGGAAATGTCGTCTGCTTCTACCTAGAAAAACCCAGATACCCAGTAGATGTTTAATGAAACAGTTTACTTAACGGCCACTAGCAGCTCCGTCCTCACCTTGGTGTGAGGATCCAGGTCGTGTTACAGCAGGTGGGACAGCTCTGTGGCCACCTCCTTATTGAATCAGAGACGACTCAATCATTGTTCCTGGTTAGGTGTTGGTAGGAAAAGTGCTCTTGGAAAACCCAGGATGCGTAATACAGAGTCTCCTCCTCCTCCCTCTTTCTAGATCTTTCCCTCTCTGCAGCCTTTGTACCATTTGTTCGTCATGTTGCAGACCCAGAGACACTGTAACTACAGTCCCCATATCTCGGCCAGAGTTGGGTCACCAAATCCTCTGTCCTCCCTGAACGTCTGCAGCAGCTCGCGACACAGTCTCCAGAAAAAAACATCCACAGCACCTCCACTAACTTCACAACAGCAGAAATAAATTAAAAGCCACTCACCTGCAGGTTGGATGCCTGGTACTTTTAAATTACGGTGGAAGGAATTCCTCATGCTCCTGAATGTATGTTCAAATGACAGTCACTAACACAGGCGTTCAGTGGACATGCATATACAAAGTTTCAGAGATATACATCAGAGGTAACCGATCGCCCTGCCAACATGGAGCACTATGTGAGACTCGCCATAATTGGCTGGCTGCAGGTCCGGTACCACCTTCTGATTTGTGGGCGTACTTACTAACAGCAGTGCCCCCACCCCATCCCCATCTGCTCTCCCCCACACCAACCCCGGGAAGATGATCATAGGCAGGCAAAGTTACAGAGGGAAAAATATATTTTAAAAAGGAATTGGATAAATATTCTTATGGAACTGTTGTGGAAGCATGGAACTAATTTGAGGTGTGCAATTGTTAAAATTGCAGTATTGTCAGACCAGGAACCAATGCACATCAGTGAGCACAGGGGACAGGGGTGAATGGGATTTAGTGTGGGTTAGGATACAGGCAGACGAGTGTTGCGTGAGCTGTGGTTAATGAGTGTTACTAACTGAGATGATTATGAGGGGTGCATTAGGACGTCGAGTCTGGATTTAACAAAGGCACACATAAGGGTTTATGCACCCAATCGGTTGAGGCAGAGGACAATATTGCAGAGTTTGGAGTAGGCAAGATTGCTACTGAATTGGAGAAATATCTGAAGATGCAACGATGGAGTTTGTGATGGAGACTGAAGACATTCCGAAGACAAAGCTTCCAAAGCTTTAAATGATAATCATTAATTCAGTGCAATGTTGTTTATTGCTCTAATATATAGATGCAGAGACTTCGCAGGAACAACAGCAGCAGCAATCAGGTGAGAGCAAATGGTAAAAAACAGAAAACATTGCTTATGGAACTAATAGCTAGCTGGAGAGGCTTACCAGGGACACCAATAATAGCGAGGATGGGATAGTAAAAGTATCCAAAAATCAGAATTGCATATAGGATCCGAGATGTTAATGATAGCCTATCATACTTTGCAGGAAGATATTCAAGCCAAAAGGATAAACTCCGACCCAGTGTTGTCACATTCAAATCTATTGTTCTCAGATTCTGATCCATCGTTGTAATATTCCAATCCAGTGTTCTCAGATTCCAATCTATCTTCACCCTCTCCCTGTTCTCGCTGATCCTTGCTACTGAGAGTGTTGATTCTTCAATTGACGATATGTGATAGCATATTAAAATGAGTGCCTTATTAATAGAAGAAGGAAACCCTCCTGCGGACAATTAGGGCCAAAGGGGACTGAAATTAATAACCGCCATTGAACAAACAAGTTCAGTTAACCCCTTTTAATCCAACGCTTTTTGGACAACAATAAATTAGAATGTATTACCGGTGTGAATGGATATATGAGCGGTGCTGAGAGAAGGGATGATGTACCACAGAGGCCCTGGGTGTAATTACCTCACCTTCATTATAAGGTCAGAAGTTTGCATGTTCTCTGTTATTTGCACAGTGTTCAGTTTCATTCACGACTCCTCAGAAGCTAAAGCAGTTCATGTCGACATACAGCAAGACAAAGAAAAAATAAAGAACAAAGAACAGTACAGCACAGGGACAGGCCATTCGGCCCTCCAAGACTGCGCCGATCTTGATGCCTGCCAAAACTAAAACCTTCTGCACTTCCGGGGACCGTATCCCTCTATTCCCATCCTATTCATGTATTTGTCAAGATGCCTCCTAAACGTTGCGATCGTACCTGCTTCCACCACCTCACCCGGCAGCAAGTTCCAGGCACTCACCACCCTCTGTGTAAAGAACTTGCCTCGCACATCCCCTCTAAACTTTGCCCCTCGCACCTTAAACCTATGTCCCCTAGTATCTGACTCTTCCACCCTGGGAAAAAGCTTCTGACTATCCACTCTGTCCATGTCGCTCATAACTTTGTAAACCTCTATCATGTCGCCCCTCCAAGTCCGTTGTTCCAGTGAAAACAATCCGAATTTATCCAACCTCTCCTCATAGCTAATGCCCTCCAGATCAGGCAACATCCTGGTAAACCTCTTCTGTACCCTCTCCAAAGCCTCCACGTCCTTCCGGTAGTGTGGCGACCAGAATTGCACGCAATATTCCCTATTTGAGGGTCTACTCTAAACTCATGGCATTGAGGCTGCCTCTTTATTTTTATTTATGAGCGCCACCCATATGGCCTCATTTGATTATGCATGTAGCATATCATCCCACCTTAAAGCTGCTATTGATTTATTAACTAATAATGCTACGCCCCTCCTTTTTAATCTCCGTTTCTATCCCGCCTGTAAACTCTATATTTAACGATGTTGAGTTGACATTCTTGCTCCTCTTTAAGCCAAGTTTCCGTTATAGCAACGATATAGTGTCATCGTGTGTCTATCTGTGTCTTCAGCTCATCGGCTTTAGTTACTATACTCCTTGTAATTAAATAAATACCTTTTGACACTGACACATTGCTGTACCACACACTTTTTGACCTTTGCTTCTTCTGTCTTTCAGAGTCACTCGCTAGTTATCTGCCTCACATTCGTTGCCCTCAAATTGTCTACTTTAAGACTACACTTAGGTTCCCATCCCGCTGAAACAGAGTCAGACGCGCTCGCACACACGCACACACACACATCTCAGCTCCAACAAAACTCAAGAAGCTTGACACCATCCGGAACAAAACAGCCCGCTTGGTTAGCACGCCATTAACAATCATTCACTCCCTCCGCCACAGACGCACAGTGGCAATAGCGTCTACCATCTACATGATGCACTGCATTAACAAAACAAGGCTTCTTTTACAGCACCTTCCAAACCCGCGACCTCTAACAACTGGAGGGAAAAGGAGAGAAAATGCATGGCAACATCACCACATGCAATTTCCCCTGCATGTAGTGTGTGTGTGTGTTGGTGTGTGTGTTGGTGTGTGTGTTTGTTTGTGTGTTTGTTTGTGTGCGTGTGTGTTTGTGTGTGTGTTTGTTTGTGTGCGTGTGTGTGTTTGTTTGTGTGTGTGTTTGTTTGTGCGTGTGTGTGCGTGCATCTGCCTGAGTGTGTGTCTGGATCAGTGCCTTTGTGTGTGTTTGTTGGTCAGTGCCTGTGTTTATACGTGTGTGTTTGTCAGTGCATGTGTTTGTGTGTCTGCACACGCTACTGGCTCAGATAATGGGTAGTGATTGGTGGGATTTGTGAGTCTCTGTGTATGTTTGTGTGTATAAGTGTGTGTGTGTATGTGCATGCTTGCCTGTCTCAGTGACTGGGATATGATTGTATTTGTGTCTGTGAATGTGTTTGTGTTTGTGTTCCTGGCTCAATGCTTGGGTGTGATGTTATTCATCAATGTGATGATGGGACTTTGTCTCTACATGGTTTGTGCAGTGGTCACTCCTGCCAATACTGTCTTGGACAGGAGTTTGATGGATTAGGCTCCGCTTGCCTGGATGGGTGCAGTTCCAACAACATTCAAGAAGCGCGACATCATCCAAGACAAAGCAGCCTACTCCATTTGCATCATATACACAACCTTGCACCTTTACTCCCTCCACTACTGACAAAAAATGACAGTAGTGTGCACCATCTACAAGATGCACTGCAGCAATGCACCAAGGCTGCTTTGACAGTACCTTCCAAACCTGCAGCCTCTACCACCGAGAAGGACAAGGGCACCAGTTGCATGGGAACATAATCACCTGCAACATCTCCTCCATGTCACACACCATCCAGATTTGGTGCTATATCGTTCCTGGGTCAAAATGCTGGAACTCCCTTTTTAACAGCATCGTGGGTGTAAGTTCCCCACATGGACTGCAGCGGTTCAAGAAGGCAGCTCACCACAACCTTCCCAAAGGCAATTATGAATGGGCAATAAATGATGCCCTGGCCCGTTGAATAATAATAATAATGAGAAAAACCCTGCATCTCTTGCCCAATATAGTCAATCAAGTTTCACTAAACCTTGTACATTCAACTGGTGGGTACAGCTTTTATATTTGTCTCCGTCATTAAAACCTCTCATAATCGTGTACACCTCTATCAAATCTCCCCTCCATCAGCTTTGCTCCAAGGCGAGGTTCCACAGCATGCACAATTTAACCTTGTAGCTGATGTCCCTCAGCCCAGGACCCATTCTGTTAAAGTTCCTATGCACCCTGTCAAGCAGCCTCACATCCTTCCTAACGTGCAGTGACCAGATGAGGAGCAGTCCTCCAGTTCTGGCCTCGCCAGAGCTTTATACAGATTCAGCAGAAATCCCTGCTTTTGAAGGTAATACCTCTATTTCGGCAACCAAAATTAACATAGACTTTGCTAATTATTCTCTCAAAGTGCTCTCCCACCATTAAACATCCATACACACAAACACCCAGCTCACTCTTGTCATGACCACGTGGTGTGACGCTGGCGTTCCCACACTTCAACTCCCCACTTGACCGCGGCAAAGGTTTCTGGGTTAGAGTTCAATCCACTGGTATTTTTTTATTCAAATAAACAGACAGGTTTCCTTGTAGGTTTTCAAAACAGAAAATCATTTGTTTATTGCTCAATAGACCTCATCCCGAAATGTTCACACAACTTACACTCATGCATCTGCTCGCTCACACAGACTAAAGAAGAAACAGATAGAAAAGGGAAAAGGGAAGGTGGCTCTCTGTCGGAAGAAACGTTGAGTTAAACTTGTTGAATTCTCTTGGGAACCAGTTCTGGATGGTTGCAGGCCTGGGATGAGCGTAGATTTTTCCCTTGCTCGAAAGTCCTGTTGAATAAGCAGGGCATTTGTTTCCTGGCGTGGCTGAAACACCAGCTGTGAGGTGTTGCTTCTCTCCTTGGTGAATTTCTCGCTTGCTCTCTCTCTCTCTCTTTCTGGCTGTCTCTCTTTTTAAGGAAAAGTTGTTACCTTTCACTTCCTGTTAGGAGAAACACTGGTTTCTTTCCCATGATGATCGCACAATACGTGTCTACTTCACAGCTCCTTTGTTAGAGAAGAAAGTATACAAATCTGAAATGTTTTAGGATAGTGCACGATGGGTTTCATGAATGCACGTTAGCTTTAAAGGTTTGTCCTTTGTCTTTGTCAGACAACTTAAATACAGAATGTGCCAATCGTCTTATCCTTCACTGGGAATTTTAGACTTTTTCATGAAAAAAGTTCATTTTGTAAAAGACAATTTCCGTTTTTCGGAACTCTTCAGTCTTAGTCCATGATAGACACAAACCTATCGGCTAAAATACTGAAGAAATTAAGGAAATTAATACGAACAGAGGAAATGTGTCCGAGAAACTTCAGGGACGAAAATCTGGCAAACCTCCAGGCCGTGGCGACCTACCACCTTGGGTATTAACAGAAACAGCTGCTGTTCTGAGGAGGAAGTTGGTTCTGTTTTCTTCTGAACGAATTTCCCTGTTTTTCCAACCACACGTCCGTATGTAGTTTCCCTCCCTTAAGCCCTAATAATAAATCACCGCTTCAACAACATGGTTTTTAAAGTCAAACCAAATAAGTAGGGATTATGTGTGGAGTTTGCAAGTTCTCCCTGTGTCGGCGTGGGTTTCCTCCGTGTGCTCCGGTTTCCTCCCACATGCCAAAGACTTGAGGGTTGATAGGTAAATTGGCCATTAGCAATTGCCCCTAGTCTAGGTAGGTGGTAGTGAAATATTGGGACAGGTGAGGATGTGGTAGGAATATGGAATGAGTGTAGGATTAGTATAAATGGGAGGTTGATGGTCGGCACAGACTCCGTAGACTGAAGGGCCTGTTTCAGTGCTGTATCTCTGAACTAAACTAAACTAAACACATTCTTAAGCTCTGGAAGGGGTTTCACTTCGCCACACATGCTTACAAATTTTCAGATAAAGTTTAAATACACAAAAAGGCAGAGACATTTACTAAATAGAAGTTTATCTTAACTCCTAGCTAATATGGATTTCAGTTAAAACTAGTTGCCATTCATAACAGGAAAGTGTCCAAATGTTGGAGATCACTAATTAGAAATTCCGAATAGCGATGCAGCTGTTGGAGATATCTCTTCTCTGGCAAATGTCAGTTTCTTTGCACTCTCAATAGTAGCAAGGGAGAGAGCTAACTTGCTGAAGTCACCTTATTGTGTGCAGTTTTAGTCTCCTTATCTGAGGAAGGATGGTTCTTGTTATAGAGGGAATGCAGCGAAGGTTTACCAGACTGATTCCTGGGATGGCGGGACTGATATATGAGGAGAGATTGAGTCGGTTAGGATTATATTCACTGGAGTTCAGAAGAGTGAAGGGGGATCTCACAGAAAACTATAAAATTCTAACAGGACTTGACAGGGTAGATGCAGGAAGTACGTTTCCGATGGTGTTGAGTCCAGAACCAGGGTTCTACTTTAAGGTTGACAGGGCCCTCAACCGTGTCCGACCCATTCCCCGCAACTCTACCCATACCCCTTCCCCTCCCTCCCAGAACCTTGACAGGGTCCCCCTTGTCCTCACTTTTCATCCCATCAGCCTCCATATCCAAAGGATCATCCTCTGCCATTTTCGCCACCTCCAGCGTGATGCCACTACCAGTCGCATCTTCCCCTCCCTTCCCCTGTCAGCATTCCGAAGGGATCATTCCCTCCGCGACAACCTGGTCCACTCCTCCATTACCTCCACCACCTCGTCCCCGTCCCATGGCACCTTCCCCTGCAATCGCAGGAGGTGTAATACCTGCCCATTTACCTCCTCTCTCCTCATTATCCCAGGCCCCAAACACTCCTTTCAGGTGAAGCAGCGATTTACTTGTACTTCTTTCAATGTAGTATACTGTATTCGCTGCTCACAGGGTGGTCTCCTCTACATTGGGGAGACCAAGCGCAGACTGGGTGACCGCTTTGCGGAACATCTCCGCTCAGTCCGCAAGCAGGACCCTGAGCTTCCGGTTGCTTGCCATTTCAACACTCCCCCCTGTTCTCATGCTCACATCTCTGTCCTGGGATTGCTGCAGTGTTCCAGTGAACATCAACGCAAGCTCGAGGAACAGCATCTCATCTACCGATTAGGCACACTACAGCCTGCCGGACTGAACATTGAGTTCAATAATTTCAGAGCCTGACAGCCCCCCCATTTTACTTTCATTTTTAGTTATTTTTCCTTCCTTGCTTTTGCATTCTTTTTTACATTTTTTACAATCTTTTTTTTGTATTTATTTCATTTCATCTTAGTTTGATCAGTTTGCTTACCCACTGTTTTTTTCAGGTTTCCACTTGCTGCTGTTCAATATTCAGTGTATTTACACCTAATCTGTACTAATGCTTTGTCTTTCAACACACCATTAACATATTGTTTGCCTTTGCTCCGTGACCTTTTGGTCAGCTATGTGGCCTGGTCCAATCTACACCTTTTCCTTTGTTATCTCTTGCCCCACCCCCACCTCACTTGCTTATAATCTGTAACTTTTCTAATATTTGTCAGTTCCGAAGAAGGGTCACTGACCCGAAACGTTAACTCTGCTTCTCTTTCCACAGATGCTGCCAGACCTGCTGAGTGATTCCAGCATTTCTTGTTTTTCTTTCTGATTTCAGCATCCGCAGTATTTTGCTTTTATTCTAGTCTAAGGATACGGGGTGAACCTTTCAAGACTGAGATGAGGAGAAATGTATTCACCCAGAGAGTGGTGAGCCTGTGGAATTCGCTAGCACAGAAAGCAGCTGAGGCCAAAGTATTGTCCGTTTTCATGAAGGAGTTAGATATAGCTCTTGGCTCTCAAGGGATAAACGGGTATGGGACAGGCTACTGTATTGGATCATCAGCCATGATCATAATGAATGATCAAAGGGCCGAATGGCCTACTCCAGCTCCTATTTTCTATTTTCTATGTTTCTATGTTTAGATGGAGAGGAAACGACCAGAAATCAGACCTTTTCCGCTGTTACTGCAGATTATCTTCGTTTTGATTTGTTTCTTGCTGGATTACTTAAAGTGTGGCTAACATTTAAATTTTCGTCTCGAGAAGGCCTTAGAGAGAAAATTCAATGCAGCTTGAGGACAGATTGTGGCTTTTTGCACGGAGTCGTGTCTCTGGCAGAGGGCAGTTGCACAATGGAGGACAGGCTGTCCTCACCAACCGTGACAATTTCGAGACCACACAGGTTGGTTAGGGGTCTCCTGGGTCCTAACGCTAGACTGTTCCCAAGTGACTCTCTGACCTGACCTCTCTCCTCCATTTTGGCAACAGAACACAGAAGTTCAAACTTAAAACAGGTTGTATAAAATGACGATTGACATTAATACTCAAATGCTCAACATAATTTACAAGGGTTTGAATCCACTCGTGCCACCTTTACCCATCGAGGGAACAAAATGAATTCTACTGCATTTGTTTATTTACATGATTCTCATTGAAAATAAATAAAAAAGGGATTTTCATTAAATCGTACATTCATACTTAAAAGTTTGCTAAATTATGGGAGAGCTGGCACACTTCTGTCCATAACACATTTGCTTTTTGTGTCGGTGCCTCTATTAGTGGGGCGTCTCGGGTGATATATTTTGGGCCCAGCTTACAGTAATCAATAGAGCACCACATGCATTTCCCGAGCTGCAAAAGATCCGTTTCCAATGGAATGATTTCTGGAAGGGAAGTCTTCAGCAGACATTTTGGCTTCAGAATGTCTTTCCGATCAGTGTCAGGTACAGTTACAATGCAATAAATAGCAGGAAAAGAACAAATCCCACCGTGCCCTTCGCTCAATGTTTCCAATTTTTGCTCTCATTGCTTGACACAAAAGCAATGAGAGGACGTGTCCACCCTGATCAAAAAGAAAATTAAAGAGATCTGTACAGATTCGCCAGGGCCTACCAGCCAAGCGATTCAATGCTTGGATGTGGGAGACATGCCACTGGTCAGATGGGACCCAGCTGGCTGAGCCCCGACAGATTATCTCAGGTTAACAAGAGGTACAGTACATGCTGAATGGTGATGTCGTTGACCCTCCCCAGAAAAAAAGAACCTTTTAATTACTTAGGCTAAGGATTTCCAAGTACCCACATATCCAGCCATCGATCACTCCAATTTGTTGGAGTACTGTCTACTCCTCTTCTGATTGTCTTCTGGGAAGTCTCCACTTTCGTATTATTACGTACATAGTAACACTCAAGGATCGGAGTGGCCTCTGCCTCAGAACAGGCAGTCTGTGCTATGTGCTTTATTTCAGGATCTGCCTGCTGTGTGCCGAAGAGCATGGCTCAGCTGAGCGTCTTCTCCTTCAGATAGGTCCCGAAAGAAAGGTTCAACTACCCAGACCTCTGGCTCATCCAACTGGGATGCTGGCTCACTTTCAATTAATTGGGCCTGTCGGGCTTGGGACTGAGTCACTACATAATCGGGGAAGATCCCTGGGATTTCCCCCTGCAGTTGTTCGGTTCCCCTGGTTTCATTGGGCTGGTCTATGCCTATAGTGGTTGCTATTTTCTTGCTACCAGCCAAATCATTTCCCAGTAGGAAGTCTATCCCTGCTACAGGTAATTTTGCCATAATTCCAACAGTTACGGTTCCTGCGACTAGGGCACACTGTACGTGGACTCGATGGAGGGGAACAGACAGGTGACCTCCTCCCACTCCACTGATCAGGGCCTTGGCTTTCATGGATATTTCAGGGGGAAGGCGTCGGGCTGTTCTGCAACACTAAGGACTGAGTAGCCCCTGTATCCCTGAGCAGTACAATGGACTTGCTCTTTTCCTGGGAAGGCGATAGCGATACGGTTCCTTCTCGAATAAAACTTGGATAATCCCTGGGGAATTAATCCAGTCCAGCAACACATTGGGTAATACTCTCAGAGATTCTATGCTCTACTTGAAGGGCCTCTGTTGGCCCTCCTACACTCCTTATTAGGGGGACCCTCCTTGGGACCTCCCTTGTGGAGGCCTATTAGACCCACTGTTTTTCCCTTTAGCCTCCAGCATTCTGACCTGGAGTGACCCATTTTGTTGCAGTGGAAGCAAACTGGTCTCTGGGTTTTTGTTTTGCTGGCTTGGGGTGGACGCTTTGCACCCTCATTTGTACTCCCTTTCCAAATTGCTGAAGTCACCTTTTTCTGGATGGAGAGAAAATGGGTAAATATCAGATGTTTTCTGCTGTTACTGCAGCTTGACCTCGAGCTGATATTTTTCTTGCTGGATTTTTCAAAGCGTGGCTTCTCTTTAACTTTACTTGTTGAGGAAGCCTTAGAGAGAACAATCAATGCAGCTTGATGGCAGGTTGTGGCCTCTTGCAAGGAAATGTGTCTCGAACACATGGTTGCTGTATAATGGAGGAAAGGTTGTACTCACAAACGGTTACAGTTTCGAGCTTGTTGGCTACGGATCTTCTAGGTCCTAAGGCCAGACTCTTCTCAAGTGGATATGCCACCTGAACTATGTCTTCCATTTTGACGATGAGAACATGGAAACACAAAATCAAAGCCTTCTGCATAAAATGACGATTCACATTAATACTCAAGTGCACAACATAATTTACGAGGGGTTTGAATCGATTTGTCACACTGCAGAGAAAGTGAATCTGCTAGTTACGATTTTCCAAAATTGCTGCGAATCGGGAAATGTTCCATCAGATTGTAAGTTTGCAAATGTTACATTGCTTTTCAAGAAAGGCGGTAGGGAAAAAGGAGGGAACTGCAGGCCAGTTAGCCTAACATGACCTATTGGAAAATGTATGCAATCTATTATTAAGTATGTCTTAACAACACTTAGAAAATCACTGTATGATTGGAACAAGTCAATATGATTTTACTAAAGGAAAATCCTGTTTGACAATTTTTTTAGAATCTTTTGAACATGTAAAGGGGAGCCAGAAGTTGTAGTACACTTGGACTTCCAAAATGCATTCGCTATGGTGCGAAACTAAAGAAAAATAAGTGCTCATGTAATTGGGGGTAACAAATCAACATGGATAGATGATTGGTTCACAGACAGAAAGCAACGAGTGGGCATAAACGGACATTTCATGTTTGAAGACAGTAAATAGTGGAGTGCCATAAGCATCAATGTTCGGGCCTCTGCTATTTAGAATATATGTTAATGACTCAGATGCAGAGACAGAGACTATTGTATCATAGATTGCTGATGACATAAATGTAGGCGGAAAGGTAAGCTGTGGGGAGGACACAGAGAAGCTGAAATGAGATATAGACGGGTTAACTGAGTGAGTAACAAGATGTCAGATGGAATATAATGTAGGGAAGTGTAAAGCTATTCACTTTGCAGTCAGGAAATAAGAGTAGAAGCGTAGAATGTTGTTTAAAGGTGCAAAATTGTAAGTGTTGGTGTTAAAAGAAACAGTGTATGCTTTTTTATTCATGGGATGTGGGCGTCGCTGGCAGGCCATCATCTAGTGCCCATCCCTAATTGCCCTTGAGAAGGTGGTGGTCTTCTTGAACCACTGCAGTCCGTGTGGTGCAGGTAGACCCGGAGCGATGTTTGGAAGGGAGTTCCAGCATTTTGACCCAGTGACAACATAGCTCCATGTCAGGATGGTGTGTGCCAAGGTGAGGAACATGCAGGTGGTGGTGTTCCGATGCATCTGCTGCCCTTATCCTTCTAGGTGGTAGAGGTCGTTGTGTTGGAAGGTGCTGTCAAACGAGCCTTGGTGAGTTGCAGTGCATCTTGTAGACGGTACACACTGCCGTCATTGTGCGTCGGCGGTACAGGTATTGAATGTTGAAAGGGATAGATGGGGTAGCAGTCAAGAAAGTTCCCTTGTCCTGGATGGTGTCGAGATTCTTGAGTATTGGTGAAGCTGCACCCATCCAGGAAAATGGAAGGTATTCCATCACACTCCTGACTTGTGCCTTGCAGATGGCGGGTCGGGACTGGGATGTCAGGAGGTCAATTACTCGCCGCAGAATTCCCAGCCTCTGACATGCTCTTGCAGCCATGCTATTTATGTGACATATCCAAGTCAGTGGCTGGTCAATGGTAACTCTCATGATGTTGATGATGGGAAATTCAGCGAAGGAATGCCATTTAAAATCAAGAAGAGATGGTTAGGTTCACTACTCTTTATGATAGTCATTGTCTGGCACTTGTGTGGCGCGGTTATTAGTTGCCACTTATCAGGCCAAGCCCGGATATTATCCAGGTCTTGCCGCATATGGTCATGGGCTGCTTCAGTACCGGAGGCATCGTAAATTGTGCTGAATATTGTGCAGTCATCAGAGAACATCTCCAATTCTGACCTTATAATGGAGGATAGGTCATTGATGAAGCAGTTGAAAATGGTTGGGCCCAGACCATTACCCTGAGGAACTCCTGCAGTGATTTGTTTCGAGCTGCGATGTTTGACCTACAACCACCACAACCATCTTTCTTACGGCTGAAACCAGCGGAGAGGCCCGCCGCCACCCCCCTCCCCCGGCCAATTCCCATTGACTCCAGTTTGCTCGGGCTCCTTGATGCCATATTCGGTCAAATGCTGTCTTGATGACAACGGCAGTCACTCTCACCTCACCTCTTGAGTTCAGCTATATTTTCCATGTTTCGTCAAGGCTGGAAGGAGATCATGAGCTGAGTGGCCCTGGCGGAATCAAAACTGAGCGCCAAACAGTGGATTAATTCTGAGCAAATGTTGCTTGACAGCATTGTCGACAGCCCCTTCCATCACTTTGCTGATGATCGAGAATAGACTGATAGAATGGTAATTGGCCGGTTTGGATTTGTCCTTTGTGCACAGGACATACTTGGGCAATGTTTCACATTGTCGGGTAGGTTTCAGTGTTGTAGATTCACGTGAGTGAACTAGATTGGCTGAAGTTAAATGCGGGGTACCTCAGGAGGAGGCCCAGATGGGTCATCGACACAGCACTTCTCGCTGAAATTGATGCAATTGCTTTAGCATTGCCTTTTGCACTGATGTGGTGAGCTCCCCCATTTTGAAGATAGGCGTATTTGTGGAGCCTGTCAGTTGTTCCATAATTCAGCACAATTCACGACTGAATGTGCGAGGACTGCAGAGCTTAGATCTGATCCATTTGTTTTGGTATTGCTTAGCCCTGTTTGTCGCATGCTGCCTACACAGTTTGGCATGCAAGTAGTTCTGCTGTGTAACTTATCAAGTTGACACCTCATTTTGGGATATGCTTAGTGCTGCTCATGGCATGCTCTCTTGCACTCTTCATTGAACTTTGTTTCGCCGCCTGGCTTGATGGGTAATAGTAGAGTGGGAGATATGCTGGCCCATACAGAATGTGGTAGAGTACAATTCTGCTGCTGCTGATGGCCCACAGCGCCTCATAGATGCACAGCTTTCTGTTCTTACATCTGTTTGATAGATATTCCATTTAACATGGTGGTAGTAACACACATCATGATAGAGGCTATTCCCAATGTGAAGATGGGAGTTTGTCTCCACAGGGACTGCGCGGTGGTCACTGTTATCAATTAGGTCATTGAAAGAGGAATCTGTGGTAGGCAGATGGGTGACGATGAGGTCAAGCATGTGTTTCCCTAATGTTGGTTGCAGCACTACCTGTCGCAGACGCTATTTAGCAGCTATGTTCTATGTGCTACCGAACCACTCTTGGTGCTTGACATTATACAGTATACTTCTTGTGCCGTTGCTACCCTCAGTGCTTCAATTGGTGTTCAACACGGTGAAGCACTGATTGATCAGGCGAGCTGGGTGGCAATCAGCAGGGGTTTTCCTTGCCCATGTTGAAGCTGATACCATGAGATGTCCCGGGGTCCAGAGTTAATGTTGAGGACTCCCAGGGCAACTCCCTCCCGACTGTAGACCGCAACTCCGTCACATCTTGTGGCTTTCCCCTTCCTCTGGGATAGAACATACCCAGGGATCTTTGGGATACTGTCTGTAAGGTATGATTCGGTGAGTATGACTATGTCAGCCTGCAGCTTGAGGGGTCTATGGGACAGTTTTCCCAACTTTGGTACAAGCCTCCAGGTTTTAGTAAGGAAGACATTTCAGGGTCGACAGGGCTGGCTTTGCCATTGAAACTTCCGGTGCTGAGGTCGATGCTGAGTGGTCCATGCAATCCTGTTCCTTTTGCTACACAGTTTGCTGCAATTGAGTGGCTAGCTCATCAATGTCAGAAGGCGTTTAAGAGCCAACCATATTGCTGTGGGTCTAGAGTCACAGAAAGTCCAGTCCAGGCTTCCCTAAAGTACATTGTTGAACCAGATGGGTTTTTAGAACAACTGACAATGGTTTCATGGTCACAATTAGACCAGCTCTTAAGTCCAGATTTATTAATTGATTTGAAATGCAAGCCCATCCGCCTTGCTGGGATTCGAACACAGGGCATCAGTCCAGGTCTCTGGATTACTAGTCTAGTGGCAATAACACAACGCCACCGCCTCCCCTGCTGATATTAGGAAAGCAAATAGCATGTTGCTCATTATTGCAATGAATTCGAGGACAGGAATAAGGAAGTATTGCTACAATTGTACAAGGTTTTGGTGAGACCACATCTGTAATACCGTGTGCAGTTCTGATCTCCATATACTACTTGCATTGGAGGCTGCACAGCAAATGGGAATTATTGGTCGCTGGGATGAGGATGTTGTCCTATGATGAGAGGTTAAGTAAATTGCCTGTATTCTGTGGAGTTAGGTGAATGAGCGGTGATCACATTGAAACATTTAAGACTTTAAAGCGGCTAGATAGGGTCGAGAGTGAGATTATTTCCACTGCTTGAGGAATCAATAATATGGGCGCCACTACATCAGGATAAGGGGTCGATCAGATAGGACTGAGATGAGGAGGCATTACTTCACTCAAAGTTTCGTGAATGCCAGAGGCGTGTGGGTGTTCCAACATTGAAAGCATTTAAGGCTGGGTGAGGCAGGATTTCAGTCTTGCAGGGAATCGAGGGATATTGTGAACAGGTGGGTAAGTGAAATTGGATTCTAAGATCAGTCTTAATCGTTTTCAATGGTGGAGCATGCTCGATGGGCCATACGGTCTACTATTGCTCCTATTTCTTCTCGATTGTGTTGTACCATCACATTCCCATGTGCATGAAACTCTGTACTGCACGCTCTTTTGAACTGCACCAACTCGGCTTACCCACTGCCTGTCCACCATTTACAAGGCACACGTCAAGAGTGTGATTAAATGCTCTCCACTTGCCTGGATGAGTGAAACTCCAACAACATTCAAGAAGCTCGACACCATTCTGGACAAAGCAGCCCGCCAGATTGTCACCCCATCCACAAATATTCACTCTTTCCACGACCGATGACAGTGTCTGACATCTACACGAGTCACTGCAGCAATGCACACAGTCTCCTTAGACAGCATCTTCCAAAACCACTACGTCTACAATCTAGAAGGACAAGAGTGGCAGATGCATGGGAACATCACGACCTGCAATGTCCCCTTGAGGTCAACCACCATCCTTGGAACAATCTCACCGTTCCTTCACTATCTCTGGGTCAAATCTTGGAACTCCCTTCCTAACAGCACTGTAGGTGTACCTACCCCACATGGACTGCAGCGGTTCAGGAAGGCAGCTCATCAACACCTTGTCAAGGGCAATTATGGATGGGCAATAAATACTGGCGAACCAGCGACGCCTGCATCCAATGAAAGAGTAAAAAATGCTGCCTCGCAATCGCAGATCTTAGTATTCAATTCCACTTTCCCACATGCTCACCTTATTCCTTTTGACAAAATGTAAAGCATCATATTTCTCAGCACTAAATTTCATCGGCCACTTGTTTGCCCAGTCTGCATAGAATGAACAGAAGAAGGCTATTCAGTCCATCGTTCACGTGCTGGCTCTTTAATAGAGCTTCGCCTTCCTCTGGGATAGAACATCCCAGGGATCTCTGTGATATAGTCTGTAAGGTATGATTCGGTGAGTATGATTATGTCAGGCTGTAGCTTGACGAGTCTATGGGACTCTGGATTACTCCCTGTGCCACGTGCCAGTGAGGCGAGAAATAGGAAGATAATGCAGCTAAAGACGTGGCTGAGCAGCTGGTGTAGAAGGGAGGGTTTTAGATATCTGGACCATTGGGCTCTCTTCAGGGACAGATGGGACCTGCACAAGAAGGACGGGTTGCATCTAAACTGGAAGGGGACTAATATCCTGGCTGCAAGGTTTGCTAGCGTCACTCAGGAGGGTTTAAACTGGTGTGGCAGGGGGGTTGGAACCAGAGCAGTAGGACAGCTAGTGAAGTAAATGAGGAGGACATAGTAAATAAGGCCAGTAGGACTAAGAGGAAGCGCAGGCAGGGAGATGTTGCTGAGCACAGCAGGACTCGTGGTCTGAAGTGCATTTGTTTCAATGCGAGAAGTATAACAGATAAAGCAGATGAACTTCGAGCTTGGATTAGTACTTGGAAATATGATGATGTTGCTATTACAGAGACTTGGTTGAGGGAAGGGCAGGATTGGCAGCCTAATGTTGCAGGCTTTAGAAGCTTCAGGCGGGATAGAGGTGGATGCAAAAGGGGTGGGGGAGTTGCATTACTGGTTAAGGAGAATATCACAGCTGTACTGCGGGAGGACACCTCAGAGAGGTCATGCAGCGAGGCAATATGGGTGGAGATCAGGAATAGGAAGGGTGCAGTCACGATGTTGGGGGTTTACTACAGGCCTCCCAACAGCCAGCGGGAGGTAGAGGAGCAGACATGTAGACAGATTTTGGAAAGATGTAAAGGTAACAGGGTTGTAGTGGTGGGTGATTTTAACTTGCCCAGTAGTGACTGGGACTCACTTAGTGCCAGGGGCTTGGATGGGGCAGAATTTGTAAGGAGCATCCAGGAGGGCTTCTTGAAACAGTATGTAGATAATCGAACTAGGGATGGGGCCATTCTGGACCTGGCATTGGGGAATGAGCCCGGCCAGGTGGTCGAAGCTTCAGTGGGGGAGCATTTCGGGGGCAGTGACCATAATTCCATAAGTTTTAAGGTACTTGTGGATAAGGATACGAGTAGTCTTCGGGTGAAGGTGCTAAATTGGGGGAAGGCTAATTATAACAATATTAGGCATGAACTGAAGAATTTAGATTGGGGGCAGCTGTTTGAGGGTAAATCAACATCTGACATGTGGGAGCCTTTCAAACGTCAGCTGATTAGCATCCAGGACCGGCATGTACCTGTGAGGAAGAAAGACAAGTTTGGCAAGTTTCGGGAAGCTTGGATAACACGGGATATTGTGAGCCTAGTCTAAAAGAAAAAGGAAGCATTTGTAAGGGCTGGAAGGCGAGGAACAGATGAAGCACTTGAGGAATATAAAGACAGTAGGAAGGAACTTAAGCAAGGAGTTAGGAGGGCAAAAAGGGGTCATGAAAAGTCATTGGCAAACAGGATTAAGGAAAATCCCAAGTCTTTTTATACATATATAAAGAGCAAGAGGGTAACCAGGGAAAGGGTTGGCCCGCTCAAGGACAGAGATGGGAATCTAAGCGTGGAGCCAGAGGAAATGGGTGAGGTGTTAAATGACTACTTTGCATCAGTATTTACCAAGGAGAAGGACTTGGTGGATGACGAGCCTAGGGAAGGGAATGCAGATAGTCTCAGTCATCTCATTATCAAAAAGGAGGAGGTGTTGGGTGTCTTTCAAAGCATTAAGGTAGATAAGTCCCCAGGGCCTGATGGGATCTACCCTAGAATACTGAGGGAGGCAAGGGAAGAAATTGCTGGGGCCTTGACAGAAATCTTTGCATTCTCATTGGCTACAGGTGAGGTTCCAGAGGACTGGAGAATAGTCAATGTTGTTCCTTTGTTTAAGAAGGGTGGCAAGGATAATCCAGGAAATTATAGTCCGGTGAGCTTTACGTCAGTGGTAGGGAAACTATTAAAGAGGATTCTTCGGGACAGAATTTACTCCCATTTGGAAACAACCGAACTTATTATCGAGAGACAGCATGGTTTTGTGAAGGGTCGGTCGTGTCTTACTTATTTTATTGAGTTTTTTGAGGAAGTGACGAAGATGATTGATGAGGGAAGGGCGGTGGATGTTGTTTATTTGGACTTTAGTAAATTCTTTGACAAGGTCCTGCATGGCAGGCTGGAGCATAAGGTGAACTCACAAGGGATCAGAGGTTGGCAGGCAAGATGGATACTGAACTGGCTCAGTCACAGACGACAGAGGGGAACAGTGGATGGGTGCTTTTCTGAATGGAGGGCTGTGACTAGTGGTGTTCCGCAGGGATCAGTGCTGGGACCTTTGCTGTTTGTGGTATATATAAATGATTTGGAGGAAAATGTAGCAGGTGTGATAGTAAGTTTGCAGACGACACAAAGGTTGGTGGAGTTACGGATAATGATGAGGATTGTCAGAGGATACAGCAGGACATCGATCGGTTGGAGACTTGGGCAGAGAAATGGCAGATGGAGTTTAATCCGGACAAATGTGAGGTAATGCATTTTGGAAGGTCTAATGCAGGTGGGAGGTATACAGTAAATGGCAGAACACTTAGGAGTATTGACAGGCTGAGGGATCTGGGCGTGCAGGTCCACAGGTCACTGAAAGTGGCAACGGAGGTGGATAAGGTAGTCAAGAAGGCATACGGCATGCTTGCCTTCATCGGTCGGGGCATAGAGTATAAAAATTGGCAGGTCATGTTGCAGCTGTACAGAACCTTTGTTAGGACACACTTAGAATATTGCGTACAATTCTGGTCGCCACATTACCAGAAGGACGTGGAGGCTTTGGAGAGGGTACAGAGGAGGTTTACCAGGATGTTGCCTGGTCTGGAGGGCATTAGTTATGAGGAGAGGTTGGAAAAACTCGGATTGTTTTCAGTGGAACGACGGAGGTGGAGGGGCGACATGATAGAGGTATACAAAGTTATGAGCGGCATGGACAGAGTGGATCGTCAGAAGCTTTTTCCCAAGGTGGAAGAGTCAGTTACTAGGGGACATAGGTTTAAGGTGTGAGGGGCAAAGTTTAGAGGGGATGTGCGAGGCAAGTTTTTTACACAGAGGGTGGTGAGTGCCTGGAACTTGCTGCCAGGGGAGGTGGTGGAAGCAGATACGATAGCGACGTCTAAGGGACATCTTGACAAGTATATGAATAGGAAGGGAATAGAGGGATATGGGCCCCGGAAGTGAAGAAGGTGTTAGTTTAGGCCGGCATCAAGATCGGCGCAGGCTTGGGGGGCCGAATGGCCTGTTCCTGTGCTGCACAGTTCTTTGTTCTTTGTTGTCCACAATGGTGTTTGGATTGAAAAGTTTGCAGGTCATCAGGAAGCAGCACCTTGCCATGTCTCTGCTGAGAGCTGGCTCTGTTACGTGGATTAACAGGAAAATGGGCAGTTGCTCAGCCCCTAAAACCGTCTCACACATCTCCAGTCGCTTCCCATACTCTTCCCATTATCGCGGGATGTGTTTATAAGATGGGGAGTCACTGAGACATTGTTTTATGTCCGTGAGTGAGAGAAAGAACCCTGGGCTCTTGCGATGTTTTATTTCTGTTCAATAATTCTCTGCTTTGTTTGAAGCAATTTTATTTCTCTTATTCCCAAGCATAATCTTTTCAGAAGCTGCATCTATGATGATACAGAGGGAGTGTTTTTTTTTTTGGCACGTGGAATTCTCAGACAAGAGCTTTAACCAGAGACGAAAATAATAATAAATACATATATGTTAATGTCCAATTCATTTTTTTACATAGAGAATAGAAGACCTTGTGTTTTCGGGGCTGATAGAAAATCAAATTGCTGGAAATGCTCAGTATTTCCTGCACGGTTTTCATTTCAGATTTCCAGCAACCACAGAATTTTGATTTTGTGTTTTAGGAGGGCCTTTTTACCACAAGGAAAGGGACTGGAGGGGCCTCTGAAGCAAATAGTTTGTGAAGCACTGTTCCAGAGCATTCACTGTAATCCCGTAGATTTCCCTCTCTCCTTCTCTTGCTGCAACTTGTTCTCTGGCCCTCCCCTCCATGTTCCTAGCTCTGATTCTTCACACCTTTAAATCCCTATGTCTATATCTCTCAACATCCTTTACATCTCTGCCTCTCTCTAGAGTCTCACAAGTTTCCCTTTTCATTCTCTTTCTGCGACTCTCTGCATCTTTATCTCTCTCTCAGCCCATTTCTTCTCTCACTCACATCCAAACCCCTGGATCTTTCCATCTCTGCTTCTCCTTTCCTGCAAAATTATCTCTGTATTTCCCCCATCCCGGGACACCCCTCTCTATTCTGTAAGCACATCTTACTATGGATCTCTACCCCTCCACTTCATTCTGTCTCTGTGTCTCTCTCCTTGTCCAGGTTCTTTCTTAATATCTACATCGCTGCTCCATTCTCTCTCTCTCCACCTCCAGCTCTATGTATTTCTCCATCTCTATCCAACTCTCTCTCTTTCTCTCACTCTGTGCCCTTATGTTTATTTATGCTCTCTGCTGTTAGATTCGCTCATTCGTGTCTGACTCCCTGACTCTTTTTCATCCCTGATGTCACTCTCCATTTATTTTATTTCTCTCTCCTCACTCAATTCTGTTGCAATCATTGGATCGCTCCTTTCTTTGTCTCTGTCTCTCTGTCTGAGGTGGATTTTAATTTGCTGCCACGGTGTTGTTCAGGGTGATTGTGAACGGGATCCTGATTTCCATCCCTCCAGAGTTTTACTCCCATTGAGGTAAAAAAAAAAGGAGCAGATGCAGAACAGGCGTCCGACTCACAACCACCCCTATCCCAGCCCGGTTTACACCATTGGCACCAAGTCCAAGTCCAAGCCAGTGTTTCCTCCCCTCTGTGTGTATCTGCTCCCCGATGGTCTCTGTCTGTCTTCTTGTGGCTCAATGGGGGAAGCGACAGATCAGCCATGATCAAAAATTGGTGGGGCAGGCTCAAACGAATGAATGGCCTCCTGTTGTCCCTGTGCCAACCAGTATGTGTATGTGTGTGATTCCTTGATGCCGAGGGGGTGATGCAAAAAAACAGATGAAACACCATTTGCAGGGAGGGATGTGTCTGAGGCTGGGATCTTGCTGTGCGTTCAACGCTCAGAATACCAATGAGCCTCTGTGGGTCCTTTCCCTATGCCCGGCCCTGTGTTTAGCCTGACACGAATTAAAGGTGCTGGGGAGCTGGGAGCCATTTGATGGAACTTCAGTGGTTTATCTGGACTGGAATGAAAGTTACTTAAAAACTGTCGGGAGATGGAGCCACACCCAGGAAAGTGATGGAGTTTGGAATTACACGGGGGTGGGTGGTGGGGGTGCGGGGAAGGGCGGTGGTGGTGTCTTCACTGCGACGGGACTAACAAAGAGGGGCTGTTCATAGTGGAGATGAGACAGAGTGAACATTAGTAGAGGGGATGGCTTTAACAAGACGGAGGTGTATTTAGAAAGGGAGGGGTGTTTTCAGTGGGTGCAGTGGGAGAATTGGAGGGATATGCACAGAGGGAATTAAGGAATGTTTAAATTGGGAGGGGTGCTTCTCCAGGTTCAAAATAGGAGAGGGGGGAGTTCTCCAGGTTTACAATGGGACAGGGGCCTCTCCAGGCATACAATGGGAGGTGCTCTACTCAAGTTCTAAAATAGGTTGAGGTGGGGGATTACTATTACGGATTAGAAATGGGAGGTGGTTTTTTCCAGGTTTAAAGTGTGAGGAGGGATTCTCCAGGTTTAAAATGGGGCTGGCGGGGAGGGTTCTTCGGATTTAAAATGGGAGATGGTCTTCTCCAGGTTTAAAAAAGGAGAGGTGAATTCTCCAGGTTTAAAATGGGAGGGGGCTTTTCCAGTCTGATCACGTGGAAATTTGAGGGAGGGACAACATAGTTTTGCTGTGGGGGGAGGGTGGGTGGGATTTACTGAGGGGGGTGGGGAATGTGAGGGGGAATCTTGCATGGGGGGAATCTTTTTGCTGAGGGAATTTTTTTGCAGAGTGGGAAGAAATCCAAAAAGAGAGAAAATGCTGCAGAGTGAGAAAGTAGACAAAAAGACAAAAAAAGTCATAAAATAGAGAAAAGGCAGAAACAGTCAGAGAAATACAGAAAAGACAGAAAAAGTCAGAGAAACGAAGAAAATGCAGAAACAGAGTAATAAAGAAAAGGCAGAAATAGTAAGAGACATCCAGTAGGCAGGCCGGGCAGGGGCAGGCCAGATAGCGTGGAAGGTCTGGGAGGCTAAACTGCATTTTCCTTAATGCAAGAAAACTTACAGGTAAGGCAGAAGAACTCAGAACATGGATCGGTACATGGGATTTTGTTATTATAGGTATTATAGAAACGTGGCTGAGGGATGGGCAGGTCTGGAAGCTCAATGTTCCGGGGTACCGAAGCTTCCAGCGTGGAAGAGGTGGAGGTAAGAGAGGAAGGGGAGTTGCACTATTGATTAGGGAGGACATCACGGCAGTACTTAGAGAGGATATCCCGGGGGAATGTCGAGCGAGGCCATTAGGGGTAGAACTTAGAAATAAGAAAGGGGTGATCACTTTGATGGGATTATACTATAGGCTCCCCAGTAGTCAGAGAGAATTGGAGGAGCATATATACATAGAAATCACAGATAAGTGTAGGAATTATAGAGTTGTAATAGTAGGTGATTTTAACTTCCCTAATAGAGACTGGGACTGCCTTAATGCTAAAGGATCAAATGGGGAAGAATTTGTTAAGTGCGTCCAGGGTAGTTTTCTGAAGTAGTATGTGGATGGCCCCACTAGAGAAGGGGCTACACTCGACCTCCTCTTCGGAAATGAGACTGGGCAGGTGGCTGATGTGTCAGTAGGGGACCACTTTAGGACCAGTGATCATAACTCTATTAGCTTCAAGATAGTTATGGAAAAGGATAGGACTGGTCCTCAAGTTGAAGTCCTAAATTGGGGGAAGGCTAATTTCGATGGCATCAGACAGGAACTCTCAACAGATGATTAGCAGTGGCTGTTTACAGGTAATGGAAAGTCTGGCAAATTGGAGGCTTTTAAAAGGGAGATGGGAAAAGTTCATGGCCGGCATTTTCCTGTTAGATTGAAGGGCAAGGCTGGCAAGTTTAGGGAACCTTGGTTGATGAGGGATATTGAGGGCCTGGTCAGGAAAAAGAAGGAGGCATATATCAGGTATAGGCAGCTGGGATGAAGCGAGTCCCTCGAGAAGTATAGGGGATGTAGGAGTACACTTAAGAAGGAAATTAGGAGGGCGAAACTAGGCCATGAGATTTCCCTGGCAGATAAGATAAAGGAGAACCCTAAAAGATTCTATAAGTATATTAAGAGTAAAAGGGTAGCTAGGGAGTGAGTAGGTCCCCTTAAGGATCAGTGTGGTAATCAATATGTGGAGCCACAGGAAATGGGCGAGGTCGGAAATTAATACTTCTCGTCTGTATTTACCGTGGAGATGGTCATGAAAACTAATGAGTTCAAGGTAGGGAACAGCGATATCCTGGAGCATATCAACATTACAAAGGAGCAGGTTTTGGAGGTTTTGAAGCGCGTTAAGGTGGATAAATCCCCAGGGCCTACCCAGGTGTATCCTAGTATGCTATGGGAAGCAAGGGAGGAGATTTCTGGGGCCCTGGCACAGATTTTCGTACCATTGTTAGCCACGGTTAATGTACCAGAAGACTGAAGGATAGGTATTGTTGTGCCTTTATTTAAGAAGGGCAACAGGGATAAGCCAGGGAACAACAGGCCAGTGAGCCTTACATCAGTTGTGGGACAGGTATTGGAATGGATTCTCAGAGACAGGGTTAATATGCATTTGGAAAGGTAAGGTCTGATTAGAGATAGTCAGCCTGACTTTGTACATGAAAAATCATGTCTCACGAATTTGATTGAGTGTTTTGAGGAAGAGAGCAAGAGGATTGACGAGGGCAGGGTGGTGAACGTTGTCTACATGGACTTTAGCAAGGCTTTTGAAAAGTTCTCGCATGGTGGGCTGGTCCGGAATGTTGGAACACATGGGATCCAGGGTGAGCTAGCGAACTGGATACAAAATTAACTTGGTGATAAGAGGCACAGGGTGGCAGTCGAGGGTTGTTTCTCAGATTGGAGGCCGGTGGCCAGTGGTGTGCCACAGGGATATGTGCTGGGCCCCCTGTTTGTCATATATATTAATGACTTGGATGTGAATATAGAGGGCATGATTAATAAGTAAGCAAATGACACCAAAATTGGTAGTATAGTGGACAGTGAGGAAGGTTGTCTAAGGTTACAACAGGATATATATCAATGGGAAAGTGGGCAAGGGATTGGCAAATGGAATTTAAGGCAGACAAATGGGAAGTCATACATTTTGGGAAGTTAATCCAAGGCAGGATAAATACAGTAAATGGCAGGACCTTGGGGAGTGCTGTCGAGCAGAGAGATCTTGGGGTACAAGTACATAGTTCCCTTGAAAGTGGCAATACAGGGAGACAGGGTGGTGAAGAAGGCGTATTGCATGCTTGCCTTCATCGATCCAGCCACTGAGTACAAGAGTTGCGACGTCATGGTACAGCTGTACATAATGTTGATTAGGCAGCATTTGGAGTACTGTGTGCAGTTCTGGTCGCCGCAGTACAGGAAAGATGTGATTAAGCTAGAGAGGGTGCAGAAAAAGATTCACAAGGATGTTGCCTGGTTTGGAGGGCTTGAGTTATAAAGCGAGATTGGATAGGCTGTGTCTGTTTTCCTTGGAGCGAAGGAGGCTGAGACGGGACATGATAGAGTTATATAAAATTATGAGAGGCATAGATAGAGTAGGTAGCCAGAGTCTGTTTTCCATGGTAGGGGTGACGAAAACCAGAGGGCATTAATTTAAGGTGAGAGGGAGGAGGTTTAAAGGGGAACAAAGGGGAACATTTTCACACAAAGAATAGTGGGTATCTGGAATGATCTGGCAGAGGAGGTGGTGGAGACTGCATATAAGCTGCATATAAGAGGCATCTGGACAGGTAATTGAATGAGCAAGGCATGCAGGGATATGGAGTTAATGCAGGCAGGTGGGATTGGTATCGATTGGTATTATGGTAGTCATAGATGCGGTGGGCCGAATGGCCTGTTCCCATGATGTAGCACTCTATGACACTATGACAGGAAATACAGAAAATACAGAAAAGTCAGAGAAACAGAGAAAAGGCAGAAAAAGTCAGAGCAACAGAGAAAAGACAGAAAACATTCAGAGCAATAGGAAACAGACAGATAAAGTCAGAGAAATAGAGAAAAGGAAGAAAAAGTCAGAGAAACAGAAAAGACAGAAAAATTCAGAGAAATAGAGAAACGGCAGGAAAAGGCAGAGAACAAAGAACAAAGAACAAAGAAAATTACAGCACAGGAACAGGCCCTTCGGCCTCCAAGCCTGCGCATATCCAGATCCTCTATCTAAACATGTTGCCTATTTTCTAAGGGTCTGTATCTCTTTGCTTCCTGCCCATTCATGTATCTGTCTAGATACATCTTAAAAGACGCTATCGTGCCCGTGTCTACCACCGCCGCTGGCAACGCGTTCCAGGCACCCACCACCCTCTGCGGAAAGCACTTTCCACGCATATCCCCCCAAACCTTTCCCTTCTCACTTTGAACTCGTGACCCCTAGTAATTGAATCCCCCACTCTGGGAAAAAGCTTCTTGCTATCCACCCTGTCTATACCTCTCATGATTTTTTACACCTCAATCAGGTCCCCCCTCAACCTCCGTCTTTCTAATGAAAATAATCCTAATCTTCTCAACCTCTCTTCATAGCTAGCGCCCTCCATACCAGGCAACATTCTGGTGAACCTCCTCTGCACCCTCTCCAAAGCATCTACATCCTTTTGGTAATGTGGCGACCAGAACTGCACGCAGAATTCCAAATGTGGCCAAACCAAAGTCATATACAGCTGTAACATGACCTGATAACCCTTGTACTCAATACCCCGTCCGATGAAGGAAAGCATGCCGTATGCCTTCTTGACCACTCTATTGACCTGCATTGCCACCTTCAGGGAACAATGGACCTGAACACCCAAATCTCTCTGCACATCAATTTTCCACAGGACTTTTCCATTTACTGTATAGTTCACTCTTGAATTGGATCTTCCAAAATGCATCACCTCGCATTTGCCCTGATTGAACTCCATCTGCCATTTCTCTGCCCAACTCTCCAATCTATCTGTATTCAGCTGTATTCTCTGACAGTCCCCTTCACTATCTGCTACTCCACCAATCTTAGTGTCGTCTGCAAAATTGCTAATCAGACCACCTATACTTTCCTCCAAATCATTTATGTATATCACAAACAACAGTGGTCCCAGCACGGATCCCTGGGGAACACCACTGTTCACACGACTCCATTTTGAGAAACTCCCGTCCACTGCTACTCTCTGTCTCCTGTTGCCCAGCCAGTTCTTTATCCATCTAGCTAGTACACCCTGGACCCCATGCGACTTCACTTTCTCCATCTGCCTACCATGGGGAACCTTATCAAACGCCTTACTGAAGTCCATGTATATGACATCTACAGCCCTTCCCTCATCAATCAACTTTGTCACTTCCTCAAAGAATTCAAAGTTGGTAAGACATGACCTTCCCTGCACAAAACCATGTTGCCTGTCACTGATAAGCCCATTTTCTTCCAAATGGGAATAGATCCTATCCCTCATTATCTTCTCCAGCAGCTTCCCGACCACTGACGTCAGGCTCACCGGTCTATAATTACCTGGATTCTCCCTGCTACCCTTCTTAAACAAGGGGACAACATTAGCAATTCTCCAGTCCTCCGGGACCTCACCCGTGTTTAACGATGCTTCAAAGATATCTGTTAAGTCCCCAGCTATTTCCTCTCTCACTTCCCTCAGTAACCTGGGATAGATTCCATCCGGACCTGGGGACTTGTCCACCTTAACGCCTTTTAGAATACCCAACACTTCCTCCCTCCTTATGCCGACTTGACCTAGAGTAATCAAACATTTGTCCCTAACCTCAACATCCATCATGTCCCTCTCCTCGGTGAATACCGATGCAAAGTACTCATTTAGAATCTCACCCATTTTCTCTGACTCCACGCATAACTTTCCTCCTTTGTCCTTGAGTGGGCCAATCCTTTCTCTCGTTACTCTCTTGCTCCTTATATATGAATAAAAGGCGTTGGGATCTTCCTTAACCCTGTTTGCTAAAGCTATTTCATGACCCCTTTTAGCCCTCTTAATTCCTCGTTTCAGATTGGTCCTACATTCCCGATATTTTTCCAAAGCTTCGTCTTTCTTCAGCCTCCTGGACCTTATGTATGCTTCCTTTTTCCTCTTAGATAGTCTCACAATTTCACCTGTTATCCATGGTTCCCTAATCTTGCCATTTCTATCCTTCATTTTCACAGGAACATGTCTCGCTTGCACACTAATCAACCTCTCTTTAAATGACTCCCACATATCAAATGTGGATTTACCTTCAAACAGCTGCTCCCAATCTACATTCCCCAGCTCCTGCCGAATTTTGGGACAGTTGGCCTTACCCCAATTTAGCACTCTTCCTTTTGGACCAATCTCGTCTTTGTCCATGAGTATTCTAAAATTATGGAATTGTGATCACTATTCCCCAAGTAGTCCCCTACTGAAACTTTAACCACCTGACCGGGCTCATTCCCCAACACCAGGTCCAGTATGGCCTCTTCCGGAGTTGGACTATTTACATACTGCTCTAGAAAACCCTCCTGGATGCTCCTTACAAATTCTGCTCCATCTGGACCTCTAACACTAAGTGAATCCCAGTCAATGTTGGGAAAATTAAAATCTCCTATCACCACCACCCTGTTGCTCCTACATCTTTCCATAATCTGTTTACATATTTGTACCTCTATCTCACGCTCGCTGTTGGGAGGCCTGTAGTGCAGCCCCAACATTGTTACCGCACCCTTCCTATTTCTGAGTTCTGCCCATATTGCCTCACTGTTCGCGTCCTCCATAGTGCCCTCCTTCAGCACAGCTGTGATATCCTGTTTGACCAGTAATGCAACTCCTCCATCCCTTTTACCTCCCTCTCTATCCTGCCTGAAGCATCGATATCCTGGGATATTTAGTTGCCAATCATGCCCTTCCCTCAACCACGTCTCAGTAATAGCAATAACATCATACTCCCAGGTACTAATCCAAGTCCTAAGTTCATCTGCATTACCTACTACACTTCTTACATTAAAACAAATGCACCTCAGACCACCAGTCCCTTTGCATTCATCATCTGCTCCCTGTCTGCTCTTTCCCTTAGTCACGCTCACTTCATTATCTAGTTCCTTACAGTCTTAGTTACTACCTCCTTACTGTCCACTGACCTCCTCATTTAGTTCCCTTCCCCCTGCCACATTCGTTTAAACCCTCCCCAACAGCGTTAGCAAAAGCACCCCCAAGGAAATAGGAATAGGAAAAAGACAAAAAAGGTAAGAGAAATAGAAAGAATACAGAAAAGTCTCAAAAATAGTGAAAAGACAGCAAGAGGCAGAAAATACAGGCAAAAGATAGATAAAGAAAAAATAGAAGGGAATAAGTGGAGGGAAAGAAACAGACACACAGCAATTGCAGGCACCAGAAAGAGACAGAACGCCAGTCGGAGAGAAAGCCACAAAGAGAATCATACACATAGAAACACAGAAGAGAAACACAAAGAGAGATTGGGATTTAGAGAATAGGAGTGTAAGAGCGCAATTGAGAGAGAGGGATTGAGAGCGAGAAATTGAGAAGGAGATGGATTGAGAGAGTGCAGTTGAGAGAGAGGGACTGAGAGAGAGTTTGAAAGAGAGAAAGACAGTGTGAGAGAAAGAAACACACAGAGAAAAAAACATAATTAGAATGGGAGATTGAGAGAGAGAGAGATTGCGAGAGAATGAGTTTGAGAAAGAAATTTTGAGAGAGTGAGATCGAGGGAGAGATAGAGAGAGAAAGAGAGAGAGAGGAGAGAGAAGAACAGAAAGGGAGAAACACATGGAGAGAGAAAAACAGGGAGGGAGAGAGAGAAATTGAGTCAGAAGGAGGGAGAAAGACAAAGAGAGAGACAATAAAGATGTGATACTCAGCATTCTACGTGGTCTGCGCTCCATCGTTGGATTGTAACACCTCCCCCAACCCGTCTCCCCCCATCAGTTCGCCCTAAGAGAAAAGATCCTGGGTAGGGGCATTGGGTTAGAATTGGGGGAAAGGGATAGGATTGGGACAGAGAGGCAGGGATTCAGACTGGACTCACACACACACTGAAATCAGCTCCAATTCACCTGGGCACATAGCCACAGAGACTGAGACACAGAAACTCACCTTCACATGGAAAGAAAGAATGGAGGCTGATGTTGAACTAATATATCCCAGAACCAGTCACTCAAACAGCCAAGCCACCCAAAGTACAGCTCATCCAAACAGCTCTCAGCTTCCTCTATCTGAACACTTCCTTCCAGGTTTGGGACAGTTCAATGTGAGTCTCTGTGTAAACAGGGAATGGGGGAGGGACGGATATTCCAGCCATATCCCAAATGGACGATTCCAGACAGAAACCTGTCTGTCTGTGTCTCTCTCTTCCTCCACCAAAATCTCGTTCAAAGTGCAGAAAAGCTGCTATATTTTAAAACATGGAGAGGCCGGTTTGGATAATGGCCATTGGGCATAAATTGTATGAAATGTCTTTCATTTTTCACCTCCAGTTTAGAGAAAGTTCAGAAATTGCATGAAGATATCTCAATTATGTTGTCTTGAAATTCTCGCAAACAGATTTTGCTGGAGAGGAGCATTTGACTGTTGCATAAACAAGCAGCATTTATTCAGATTTTTTATTCCACTGTGTGAAAAAGCCTTAAACGAGAGCCAGGTTAATGATACAGCCAAGAGAACTGTTACAACTGGTGACATTTCACACAACAATTCAGACCCATATTTACAGTTAAATCTGTCAATGATTGTTTGTACTTTATTTGGTGCTGCTGTATTTATGCATTACCCTGTATTCATTGGAAAAATCTTTCTTAACATTTGCCACTTTAATGTTACAAGGCTTTACAAAGCTGCAAAGTGGTCATTTAAAACAAATTGTATGAAAGATCTTCCACTTTTCACCTCCAGTTTACATAAAATTCAGCGATAACGACCTCCATATTCTGACAAAGAGTTTTTGCTGCTGCAGTAAAGTGTCACTTCTTTCCCTTTGCTTCCTGACTGTTTCTTTCCTCTGCTCTCCTGGGGTATTCGGAGGGATCGCTTGTCCAAATTCAGGAAGTTCCAGCTCCTCTGCAGCTGCTGTCCTGGAGAAAGTAATTACAAAGAACAAAGAAAATTACAGCACAGGAACAGGCCCTTCGGCCCTCCAAGCCTACGCCGATTCAAATCCTCTATCTAAACCAGTCGCCAATTTTCTAAGGGTCTGTATCTCTTTACTTCCTGCCCATTCATGTATCTGTCTCGATACATCTTAAAAGACGCTTTCGTGCCCGCGTCTACCACCTCCGCTGGCAACGCGTTCCAGGCACCCACCACCCTCTGCGTAAAGAACTTTTGACGCATATCCCCCCTAAACATTTCCCCTTTCACTTTGAACTCGTGTCCCCCAGTAATTGAATCCTCCACTCTGGGAAAAAGATTCTTGCTATCCAACCTGTCTATACCTCTCATGATTTTGTACAATTGTATTTGTAATTGTATTCAAAATCTTGCCCTCAGCATGGAGAAATGAGGAGAGACTGTTTACACTAGCAGAGGAGTGAAACAAATAGTCAGGGAGTTGTTATGTTCAGGAATTCACTGTCTGACAGGTTTCTGAAAGCAGATTCAATATTAACTATCAAAGGACAACGGGATCAAAACTTCAATTACTCTTAGTTTTCGTAGAGAAGATACCAGCATACAAAGAGAGATGAGAGAGAGATGCCACAACGTTAGTGATGAAGAACCCAACACAACTTATTTAGAGAGTTTTTATTTGTAAATGTTTGTCTGAGTTTGATTTGATGCTGTTGTTTTATTTATGCATGACCTTTAATCACTAACAATAATTTTCCAAACATGAACGACTTTAATGTTGCAAATGATCACAAAGTTGGTAAACAGACATTTAAGACAAATTGTATTGAAATTATTTTGTTAAGCATCTCAAGATTACACATAGAAAATTCCTCAAACTTGTGGAAAACATCAAAATCAGTAACACAGAATCTCCCTGGCTCACTGCAGTTGCTGACTCCCTCTCACCATCTCCATCTGCTGGTGTCCTGTCTCACTGCAGTTACTGCCCCCTCTCACAATCTCCATCTGCTGGTGTCCATGCCTCACTGCAGTTATTGACCCCATCTCACTATCTCCATTTGCTGGTCCCCATGTCTCACTGCAGTTACTGCCGCCTCTCACCATCTCCATCTGCTGTTGTCCCTGTGTCGCTGCAGTTACTGCCCCAACACCATTCCAGTGTTTGAAACACTTCAGCTCTTTCTATGATTTCACTAATTTAACAATGAGATTGAGAGGGTATGTCACTGCCTTCTTCAGCTCCTGTCTGAATTTGGTCAGGGTCACAGTGTAAATACATGTGTTAGTGCAGGAACTGAGAACCTGCAGCATCTTTGCTGTTTGTTCTTTAATAAATAAAGGGTCAGTGAGGGAGGAAAAATACTGAATATCTGCAATTCACGCATAAATGTTATACACAACCCAGGTCACCTATAACAGGATAAAACTGCCCGATATACTAAAGAGTAAAATAATTGATTTCCTGCGATTCTCCATCTCTGGGTCCTTGTGATTCTCTCCATTGCTGTGGCCCCGGAATCCTTTGCGCACTTTACTGGAGAATAAAATCCGTCTGACAGTCACAACATTGAGCAGCAGAACCAGAAAGACCGGGACACAAGGGGTTAAAATGAGGTGAAACAATTCAAATACCCCCCCATAAGGGGGAAGAATAGAAGCTCGGTTTATGGACACAACCCATGGGAACATAATCAATAATGGAATCTTGTTCTAGTGTAAAGTACCAGGGGACAGACTCTAAATAGCCCAGCACACTCACTGTTCCTGCAACCACAGCCGCCGTTTTCTCACTGCAATATTTTGTTTTCAGCTTCCCACAACAAATGGCCAAAAATCGATCAAAGGTGAAAGCGACTGTGAGCCAGACAGAAACAACTGTGGCTGCAGAAGCAGAACGTGAATGAGAGAACACACAGGAGTAATTCTCAGGAATGAATATGGAAAATAAATTGAAACAATCCAGCTCAATATGGGATTAGTGATGACGACCAGGAGATCAGACACTGCCATTCCCACCAGGTAAACAGTGATACATTTGGAGAGAACGCACTTTCCTCGGGACAGGATCACAATCGCCACCAAGTTAACTGGAAGAGAGAGAAAAGGAAGCAGAGGAATTATTGATCGGACCTGGAGACAAAGCAGCAGTTTCACCGGATCAGGGCTGAAATTTCCAGCTTTGTTGCTTCATCGAGCAGCGAAAACTGATTCATTGACCTGGGCAGTGCTTTGCCACAGTGACATGTTTGAAAACACAGTTATTAATAATGAACTGGGAAATTGATACAGAAAGTGAATAAAGTCAGCATCGGATCTACTGGAAGTTCTGAGTGAGGATGCAGTGCCAGTGGGGAAATGAGAAGGGGTTTCACAGAGATGGAATCCAATGGGTTAATTGGCAATTTGTCTCCGGACTGCTGGTTGGGAAGGTTTGGGGAGAGCGGGATGTGCAGTTGGTTTGTTGCACTGGGTTCAGGGAACCGATAGGAAATGTTACCAAATGGGAAAAGGCTGAAAACTGCAGCGCTGACTTTGAGTATCAGCCATGATCTAGAATTGTGGAGCAGGCTAGAAGGGCTGAATGGCCTCCTCCTGCTCCTAAGTTCCTGTATTCTTATCAGGTTGGACGAGGCAGCTGGAGGTGGAGCTAGTGAGTGAGATTGGTAGGGAGAGAAGGAAAAGGGCATTTTGGAACAGGAGTGGAGACTGGATGAGATGGTTTGGGAAAGTCGATAAACTGAAACAATGGATGAGGAGACTGAGGATTCAATACAGTGAGAGGAGAGGCTGGATTCACAGGGAGAGACTGCAGCAGAGTGTTAGAGGAAATCTAATCTACAGATCCCAGTAATACAACTCAATTAATACATTCAGCAATAATCCCTGTGGTTATTGGTGTTGGAGAACAGTTCATTTTTTATACAATATAGTCAATATATTTAGTTTGTACAGGCAATTAAATATCAATTTAAATACATTTCTGACATCAGCCTCGCTCTTTTTTGAATTCAGCAGTCACAGAGATTTTAAAGTGCTGTATTTAAATAATGCATTACCATCAGTGAAGAACTGATTCTATTCTGTTTATTCAGTCACTAAGTAAGACATAGGAACTTTCTCCAAAACAAAATGAGGACCTGACAGAAATCAACAGAGCCGATCAAGTCCAAGAGGAAAATGAACACAATCTGACAACAGACAACTTCAACTCCCAGTTTCTCTCACTAGTTGATCTGGACATTCCAGCACTTTATGATAGTGAATTACTCACACTGCTGCTTCTTTCACTTTCTCTTTACTTCTGCTTATCTTTTCACTCAGTTTCGTTCTTCCTGCTCCATTTTCCTTCCCTATCTCTCTGGAGTACTCACACTCTACAAACTGTTACTTATTGCTGATTTTCACATCTGATTTATTCCGAACATTCTGCGCCTGTGTTCTGTTCACCAGCCCCAGGTCCAATGATTCTATTCTCAAAGTCAGTTTGTTCAATGGTCAAACCTCTGTGAATAATTTAATGTATCTACAGAACACTCAAGTCTCCACCTGTTCACCTACAATCTTCACTTCATCTACAATGCGTGGAATAAACAGGACCGAAAGCTTCTTCCAGACAAACCTCACAATCATTGAAATTACTTCTCCTGGAATTATAAAGTAATCAGTCAGAATGTGGGATTGTTTTTTGAATAAAACACCAACATCAGCGCTGCAGCTGATAATCTACATATAAATGGAAAAACCCTTAATTCCAACTGATAGAGTGTAAACCAACAATACATCACATCAATACTTTAGTCCAGTCTGTAGTCCAGTCACAGTGAAGGCTCCACACTTTTGTATAAAGTGGAGGGTGCTCCCTCTCTACGTATAAAGTGGAGTGAGCTCCCTCTCTAAATCTAAAGTGGACCGAGCTTCGTCTCAATGTATAAAGTGGCGGGAGTTGCATCTCTATGGATAAACTGGAGGGAGCTACCTCTCCATGTATAAAGTGGAGGGTGCTCCCTCTCTACGTATAAAGTGGAGGGAGATTCCTCTCTATGTATAAAGTGGAGGGAGATCCCTCTCTATGTATAAAGTGGAGGGAGATCCCTCTCGCTATATAAAATAGAGGGAACTCCCTCTCTATGTTTAAAGTGGAGGGAGCTCCCTCTCTATGTATAAAGTGGACCGAGCTCCGTGTCCACGCATATAGTGGATGGAGCTGCCTCTCTATGTGTTAGGTGGAGGGAGCTCCCTCTCATTATATGAAGTGGAGGGAGCTCCCTCTGTTGTGTCTAATGTGCACGTACTCTTAAAGAATCCGATTGGGGAAAGTATATCGATATTTTATTCACATACAAAATCATCAAATACAAGCTCTCAGTACTTGTACAATATCAAAACTCATCAAAGTACAAGCTCTCACTGCTTGTACAATATACTACCCGTCAAGTCGCGAGGAGATCAGTCTCGGACTCGCGGCTGCTGTTCTGTTGTCTGAGCCTTTGGCTCAGGCTATCTTCTCGTGTATTGTTCCCCGTGGTTCTCCTACCTTCCCGAGTTTCAGTCAAGGGTTAAATCTTGTTTCCAAGAACCTGCCCTCTTACTTACTCATAGGGGTCTGGTATAATGACATAATGATAATTCCTTATTTGGCTCAGTGAGAAACTGATCAAAACTTCACAGTTTCCCGTTATCTACAATGAGTCAGGTCTTATCCAGTATCCTTGACGTCCCCCTTTATTTGCTACATGAAAGACAGGGTCTGGTGTCATCAATATGTCTTATCTATACTGTTTATAATTCCTCGGCCATATGTGTGCTGTGGCCCCGTTCTACACATACCCCCTCTGTTTTAACACATTATTTATTTTTGTCAGACGTGCCCATTTGTTTTAACTCAGTTATTATGTGTTTTACTTGGCCGGGCCTACAGTCCCCCCTGTCAACCTGCAGGGCTATGCCCAAGGAATCACACTCTCATGTCACTTATGTAGCACACTTGTGCAATTATAATTTCAGTTTCAAAGCAAAATCATAAGCATAAGCAGTGTAATGTTAAAGAAAGAACAATTTAAACATCACTATTATGTAATCAATCAATTGTGCTGACATGATGCAGCCGCAATTCCGTTCTTAGTGTACGTTGATCTTTCATTAACTCATTTTCTGTATATGCGAATAGGTTATGCAATTACCCATGTGTTCCATAACTAATTGTCTACCTTTGATAGAGCAAGTTCGAATACTGATTGCCTTTAAGGTAGCTGTCCAACCTGCATTCATACCTCCTCTCACATTGCCGGATTACTTCCTTAAGTTTTCAAACTAAGCATGTCACATATATCTCCATGATACCCAAAACCACTATCAGGACATGGGAGATAATTCTAAACCGGGTGTGTATCTGCACGTTTGACCCCCCGTTCCATAAGTCCTCCCACCAGGTAGAATCGTTTATCTCATCAGTCTCATCTTGTAGCTTCTTTGACTGTTGTTCCAGATTGTAGTACACTACAGAAATGGCTTCTAGCTGCTGTCTCTCTTTGCCCAAGCGTGTGGGCAATGGTTGAATAGTATATTCCTATTCCCGGAGGTAATTTGTCAAATCCTCCTTCATACTTTCTGTCACAGTTATAGCTTCCGACATTCATTTACGTATGTCTACGAACTCCATCTTCCCTACTCTGGTTGGTATTTGTGAGTTAAAACAAAACGTACTGTTGCTCACCGGGCAAGTCTAATCACGTCCATACTGATATTCCTTCGCCGTGGTGCTTAAGCAACATCTTCCTTTTCCTATGTAGACCACATATGTTAGCCCTGACAATGCTTCCCGCGTCTCTATGGTGCCATTTACAGTGGCATTAAATCCATATTTTGATTCTGCTGTTTTATATAAAGGATGAGGACATATGACCACCTGGTTTTCCAGACTATACTCAGACAATGTTGTTCCAACTATCTCTTCTCCAATTTCCAGAACATAGGATAAAATATCATGGTATTTTATGTAATATTTTCCCCTTATCACCCCTGTATTTTCTACTTTGTATAATTGCATCCCTAACTTATCTCTCGGAATTACAAGTATTCCCAATACTACTCCAATATTCATAGATCTTGTACTTACACACTCGTGACCCTTCCATACCTTAACAAGTTTTCTGAGTTGGCATCTGGTAATTTTATCATTTTTCTGACTAGCTCAGTCATCCAGCTGGGTATCATTTATCCAAACTGTCCCGCATCAATTTGCCTCAAATTTTCTTGACTTTGTTCTAACATCCACGGAATATATGAAGTGCAAACACTTTCATTATTTGAAATGTCATAGACCTCCATTACCTTTTCTATTATATCATTAATATCGTGAGCATTACCTTCCAGTACTCTCACCAGTCCTGTCATTGTTTTCGTCAAATCCTGTCCTACTTTAGCTGCACCACTCTGTCCCTTTGTTCCTTTTTCAAAATATCCTTTATTAGCTGGCTGAGAGTTCTAACCTTCGGGTCCACATTTTCCAAATCTATAGTGTTGACAATTGAAGTTCCTGTACGAAAGACTGTGGCTGTGTCATTCACTAAACTACGTTTACGTCGCTTTCACTTTATTATTCCTTCATTACCAAATTCTTGTCTCAACAATTGCTGCAGTCGTACCTTGTACAACCCTTGGGTCTTCTCAGGGCACCAGTCCGGACGCTGGATATAGTTTAGTTTAGTTTAGTTTAGTTTAGAGATACAGCACTGAAACAGGCCCTTCGGCCCACCGAGTCTGTGCCGACCATCAACCACCCATTTATACTAATCCTACACGAATCCCATATTCCTACCACATCCCCACCTGTCCCTATATTTCCCTACCACCTACCTATACTAGGGGTAATTTATAATGGCCAATTAGCCTATCAACCTGCAAGTCTTTGGCATGTGGGGGGAAACCGGAGCACCCGGAGGAAACCCACGCAGACACAGGGAGAACTTGCAAACTCCACACAGGCAGTACCCAGAATTGAACCCGGGTCGCTGGAGCTGTGAGGCTGCAGTGCTAACCACTGTGCCACTGTGCCGCCCAAATATCTGAGATATTTAATATTACCGGTACCAACTCATGCTGTATATTATCATATACAATGTTATAACTTTTATCATCACAAGTCCAATTTCTGGTCCTGCAGTTAAGGCAGGGAAAGGGAGATCAGTCACTTGGGGCTGCTGGATTGTAACCCAACTCGTCAGTAATTCGGATGTGGGGTTAACCGTGGTGGTTGGAGCTTCTAGCCTGATTACACTCACGACCTGGAGTCGGAACTGCCCCTTTTATTTGTCCCAACACATTGGAGCCAATAAAAGCCTATCACCTGCTGCTTCGCACACAGTGATCGGTTCTTACACTCTTTAGCATCGTATTCCCATACAGGAAATTTGGTCCCCCTGGTCGGTCCCGTGAGGCATTCGACACATACCCACTGTCTGATAGTAACATTTAAAAAAGAAGCCCACTGCTTCCACCACTCGCCCCCAAATGCAACTTCCCATAGCCTGTGATATTTGCCATGTACCTCGACTGGTCAGACGATGTCATCTGAATGTCCCCACCGAACCAGTTCCCGTTACAGCACTTGATGTTATATGGTCTGACATCTTTCTTCAATGCGTTGATGGCTACAGCTGCAGCAGTCATCACTAGCGATAGATGCCCATGTCTCATTCTGTTACCTGTAAGATCAAGATAACACCTGCTCTTATTTACAGTTCGGATAAATGTACCCCTGCTGGGTCAAACTCATCATCACTTATGCGGATTAATCGACCCCGTACCCCTTGTTCTGATGCACCACTACCCTCTGGTTTCCCCATTCATCTCGACTCTGTCTGAAGGTGTGGTTTAAGCTGCTTCTTTTTTCAATGGACAGCTGGTTCCACATTTAATTTCTCTGCTTTGATGCTACCTTTCTCAACTTCTGTGGCACAAGAGGAAGTGGCTTCTCCTGGGTCTTCTGGAAACATTCTCTGGAATGCAAAACTTAAGTTTTCCATATCATCCTCTAAGAACTGAGGACTCTGATCTTGTCCATTTCGTCCATGGGCAGGAGCGTTTCCCAGTTGCCCCATCTCTACCTCTCCGAGTGCATCTAACTCTACATGCTGTTGCCGGCTATTAGTTTTCCGTATAGTTTAAGTTGGTTCACATGGTACCAGCGTGCCCTATCCTTCTCCATCATCACCTTGTGTACCGACGGACTGGCTTTATCAACAATACGGTATGGCCCAATGTATTTTGGGGACAAGAAAGTTCGTGTCTGTTGGATTCGGACCATAACTTGTTGCTCCACTTCTAGTTCTACCATCTTTATCTTTCCACCAAAATATGCCTCACTCTGTTTTCGTTTCCATCTCTTTTGTACCGAAGCTTTTTTCTGAGTTGCCCGCAAGTGCTCCAATAACTGATTCATAAATTTCTCATGGGTTAGGGCAGTTATCTCAGGTTCATAAAGATCTAACCCCAACAATGTTTCTATCCCTCGCATTTGTCGTCCCGTCATTCGGGCATGGGGGGGAATGGGGGGGGGGGGCGGGTGGAGGTGAGTGTGGCAAATCCAGTCGCGATGGATACCGTGTTTCTGATTCCCAACAGGACGTAGGATAGGACCTTATACCAGGTTGAATTATTTTGCTGCACTGTCTTTCTCAACATTCCCTTTAAAGTCATGTTCAATTTTTCTACCATCCCACTTGACTGAGGGTGCTAGGCTATATAGAATTTCTGATCAGTCACCATGATAGTCATCACACTCTGCATCACTTCAGCAGTGAAGTGAGACCCTTGATCTGATTCTATGGTTCAAGGCAACCCACATCTAGTAAATAAAAACAAAATACTGCGGATGCTGGAAATCTGAAATAAAAACAAGAAATGCTGGAATCACTCAGCAGGTCTGGCAGCATCTGTGGAAAGACAAGCAGAGTTAACGTTTCGGGTCAGTGACCATTCTTCGGAACTGACAAATATAAGAAAAGTCACAGATTATAAGCAAGGGAGGTGGGGGTGGGGCAAGAGATAACAAAGGAGAAGTTGTAGATTGGACCAGGCCACATAGCTGACCAAAAGGTCACGGAGCAAAGGCAAACAATATGTTAATGGTGTGTTGAAAGACAAAGCATTAGTACAGATTAGGTGTAGATACACTGAATATTGAACAGCAGCAAGTGCAAACCTGAAAAAAAACAGTGGGTAAGCAAACTGACCAAACTAAGATGAAATGAAATAAATGCAAAAAAAGATTGTAAAAAATGTAAAAAAGAATGGAGAAAAAAGGAAGGAAAAATAACTAAAAATGAAAGTAAAATGGGGGGCTGTCATGCTCTGAAATTATTGAACTACGAGTGCAATAATTTCAGAGCATGACAGCCCCCCATTTTACTTTCATTTTTAGTTATTTTTCCTTCCTTTTTTCCACATTCTTTTTTACATTTTTTACAATCTTTTTTGCATTTATTTCATTTCATCTTAGTTTGTTCAGTTTGCTTACCCACTGTTTTTTCAGGTTTGCGCTTGCTGCTGTTCAATATTCCGTGTATTTACACCTAATCTATACTAATGCTTTGTCTTTCAACACACCATTAACATATTGTTTGCCTTTGCTCCGTGATCTTTTGGTCAGCTATGTGGCCTGGTCCAATCTACACCTTCTCCTTTGTTATCTCTTGCCCCACACCCACCTCACTTGCTTATAATCGGTGACTTTTCTTATATTTGTCAGTTCCAAAGAAGGGTTACTGACACGAAACGTTAACTCTGCTTCTCTTTACAAAGATGCTACCAGACCTGCTGACTGATTCCAACATTTCTTGTTTTTACTCCACATCTAGTAAAATCATGCTGCACTAAAATATCAGCACTTACCCGTGCTGTGTTCGTCTTTGTGGGAAAAGCCTCTACCCATTTAGTGAAAGTATCAGTAATCACCAATAGATATTTAAATCCTCCCCTGCATGGAGGCAATGGCCCTACTTAATCAAACTGTAGCTTCATCCACGAACCTTCTACTGGACGTGTGTGTCGTAATTCTCCTTTCTGTGCGTACTGGTCTGGATTATTTTGAGCACACATCATGCAGTTTTCCACATAATGCCTCACATCTGCCCCCAATTCTGGCCAGCATCACAATTCCTTTATTCGACCTTCTGTAGCCTCCATCTCTTGGTGTCCTAGTACAAAATGACACTGATTAAAATTATTTGATTTCTATCCTGTACCGGCATTGCATATTTTCCTTCCTTCAGTGCCACTCCTGTCTCTGACTGTATCTTTGACGTTCATCTAGAATACTCTTCTGGCCATTTCTCTCCGTTCTGTATCTGTTTTTTTATGGGATCTTGGCTTTGTGCCTCTTCCAGATCTTCAATCTTAAACTGGTAGACTATCAGTGCGCTTATGGGGTTCATGTCATCTCCCCTTGGACACCAATATTTTCCTGCTTTCGCTCCCATCTTTGCTAACTCATCAACCCTCTTATTTCCTTCAGGACTGTTTTTGCTTTGAGCCTTTACTTTAATGATCCCATACTGACCTTCCCCTTCTCTTGCTGCATTTACTATCCTCTGCCGTAAGAGGGCAGTCAGAAAAGGTTTTCCAGCTGCTGACACAATACCTCTCAGTTCCCACAGAGGAAGATACTCGGTTAAACTGTTACACACATAAATACTATCAGAATAAATGTGAATTGGTAGTGGAAACATATATGGTTGTGTCACCACAAAAGTGACCGCAGTAGTTCTGCACCCTGCGCACTTGGACGCCTGGGTAACTCTGTAAGGCAATATCTTTAATAAGTTTTCCATTATGATCCTGTACATGTAATCCACATCCTGTCTGCCTAATCCCATCCTCCACTGTAGAGGAGCCGTCAACAATTTTTTTTAGTGTTGGTTTGATTTTTGGCTCTTTCCCATGTACACACCCCAATGATTTTGACACAGAAGGTCCCTTGAGGGCCTTTACTGTCAAAACCTGATGCTCATGGGGTTCGCTCTGGCAGATTACATTATCCGCTAGGCACGTAGCAGTTCCTGCCTTTTTTTACTGAAAGAGCCACTCAGTCCACCGAGCAATATGATTCTGACTAACGTTACTGTCCTTCACTGGTCCTTCCAGTAACAACTGGATAGGCGTGTGTTCAGTTAGTATAGTTATGGCGCTGAGGCCAACAATATAAGTAAAATGCTGAACTGCCCAGAAGATGGCCAGCAAATGCTTTTCACACACTGTAAAAGCTCGTTCTATTGATATTAACAAGTGAGACGTGTACGCCACTAGACAAAACCGACCATGTCTTTCCTGAAGCAATACCGCTGATAAGGTAGTATCTGTGGTCGCAACCTCGAGGAAAAAGGGTAGGGATGGGTCCGGCACCTGTAGCGCCGGGGCTGTGGCTAGTGCCTGTTTTAATTCTGCAACTGATGACGTACACTCTGGTGTCCACACCCACTCGGAGTTCTTTTTCAGGAGATTATGTAAAGGGAAAGCAAAATACTGCGGATGCTGGAAATCTGAAATAAGAACAAGAAACGCTGCAACCACTCAGCAGGTCTGGCAGCATCTGTGAAAAGAGAAGCAAAGTTAACGTTTCGGGTCAACATTTCTTGGTTTTATTTCAGATTTCCAGCATCCGCAGTATTTTGCTTTTATTTCAGAATTCCAGGTAATCGACTGGGTCGACCCTTCCTTCTGTCCAGCTCTTCTCTGGATTTAACTAACAGGAACTATAGGATGGTATCGACCACACTGGCGCTCCTGCTGCTGATGCACTGGTCTCCTGGCCCCTTCCAAATGCAACAGAGGGCACAGGGAAGGTACTCTGCGTTCTCTTTCCCTTATATGTCGCCGGAGTGCATTACAATCACGAACGAAATGCCCTTGCTTCCTGCAATTATAACATCTGCCGATTATGGGCAGGGGGGAATTGTTCCTGGCCATGGCTCTACCTCGCCCGACTTGTTCTTCGTAAAGTGGGGGGGGGGGGAATGGTGGTACCCTTGCTGTGGCACCTCGACCTTTCCTGGACCCCTCATTTCTCCATACTGTTCCTGGTCCCCTCTGGTGAAAGCCACTGATTTTGCCCTTCCCCTTGTCTTAATCTTTTTCCCGTTTTCCCAGGCCTCTTTCCCATAAATGGGTCATATGTCGGAGAGCACACTGTTCTGTGTGGGTTTGGTCTTCCATATCATAACCCTCACATGCATTCTGACTACTCTCATTAGAACGAGATATCAAGGTGTGCACCCATCTAGATGTGTTATTCCCAAGGTTACTTCTGTCTAGTCCAGGCCCATAAACTCCATTGAAAGTATTCCTTAACCAATTGGCAAACGCCATCGGATGTTCATTCGACACCTGCCGGCACTTGTGCAAGCCTTCCATGTGATCGCCTTTATTACATCCTGATGCTGCCAATATTTCTCTCTTCATTTCATCTGGGGTACCCTCGCCACCTTGCTGTGCTTGTGGAAATGCAGAGAAGAGTATGGGATCTAAACACATTCCAAATAGTTCAACCTCCTCTCTATTGTCCAATCAGTGTAGAGCCCGTTAATGGGTTATAGCTGCAAAAGTAACGTACAGCCGCCCTTCTCCGTTATTCTTGGCAACTCCTTCCACATTTCCACCAATTGAGTGATCGTATACGTGTTAGTATATGTCAGTGTCTGCCCCTTGGACCCCGGCTTTTCGCCTCGTTATCAATGGTGCCATAGGTAAGGCCAGGTTGGGTCCGACGGCTCAATTGGTGGTTCAGGCGGTTCTGGAGGTGGATCATCCCATGAACCGTTTTCATCGTTATGGTACCTACTGGCCTGGTCTGCCAATCGGTCCACTTAATGTCATCATTGTCATCATCCTCCCTATCCGCAAACGCGCACATTATACCCCTTTGTGCTGAGAGTTGAGACTGTAGTTTACTTATCTCCTGCTGACATTTGGTATTATCTGCTGACTGGTAGGCACACTCTGTCTGGGAGTGATGCATAACTGTCATTGCGGTCTGTAAGTCAGAGTATTTATGTTCCGCTCTTGTGAGCTGTTCCTTTGCCTTGTTCGCTTCCCTCTCCGCCTTACTTCGACTGGAAACAGCCTTTTCGGCCTGAGACTGGGGTTGATTTAAATGAGGGGAGGCAGTGGCGTACTGTTATTGTCATTGGGTTAGTAATTCAAAAGCCCAGGTCTTGCTCTGGGAATATGGGTTCAAATCCCACCGCAGGAAAAAGGTGGAATTTAAATTCAATTAATAAATTTGTAACTTAAAGCTAGTCTAATGATGGCCATGAAACCATCGTCGATTGTTGTAAATACCCATCTGTTTCCTTAATGTCCTTTCGGGAAGGAAATCTGCGGTCCTTACGTAGTCTGGCGTACATGTGACTCTAGATCCACAGCAATGTGGTTGACTCTTACATGCCCTCTGAATTCAGTTGCTGAGAGACATTAGGAATGGGCGGTAAATGCTGGTCTGGCCTGCGACGCCCACATGCCATGAATGAATAAGAACAAAATGCACCACCTGTGCTGCACTAATGGACTCTGCCTTCAAGGCCCTATCACGCCTCTCTTTTTTCTGACTTTTGCTTCAATCTTTCAACTTCACTCTCTTTTTCATAAATTCCCTCATACAAGACGCCATAGCACTGTCTTTCACGAACTTAGATGCCCTTTTGGCTTGGTGGGTATGAGCATCCTCCCAACTCTGTACCCCAGTGGACCTCTGGCCCGTGTACTGTTTAGCTGCAAACTTTATCCACGAGGGCCACTTGCCCTTCAAATATTTCCAGAGCTCCAACTCCCACTCTGGCCTGTCCAGGACCATAATTACTCACAGCTTCACCAATCCGATCCATCAGACTCATAACATTGTTTATAATTTAGTTCAAACTCAGCGAGGTTATTCAAAATAACTTGAAATATCACTACAATCGAGTCCCTGTTCTGGCGCCAATTATGTTGCGCCTAATATGCACTTACTCTTAAAGAATCCACGGATTCCGGTTGGGGAAAGGTATATCAATATTTTATTCACACACTAAATCATAAAATACAAGCTCTCCCTACTTGTACATTATCAGAATTCATCAAAGTACAAGCTCTCTCTGCTTGTACATTAAGCTACCCGTCAAGACACGAGCTGATCAGTCTCAGACTTGCGGCTGCTCTTCTGTTCTCTGTGCCGCTGGTTCAGGGTATCTTTTGCAAGGAGTTCTTGTACCTTCCTCAGTTTCAGTCAGGGGTTAAATCATGTTTCCAAGACCCTCCCCTCTTACTTACTCATGAGGATCTGGCATACTGTCACAATGGTAATTCCTAATTTGACTCAGTGAGAACCTGTTGAAAACTTCACCGTTTCCTATTATCCACTGTGAGTCAGATCTTATCTAGTATCCATGACGAACCCCTTTATCTGCTACATGCAAAGACAGGGTCTGGTATTATCAATATGTCTTATCTACATTGTTTACAATTCCTCAGCTATCTTTGTGCTCTGGGTTCTTTCTTTTAACTAATTTTCTGTGTGTTTTTACTACGTGTGTTTTTACTGAGCCTATATCCCCATCCCCAAATTTCACTTTCGAGCACTTTGTGGTCGAGTTCATTGGATAGTGATCAGGGATACATTGCTAGGGATTTCCCTACCCCTCTCTTTTATTTGTCAACACAGATATCGGAGGGTTGTAGGGCTGTCGGGATTTGAAGTGTGAGTGTGTGTGTGTGTGTGTAAGGCCATGAAGATTTCAACACGAGCAACACAGAGGCCAATTCTCATTTTCTTACTGCTATTCCTAAACTCAGTGAATTCAACTCAGAGAGATTGGACTGGATGTTCAGTGAAAGGAAATATTGATTGACTGGAAACATCACTGATCAGAGAGCAGGCTTTCCCCGTTCTGTTTGATTGTTTATGTACAGTACTGCAGATTCCCGGTGCTGTCTGATCATTAGTCTATAGTACTGCAGATCCGCTGTACTGTTTGATTGAAGACGTCTGATTCATCAGCATGCACATAATGTCCCGCACCTCGAATAGCCTACAAAGCAATAAAATAGCAGATATGTTAAAGTTGACAAAGTGAGTTGAACAATTTCTGGCATTCACATTTAATACAATTTTACATAAAGATTCGTATCACTTTAAAAAAAAAAACAAATATTCTTACCCTAGATTATTTGATGTCATGGGTGAATCTCGACCCTCCAAAGCTTTAAGATTTTCCATCTATCCTTTGATATCTTTGTAAATTTTTGTAGTATTGCCAGATAAACAATCAGCAAGCGCTGCTTGCTAATTGTATTTACACACTGGAATGTCTTGTTCCTCTATAAGATTACAGTTCAGTCTTAGAAGAGATAAAACTTCCCAGAAACCCTGATTTGAACTATTAAAATGCAAAAGAAATAATCTAACAGCGATCAAATGCTCTTTGGTATTTATTGAACATCTTTCTTCCAACTCCTTGTGTACATAAAATTAAAGATCCCGACTCTAGGAGCCGAACACGTTTTTGTAGATAACTTTCAAATACACACAGTATTTCTCTTTTGTGACACAAATTTCAGATTGTCTACTCTGAGACTTTGAATCAGCATGTTGACTCCCTCATGATTTTTAAGCAGGCTTCTCATAATTATCTATTTTATCTCCACAAAGAAAGACTTGCTCTTCTCTAGCACCTTTCACAACCTCAGGACGTCCCAACCAACTTTCCACCCATTGAAGGTCTTTGCAAATTGTAGTTGCTGTTGTAAAGTAGGAAACGCAGCCCACAGCAAGCTCCCAAAAAACAGCACTGTGACAGTAACCAGATTAAACAGAAACAAATCGCGTCAAACCATAGATTAAAAAGAAAACACATAGCCTGCTGCAACGGAGCACCCAACAGGCAGTTAGGCGAACATTTGATTTAATGCTCTCAGTTGCAGACATGGCAAATAAGTAGTCTCAGTTTCAGACATGGCAAAAAAGGAACAAAAGGTGTTATAAATTGTCATGTAAAAATAATAGAGTCAACAGTGGAAGGCTTAAGGGCAGTCCTTTGCTGGTCGATTGTCCTTCCAGCTACGGTAAACTTCCTCTCAGTGCTGCTACTGCTCGCTGGATTGCAAAGTACACTTCTAGCCAGCCAGGCCAATTTAGGGTATGCAACACTGTGTTCCTTGCATCAGCCCAACAGATCACGCTGGTTTTCCATCGCCAAGGCAGCAGGCCTCTGTGCTGTCTATTGCTGAACTTCATCATTTTTGTCCATTTCTTCATGAACATTCTCCGATTCGGTCAGTGTTTTTTTTTTTGGCAGCTGTAGCTTCATCATCAACTACTGTCGTTTCCTTCACAGGGTCCTCTGTTTTAAAGTTGTTGATAAGTCTTCGCACTTCAGAACAAATATCTTCTCCATCATGACTGGACAACATATGCAGCTGATTACATTTAGGCCAGAGAAATGTTGTGTCCTTCTGCACAGCAGCGCAGTGGTTAGCACCGCAGCCTCACAGCTCCAGGGACCTGGGTTCGATTCTGGGTTCTGCCTGTGCGGAGTTTGCAAGTTTTCCCTGTGTCTGCGTGGGTTTCCTCCGGGTGCTCCGGTTTCCTCCCACATGCCGAAGACTTGCAGGTTGATAGGTTAATTGGCCATTATAAATTGCCCCCAGTATAGGTAGGTGGTAGGGAAATATGTAGGGACAGGTGGGGATGTGATAGGAATATGGGATTAGTGTAGGATTAGTATAAATGGGTGGTTGATGGTCGGCACAGACTCGGTGGGCCGAAGGGCCTGTTTCAGTGCTGTATCTCTCTAAAAAAAAAACTCTAAAATTCTTCAGAAGCTGCTCGCTGTGCCGTTGCCTGACAACTACTTTTATTTAATATCTGTAGAAAGTGGCATACAGAGTCGTTTAAGTTTCTAAAAGCACGGAATTACCAGGTTCAATGTCGGAGACTGGTCTCCCTCGAGTTCCCTCTGAGCTTCATAAAATGGTGGGAGGAAATCAACCAAAATCTGCAGGACATCGGTGGCGATGTTTTCCAGCCTGTAGTTTTCCCCACGCTGTTCCAGTTTTTCGTGTAGTTCAGGATAAATATCCTGAATTGAATTCAGTGTCAGATACACAGTACTGTAGCTCGTTTATCCCATTGGATTTACAATTTCAGGCAACTGTGCAGCAAAACCAGACTGTTTAATATATGTCACCAAGGTTTTGGCAAAAGGTATAGTTTCTACAACATCCGGCGCTTCGGTAGCTAATTCCTTTGGATCAAGTGAATGTTGAAGGATCGTGTTATATACGTGATCCTGACAATGCAGACGAATAGATGGTCCAAGAGCATGCATGTCAGCACCTGGATCTGTCACCCAGACTAATTTATTTAAATTTGCTGTGTCGAATCCAAAAGTATTCACGAGCTGTTTTAAAATCTCACGCCTGATGTTCTCGCCAGTTTTGGCGTCCTCCAGTGCAAACATTGTTATTAAAATTATGGCATTAAGTTAAAATTCGACTGTGATCTATTGACAACTTATTGATCCATAATGGATTTTATGGTAGTCATCTGTTGACATGTCAGTTGCCATTCCCATCCTTTCGTATGTCAGTCACAGAGAAAGGGTGCACTGAAACCGGCCCTTCGGCCCACTGAGTCTGTGCTGACCATCAACCAGCCATTGATATTAATCCCACTTTAATGCCATATTCCCTACTATTCTCTTACAACATAACTACACGAGGGGAAATTTATTTATCAACCTGTAAGTCTTTGGCTGTGGGATTAATGGAAACCCACACAATCACAGATAGAATTTGCAAACTCCGCAAGGCAACATCCAGAACTGATCGCGGGTGGCTGGACCTGCGAGGCTGCCGTGCTAACCAATGCACCACTGTGTCTCAGTAATTGGCGACGTTAGTTGTTTTGTCTTTTCTTCGGCTACATCACGACATCATCTTGAAACTGTACTTGGATTTGGTAACACACCTGATGCTGATAATCAACCGCATGTAGCTACAGATGATTTCACTTAAAATGGCCGCAGTGCTTATCACTTAATATATGTGCCTTGCATGCCACTTAAAATGGCGGCAACGCATATCACATAAAATTGGAGTCATACATATGTCTTAAATGTCTGCTGTGCTTGTCATTTAAAAGAGCCAATCGGCATATCACATAAAATCACTGCCGTCGTCATAGATCACTTAAAATGGCACAGTGCATCTGTCGCATTTTAAAATGGCTGCCGTGCATTTCGCTTAACCATGGAACTCATTGGATTGCCCAGAAAACAGAAATTATAAGATTTATTATAAATCTTCGCATTTCTCATTAATGACACATCGGATTATAGGAAATAGGAGCAGGAGGATGCAATTCGGCTGACGAGCCTGCTTCGCCATTCTAACAATGCCATTCAAACAGATCATGGCTGATCAGCTATTTTTACCCACAATATCCATATCCTAAAATGTCATTATTATCCAGTAATCTATAGATTTCTGTCTTGAACATGTTCAGTGATTGATCTTCCACAGCCCTATGGGGGTACAGAATTCCACAAATCCTCATCATCTCATTCTTAAATGGCCTACCCCTTATTCTGAAACTGTGTCCCTTGGTTCAAGACTAACCAGCCAGAGAAACATCCAATCCACATCTACCCTGTCACACCCTGTAAGAATGCTATAACTTTCAATGAGATCACCTTTCGTTCTTCAAAACTCTCGTGGCTACAGGCCCAGTTTCTGCAATCTTTCCTCATACGACAATCCTGCCATTCCAGGGTTAATCTACTGAAACTCTGCTGCACTCCCTCTATGGCAAGAACCTGCATCTTAAAAGGCGGAGACCACAGCTGTCTAGAATACTCCAGCTGAGTCTCACCAAGGCGTTTTACAATTGCAGCAACATATCTTTACAATCTGTATTCAAATGCTGTTGTAATGAAGGCTAGCATACCATTTGTCTTCCTAAATGCTTACTGCGTCTGCATACTTGCTTTTAGTGACTCATGAAGCAGGACACCCAGATCCCTTTGGACATCAACACTTCACAACCTCTTACCATTTAAGAAATACTCTGCCTTCAGTTTTTCTGCCACAGTGTATCTCTCCACACCTATTCACATTATATTCCACCTGCCATGTTCTTGCAAATTCACTAAGCCTATCCAAATCCCCTTAAAGCCTCCTTGCGTCCTCCTCACAACTTAATTTCCCACTCAGTTTTGTGTCATCAATTTGGCCCCCACATCCAAATCAGTTATATAGATTGTGAACAGCTGCAGCTGAAGCACTGATCCTTGCGGTACCCTATTAGTAACTGCCTGCCATCCTGGCAATGACCTATTTGTTCCCACTCTCTACTTTCTTTCTGTTGAACAGTTCTCAATTGATCGCAGTATGTAACTCCCAAACGCATGTGCTCTAATTCTGTTTATTAATCTCCTGTGTGGGACCTTATCAAAGGCCTTCTTGAAATCCAAATGCAGCACATGCACCGTTTCTCCTTTCTCTATGCTCCAGGTAACATCCTCAAAAAAAAACTCCAAAAGGTTTGTCAAACATGGCTTTTGGTTCAGAAATCCACGTTGTCTCAGTCCGATCGTATCATTTGTTCCAAGTGTCGTGTTATCTCATTCTATTTAATAGATTCTAACATTTCCACTACGACTGTCAGCAACCGAACAGATCTGTAGTCCTCTGTTTCTCTCTCGCTCTCTTCTTAAATATTGGGATGACATTTTCTAATTTCCAATGTGCAGGAACCCTTCCAAAATCTATAGAATTTGAAAAGTAACCACTGATGCATCTACTATCTCGAAAGCCACTCCTTCAATACTCTGGGATGCAGGCCATCTGGTCCAGGAGATTTGTTAACTAACAATCCAATTAATGTTTGAAGTACTACCTCTTTATTGAGAATAAGTTATTTAAGTTCCTCATTTTTACAAGTCCCATGGTTCCCTAGAATTTCCTGAGGATTTTCTGTATCTTCCTCCGTGAAGACAGATACAAAGTAATTGTTTAGTCCCTCTGTCATTTCCTCATTCTCCATACAAATTCTCCTATCACCGCTTGCAATGGACCCACATCCGTCCTTGCTAATCTAGTCTTTTCAAATACCTAAAGAAGCGTTAAGTTTCTGGCGAGCTTACATTCCAAATTTATGTTCCCTTTCACTATTAGTTTATTAGTCATCCTTTGTTGGTTTCTAAATTGCTCCCAGTCCTCGGGCTTGCCACGTTTCCTGTCGACCTTACAAGGCTTATAAGTTTGACCTAATCCCATCTTTAAATGATTGTGTTAGCTACGGTTGATTCACCATTCCTGTTGGGTTTTTGTTTCTTCGAGGAATGTACATTTGTTGTCAACCATGAAATAACATTTTTAACTAATGGCCTGGCTACTGTTAAATCGTTTAATGTATTTTCCCAATGCACCATAGCCAACTTGTCCTTCATATCTTCATAGTTTTCTTTGTTCAGAATTAAAAGCCTAGTTTCAGAATTAACTATATCTTTTTTTCAAATGTAAAATTCTATCATATTGCGGTCACGATTTCATAATGGTTCCTTTACAACATGGTTATTAATTATCCCTTTCTCGTTAGAAAATACTAAATCTGAAATAGCTCGATCCCTAGTTGGTTCTTCAACATACTGCTCCAGGCATCCATCTCGTACACATACTAGGAATTTATCCTCCACAGAATTAGTGCTAATCAGGATGAGGCAATCTATCTGTAAATTGAAGATGTCCATTGTTACTGTATTGCCCATGTTACATGCAGCTGTAATTTCCTGATGTTTACCGTGTCCAACATTACCACTGTAGTTTGGTGGTCTACAAAACATCTCCCACCAATGTTCGCTGCCTCTACCTGTTCCCTAGCTCCACCCAAACTGATTCTACATCTTGCTCCTTCGATCAAAGTTACTGTCTCACTAATGTACTGTCTTGTCCTGCATTAACAGCACTATCACACCTCCTTTTCCCCTCCGCCTATCCTTCCTATATGACTGCATCGAGGATTAACATGTGCATGTTGCAATGACGGGCCAGGCCCAAATTAACCAAAACTTTAATCATTTTAAAAATCAAGGACGACAATCCAACAGGCGCACATTGAAATGAGGAATCAAAAGCCAAACACAAATGCAGATAGACACATTGAATCCTGCCTCTGCATGAAGGACAATGTCCAAGGCGGATGGACAGCCTGTCCAATAATATTCCTCATCCCAAAACCTCTCACTCTCTTCACATATTTTCATTATAGTTTTCAAAGTAAAACAAATGCCCACAGGAGCAGTGAAGTAATATAAATTAAATTGGATAAATCAAATAAAAATATTTGCAAGAATTGGTGCAGCAAGATCCCAAAACTGTTTTCTCTCAGTTGTACTGACAAACTCTCAGTAACATCCCAATTCAAACAAATGAAGGCTGGAAAGCAAAGGATCAAAAATGATATCGATTGAGACCACAATGCGAGCACACAACCCACACTCACCAGACTGAGAAATATCCCTTCCACTGGAGAGAGCGGGAGGGAGACGTTTTGGGATTTGAACTGGGATTCCTTTCCACCCAGCCAAATCCCAGCTCAGCAGTTTGCTTTACCAGTGAATATGTTACACGTTGCGATGTTGTTCAATATATTCCTCGGGGGGCTGCCCATTGACAGATTAATTCAGCACGATCGAGGACAGAGCCAGATTGACCAGGGGACCTGTTTTGTTGATGTAAAACATATAACTCTAAGCCATTGTCGGGAACATTACTGCTGTTTGAAAATGTCTGGTCCCCCTTACAGGCCCCACACAGAGCTTGGAGAATGTTTGGGAGGCACTGACACATGCCAATTCCAACCGCAGCTCAAAATTCACATTGAACAAATTCAGATCCATCTGTCTATCTTTCTCTCAGTGTCTGTCTGTCTCTCTCCCTCACTGTCACTGTCTGTCTCGCTCTCTCAGTCTCACTCGCTGTCTGTCTGTCTCTCTACCCCTCACTCTCATTGTCCGTCTCGCTCCATCAGTCTCATTCGCTGTCTGTCTGTCTCACTTTCATGTCTGTCTGTCTCACTCTCACTCCCCCTCCCTCTCACTCGTTCTATGTCTGTCTCTCTCCGTGTCTGATTCACTCTCTCATTCCATGTCACCCTCTCTCTCTCTTTATTTCATGCTCGACTTGCCCAATTTCGTTCGCCCACTTTCTCTCCCTCTAATTCTCTCTCTCTCTTTCTCAGTCACTCTCTCTCATTTTCCTTGCCAACCTGCCTCTGTCAAACTATCACTCTCACTCCGTGTCGTTCTCTCTCATTCCATGTCAGCCCCTTTCTTTCTCTGTCTCATTCTCTCTCACACGCCTTCCCTGTCTCTCTAGCTTCCTATCCATCTCTCTCTTTTTAAAAACATTATCTATCTCTTGGTTTTGTGCTCTGTTTGACTCACTCTCCCGTCCGTTCCCATTTTCCTCTCTCTCTCTCTCTCCATCTCTCTCTTATTCCCTGTCTGTCTCTCGTTCACATTCCGTCTGCCTTTTTCCTTCCTCTGTCCACGTCTCTATCTCATTCTGTTTGGTGCTCTGTACATTCTTCTCTCTCTCTGCCTCTCTCTCTTCAATCCTCACTCTCACTCCCTGTATGTATTTCTGTATCAAACGGTAGGCTTCCTTTTTCTCACTCTCTGTCACCCCGTCTCTTTCGTTCATACGGTCTGTCACCATTTCTCTTTCGTTCATACAGTCTGTCAACCCATCTGTTCTGTTCAAACGGTCTGTCACCCCATCCCCTTCGTTTAAACGGTCTGCAAAACCTGTCTCTTTCCTTCATCTCGGCTGTCACACTGTCTTTCGATCATACGGTCTGGAACCCCGTCTCTTTCGTTCATACGATCTGTCAGCTCGCTCTTTCATTCATATAGTTTGTCACCCCATCTCTTAATCTCATATGGTCTGTTACCTCCTCTCTTTTGTTCATACCGTTTGGCACCCAGTTACTTTCGTTCATACGTTCTGTCAGCCCCTCTCTTTCGTTCATACGGTCTGTCACCCCGTCCCTTTCATTCATAGGATGTGGGACGCCCTCTCCTTCATTCATACGAACTGTCAGCCCCCTCTCTTTTGTTCATACGGTCTCACACCGCCACTCTTTCGTTCATACGGTCTTTCACTCCGTCTCTTTCATTGATTCAGTCTGGTAACACGTCTCTTTCGTTCATACAGTCAGGCAACCGTCTCTTTCATTCATTTGGTCTGTCCCCCCATCTCTTCCGTTCACACAGTTTGGAGAAAATTCACTTCCGTTCATATGGTTTGTCACCCCGTCTCCTTTATTCAGACGTTCTATCAGACCCTCTCTTTCGTTCATCGGGTCTGTCACCCATTCTCCTTCATTCATGCGGTCTGTTACCCCATCGCTTTCATTCATACTGTCTGTCACCCCGTCTCTTTCGTTCATACGGTCTTGCACCCCGTCACTTTCGTTTATACAGTCTGGCAGCCTGACTCTTCCGTTCATACGCTCTGTCAGTCCCTTTCTTTCGTTCATACACTCTGTCAGACCCTCTCTTTCATTCATAGGGTCTGTCACCCCCCCCCCCCCCTCTTTCATTCATACAGTCTGTCACCTCCACTATTTCGTTCATACAGTCTGTCACCTCCACTATTTCATTCATATGGTCCGGTACCCCGTCTTTTTCGTTCATATGGTCTGTCACCCGGTCTCTTTTGTTCATGCGGTCTGTTACCTCCTCTGTTTCATTCTTACGGTCTGGCAACCCGTCTCTTTCATTCATACGATTTGGCATCCAGTCACCTTCGTTCATACGAACTGGCACCCCCGTGCCGTGCATTCCTATGGTCTGTAACCCCTCTCTTTCGTTCACAGGGTCTGGCACCCCGTCTCTTTCGTTCATAAGCTCTGTCAGCCCCTCTCTTTCTTTCATACGGTCTGGCACCCTGTCCCATTCATTCATACAGTCTGGCACCCCATCTCTTTCATTCATACGGTCTGGCACCCTGTCTCTTTCATTCATACAGTCCGTCACCCCATCTCTTTCGTTCATACAGTCTGTCAGCTCATCTATTTCGTTCATACAGTCTTTCACCCCGTCTAGTTCGTTCATGCCACCTGTTGCCTCCTCTGTTTCGTCCCTACGGTCTGTCAACCCGTCTCTTTCATTCATACGATTTGGCACCCAGTCACTCTCGTTCATAGAGCCTGTCACCCCGCCTCTTTCGTTCATATGGTCTGGAACGCCTTCTGCTTCGTTCATAGGGTCTGGCACCCCCTCTCTTTCATTTATATGGAACTGTCACCACCTCTCTTTCGTCATACGCTCTGTCAGCTCCTCTCTATCGTCCAGACGGTCTGGCACCCCGTCTCGTTCGTTCATAGGATTTGGCACCCTCTCTCCTTCGTTCATACGCTCTGTCAACGCATCTCTTTAGTTCAGAAGGTCTGTCACTGCGTTTATTTCGTTCATATGCTCTGTCACCCCGCATCGTTCGGTCATACGGTCTGTCAGCCCCACCCTTTCGATCATAGGTTCTGTCACCCCCCTCTCTTTCGGTCAAACTGTCTGTTACCTCCTCTGTTTCGTTCATGCACTCTGTCATCCCGTCTCTTTCATTCATACCATTTGGCATCCCGTCTCTTTCGTTCATATGGTCTGTCATCCCCTCTCTTTCGTTCATATGATCTGTCACCCCCTCTCTTTCGATCATACGCTCTGTCACCCCATCTCGTTCATTCACACGGTCTGGTACCCCGTCTCATTCGTTCATACGGTCTGTCACCCCCTCTCTTCCGTTCATACGGTTTGGCATCCAGTCACTTTCGTTCTTACGGTCTGTCAACCTATCACTTTCGTTCACACTGTCTGTCACTCCGTCTCTTTCATTCTTATTGTCTGTCAATCCATCTCTTTCATTCATACGATTTGGCACCCAGTTACTTTCGTTCATACCGTGTGGCACGCCCGTGTCATTCATTCCTGCAGTCTGTCACCCCACTCTTTCGTTCATAGGGGCTGTCACTCATATGGTCGGTGAACCTGTCTCTTTCGTTCATACGCTTGGTCACCACTTCTCTTTCGTCATACGGTCCGCCAGCCCCTTTATTTCATTCAGACGGTCTGTCAACCTGTCTCTTTCATTCATATGGTCTGGTTCCCCGTCTGTTTCTGTCATATGGTCTGGTACCCCGTCTCTTTCATTCAAACGCTCTGTCAGCCCCTTTATTTCGTTCATATGGTCTGGCACCCCGTCTCTTTCATTCATACGGTCTGTCACCCCCCCCCCCCCTCTCTTTTGTGCATACTGTCTGTCACCTCCACAATTTCGTTCATATAGTTTGGCACCCCGTCTCTTTCGTTCAAGAGGTCTGTTAGCTCCTCTGTTTCATTCTTACGGTCTGTTAACCCATCTCTTTCATTCATACGATTTGGCACCAAGTCGCTTTCGGTCATATGGTGCGGCACCACCGTGTCATTCATTCCTATGGTCTGTCACCCCTCTCCTTCGTTCATAGGGTCTGTAACCACGTATCCTTCACTCATATGGTCTGTCAACCTGTCTCTTTCATTCATATGGTCTGGCACGCCTTCTCTTTCGTTCATACGTTTGGTCACTACCTCTCTTTCGTTCATATGCTCTGTCACCCCGTCTCTTTCATTCATACGGTCTGGCAACCTGTCTCGTTCGTTCATATGCTCCGTCAGCCCCTTTCTTTCGTTCATACGGTCTGTCAACCCGTCCCTTTCTTTCATACGCTCTGTCAGCTCCTCTCTTTCTTTCATACGGTCTGGCACCCCGTCTCTTTCGTTCATGCGGTCTGGCACCCCGTCACTTTCGTTCATGCGGTCTGGCACCCCATCTCTTTCATTTATAGGGTCTGGTACCCGGTCTCGTTCTTTCATACGCTCTGTCACCACCTCTCTTTCTTTCATACGGTCTGGCACCCCATCTCTTTCATTTATAGGTTCTGGTACCCGGTCTCTTTCTTTAATACGCTCTGTCACCACCTCTCTTTCCTTCATATGTTCTGTCACCTCGTCTCTTTCATTCATGCGGACTGGAACCCCGTCTCTTTCTTTCATACGGTCTGGCACCCTGTCTCTTTTGTTCACGCGTTCTGGCACCCCGTCACTTTCCTTCATACGGTCTGGCAAAATGTCACTTTCGTTCATACGCTCAGTCATCCCCTTTCTTTCGTTCATACGGACTGTTAACCTGTCTCTTTCGTTCACAGGGTCTGGTACCCCGTCTCTTTCATTCATACGGTCTGTCAGCCCCTTTCTTTCGTTCATACAGTCTGTCAACCCGTCTCTTTCGTTCATAGGGTCTGGTTCCCCGTCTCTTTCGTTCATACGCTCTGTCACCACCTCCCTTTGCTTCATATGCTCTGTCACCTTGTCTCCTTCGTTCATTCAGTCTGTTACATCCTCTGTTGCGTTCTTACAGTCTGTCAACCCGTCTCTTTTATTCATACGATTTAGCATCCAGTCACTTTCGTTCATACGGTCTGGCACCCCTTCTCTTTCTTTCATAGGCTCTGTCACCTCGCATCTTTCATTCAACGGTCTGGCACCCAGTCTCTTTCTTTCACATGGTCTGGCACCCTGTCACTTTCGTTCATGCGGTCTGGAACCCCGTCTCCTTCGTTCATACGGTCTGGCAACATGTCTCTTTCGCTCATACTCTCTGTCAGCCCCTTTCTTTCATTCATAGGGTCTGGTACCCCGTCTCTTTCGATCATATGATCTGGCACCCCGTCTCTTTCATTCATGCGGACTGTAATCCCCTCTCTTTCTTTCATACCGTCTGTTACCTCCTCTATTTCGTTCATACAGTCTGTCACCCCCGTCTCTTTCGGTCATTCAGTCTGTTACATCCTCTATTTAGCTCTTACGTTCTGTCAACCCATCTCTTTCATTCATACGATTTCACATCCAGTCACTTTCGTTCATACAGTCTGGCACCCCGTGTCCTTCACTCCTACGGTCTGGCAGCCCCTCTCTTTCGTTCATAGGGTCTGTCACCTCCTATCTTTCAGTCATATGGTCTAGAACGCCTTGTGTTTAGTACATGGGGTCTGGCACCCACTCTCTTTCGTTCATACGCTCTGTCAGCCCCTCTATTTCGTTCATACGCTCTGGCACCCCGTCTCTTTCATTCACACTGTCTGGTACCCCAACTCATTCGTTCATATGAACTGGCACCCCGTCTCTTTCGTTCATACGGTCTGTCCCCCCTCTGTTCCATTCATATGGTCTGGCACCCCGTCTCTTTCATTCATACGGTTTGGCACCCAGTCACTTTCATTCTTACGATCTGTCACCCTATTTCTCTCGTTCATACTGTTTGTCATTCCGTCTCTTTCATTCATACGGTCAGTCACCCCGTTTCTTTCGTTCATAAGTTTTGGCACCCAGTCACTTTCGTTCATACGGTCCAGTACCCCGTGTCCTTCTCTCCGACGGTCTAACAGCCCATTTCTTCCGTTCATCCGGTCTGTCACCCCGTCTCTTTCGTTCATATGGTCTGGAACGCCTTCTGTTTAGTTCATAGGGTCTGGCACCCCGTCTCTTTCGTTCATATGATTTGGCATCCCATCTCTTTCATTCATATGGTCTGTAAGCCCCTCTCTTTCTTTCATACAATCTGTCACCTCCTCTATTTCGTTCATACAGTCTGTCACCCCCGCCTCTTTCGTTCATTCGGTCTGTTACATCCTCTGTTTCGTTCTTACGGTCTGTCAATCTGTCTCTTTCATTCATACGATTTAGCATCCAGTCACTTTCGTTCATACGGTCTGGCACCCCGTGTCCTTCACTCCTAGAGTCTGACAGCCCCTCTCCTTCGTTCATAGGGTCTGTCACCCCGCAAATTTTCAGTCATATGGTCTGGAACGCCTTGTGTTTAGTAGATAGGGTCTGGCACCCCCTCTATTTCGTTCATACGCTCTGTCAGCCCCTCTCTTTCGTTCATACGCTCTGGCACCCCGTCTCTTTCATTCACACTGTCTGGTACCCCAACTCATTAGTTCATATGGACTGACACCCAGTGTCTTTCATTCATACGCTCTGCCAACCCCTTTATTTCATTCATACGGTCTGCCACCCCGTTTCGTTTGTTCATACGGTGTGTCACCCCGTCTCTTTCATTCATAGAGTCTATCAGCCCCTCTCTTTCGTTCATATGCTCTGGCAACCCGTCTCTTTTATTCACCCAGTCTGGTACCCCGTCTCATTCATTCATATAGTCTAGCACCCCGTCTCTTACATTCATACGGTTTGGCACCCAGTCACTTTCTTTCATACGGTCTGGCACCCCATCTCTTTCATTTATAGGGTCTGGTACCCGGTCTCTTTCGTTCATAGCGTCTGGCACCCTTTCTCTTTCGTTCATTTGCTCTGTCACCCCCTCTCTTTCGTTCATACTCTCTGGCACACCGTCTCTTTCATTCACCCGGTCTGGTACCCCGTCTCTTTCGTTCATATGCTCGGTCACCTCGTCTCTTTCATTCATGCGGTCTGGCACCCGTCTCTTTCTTTCATACGGTCTGGCACCCTGTCTCGTTCGTTCATGCGGTCTGGCACCCCGTCTCCTTCGTTCATACGCTCTGTCAGCCCCTTTCTTTCGTTCATACGGACTGTCAACACGTCTCTTTCGTTCATACACTCTGTCAGCTCCTCTCTTTCGTTCATAGGATCTGGCACCCCATCTCTTTCATTTATAGGGTCTGTAAGCCCCTCTCTTTCTTTCATGCAGTCTGTCACCTCCTCCACTTCGTTCATACAGTCTCACCCCAGTCTCTTTGGTTCATTCGGTCTGTTACATCCCCTGTTTCATTTTACGGTCTTTCAACTCGTCTCTTTCATTCATATGATTTGGCATCCAGTCACTTTCGTTCATATAGTCTGGCTCCCCGTCTCCTTCATTCCTACGGTCTGACAGCCCCTCTCTTTCGTTTAAAGGGTCTGTCACCCCGTATCTTTCAGTCATATGGTTTGTCACAATGTCTCTTTCGTTCATACGCTCTGGCACCCAGTCTCTTTCGTTCATACGGTGTGTCACCCCCTCACTTTCGTTCATATGGTCTGGAACGCCTTCTGTTAGGTTCATAGGGTCTGTCAGCCCCTCTCTTTCGTTCCTACGCTCTGTCAGCCCCTCTCTTTCGTTTATACGGTCTGGCACCCCTTCCCTTACATTCATACGGTCTGGTATCGCGTCTCATTCGTTCATATGGACTGGCACCCCATCTCTTCCGTTCATACGGTGCGTCACCCCCTCACTTTCGTTCATATGGTCTGGAACGCCTTCTGTTAGGTTCATAGGGACCTGGTGTTGGGGAATGAGCCCGGCCAGGTTGTTGAAGTTTCAGTAGGGGACTACTTTGGGAATAGTGATCACAATTCCGTAAGCTTTAAAATACTCATGGACAAAGACGAGAGTGGTCCTAAAGGAAGAGTGCTAAATTGGCGGAAGGCCAACTATACCAAAATTCGGCAGGAGCTGGGAAATGTAGATTGGGAGCAGCTGTTTGAAGGTAAATCCACATGTGATATGTGGGAGGCTTTTAAAGAGAGGTTGATTAGCGTGCAGGAGAGACATGTTCCTGTGAAAATGAGGGATAGAAATGGCAAGATTAGGGAACCATGGATGACAGGTGAAATTGTGAGACTAGCTAAGAGGAAAAAGGAAGCATACATAAGGTCGAGGCAGCTGATGAAAGACGAAGCTTTGAAAGAATATCGGGAATGTAGGACCAATCTGAAACGAGGAATTAAGAGGGCTAAAAGGGGTCATGAAATATCTTTAGCAAACAGGGTTAAGGAAAATCCCAAAGCCTTTTATTCATATATAAGGAGAAAGAGGGTATCTAGAGAAAGGATTGGCCCACTAAAGGACAAAGGAGGAATGTTATGCTTGGACTCAGAGAAAATGGGTGAGATTCTAAACGAGTACTTTGCATCGGTATTCACCGAGGAGAGGGACATGACGGATGTTGAGGTTAGGAACAGATGTTTGATTACTCTAGGTCAAGTCGGCATAAGGAGGGAGGAAGTGTTGGGTATTTTAAAGGGCATTAAGGTGGACAAGTCCCCAGGTCCGGATGGGATCTATCCCAGGTTACTGAGGGAAGCGAGAGAGGAAATAGCTGGGGCCTTAACAGATATCTTTGCAGCATCCTTAAACACGGGTGAGGTCCCGGAGGACTGGAGAATTGCTAATGTTGTCCCCTTGTTTAAGAAGGGTAGCAGGGATAATCCAGGTAATTATAGACCGGTGAGCCTGACGTCAGTGGTAGGGAAGCTGCTGGAGAAGATACTGAGGGATAGGATCTATTCCCATTTGGAAGAAAATGGGCTCATCAGTGATAGGCAACATGGTTTTGTGCAGGGAAGGTCATGTCTTACCAACTTAATAGAATTCTTTGAGGAAGTGACAAAGTTGATTGATGACGGAAGGGCTGTCGATGTCATATACATGGACTTCAGTAAGGCGTTTGATAAGGTTCCCCATGGCAGGCTGATGGAGAAAGTGAAGGCGCTTGGGGTCCAAGGTGTACTAGCTAGATGGATAAAGAACTGGCTGGGCAACAGGAGACAGAGAGTAGCAGTAGAAGGGAGTTTCTCAAAATGGAGACGTGTGACCAGTGGTGTTCCACAGGGATCCGTGCTGGGACCACTGTTGTTTGTGATATACATAAATGATTTGGAGGAAAGTATAGGTGGACTGATTAGCAAATTTGCAGACGACACTAAGATTGGTGGAGTAGCAGATAGTGAAGGGGACTGTCAGAGAATACAGCAGAATATAGATAGATTGGAGAGTTGGGCAGAGAAATGGCAGATGGAGTTCAATCAGGGCAAATGCGAGGTGATGCATTTTGGAAGATCCAATTCAAGAGTGAACTATACAGTAAATGGAAAAGTCCTGGGGAAAATTGATGTCCAGAGAGATTTGGGTGTTCAGGTCCACTGTTCCCTGAAGGTGGCAACGCAGGTAAATAGAGTGGTCAAGAAGGCATATGGCATGCTTTCCTTCATCGGACGGGTTATTGAGTACAATAGTTGGCAGGTCATGTTACAGCTGTATATGACTTTGGTTTGGCCACATATGGAATTCTGCGTGCAGTTCTGGTCGCCACATTACCAAAAGGATGTGGATGCTTTGGAGAGGGTGCAGAGGAGGTTCACCAGGATGTTGCCTGGTATGGAGGGCGCTAGCTATGAAGAGAGGTTGAGTAGATTAGGATTATTTTCATTAGAAAGACGGAGGTTGAGGGGGGACCTGATTGAGGTGTACAAAATCATGAGAGGTATAGACAGGGTGGATAGCAAGAAGCTTTTTCCCAGAGTGGGGGTTTCAATTACTAGAGGACACGAGTTCAAAGTGAAAGGGGAAAAGTTTAGGGGGGATATGCGTGGAAAGTTCTTTACGCAGAGGGTGGTGGGCAACTGGAACGCATTGCCAGCGGAGGTGGTAGATGCGGGCACGATGGAGTCTTTTAAGATGTATCTAGACAGATACATGAATGGGCAGGAAGAAAAGAGATACAGAAGCTTAGAAAATAGCCGACATGTTTAGAGAGAGGCTCTGGATCGGCGCAGGCTTGGAGGGCCGAAGGGCCTGTTCCTGTGCTGTAATTATCTTTGTTTGTTCTTTGACTGTCACCCCGATTCTTCCGTTCATACGGTCTGTCACCCCATCTCTTTCGTTCATATGTTTTGGCACCCAGTCACTTTCATTCATAGGGTCTGGAACCAAAGCTCTTTCGTCTTTCTCTCTATCTCTCTCTCGTTTATTTTGTTATCCATCCATTGCCACATTGTAGATCTGCCTATTATCTGAGCCAGAGCGTGGACCACACAGTGTACTATGCACACTGTATAATTTTGTCATTCACCTTTTGGAACTGCATGCTTTCTGGGCCAGAAAGAGCTGGTTGCATAGTTAAATGGAGTTTTGGGATATGTTTATTCCCACATAGTGGAATTGCCCTGTTACTGGACAAGAGAGAAAGAGAGAAAGAAGCTCGAGTCGCACATTGGAGATTGGGGAGTTATGATTGTTCATTCCCGAATTGTGCAACTGCCTGTTATCTGGCCCCAAAGAGAGGGGGTGGAATTGATCATTGGCATTCAATGCTACGTTTATTCTGGCATTGGTGTTATTCTGGCTGGAGGGCTTAATACTAACAAGAGAACGTCAGTTCATGGCTAATTGAACTGAAACATCGAATCATGGAAATACAATCATAGAAAGCTTAAGGCTCAGAAAGAGGCCACTTGGCTCATTGTGTCTGAGCAAGACGAAAAACGATACACCTATTCTCATCCCAACTTCCAGCATTTGGTTCGTAGTCCTGCAGATTACAGCACTTGAGGTGCATATCCAGACACTTTTGGAATGAGTTGAGGGCCTCTGAATCAGCAATCCTTTCAGGCAGCGAGTTCCAGTCCCGCATAGGCCTCTGGGTGAAAATATTTTCCTCATTTCCCCTCTGAGTTGTTCGGTAAACACTTTAAATCTATTATAAAATAAAAACAAGAAATGCTGGAATCACTCAGCAGGTCTGGCAGCATCTGTGGAAGGAGAAGCAGAGTTAACATTTCGGGTCAGTGACCCGTCTTCGGAACTGACAAATATTAGAAAAGTCACAGATTATAAGCAAGTGAGGAGTGAGGTGGGGCAAGAGATAACAAAGGAGAAGGTGCAGATTGGACCAGGCCACATAGCTGACCAAAAGGTCACGGAGCAAAGGCAAACAATATGTTAATGGTGTGTGGAAAGACAAAGCATTAGTACAGATTAGGTGTAAATACACTGAATATTGAACAGCAGCAAGTGCAAACCTGAAAAAAAACCCTGAAAAAAACAGTGGGTAAGCAAACTGAACAAACTAAGATGAAATGAAATAAATGCAAAAAAAGATTGTAAAAAAAGGAAGAAAAAATAACTAAAAATGAAAGCAAAATGGTGGGCTGTCATGCTCTGAAATTATTGAATTCAATGTTCAGTCCGGCAGGCTGTAGTGTGCCTAATCGGTAGATGAGATGCTGTTCCTCGAGCTTGCGTTGATGTTCACTGGAACACTGCAGCAATCCCAGGACAGAGATGTGGGCATGAGAGCAGGGGGGAGTGTTGAAATGGCAAGCAACCGGAAGCTCAGGGTCCTGCTTGCGGACTGAGCGGAGATGTTCCGCAAAGTGGTCCAACCTCATAGTCCCACAACCCCGGACAGCCCGCTTCTACCTCCTTCCCAAAATCCACAAACGGGACTGACCCGGCAGACCCATTGTTTCAGACTGCTCCTGCCCCACTGAACTTATTTCTTCCTATCTAGACTCTATATTTTCTCCGCTGGTCCAGTCTCTTCCCACCTACATCCGTGACTCTTCTGACGCCCTACGTCATTTTGACAATTTCCAGTTTCCTGGTCCCAACCGTCTCCTCTTCACTATGGACGTCCAATCGCTCTGCACCTCCATCCCCCACCAGGATGGTTTGAGGGCTCTCCGCTTCTTCCTGGAACAGAGGCCCAACCAGTCCCCATCCACCACCACCCTCCTCCGCCTGGCTGAACTTGTTCTCACATTGAACAACTTCTCCTTCAACTCCACGCACTTCCTTCAAGTAAAAGGTGTCGCTATGGGTACCCGCATGGGTCCTAGTTATGCCTGTCTTTTTGTGGGATATGTCGAGCATTCTTTGTTCCAGTCCTACTCAGGCCCCCTCCCCCAACTCTTTTTCCGGTACATTGATGACTGTATCGGTGCCGTTTTCTGCTCCCGCCCCGAACGAGAAAAGTTTATCAACTTTGCTTCCAATTTCCACCCTTCTCTCACCTTTACATGGTCCATCTCTGACACTTCCCTTCCCTTCCTCGACATCTCTGTCTCCATCTCTGGGGATAGGTTGTCTACCAATATCCATTATAAGCCCACCGACTCCCACAGCTACCTCGACTACACTTCTTCACACCCTACCTCCTGTAAGGAGTCCATTCCATTCTCCCAGTTTCTCCGTCTCCGACGCATCTGCTCTGATGATGCTACCTTCCATGACGGTGCTTCTGATATGACCGCCTTTTTCCTCAACCGAGGATTTCCCCCCACTGTGGTTGACAGGGCCATCAACAGTGTCCGACCCATTCCCCGCACCTCTACCCTCACCCCTTCCCCTCCCTCCCAGAACCGCGACAAGGTTCCCCTTGTCCTCACTTTTCATCCCACCAGCCTCCATATCCAAAGGATCATCCTCTGCCATTTTCGCCACCTCCAGCGTGATGCCATTACCAGTCGCATCTTCCCCTCCCTTCCCCTGTCAGCACTCCGAAGGGATCGTTCCCTCCGCGACACCCTGGTCCACTCCTCCATTACCCCCACCACCTCGTCCCCGTCCCAGGGCACCTTCCCCTGCAATCGCAGGAGGTGTAATACCTGCCCATTTACCTCCTCTCTCCTCACTATCCCAGGCCCCAAGCACTCCTTTCAGGTGAAGTAGCGATTTACTTGTACTTCTTTCAATGTAGTATACTGTATTCGCTGCTCATAGTGTGGTCTCCTCCACATTGGGGAAACCAAGCGCAGACAGGGTGACCGCTTTGCGGAACATCTCCGCTCAGTCCGCAAGCAGGACCCTGAGCTTCCGGTTGCTTGCCATTTCAACACTCTCCCCTGCTCTCATGCCCACATCTCTGTCATGGGATTGCTGCAGTGTTCCAGTGAACATCAACGCAAGCTCGAGGAACAGCATCTCATCTACTGATTAGGCACACTACAGCCTGCCGGACTGAACATTGAGTTCAATAATTTCAGAGCATGACAGCCACCCATTTTACTTTCATTTTTGGTTATTTTTTCTTCCTTTTTTTACAATCTTTTTTTGCATTTAATTCATTTCATCTTAGTTTGTTCAATTTGCTTACCCACTGTTTTTTTTCAGGGTTTTTTTCATGTTTGCACTTGCTGCTGTTCAATATTCAGTGTATCTACACCTAATCTGTACTAATGCTTTGTCTTTCAACCCACCGTAAACATATTGTTTGCCTTTGCTCCGTGACCTTTTGGACAGCTATGTGGCCTGGTCCAATCTGCACCTTCTCCTTTGTTATCTCTTGCCCCATCACCACCTCACTTGCTTATAATCTGTGACTTTTCTAATATTTGTCAGTTCCGAAGAAGGGTCACTGACCCGAAACGTTAACTCTGCTTGTCTTTCCACAGATGCTGCCAGACCTGCTGAGTGATTCCAGCATTTCTTGTTTTTATTTCAGATTTCCAGCATCCGCAGTATTTTGCTTTTACTTTAAATCTATTCCCCTGAGTCAATGAACTCTCTGCTACAGCGAATGGAACCTTTACCTCCATTCTATCCAGGCCCTCAAAACTGTGTACATTTCAATCAGATCTGTTCCAAGTAAAACAAACCCAGCCTATCCAATATTTCCTCATCGCTGCATTTTTCCAGTGCTGGCAACATCCTCCTATATTCCCTTTGTACTCTCTGCTGTGCAATTACATCCTTTCTGTCATGAGGTGTCTGGAACTGCACACAGTACTCAAGTTGTGACATAATTAATGAGTTATACAGTTCCAGCAGAACCTCCCTGCTCTTACATTCCATACCTCAGCTAATAAAGGAAAGGATTCCATATGCCTTCTTTTTTATTCTTTCATGGGATGTGGGCGTCGCTGGCCAGGCCAGCATTTATTGAACATCCCTAATTGCCCTTGAGAAGGTGGTGGTGAGCTGCCTTCTTGAACCGCTGCAATCCATGTGGGGTAGGTACACCCACAATGCTGTTATGAAGGGAGTTCCAGGATTTCGACCCAGCGACAGTGAAGGAACGGCGAAATAGTTCCAAGTCAGGATGGTGTGTGACTTGGAGGGGAACCTGCAGGTTGTGGTGTTCCCATGTCTGTGCTGCCCTTGTCCTTCTAGCTGGTAGAGGCCGCGGGTTTGGAAGGTGCTGTCTAAGGAGCCTTGGTGCATTGCTGCAGTGCGTCTTGTAGATGGTACGCACTGCTGCCACTGTGCGTCGGTGGTGGAGGGAGTGAATGTTTGTAGATGGGGTGCCATTCAAGCGGGTTGCTTTGCCCTGGATGGTGTCGAGCTTCTTGAATGTTTTTGGAGCTGCTCCCATCCAGGCAAGTGGAGAGTATTCCATCACACTCCTGACCTGTGCCTTGTTGATGGTGGACATGCTTTGGGGAGTCAGGAGGTGAGTTACTCGTCTCAGGATTCCTAGCCTCCGACCTGCTCTTGTAGCCACGGTATTTATATGGCTACTCCAGTTCAGTTTCTGGTCAATGGTAGCCCCTCGGATGTTGATAGTGGGGGATTCACCGATGGTAGTGCCGTTGAATGTCAAGGGGAGATGATTAGATTCTCTCTTGTTGGAGATGGTCATTGCCTGGCACTTGTGTGGCGCGAATGTTACTTGCCAATTATCAGCCCAAGCCTGGATATTGTCCAGTTCTTGCTGCAGTTCTGCACAGACTGCTTCAGTATCTGAGGAGTCGCGAATGGTGCTGAACATTGTGCAATCATCAGCGAACATCCCCACTTCTGACCTTATGATTGAAGGAAGGTCATTGATGAAGCAGCTGAAGATGTTTGGGCCTAGTACACTACCCTGAGGAACTCCTGCAGTGATGTCCTGGAGCTCAGATGAGTGACCTCCAACAACCGCAACCATCTTCCTTTGTGCTCGGCATGACTCCAGCCAGCGTAGGGTTTTCCCACTGATTCCCATTGACCTCAGTTTTGCAAGGGCTCCTTGATGCCATACTTGGCCAAATGCTGCCTTGATGTCAAGTGCAGTCACTCCCACCTCACCTCTTGAGTTCAGCTCTTTTGTCCATGTTTGAACCAAGGCTGTAATGAGGTCAAGAGCTGAGTGGCCCTGACGGAACCCGAACTAAGCGTCACTGAGCAGGTTGTTGTTAAGCAAGTGCCGCTTGATGGCACTGTTGATGACACCTTCCATCACTTTTCTGATGATTGAGAGTAGTCAAATGGGGCGGTAGTTGGCCGGGTTGGATTTGTCCTGCTTTTTGTGTGCATGGCATACCTGGGCAATTTTCCACATTGCAGGTTAGATGCCAGTGTTGTTGCTGCACTGGAATAACTTGGCTCGGGGCGAGGCAAGTTCTGGAGCACAGCTCTTCAGTACTATTGCTGGAATATTGTCAGAGCCCATAGCCTTTGCTGTATCCAATGCCTTCAGTTGTTTCTTAATATCACGTGGAGTGAATCGAATTGGCTGAGTCTGGCATCTGTGATGCTTGGGACTTCAGGAGGAGGCCGAGGTGGATCATCAACTCGGCACTTCTGGCTGAAGGTTTTTGCACATGCTTCAGCCTTATCTTTTGCACTAATTTGCTGGACTCGCCCATCATTGAGGATGGGGATATTTGTGGAGCCACCTCCTCCAGTTAGTTGTTTAAATGTCCACCACCATTTTCATCTGGATATGGCAGCACTGCAGAGCTGAGATCTGATTCGTTGGTTATGGAATCGCTTTGCTCTGTCTATCGCATGTTGCTTATGCAGTTTGGCATGCAAGTAGTCCTGGGTTGTAGTTTCACCAGGGTGACACCTCATTTTGAGGTATGCCTGGTGCTGCTCCTGGCATGCCCTCCTGCACTCTTCATTGAACGATGGTCCGTCTCCTGGCTTGATGGTAATGGTAGAGTGGGGGATATGCAGGGCCATGAGGTTACAGATTGTGGTTGAGTACAATTCTGCTGCTGCTGATGGCCCACAGCGCCTCATGGATGCCCAGTTTTGCATTGCTAGATCAGTTCGAAATCTATCCCATTTAGCACGGTGATAGTGCCACACAACACGATGGACGGTATCCTCAATGTGAAGGCGGGACATCGTCTCCGCAAGGACTGTGTGGCGGTCACTCCTACCAATACTGTCATGGACAGATGCATCTGCGGCAGGCAGATTGGTGAGGACGAGGTCAAGTATGTTCTTCTCTCGTGTTGGTTCCCCCACCACCTGCAGCAGACCCAGTCTAGCTGCCACGTCCTTCAGGCCAGCTCGGTCAATAGTGGTTCAACCGAGCCACTCTTGGTGATGGACATTGCATTTCCCCACCCAGCGTGCATTTTGTGCCCTTGCCACGCTCAGTGCTTCCTCCAAGTGGTGTTCAACATGGAGGAGTACTGAGTCATCAGCTGAGGGAGGGCAGTAGATGGTAATCAGTAGGAGGTTACCTTGCCCATTTTTGACCTGATGCCATGAGACTTCATGGGGTCTGGAGTCGATGTTGAGGTCTCCCAGGGCAACGCTCCCCCTACTGTATACCAGTGTGCCACAACTTCTGCTGGGTCTGCCCTGCTGGTGGGACAGGACGTACCCGGGGATGGTGATGGCAGTGTCTGGGACATTGTCTGTAAGGTATGATTCCGTGAGTATGACTATATCAGGCTGTTGCTTGACTAGTCTGTGGGACAGCTCTCGTAACTTTGGCACAAGCCCCCAGATGTTCGTTAGGAGGACACTGCAGGGTTTACAGGGCCGGGTTTGCCGTTGTCTTTTCCGGTGCCGACGTCGATGCCGGGTGGTCTGTCCAGTTTCATTCCTTTTTATAGATTTTGTAGCGGTTAGGTACAACTGAGTGGCTTGCTCGGCCATTTCAGAGGGCATGTAAGAGTTAACCACATTGCTGTTGGTCTGGAGTCACATGTAGGCCAGACCAGGTAAGGACAGCAGACTTCCTTCCCTAAAGGACATTAGTGAATCAGATGGGTTTCGGCAACAATCGACAATGGTTTCATGGCCATCAATAAACTAGTTTTATATTCAGATTATTTAATTAAATCTAATTCCAACTTCTGCTGTGGTGGAATTCGAACCCATGTCCCCAGGGGAATACCCTGGGTCTCTGGTCCAGTGATAATACCACTACGCTACTGTCTACCTTATCTACCTGTCCTGCTACCTTCAGCGATCTGTGGACATTCACTCCAAGGTCCTTCACTTCCTCCATACTTCTCAGTATTTTCCCTTTCATCGTGCATTCGTTTGTCTTGTTGACATCCCAAATGCATCATCTCACAATTCTCTAATTTGAAATCCATTTGCCACTTTTCTACCCATCTTACCGTATCACTAATATCTTCCTTCAGCCTACAACTATATTCCACGCTATCTACGACAAGGCCAAGCTTTGAGTTGTCTGCAAACTTCTTGATCATGCCCCCGACATTTCCGTCCAAAACGTTAATATGTACCATAAAAAGCAGTGGACCTCGTACTAAGCCCTGCAGAAGGCTACTGGAATCAGCCCTCCAGTCGCTACAACGCCCTTCAACAATTACCCTTTGTGTCCTGCCACTGAGAAACTTTTGTATCCACATTGCTGCATTTCCCTGGATGCCATGAGATTTTAATTTTCTAACCAGTCTGTCATGTAAGACCTTTTCAAAAGCCTTGCTAAACTCCTCTTAGACCACATCAACTCATCTACCCTCATCTATCTTTCTTGTTATTTCTTCAAAAAATTCAGTCAACTTGGTCAAACAAGATCTTCCCTTAATGAATCCATGCTGACTATCCTTAATTAGCCTATGCCTTTCTAAGTGACAGTTTATGCTGTCTCTCAGAATATATTCCAATACTTTTCCCACTACTGAGTATAGACTGACTTGCTTGCAATTATTCGGTCTGGCCTTCATCCCTTTTTAAACAGTGGTACAATGTTGGCAGTTCACCAATCCTCCATCACCACACCTTTATACAGTGAGCACTGGAAAATGATGGTCAGGCCTTCTGCTATTTCCTCTCTTACTTCTTTTAACAGCCTCGGGTACATTTCATCTGGCCCTGGTAAGCTATCAACTTTCAAAGATTCTCGTCCCATTAGTTCTCCTCTCTCCCTATGTTTATCACATCGAATACTTCAAATTCTTCCTCCTTAACTGCAATATCTGCATCATCCCCCTGTTTTGTGAAGACGGACAAAGAGTGTTCATGAAGAACAAAACCAACATATTCTGCCCTCTACATAGGGTACCTTTTGGTCTTTTATGGGCCCTACTCTCGGCTTGCATACATGTTACTCTTCATGCATTCCTAAAACATCTTTGGGTTCACCTTGATTTCGCTTACCAATATTCTTTCATGCCCTTTCATTGCTTTCCTAAATTCCTTTTTGATATCACCCCTACATTTTCAATACTCTTCTCAGCTTTCTGCAGTATTGAGCTCTCGGTGCCAGAGAGAAGCTTTCCTTTTCTACCTTATCTTAACCTGCCGGCTCCTTGACATATATGGGGCTCTAGATTTGTCCATCTCACCTTTTGTCTTCGTGGGAACGTTTACTCTGAACCCCTTTAACCTCCCCTTTCAATGCCTCCCACTATTCTGACATCGATTTATCTTCAATTAGCTGTTTCCAGTCTACTTTCGCAAATCACTCCTCAGTTTAGTAAAATTGGCTTTGCCCCAATTGGGAACTCTAAGTCCTGTTCTATATCTGTCCTTTTTCCATAATTATGCTCAAACTAACTGAATTATGATCACGATCACCAAAATGCTCTCCCACTGCCACTTCTTCCACCTGCCCAGCATCATTTTCTAAAACTAAGTCTAAAACGTTACCCTCTCTTGTTGGACATGCTACAGACTAGGCAAAAAAGTTCTCCTGAATGCACATCAAGACTTCTGCTCCCTCAAAGTCCTTTCACACTAAAACTTTTCCAGTTAATATTGGGTTTTTCAAAATCCCCCACTATTACTGCCCTATTGTTCTTGCACTTCTCAGAGACTTGCCTGGAAATCTGCTCTTCTATCCCCCTCTGACTGTTTGGGGGTCTATAGTACACTCACAGCAGTGTGATTGCCCGTTTTCTGTTCCGTAGATCAATCCATATTGCCTCATTCGATGAGCCTTCCAACATATCATCCCTACTCACAGCTGTACTCGCTTCCTTTCCCAAAATTGCCATCCCCCTCCTTTCTTAACCCCCTCCTTATCGCGTCTGAAAACCCTGTAACCAGAAATGTTGAGCTGCAATTTTTGTCCCTGCTTCAGCCATGTCCCTGTATTTGCTATGATATCATACTACCACGTGTCTATCTGTGCCCTCAGCTCATCTGCCTTATTTGCTCTATTCCTTGCATTGAAATGGATAGACTTGAACATTGGCAAACTCTTTATTTCTAACATCTGTTTCCTCTGTCTTCCAGACACAGCCATTAATATTCTGCCTTCCATTTTCTTTTCTAATTTTGTCGCAACTGAGTCTACCCTCAGGTCCCCATCCCCCTGCCAAACTAGTTTCATCCGTCCCCAACAGCACTAGCAAAACGTCCAGCAAGGAAGTAGTACCGGATCTACTCAGGTGCAACCCGTTTGCCTGTACAGGTCCCATCGCCGCCAGAACTGTTCCCAGTGTCCCAGGAATCTAAGACCCTCCATCCTGCACCATCCTTCCAGCCAAGCATTCATCTGTCTTATCCTTCGATTGCTATACTCATTTGCGCGTGGCACTGGAATTAATCCAGAGATTGCTGCTTTTGAGGCCCTGCTTGCTAACTTCTTACCGATCTCCCTAAATACTGACAGCAACACCACATCCCTCTTTCTACATGTGCCGATGGTTCCGATGTGGACCACGGCTGCTGGCTGTTCACCATCCCCCTTCAGGATGCTCTGCAGCCACTCAATGACATTCTTGACCCTGGCACCAGGGAGGCAACACATCATCCTGGATTCCCGCCTGTGGTCTCAGAAACGCCTTTTTGTTCCCCTGACCAGTTAATCACCCTTCACTATAGCTCTTCCACTCTTCAATGTACTCCCCTGTGCAGCTGGGCCACCCGTGATGCAATAGACTTGGCTCTGACTTAACTCCCCAGGTGAAGTACCACTTTCCTCAATATTCAGAACTGAATACATGTTGGAGAGTGAGATGCACTCGAGAGTCTCCTGCACTAACTGCTCGTCTCCCATTCCCTCTCTCCCTGCATACTATTTAGCTGTGGGATGACTACTACTATAAACATGCTATCCACATAGCTCTCCTCCTCATTAATGTACCGCAGTGTCGGAAGCTGCCGCTCAAGTTCCAAAACCCAGAGTTCAAGCTCCCACAATTGACAACACTTCCTGCACAAATGATTCTCCAGGTTACGGGAAGTATCTTGGAGCTCCCACATAGCACAGGAGGTGCACTCTCGAGGTTGAAGCATCCCTTCTATTCCTTTGCTTAACAGGTGACCCTTTGTTACCGCTAAAAAATAACCCTAACTAATCCTACCTGACCTCAGAGTTACTAATAAAACCTTACTAGTTCTGATAAAATCTGCTAAAAATCAGTACAGGTCACTAGGTAAAATAAACCCCGCTCAAATAAATACTCACCAGCTACTCATTTGTTCAAAATACTCACCGGCTACTTACTTATTCTAATGTTATACTTTTCTTGATTACACAGACATGTAGACCTTCCGACTGGTAATAGACCTTGAAAACTCTCATTATGCTTGCCAATTCTAATAAACCTTACGACTATAAGTAAACCTTATAAATACTGACAAACCTGAATAATACTTAATACAGTTTGTGTATTAATCTGTCCGAATTTGAGCGAATTCACTCCCTGCTGGTCTCTCTCCCACTCTTTATTGTAACTATTATAAAATCAGCTTTAGTTTTTAGCTTATATAATACTGAATCGATCAAGTCTTATCTTATATTTCCTGATTGAGATTCAAATAAATTAAAAGCTTACCTGTATACTCACCCCGGCGGCTTTCAGTTTTTTGTTCTCTCTGCCGACTGTAATGTCACTCTATCATTACATTCCGATGGTTCCCCTGCTCCGATCCTGCCGTGCTCTCTTTCTCTCTCTCTCTCTGTTCTCCAACTGTGCATTTGGCACTCTTTGTAAAGCTCCACTCCCACTGTGCTCTCTCTCTCTCTCTCTCTCTCTGTTTCTTACACCACACAGGCTGCCTGACCTGCTGAAAATTTCCATCATTTTCTGATTTTATAACACTGTCGCTCTGCTCACTGTTTTCTGTCATTTTGCTGCTTCATGGTGGTAGGTTGGAATATCACCGTATGGATGCAATGAGGTCAGGATTCGAGTGGCTCTGGTGGAACCTAAACTGAGCATCAGTAAGCATGCTATTGCTGTTTAAGTGGTGCGTGGTCGCTGTGTCGACTGCATCTTCTATTACTTTGGTGATGAATGAGAGTAGACTGATGGAGCAATAAATAGCTGGATGGGATTGGTCCTGCTGTTTTTGGATAGCAATATCTGGGCATTGCTCACCTAGTCAGGTGGATGCCTGTGTTGAAGTTGTGCTGGGTGAGCTTGCCATGGGACACTGCATGCCCATGTCTTCACTACCACAGACTGGATGTTCGCAGGTGTTAAATTGAAACCCGACCAGGGCCTGACTGGACCACATCCAACCCGAACCCAAACCGAGCTCGAGTCCTTAATTTTCTTTTGGCGCCCGAACCGACACGACTATCCTCATAAAGTCAATGATATCAAGCAGGTTATTGTGATCTACCTTGTCCAAATGTTGTGATCCGTTTCATCCATTCCAGCAGCAGGCTATTCCGACAAATGGAGTTGTGGGGAATCTGAACCTGATCTCGTCACCAGGAACCAAAGCCCCTCGCCACCCAACTTTCACACACCAGCACTTTGTGTGGCCGAGTTCATTTGGGTAGTGATCAGGAGAAGAAACCTAGTGGTTTCCTTACCCCTCCTCTTTTTAGTCAACACAGTTTGCGGAAGGTTATAAGGCTGCAGATATGTGGAGTGCTTGAGAAAGATTGATTGATTGGAAAAATCACAGATGAGATTGCAGGCTTTCCCAGTACTGTTTGATTGTTAATGTACACTTCTGCCGATTCCCTGTTCTGTCTGATCATTTGTCTAAAGCACTGCAGATCTTCAGTACTGTTTAATTGAAGACTTCTGGTTGGTTAGCATACACATAAAGGCCAGCACCTCGAATAGCCTGCAATGCAAAACAACAATAACAACAAAAACAGGTATGTTAGAGTTGACAAAGTATGTTGAGCAATTTCTAGCATTGACACGTAATACAAATTTACATACAGGTGAGTAGCATTTTTCAAACATGTATTCTTACCCTAGGTTATTTGATGTCATGGGTGAATCTCAACCCTCCAAAGCTTTCAGAGTGTCCATCGATCCTATGAGTTCTTTGTAAGCTTTTGTAGCACTGCCAGACAAACAATCAGCAAGTGCTGCTTGTTAAGTGTTTTTACACACTGGACTGTCTTCTTCCTCTATAAAATTGCAGTTCAGTTTAAGAAAAGATAAAACATCCCAGAAACCCTGATTTGCAGTATTAAAACGCAAAACAAATAATCTAACAGCAATCAAATTCAGTTGCGCATTTATTGAACATCTTTCTTCCATTTCCTTGTGTACATAAAATTAATGATCCCAACTCTGGATGCCGAACTAAGTTTTTGTAGATAACTTTCAAATGCACACAGTATTTCTCTTTTCTGTCAGAAATATCAGCCTGTCTCTTCTGAGACTTTCAAACAACATCTTGACTTCCTCATGATTTTTAAGCAGTCTTCTCATGAGATTATCCATTTTCTCTCTGCAAAGAAAGACTTGCTCCTCTCGAGCACCTTTTACGACCTCAGGACGTCCCAAACCACTTTCCATCCAACGAATGTCTTTGTGAATTGTAGTCACTGTTGTAAAGTAGGAAACGCAGCAGCCATTGCTCACAGTAAGCTCCCACAAACAGCACGGTGATAATAACCAGATAAAACAGAAACAAATCGCGTCAAACCTTAGATTAAAAAGAAAACAAATAGCCGACTCCAACGAAGCCCAAAATAGGCAGTTAGGTAATCATAGCATTTAATAGTCTCAGTTACAGACATAGCAAGTAAGTAGACTCAATTAAAGACATATCAAGTAAGTAGTCTCAGTTTCAGACATGGCAAAAAAAAAAGAACAAACGTTGTTATAAATTGTCATGTAAAACAGAATAGAGTCAACAGTGGAAGGCTTAAGGGCAGTCATCTGATGGTCGATTGTCCTTCCAGCTAAGCTGAAGTTCCGCTCACTGCTGCTACTGCTCGCCAGAATGCAATGTATCCTTCCAGACAGCCGGGCCAATTTAGGGTATGCAACACTGTGTTCCTTCCGCCAGCCCAACAGATCACGCTCGTTTTCCTTCGCCAGCACAGCAGGCCTCTGTGCTGTGTACCGCTGCACTTCATCATTTTTGTCCATTTCTGCATAAACATTCTTCCATTCAGCAAATTCGGTCAGTGTTTTTTTGGGAGCGGTAGGTTCATCATCATCCACTGTCGTTTCCTTCACAGGGTCTTCTGTTTTAAAGGTGTTGATAAGTCTGCGCACTTCAGAACAGACTTCTTCCCTATGAAAGCTGGACAACATGTGCAGCTGACTGAATTTAGGCTGGAGAAAAGTTGCTATCTTGTGCACGTCATTTAATTCAACTTTCTTCAGACGCCACTCTCTGTGCCATTGCCTGACAACTGCTTGCATTGGAGTATCTGAAGAAACTGGTATACAGAGTCATTTAAGTTTCTCAAACCACGGAATTACCAGGTTCAATGTAGGATTACTGGTCTCACTCCAGTTCCCTCTGAGCTTCATAAAATGGTTGGAGGAAATCAACCAAAAACTGCAAGACATCGGGGGTGATGTTTTCCAGCCTGTAGTTTTTGCCACACTTTTCCAGTTTCTCCTGTAGCTCATGATAAATATCCTGAACTGAATTCAGTGTCAGATACTCAGTATGTACCTCGTTTGTCCCATTGGATTTATAGTTTCAGACAACTGTGCAGCAAGACCACATTGTTTAACATATGTCATCAAGGTTCTGGCAAGATGTATAGTTTCGACAAGATCCAGAGCTTCAGAAGCTAATTCTTTTGGAGTAAGTGAATGTGGAAGCATCGTGTTAGAAACGTGGTCCTGACAATCCAAACGTCGATATGGTCTAAGAGCGAGCTATGTTAACACCTTGATCTTATACGCAGACGAATTTATTTAAATTTTATGGGTCGAATCCAACAGTATTCACTAGCAGCATTTAAATCTTACACCTGATGTTTTCGCCAGTTTTGGCGTCCTCCAGTGTAAACGTTGCTGTTGTTAAAAGTTTGACATTAATTTGAAAATCTACTGTGATCAAATCATAAGTTATCGACATATAATGGATTTTACGGTCGTCGTCCACCCACTTGGCAGTTGTCATTCTCACATTCACATCCTTTAGTATGTCAGTATTCTGAGAAATTAGTTGTTTTCTCTTTTCTTCGGCCACATCACTACACCTTCTTGAAACTGTACTTGGATTTAATAACACACTTGATGCTGATAATCGACCCTACATAGCTACAGATGACATCACTTAAAGTGGCGCAGTGATTATCACTTAATAGATGTACCTTGCATGCAACGTAAAATAGCTGCAATGCATATCACATGAAATTGCAACCGTAAATTTAACTTAAATATCTACTGTGCTTATCATTTAAAAGAGCCAGTTGGCATGTCACATAATATCACAGCCAAGGTCATAAATCACTTAAAATGGCGTCAATCACATTTTAAAATGGCTGTTGTGCATTTTGCTTAACCTTGAAACTCATTGCATTGCCCAGAAAACAGGCATTGTCCTGGAATTATAACAAATCTTCCCATTTCTCATTGAAGACTCATAGAGTATAGGAAATAGGAGCAGGGGTTTGTAATTCGGCTGGCGGGCCGGCTCTGCCATTCTAACAGTGCCATTAAAACAGATCATGACTGATCATCGACCTCTACGCCATTTTTTCCCACGACCACCATACCCAAAATGTAATTATTATCCAGAAATCCATGGATTTCCGTCTTGAACATTCTCACTGATTGAGCATCCACAGCCATATGCGGCAAAGTATTCCACAAATTCACCACCATCTGAGTAAAGAAATTCATCCTCATCTCAGTCTTAAATGGCCTACCCCTTATTCTGAGACTGTGTCCCTTGTTTTTAGACTCACCAGCCATAGAAACATCCTACCCACATCTACCCTGTTACACCCTGTAAGAATGTTGTAACTTTCAATGAAATCACCTTTCATTCTTCAAAACGTTAGCGACTACAGGTCCACTTTCTGTAAACTCTCCTCATAAAACAATCCCGCCATTCCACAGTCAATCTGCTGAACGCCTGTTGCATTCCTTCAATGGCAAGTACATACAACTTCAAAGGAGGAGACGATAACTGCATAGAATACTCCAGGTGAGTCTCACCAAAAGGCCTCTTACAATTGCAGCAACATATCATGACACCTGCATTCAAATGCCGTTGTCATGAAGGCCAACACGCCATTTTTCTTCCAAAATGCTTACTGCATCTGCATACTAGCTTTTAGTTACACATGAACCAGGACATCCAGATTCCTTTGGACATCAACACTTCACAACCTCTCACCATTTAAGAAATACTATGCCTTTCTGTTTTTCTACCAAAGTGGAACACTCCACACTTATACACATTATATTCCATCTGCCGAGTTCTTGCACATTCACTAAGCCTGTCCCAAACCCCTTAAAGCCTCCTTGCATCTTCCTCTCAACTTAATTTCCCACCTAGTTTTGTTTCATCAGCAAATTTGGAAGTATTCCATTTGGCCCCCACATTCAAATCATGTATTTAGATTGTGAACAGCTGTGGCTCAAGCACTGATCCTTACGGTACCCTATTAGTAACAGCCTGCCATCCAAACAATGACCCATTCATTGCTACTCGCTGATTTCCTTCTGTTAACCAGTTCTCAGTCCATAGCAGTATGTTACTCCCAATCTCATGTGATCAAACTCTGTTTATTAAGCTCCTGTGCGGGACCTTAACAAAAACCTTCTTATAATCCAAATACAGCACGTCCACTGGTTTTCCTTTCTCTTTGCTACAAGTAACATCCTCAAAAATGTAAACTCCAAAAGATTTGTCAAACATGATTGCCGTTTCATAAATCCACGTTGGCTCAGACCGATCATATCATTTGTTCCAAGCGTCGCGTTATCTCATTCTTTTTAATAGATTCTAACATTTGCACTAATACTGACATCAAACTAACAGGTTTGTCGTTCTGCTTCTCTCCCGCTCTCTTCTAAAAGATTGGCGTGACATTTGTAATTTCCAATGTGCAGAGACCCTTCCAGTATCTATAGAAATTTGAAAGATAACCACCGATGCATCTGCTATCCCTATAACCAGTCCTTCAATACTCTGGGATGTAGCTCATCTCGTCCAGAGAATTTATTAAGTTATAATCAAATTATTTTTTCAAGTACTACATTTTTATTGACACTAATTTATTTCAGTTCCTCATTTTTACAAGTCCGATGCTTCCCGAGAATTTCTTCAGCATTTTCTGCATCTTCCTCCATGAAGACAGATACAAAATAATTGTTTAGCCTCTCCGCCATTTCCTCGTTCTCAATGCAAACTCTCCTATCACCGCTTGGAATGGACACACATTCGTCCTTGCTAATTTATTCTTTTTCAAATGCACAGAGAAGCATTAAGTTGCCAGCTAGCTGACATTCCAGATTTATTTCCCCTTTCCCCTATTAGTTTATTGGTTCTCCTTTGTTGCTTTCGAAATTGCTCCCAATCCTCGGGCTTGCCTCTTTTCCTGGCGGCCTGACAAGGCGTACAAGTATGACCGAATGCCATCTTTAACTTATTTTGTTAGCCACTGTTTATTCACCTTTCCTGTTGGGTTTTTGCTTCTTCGAAGAATGTACATTTATTGTGTAAAATAACCTCTTCAACTGCTAGCCATTGCCTGGCTATGTCAAATCATTTCATGTATTTTCCCAATAACCCGTAGCCAACTTGCCCTTCAAATCTTCATAGTTTACTTTGTTCATATTTAAAAGCCTAGTTTCAAAATGAACTAGATCTTTATCAATTGTAAAATTCTATCACATTGCGGTCATGATTTCATAATGGCTCCTTTACAACAAGGTTATTAATTAGCCCTTTCGCATTACAAAATACTAAATCTGAAATAGCTCAATCCCTAGTTGGTTCTTCAACATACTGCTCCAGGCATCCATCTCGTACACATACTGGTAATTCATCCTCCAGAGAATTAGCGCTAATTAGCATGAGGCAAGCTATCTGTAAATTGAAGATGCCCACTGTTACTGTATTGCCCATGTTACATACAGCTGTAATTTCCTGATGTTTACCGTGTCCAACATTACCACTGTAGTTTGGTGGTCTACAAAACATCTCCCATCAATGTTTGCTGCCCCTTGCTGTTTCTTAGCTCCACCCAAACTGATTCTACATCTTGCTCCTTTGATCGAAGATGCTGTCTCACTAATGTACTGATCTCGTCCTGCATTAACAGCGCTATCGCACCTCCTTTTCCGCTCCGCCTATCATTCTGAAATGACTGCATCGAGCATGAACATGCTCGTGTCGTAATGACGGGCCAGGCCTAAATTAAACAAAACTTAATCCATTTTAAAAATAAAGGACCACAATCCAACATACGCACGTTGAAATGAGGGATCAAAAGCCAGACATAAATGCAGGTAGACACATTGGATACTGCCTCTGGGTGAAGGACACTGTCCAAGGCGGATGGACACCCTGTCCAATAATATTCCTCATCCCAAAACCCTCTCACTCTCTTCACATATTGTCATGATAGTTTTCAAAGTAAAACAAATGCCCCCAGGAGAAGTGAAGTAAAATACATTAAATTGGATAAATCAAAGCAAAACATTCTCAGGAATAGGTGCAGCAAGATCCCTAAACTGTTTTCTCTCAGCAGCATCCCAATACAAACAAATGCCAGTTGGAAAGCAAAGTATCAAGAGAAGTATCGATGGAGGCCACAATGCGAGCACACAACCCACACTCACCAGACTGAGAGAAATATCCCTTCCACTGGAGAGAGAGGGGGGGAGAGGTTTTGGAATTTGACCTGGGACTCATTTCCACCCAGACACAACCCAGCTCAGCAATTTACTTCACTAGTGAACATGTTATACGTTGGCATGTTGTTCAATATGTTCTTCGGGGGCCTCCCCATTGAAAGATTAATTCAGCACAATCGAGGGCGGAACCAGTTTGACCAGCGGACCTGTTTTGTTGATGTAAAACATTTAACTCCAAGCCCGTATCGGGAACATTACTGCTGTTTAAAGATGTCTGATCCCCCTTACAGGCCCCACACAGAGATTGGGGAATTTTCTGGAGGCAGTGACACATGCCAATTCTACCCTCAGCTCAAAACTCACGTTGAACCAATTCAGATCCATCTGTCTGTCTTTCTCTCAGTCTCTGTCTGTCTGCCCCTCACTCTCATTGTTCCTCTCGCTCCATCAGTCATAGTCGCTGTCTGTCTGTCTCGCTCTCATGCTCTGTCTGTCTCATTCTCACTCGTCCCTCCCTCATTCATTCTATGTCTGTATTTCTCCGTGCCTGATTCACTCTACCATTCCATGTCATCCTCTCTCTCTTTATTTCATGCTCTACCTGCCCAATTTCGTTCGCCCTCTTTCTCTCCCTCTAATTCTCTCTCTCTCTCTTTCTCTGTGTCTCTCTCATTTTCCTTGTCAACCTGCCTCTCTCAAATTATCACTCTCACTCCGTGACGGTCTGTCTCATTCCATGTCATCCCCATTCTTTCCCTGTCTCACTCTCTCTCACTCGACCTCTCTTTCTCTGTCTCATTCTCTCACACTCGCCCTCTATGTATCAGTCTCATTCTCTCTCACAAGCCTTCTCTGTCTCTCTTGTTGGCTATCTATCTCTCTATTTTTTTGATATATCTATCTCTTGATTTTGTGCACTGTCTGACTCACTCTCCCGCCTGTGTTCTCGTTCTCTCTCTCTCTCTCTCTCTCTCTCTCTCTCTCTCTCTCTCTCTCTCTCTCTCTCTCTCTCTCTCTCTCTCTCTCTCTCTCTCTCTCTCTCTCTCTCTCTCTCTCTCTCTCTCTCTCTCTCTCTCTCTTTCGTTCATATGGACTGTCACCCCGTCTCTTTCGTTCATTCAGTCTGGCACCCCGTCTCTTTCGTTCCTACTGTCTGTCACCCCGTCTCTTACGTTCATACGTTCTGTCACCCCGTTTCTTTCATTCATACGCTCTGTCACCCCGTCTCTTTCGTTCGTCCGGTCTGTCAGCCCCTCTCTTCCGTTCATAGTCTGTCACCACCTCTCTTTCGGTCATACACTCTGTTAGCCCCTCTCTTCCGTTCATACGGTATGTCACCCCATCTCTTCCGCTCATACGATCTGTCACCATCTCTCTTTCGTTCATACGGTCTGTCACCACGTCCCTCCCATTCATAAGCTCTGTCATCCCCTCTCTTTCGTTCATAATGTCTGTCACCCCGTCTCTTTCATTCATACGGTGTGTCAGCCACACTCTTTCATTAAAAGGGTCTGATAGCTGCTCTCCATTGTTCATACGGTCCTTTCAACCTCGAATTCCTTCATGCGGTCTGGCACCCCGTCTCCTTCATTCATACAGACTGTCACCCCATCTCTTTCATTCATTTGGTCCAACACCCCGTTTCTTTCGTTCATTCGGTCTGTTACCTCCTCTGGTTCGTTCATACGATCTGTCACCCCATCTCTTTCGTTCGTACGCTCTGTCAGCCCCTCTCTTTCGTTCATACTGTCTGGTACCCCGTCCCTTTCATTCATTGGTCCTGTCAACCCGTCTCGTTCGTTCATACGGTCTGGCACCCCGTCGCTTTCGTTCATGGGATTTGACACCCCCTCTCCTTCGTTCATATGCACTGTAACCCACACTCTTTCGTTCATATGGACTGTCACCCCGTCTCTTTTGTTCATTTGGTCTGGCTCCCCCGATCTTGTTCTTAAGGTCTGTCACTCCGTCCCTTTCGTACAAACGGTCAGTAAACCGCGTCACTGTCGTTCATTCAGTCTGGCACCCTGTCTCTTTCGTTCCTACAGTCTGGCACCCCGTCTCTTTCATTCCTACAGTCTGTTACACCATCTCTTTCGTTCATACGTTCTGTCTCCCCATCTCTTTCATTCATACAGTCTGGCACCCCATCCCATTCGTTCAAACAGTCTGTTACCATGCTGCTTTAGTTCATATGGTCTGTTACCCCATCTCTTTCGTCAATACGGTCTGTCAACTGATCTCTTCCGTTCATACGGTCTGTCACCCCGTCTCTTTCGTTCATATGGTCTGGAAATCCGGTCTCTATCGTTCATACGGTCTGGCAACCCGCCTCATTCGTTCATAGGGTCTGGCACCCCATCTCTTAAGGTCATACGGTCGGTTACCTCCTCTGTTTCGTTCATACGTTCTGTCACCACGTCTATTTCGCTCATACCGTTTGGCACCCAGTCACTTTCGTTCATACGGTCTGGTACCCCGTCTCTTTCATTCATACAATCGGTCACACCATCTCGTTTTTCATTCGGTCTGTAAGCCACTCTCTTTCGTTCATACAGTCTGGCACCCTGTTTCTTTCGTTCATGCGATCTCTCACCCCGTCTCGTTCGTTCATACAGTCTGTCGGCCCCTCTCTTCGTTCATTCAGTCTGTCACCATCTATTTTTCGGTCATACGCTCTGTCAGCCCCTCTCTTTCATTCATAACGTCTGTCAACCCGTCTCTTTCGTTCATACAGTCCGGCACCCCATTTCTTTAGTTCATACGGTCTGTCAGCCCCTCTCTTCTGTTCATATCGTCTGTCACCCCATCTGTTAATTTCATACGGTCTGTTACCTCCTCTGTTTCGTTCATACAGTCTGTCAGCCCATCTCTTTCATTCATACGTTCTGTCAGCCCCTCTCTTTCGTTCATACGGTCTGTCACCACCTATTTTTCGGTCATACACTCTGTCCGCCCTTCTCTTTCATTCATAACGTCTGTCAACCCGTCTCTTTCGTTCATACAGTCTGTCAGGCCCTCTTTTCTGTTCATATCGTCTGTCACCCCATCTGTTAATTTCATACGGTCTGTTACCTCCTCTGTTTCGTTCATACGGTCTGGCGCCCCGTCTCTTTCATTCATACAGTCCGTCACCCTGTTTCATTCATTCATATGGTCTGTCAGCCCACCTCTTTCCTTCATATGGCCTGCTGCACCGTCTCTTTCCTTCATATGGCCTGTTGCCCCGTCTCTTTCGTTCATATGGTTTGGCACCCAGCCACTTTCGTTCATACTGTCTGGCACTCCGTCTCTTTCATTCATACAGACTGTCAGCCCCTCTCTTTCATTCATACGGTCTGTCCGCCCCTTTCTTCCAATCATAAGGCCTGTCAACCCATCTCTTTCGTTAATACGATCTGTCATCCCGTCTCTTTCGATCATACGGTCTGTCAACAGCTCTATTTCGTTCATACACTCTGCCAGCCCCTCTCTTTCGATGTTACGGTTTGTCACCCCATCTCTTTCCTTCATTCAGTCTGGCAGCCCGTCTCTTTTATTCATACTGTCTGTGAGCCCCTCTCTTTCGTTCATACGGTCTTTCACCAGCTCTATTTCGTTCATACACTCCGTCAGCCCCTCTCTTAAGTTCATACGGTCTGTTATCTCCTCTGTTGTGTGCATATGTTCTGTCACCCAGTCTGTTTCGTTCATACGATCTGGCACCACGTCACTTTCATTTATGCGATCTGTCACCCTGTTTCGTTCGTTCATATGGTATGTCAGCCCCTCTCTTTCGTTCATACAGTCTGTCACCACCTCTCTTTCATTCATACGCTCTGTCAGCCCCTCTCTTTCATTCATACGCTCTGTCAGCCCCTCTCTTTCTTTCATACACTCTGTCAGCCCCTCTCTTTCGTTAATACGGTCTGTCACCCTGTCCCTTTCGTACATAGGATTTGGCTTCCCCTCTCCTTCGTTCATGCGCTCTATCGTCACCTCTCATTTGTTCATACGGTCTCTCACCGCCTCTCTTTTTTGATACACTCTGTCATCCCATCTCTTTCATTCATTCGGTTTGTCACCCCATCTATTTCGTTCATAATGTCGTCACCCCGCCTCTTTCGCTCATACGGTTTGGGAGCCAGTCACTTTCGTTCATATGGTCAGTCAGCCCTTCTCTTTCGTTCATACGGTCTGTCACCCATCTCTTTCGCTCATACAGTCTGTCACCCTGTCTCATTCGTTCATACGATCTATCACCCCATGTCATTCGTTCATACGGTCTGTCACTCCGTCTCTTTCATTCATATGGCCTGGCGCCCTGCCACTTTCGTTCATGCAGTCTGTCTCCCCGTTTCTTTCTTTCAAACGGTCTTATAGCCCGTCCCTTTCATTGATACAGTCTGTCACCCATCTCTTTCATTCATACAGTCCGGCACCCCGTTTCATTTGTTCATATGGTCTGTCAGCCCGTCTCTTTCGTTCATATGGCCTGTTACACCGTCTCTTTCGTTCATATGGTTTGGCACCCAGTCACTTTCGTTCGTACAGTCTGTCAGCCCCTCTCTTTCATTCATAGGATTTGGCACACACTTTCCTTTGTTCATACGTTCTGTCACCACCTGTCGTTCGTCATACACTCTGTCAGCTCCTCTCTTTCATTCATACGGTCTGCCATCCCAATTCATTCATCCATACGGTTTATCACACCGTCTCTTTCATTCATATGGTCTGTCAGCCCCTCTCTTTCGTTCATAGGATTTGGCACACCCTTTCCTTCGTTCATACGGTCTGTCACCCCCTCCCTTTCGTTCCTACGGTCTCTCACATCCTCTCTTTCATTCATACGCTCTGTCACCCTGTCTCTTTCGTTCATATTGTCTGGCACCCAGTTTCTTTCGTTAATACGGTCTGGCAACCCGTCTCTTTACTTTATATGGTCTGTCAACCCGTCTCTTCCATTCATACGCTCTGTCACCTCGTCCCTTTCGTTCATACGGTCTGTCGCCCCTTTTTATTTCGTTCATACAGTCTGGCGACCCCGCTCTTTCATTCATATGTTCTGTCAGCTCCTCTCTTTCATTCGTATGGTCTGCCACCCCTTTTCATTCGTTCATACGGTCTGTCACCGCGTCTCTTTCGTTCATGCGGTCTGTCACCCCGTCTCCTTCGTTCATGCGGTCTGTCACTCCGTCTCTTTCATTCATACGCTTTGGCAGATTGTCACTTTCATTCATGTGGTCTGTCGCCCCGTCTCTTTCATTCATGCGGTCTGTCACCCCGTCTCATTCGTTCATACGGTCTGTCTCCACGTCTCTTTCGTTCATGCGGTCTGTCACCCCGTCTTTTTCGTTCATGCGGTCTGTCACCCCGTCTCTTTCATTCATACGCTTTGGCAGCTTGTCACTTTCATTCATGTGGTCTGTCGCCCCGTCTCTTTCATTCATGCGGTCTGTCACCCCGTCTCATTCGTTCATACGGTCTGTCAGCCTGTCACTTTCGTTCATGCGGTCTGTCACCCCGTCTCTTTCATTAATGCGGTCTGTCACCCCGTCTCTTTCATTCATACGGTTTGGCAGCTTGTCACTTTCATTCATGTGGTCTGTCGCCCCGTATCTTTCATTCATGTGGTCTGTCACCCCGTCTCATTCGTTCATACGGTCTGTCAGCCCCTCTTTTTCGTTCATATTGTCTGTCACCCTGTCTCTTTCGTTCATACGATCAATCACCCCGTGTCATTCATTGATACGGCCTGTCACTCTGTTTCTTTAATTCATATGGCCTGGCACCCTGTCTCTTTCGTTCCTGCAGTCTGTCACCCCGTCTCTTTCTTTCACACGGTCTTATAGCCCGTCTCTTTCATTTATACGGTTTCCCCCCATCTGTTTCATTGATACAGTCCGCCGCCCCATTTCATTCATTCATACGGTCTGTCAACCCGTCTCTTTCCTTCATATGGCCTGTTGCACTGTCTCTTTCATTCAAATGGTTTGATACCCAGCCACTTTCGTTCATACTGTCTGGCACTCCGTCTCTTTCATTCATACGCTCTGTCAGCTCCTCTCGTTCATTCATACAGTCTGCCATCCCAATTCAATCATCCATACGGTTCATCACACCATCTCTTTCATTCATATGGTCTGTCAGCCCCTCTCTTTCGTTCATAGGATTTCGCACACCCTTTCCTTCGTTCATACGGTCTGTCACCCCCTCCCTTTCGTTCCTACGGTCTCTCACATCCTCTCTTTCGTTCATATTGTCTGGCACCCAGTTTCTTTCGTTAATACGGTCTGGCAACCCGTCTCTTTACTTTATATGGTCTGTCAACCCATCTCTTCCGTTCAAACGCTCTGTCACCTCGTCCCTTTCGTTCATACGGTCTGTCGTCCCTTTTTATTTCGTTCATACAGTCTGGCAACCCCGCTCTTTCATTCATACGTTCTATCAGCTCCTCTCTTTCATTCGTCCGATCTGCCACCCCTTTTCATTCGTTCATACGGTCTGTCACCGTGTCTCTTTCGTTCATGCGGTCTGTCACACCGTCTCTTACGTTCATGCGGTCTGTCAGTTCGTCATTTTCATTCATGCGGTCTGTCACCCCGTCTCTTTCATTAATGGGGTCTATCACCCCGTCTCTTTCATTCATGTGGTTTGGCAGCTTGTCACTTTCATTCATGCGGTCTGTCACCCCGTCTCATTCGTTCATGCGGTCTGACACCGCGTCTCTTTCGTTCATGCGGTCTGTCACCCCGTCTCATTCGTTCATGCGGTCTTTCACCGCGTCTCATTCGTTCCTGCGGTCTGTCACCGCGTCTCTTTCGTTCATGCGGTCTGTCAGCCCGTCACTTTCGTTCATGCGGTCTGTCACCCTGTCTCTTTCATTAATGCGGTCTGTCACCCCGTCTCTTTCATTCATACGGTTTGGCAGCTTGTCACTTTCATTCCTGTGGTCTGTCGCCCCATCTCTTTCATTCATACGATCAATCACAACGTGTCATTCATTCAGACGGCCTGTCACTCTGTCTCTTTAATTCATATGGCCTGGCACCCTGTCTCTTTCGGTCCTGCAGTCTGTCACCCGTCTCCTTCTTTCATACGGTCTTATAGCCCGTCTCTTTCATTTATACGGTTTCCCCCCAACCGTTTCATTGATACAAAAGCAAAATACTGCAGATGCTGGAAATCTGAAACAAAAACAAGAAATGCCGGATTCACTCAGCAGGTCTGGCAGCATCTGTGGAAAGAGAAGCAGAGTTAACGTTTCGGGTCAGTGACCCTTCTTCGGAACTGACAAATATTAGAAAAGTCACAGATTATAAACAAGTGAGGTGGGGGTTGGGCAAGAGATAACAAAGGAGAAGGTGCAGATTGGACCAGGCCACATAGCTGACCAAAAGGTCACGGAGCAAAGGCAAACAATATGTTAATGGTGTGTTGAAAGACAAAGCATTAGTACAGATTAGGTGTGAATATACTGAATATTGAACATCAGCAAGTGCAAACCTGAAGAGGAACAACCTGAAAAAAACAATGGGTAAGCAAACTGAACAAACTAAGATGAAATGAAATAAATGCAAAAAAACATTGTAAAAAATGTAAAAAGGAATGCAAAAAAAAGGAAGAAAAAATAACTAAAAATGACTAAAAATGAAAGTAAAGTGGGGGGCTATCATGCTCTGAAATTATTGAACTCAATGTTCAGTCCGGCAGGCTGTACTGTGCCTAATCAGTAGATGAGATGCTGTTCCTCGAGCTTGCGTTGATGTTCACTGGAACACTGCAGCAATCCTAGGACAGAGATGTGAGCATGAGAGCAGGGGGGAGTGTTGAAATGGCAAGCAACCGGAAGCTCAGGATCCTGCTTGCGGACTGAGCGGAGATGTTCTGCAAAGCGGTCACCCAGTCTGCGCTTGGTCTCCCCAATGTAGAGGAGACCACACTGTGAGCAGCGAATACAGTATACTACATTGAAAGAAGTACAAGTAAATCGCTGCTTCACCTGAAGGGAGTGTTTGGGGCCTGGGATAGTGAGGAGAGAGGAGGTAAATGGGCAGGTATTACACCTCCTGCGATTGCAAGGGAAGGTGCCCTGGGACGGGGACGAGGTGGTGGGGGTAATGGAGGAGTGGACCAGGGTGTCGCGGAGGGAATGATCCCTTCGGAATGCTGACAGGGGAAGGGAGGGGAAGATACGACTGGTAGTGGCATCACGCTGCAGGTGGCGAAAATGGCGGAGGATGATCCTTTGGATATGGAGGCTGGTGGGATGAAAAGTGAGGACAAGGGGAACCCTGTCACGGTTCTGGGAGGGAGGGGAAGGGGTGAGGGTAGAGGTGCGGGGAATGGGTCGGACACGGTTGAGGGCCCTGTCAACCACAGTGGGGGGAAATCCTCGGTTGAGGAAAAAGGAGGTCATATCAGAAGCACCGTCATGGAAGGTAGCATCATCAGAGCAGATGCGTCGGAGACGGAGAAACTGGGAGAATGGAATGGAGTCCTCACAGGAGGTAGGGTGTGAAGAAGTGTAGTCGAGGTAGCTGTGGGAGTCAGTGGGCTTATAATGGATATTGGTAGACAACCTATCCCCAGAGATGGAGACAGAGAAGTCGAGGAAGGGAAGGGAAGTGTCAGAGATGGACCATGTAAAGGTGAGAGAAGGGTGGAAATTGGAAGCAAAGTTGATAAATTTTTCTAGTTCGGGGCGGGAGCAGGAAACGGCACCGATACAGTCATCAATGTACCGGAAAAAGAGTTGGGGGAGGGGGCCTGAGTAGGACTGGAACAAAGAATGCTCGACATATCCCACAAAAAGACAGGCATAACTAGGACCCATGCGGGTACCCATAGTGACACCTTTTACTTGAAGGAAATGCATGGAGTTGAAGGAGAAGTTGTTCAATGTGAGAACAAGTTCAGCCAGGCGGAGGAGGGTGTTGGTGGATCGGGACTGGTTGGGCCTCTGTTCCAGGAAGAAGCGGAGAGCCCTCAAACCATCCTGGTGGGGGATGGAGGTGTAGAGCGATTGGACGTCCATAGTGAAGAGGAGGCGGTTGGGACCAGGAATCTGGAAATTGTCAAAATGACGTAGGGCGTCAGAAGAGTCACGGATGTAGGTGGGAAGAGACTGGTCCAGCGGAGAAAATATAGTCTAGATAGGAAGAAATACGTTCAGTTGGGCAGGAGCAGGCTGACACAATGGTTCTGCCGGGACAGTCCCGTTTGTGGATTTTGAGAAGGAGGTAGAAGCGGGCTGTCCTGGGTTGCGGGACTATGAGTTTGGAAGCTGTAGAGGGAAGATCTCCAGAGGAGATGAAGTCAGTGACAGTCCTTTGGACGGTGGCTTGATGTTCGGTGGTGGGGTCATGGTCCAGAGGGAGGTAGGAAGAGGTGTCGGTGAGTTCGCGTTGAGCTTCTGCAAGGTAGAGGTCGGAACGCCACACAACAACAGCACCACCCTTGCCTGCAGGTTTGATGACCATGTCGGGGTTAGACCTGAGAGAACGGAGTGCCTCATGTTCAGAGGGGGACAGGTTAGAGTGAGTGAGGGGGGCAGAGAAATTGAGACGACCAATGTCAGCCAACAGTTTTCAATGAAGAGATAAAGAGCGGGTAAGAGGCCAGGGTGAGGGGTCCTGGTAGAGGGAGAATGCTGGAGGCGGGTGAATGGGTCTGCTGGTCGGGGGGAGGACTCCTGGTCGAAGAAGTGAGCCCGGAGGCGGAGGCGACGGAAGAAGAGCTCAACGTCATGCCGAGCGCGAAATTCATTGAGGTGGGGGCGTAAGGGGATAAAACTGAGACCTTTGCTGAGCACAGAACGCTCAGCATCAGAGAGGGGGAGGTCAGAGGGTATAGTGAATACACGGCAAGGGGTCAGATCAGAAGGGGTGGGGTCAGAGGGAAGTGAAGCGGAAGGAGGATCTGGAGGGGCATTAGTCCCCATCAGCTGCTGGAGCTTGCGTTCCTTAACACCTGAAAGGAAGAAAAAAAGTTTTTCGTTAATGCGTCGGATGAGACGTAAGATGAGATGAAACTGCGGAGTAGAACAGATTTGAGGTAAGGTGAGACGGTGCTGCTGGAGAGAGAGGTCCAGTGTGTGCACATGGCGGCGCATGGCACTGAGTGTGGATCTCAGGATGCGGCGAGAGTAGCAGTCCGAGGAACGTTGTATTTCTCGGAGATACCTGTGATCCTGGGTGGTTTCAAAGCATGATGGGTGAAACTGCAGTTGGAATCCACGTGGAATCAGTCGGAGCCGGAGACAGTCACTGAGGAAGGAGATGTGGCTGTGAAAACGAGTTTTGGTAGATACCTTATCAAACACCAGGAGGGAAATAGAAAGCAATGAAGGTGAACAAGGTAAAAGAGACAAACGAAAATCCCGTCGGAGAGAAGAGCACAACTTCTTCAAGGTAGGCATTCCTGGAAGAGAAGTGGCAGTGAATTAAACACTAAAATAAAAGCAAAATACTGCGGATGCTGGAAATCTGAAACAAAAACAAGAAATGCCGTATTCACTCAGCAGGTCTGGCAGCATCTGTGGAAAGAGAAGCAGAGTTAACGTTTCGGGTCAGTGACCCTTCTTCGGAACTGACAAATATTAGAAAAGTCACAGATTATAAACAAGTGAGGTGGGGGTTGGGCAAGAGATAACAAAGGAGAAGGTGCAGATTGGACCAGGCCACATAGCTGACCAAAAGGTCACGGAGCAAAGGCAAACAATATGTTAATGGTGTGTTGAAAGACAAAGCATTAGTACAGATTAGGTGTGAAAATACTGAATATTGAACATCAGCAAGTGCAAACCTGAAGAAGAACAACCTGAAAAAAACAGTGGGTAAGCAAACTGAACAAACTAAGATGAAATGAAATAAATGCAAAAAAAGATTGTAAAAAATGTAAAAAGGAATGCAAAAAAAAGGAAGAAAAAATAACTAAAAATGACTAAAAATGAAAGTAAAGTGGGGGGCTGTCATGCTCTGAAATTATTGAACTCAATGTTCAGTCCGGCAGGCTGTAGTGTCCCTAATCGGTAGATGAGATGCTGTTCCTCGAGCTTGCGTTGATGTTCACTGGAACACTGCAGCAATCCCAGGACAGAGATGTGAGCATGAGAGCAGGGCGGGAGTGTTGAAATGGCAAGCAACCGGCAGCTCAGGGTACTGCTTGCGGACTGAGCGGAGATGTTCCGCAAAGCGGTCACCCAGTCTGCGCTTGGTGTCCCCAATGTAGAGGAGACCACACTGTGAGCAGCGAATAAAGTATACTACATTGAAAGAAGTACAGGTAAATCGCTGCTTCACCTGAAAGGAGTGCTTGGGGCCTGGGATAGTGAGGAGAGAGGAGGTAAATGGGCAGGTATTACACCTCCTGCGATTGCAAGGGAAGGTGCCCTGGGACGGGGACGAGGTGGTGGGGGTAATGGAGGAGTGGACCAGGGTGTCGCGGAGGGAATGATCCCTTCGGAATGCTGATAGGGGAAGGGAGGGGAAGATGTGACTGGTAGTGGCATCACACTGGAGGTGGGGAAAATGGTGGAGGATGATCCTTTGGATATGTAGGCTGGAGGGATGAAAAGTGAGGACAAGGGGAACCCTGTCACGGTTCTGGGAGGAAGGGGATGGGGTGAGCGTAGAGGTGCGGGGAATGGGTCGGACACGGTTGTGGGCCCTGTCAACCACAGTGGGGGGAAATCCTCGGTTGAGGAAAAAGGAGGTCATATCAGAAGCACCGTCATGGAAGGTAGCATCATCAGAGCAGATGCGTCGGAGACGGAGAAACTGGGAGAATGGAATGGAGTCCTGACAGGAGGTAGGGTGTGAAGAAGTGTAGTCGAGATAGCTGTGGGAGTCAGTGGGCTTATAATGGATATTGGTAGACAACCTATCCCCAGAGATGGAGACAGAGAAGTCGAGGAAGGGAAGGGAATTATCAGAGATGGACCATGTAAAGTTGAGAGAAGGGTGGAAATTGGAAGCAAAGTTGTTGATAGAAATACGGAATTAGTGTAGGATTAGTATAAATGGGTGGTTGAAGGTCGGCACAGACTCGGTAGGCCGAAGGGCCTGTTTCAGTGCTGTATCTCTAAACTAAACTATATACTGACACCTAGTGTCACAGACACAAACTGATACGCAGTAACAAAGACATACACTTACACCAAGTAACAAAGACATACACTGACACCCAGTAACACAGACACACACGGACACCAAGTAACAAAGACACACACTTACACCAAGTAACACAGACACACACTGACACCCAGTAACACAAACAAACACACTGACACCCAGTAACACAGACACAAACTGACACCAAGTAACAAAGACATACACTGACACCCAGGAACACAGACACACACTGACACCAAGTAACAAAGACACACACTTACACCAAGTAACAAAGACACACACTGACACCAAGTAACAAAGACAAGCACTTACAACAAGTAACAAAGACAGACACTGACACCAAGTAACAAAGACATACACTGACACCAAGTAACAAAGACATACACTGATACCCAGTAACACAGACACACACTTACACCAAGTAACAAAGACATACACTGACACCCAGTAACAAAGACATACACTGACACCAAGTCACAAACACATACTCTGACACCAAGTAACAAAGACATACACTTACACCAAGTAACTAAGACATACACTGATACCCAGTATCACAGACACAAACTGACACACAGTTAGAAACACACACTGACCCCCAGTAACACAGACACACACTTACACCAAGTAACACAGACATACACTGACACCAAGTAACAAAGACATACACTGATACCCAGTAGCACAGACACACACTGGGCGGCACATTGGCACAGTGGCTAGCAGCCTGACAGCTCCAGGGACCCGGGTTCGATTCTGGGTGCTGCATGTGCGGAGTTTGCAAGTCCTCCCTGTGTCTGCTTGAGTTTCCTCCTGGTGCTCCGGTTTCCTCCCACATGCCAAAGACTTGCAGGTTGATAGGTTAATTGGCCATCATAAATTGCCCCTAGTATAGGTAGGTGGTAGGGAAATATATAGGGACAGGTGGGGTTGTGATAGGAATACGGGATTAGTGTAGGAATAGAATAAATGGGTGGTTGATGGTCGGCACAGACTCGGTGGGCCGAAGGGCCTATTTAAGTGCAATATCTCTAAACTAAACTAAATACTGACACCTAGTGTCACAGACACACACTGACACCCAGTAACACAAACAAACACACACTGACACCCAGTAACACAGAGAACTACTGATACACTGTAACAAAGACATACACTGACACCAAGTCACAAAGACATACACTGATACCAAGTCACAAAGACATACACTGATACCCAGTAACACAGACACACACTGACACCAACTAACAAAGACATACACTGACACCAAGTTACAAAGGCGTACGCTTACACCAAGTATCAAAGACACACACTGACACCATGTAACACAGACATACACTGACACCAAGTAACAAAGACATACACTGACACCAAGTAACAAAGACACACACTTACACCAAGTAACACAGACATACACTGACACCAAGTAACAAAGACATACACTGATACCCTGTAACACAGACACACACTTACACCAAGTCACAAAGACATACACTGATACCAAGTCACAAAGACATACACTGATACCCAGTAACACAGACACACACTGACACCAACTAACAAAGACATACACTGACACCAAGTAACAAAGGCATACGCTTACACCAAGTAACAAAGACACACACTGACACCATGCAACACAGACATACACTGACACCAAGTAACAAAGACATACACTGACACCAAGTAACAAAGACACACACTTACACCAAGTAACACAGACATACACTGACACCAAGTAACAAAGACATACACTGATACCCTGTAACACAGACACACACTTACACCAAGTAACAAAGACACACACTTACACCAAGAAACACAGACATACACTGACACCAGGTAACAAAGACATACACTCACACCAAGTATCAAATACATAAACTGACACCCAGTAACAAAGACATACACTGACACCAAGTCACAAAGACATACGCTGACACCCAGAAACAAAGACATACCCTGACACCAAGTCGCGAAGACATACACTGACACCGAGTAACAAAGACATACACTGATACCCAGTAACACAGACACACACTTACACCAAGTGACAAAGACATACGCTTACACCAAGTAACACAGACATACACTGACACCAATTAACAAAGACATACAATTACACCAAGTAACAAAGACACACACTTACACCAAGTAACACAGACATACACTGACACCAAGTAACAAAGACATACACTGATACCCAATAGCACAGACACACACTGGGCGGCGCATTGCCACAGTGGTTAGCAGCCTCACAGCTCCAGGGACCCGGGCTCGATTCTGGGTACTGACTGTGCGGAGTTTGCACGTTCTCCCTGTGTCTGCGTGAGTTTCCTCCGGGAGCTCCGGTTTCTTCCCACATGCCAAAGACTTGCAGGTTGATAGGTTAATTGGCCATTATAAATTGACCCTAGTATAGGTAGGTGGTAGGGAAATATATAGGGACAGGTGGGGATGTGATAGGAAAACGGGATTAGTGTAGGATTAGTATAAATGGGTGGTTGATGGTCGGCACAGACTCGGTTGGCCGAAAGGCCTGTTTCAGTGCTGTATCACTAAACTAAATACTGACACCCAGTAACACAAACAAACACACACTGACACCCAGTAACATAGAGATACACTGTTACACAGTAACAAAGACATACACTGACACACTGACACACACTGTCACCAAGTAACAAAGACATTCACTGACACCCAGTAACAAAGACATACACTGATAACCAGTAACACAGACACACACTTAGAAGAAGTCACAACGACATATACTGACACCAAGTAACAAAGACATACACTTACACCAAGTAACAAAGACATACACTGACACCAAGTAACAAAGGCATAAACTTACATCAAGTAACAAAGACACACACTTACACCAAGTAACAAAGACATACACTGACACCCAGTAACAAAGACAAACACTGTTACCCTGTAACACAGACACACACATACACCAAGTAACAAAGACAGACACTGATACCCAGTAACACAGACACACACTTACACCAAGTAACAAAGGCACACACTTACACCAAGTAACACAGACATACACTGACACCAAGTAACAAAGACAGACAATTACACGAAGTAACAAGGACAGACACTTACAGCAAGTAACAAAGACATACACTGATATCCAGTAACACAGACACACACTTACACCAAGTAACACAAACACACACTTACACCAAGTAACAAAGACATACAATTTCACCAAGTAACAAAGACACGCACTTACACCAAGTAACACAGACAGACACTGACACCAAGTAACAAAGACATACACTGATACCCTGTAACACAGACACACACTAACACCAAGTAACAAAGACATACACTGATACCCATTAACACAGGCACACACTGGGGGTGGGGGGGGGGGGACATTGGCGCAGTGGTCAGCACCGCAGCCTCACATCTCCAGGGACCCGGGTTCGTTTCTGGGTACTGCCTGTGCGGAGTTTGCAAGTTCTCTCTCTGTCTTCGTGAGTTTCTTCCGGGTGCTCCGGTTTCCTCCCACATGCCAAAGACTTGCAGGTTGATAGGTTAATTGGCCATCATAAGTTGCCCCTTGTATAGGTAGGTGGTACGGAAATATATAGGAACAGTTGCGGATGTGATAGGAATAGGGGATTAGTGTAGGATTAGTATAAATGGGTGGTTGATGGTCGGCACAGACTCGGTGGGCCGAAGGACCTGTTTAAGTGCTGCATCTCTAAACTAAACTAAATACTGACACCTAGTGTCACAGACACACACTGACACCCAGTAACACAAACAAACACACACTGACACCCAGTAACAAAGACATACACTGACACCAAGTCACAAAGACATACACTGATACCAAGTCACAAAGACATACACTGATACCCAGCAACACAGACACACACTGACACCAAGTAAGAAAGACAAACACTGACACCAAGTAACAAAGGCATACACTTTTACCAAGTAACAAAGACACACACTTGCACCAAGTAACACAGACATACGCTGACACCAAGTAACAAAGACAGACAATTACACCAAGTAACAAAGACATACACCGACACCAAGTATTTTGACATACACCGACACCAAGTAACAAAGACATACACTGATACCCAGTAACCCAGACACACACTTACACCAAGTAACAAAGACATACACTGACACCAAGTCACAAAGACACACACTGACACCCAATAACAAAGACATACACTGACACCAAGTCACAAAGACATACACTGATACCCGGTAACACAGACACACACTTACACCAAGTAACACAGACATACACTGACACCAAGTAACAAAGACATACACTGATACCCAGTAACACACACACACACACACATACACCAAGTAACAAAGACAGACACTGATACCCAGTAACACAGACACACACTGACACCAAGTAACAAAAACAGACAATTACACCAAGTAACAAAGACATACACCTACACCAAGTATTTTGACAGACACTGACACCAAGTAACAAAGACACACACTTACACCAAGTAACACAGACATACACTGACACCAAGTAACAAAGACATACACTGATACCCTGTAACACAGACACACACTTACACCAAGTAACAAAGACACACACTTACACCAAGAAACACAGACATACACTGACACCAGGTAACAAAGACATACACTCACACCAAGTATCAAAGACATAAACTGACACCCAGTAACAAAGACATACACTGACACCAAGTCACAAAGACATACGCTGACACCCAGAAACAAAGACATACCCTGACACCAAGTCGCGAAGACATACACTGACACCGAGTAACAAAGACATACACTGATACCCAGTAACACAGACACACACTTACACCAAGTGACAAAGACATACGCTTACACCAAGTAACACAGACATACACTGACACCAATTAACAAAGACATACAATTACACCAATTAACAAAGACACACACTTACACCAAGTAACACAGACATACACTGACACCAAGTAACAAAGACATACACTGATACCCAATAGCACAGACACACACTGGGCGGCGCATTGGCACAGTGGTTAGCAACCTCACAGCTCCAGGGACCCGGGCTCGATTCTGGGTACTGACTGTGCGGAGTTTGCACGTTCTCCCTGTGTCTGCGTGAGTTTCCTCCGGGAGCTCCGGTTTCTTCCCACATGCCAAAGACTTGCAGGTTGATAGGTTAATTGGCCATTATAAATTGACCCTCGTATAACTAGGTGGTAGGGAAATATATAGGGACAGGTGGGGATGTGATAGGAAAACGGGATTAGTGTAGGATTAGTATAAATGGGTGGTTGATGGTCGGCACAGACTCGGTTGGCCGAAAGGCCTGTTTCAGTGCTGTATCACTAAACTAAATACTGACACCCAGTAACACAAACAAACACACACTGACACCCAGTAACATAGAGATACACTGTTACACAGTAACAAAGACATACACTGACACACTGACACACACTGTCACCAAGTAACAAAGACATTCACTGACACCCAGTAACAAAGACATACACTGATAACCAGTAACACAGACACACACTTAGAAGAAGTCACAACGACATATACTGACACCAAGTAACAAAGACATACACTTACACCAAGTAACAAAGACATACACTGACACCAAGTAACAAAGGCATAAACTTACATCAAGTAACAAAGACACACACTTACACCAAGTAACAAAGACATACACTGACACCCAGTAACAAAGACAAACACTGTTACCCTGTAACACAGACACACACATACACCAAGTAACAAAGACAGACACTGATACCCAGTAACACAGACACACACTTACACCAAGTAACAAAGGCACACACTTACACCAAGTAACACAGACATACACTGACACCAAGTAACAAAGACAGACAATTACACGAAGTAACAAGGACAGACACTTACAGCAAGTAACAAAGACATACACTGATATCCAGTAACACAGACACACACTTACACCAAGTAACACAAACACACACTTACACCAAGTAACAAAGACATACAATTTCACCAAGTAACAAAGACACGCACTTACACCAAGTAACACAGACAGACACTGACACCAAGTAACAAAGACATACACTGATACCCTGTAACACAGACACACACTAACACCAAGTAACAAAGACATACACTGATACCCATTAACACAGGCACACACTGGGGGTGGGGGGGGGGGACATTGGCGCAGTGGTCAGCACCGCAGCCTCACATCTCCAGGGACCCGGGTTCGTTTCTGGGTACTGCCTGTGCGGAGTTTGCAAGTTCTCTCTCTGTCTTCGTGAGTTTCTTCCGGGTGCTCCGGTTTCCTCCCACATGCCAAAGACTTGCAGGTTGATAGGTTAATTGGCCATCATAAGTTGCCCCTTGTATAGGTAGGTGGTACAGAAATATATAGGAACAGTTGCGGATGTGATAGGAATAGGGGATTAGTGTAGGATTAGTATAAATGGGTGGTTGATGGTCGGCACAGACTCGGTGGGCCGAAGGACCTGTTTAAGTGCTGCATCTCTAAACTAAACTAAATACTGACACCTAGTGTCACAGACACACACTGACACCCAGTAACACAAACAAACACACACTGACACCCAGTGACAAAGACATACACTGACACCAAGTCACAAAGACATACACTGATACCAAGTCACAAAGACATACACTGATACCCAGCAACACAGACACACACTGACACCAAGTAAGAAAGACAAACACTGACACCAAGTAACAAAGGCATACACTTTTACCAAGTAACAAAGACACACACTTGCACCAAGTAACACAGACATACGCTGACACCAAGTAACAAAGACAGACAAATACACCAAGTAACAAAGACATACACCGACACCAAGTATTTTGACATACACCGACACCAAGTAACAAAGACATACACTGATACCCAGTAACCCAGACACACACTTACACCAAGTAACAAAGACATGCACTGACACCAAGTCACAAAGACACACACTGACACCCAATAACAAAGACATACACTGACACCAAGTCACAAAGACATACACTGATACCCGGTAACACAGACACACACTTACACCAAGTAACACAGACATACACTGACACCAAGTAACAAAGACATACACTGATACCCAGTAACACACACACACACACACATACACCAAGTAACAAAGACAGACACTGATACCCAGTAACACAGACACACACTGACACCAAGTAACAAAAACAGACAATTACACCAAGTAACAAAGACATACACCTACACCAAGTATTTTGACAGACACTGACACCAAGTAACAAAGACATACACTGATACCCGGTAACACAGACGCACACTTACAACAAGTAACAAAGACATACACTGACACCCAGTAACAAAGACACACACTGACACCAAGTCACAAAGACATACACTGATACCCAGTAACACAGACACACACTTACACCAAGTAACAAAGACAAACTCTGACACCAAGTAACAAAGACAGCCACTGACACCAAGAAACAAAGACATACACTTACACCAAGTAACACAGACACACACTGACACCAAGCAACAAAAACAAACACACACTGACACCCAGTAAAATAGAGAAACACTGACACACAGTAACAAAGACATACACAGACACACACTGACTCCAAGTAGCAAATACTAACACAGACACACACTGTCACCAAGTAACAAAGACATACACTGACACCCAGTAACAAAGACATACACTGACACCAAGTCACAAAGTCATACACTGATACCCAGTAACACAGACACACACTTCAACAAAGTAACAAAGACAAACTCTGACACCATGTAACAAAGACATACACTGAAACCCAGTAACACAGACATACACTGACACCAAGTAGCAAAGACATACACTGACACCAAGTAGCAAAGACATACAATTACACCAAGTAACAAAGACACACACTTACACCAAATAAAACAGACATAACCTGACACCAAGTAACAAAGACATACACTGCTCCCAGTAACACAGACACTCACTTGCACCAAGTAACAAAGACATACACTGATACCAAGTAACACAGACACACACTTACACCAGGTAACACAGACACACACTGACACCAAGTAACAAAGACATGCAATTACACCAAGTAACAAAGAGACACACTTACACCAAGTAACACAGACATACACTGACACCAAGTAACAAAGACAGACAATTACACGAAGTAACAAGGACAGACACTTACAGCAAGTAACAAAGACATACACTGATATCCAGTAACACAGACACACACTTACACCAAGTAACACAAACACACACTTACACCAAGTAACAAAGACATACAATTTCACCAAGTAACAAAGACACGCACTTACACCAAGTAACACAGACAGACACTGACACCAAGTAACAAAGACATACACTGATACCCTGTAACACAGACACACACTAACACCAAGTAACAAAGACATACACTGATACCCATTAACACAGGCACACACTGGGGGTGGGGGGGGGGACATTGGCGCAGTGGTCAGCACCGCAGCCTCACATCTCCAGGGACCCGGGTTCGTTTCTGGGTACTGCCTGTGCGGAGTTTGCAAGTTCTCTCTCTGTCTTCGTGAGTTTCTTCCGGGTGCTCCGGTTTCCTCCCACATGCCAAAGACTTGCAGGTTGATAGGTTAATTGGCCATCATAAGTTGCCCCTTGTATAGGTAGGTGGTACGGAAATATATAGGAACAGTTGCGGATGTGATAGGAATAGGGGATTAGTGTAGGATTAGTATAAATGGGTGGTTGATGGTCGGCACAGACTCGGTGGGCCGAAGGACCTGTTTAAGTGCTGCATCTCTAAACTAAACTAAATACTGACACCTAGTGTCACAGACACACACTGACACCCAGTAACACAAACAAACACACACTGACACCCAGTGACAAAGACATACACTGACACCAAGTCACAAAGACATACACTGATACCAAGTCACAAAGACATACACTGATACCCAGCAACACAGACACACACTGACACCAAGTAAGAAAGACAAACACTGACACCAAGTAACAAAGGCATACACTTTTACCAAGTAACAAAGACACACACTTGCACCAAGTATCACAGACATACGCTGACACCAAGTAACAAAGACAGACAAATACACCAAGTAACAAAGACATACACCGACACCAAGTATTTTGACATACACCGACACCAAGTAACAAAGACATACACTGATACCCAGTAACCCAGACACACACTTACACCAAGTAACAAAGACATGCACTGACACCAAGTCACAAAGACACACACTGACACCCAATAACAAAGACATACACTGACACCAAGTCACAAAGACATACACTGATACCCGGTAACACAGACACACACTTACACCAAGTAACACAGACATACACTGACACCAAGTAACAAAGACATACACTGATACCCAGTAACACACACACACACACACATACACCAAGTAACAAAGACAGACACTGATACCCAGTAACACAGACACACACTGACACCAAGTAACAAAAACAGACAATTACACCAAGTAACAAAGACATACACCTACACCAAGTATTTTGACAGACACTGACACCAAGTAACAAAGACATACACTGATACCCGGTAACACAGACGCACTCTTACAACAAGTAACAAAGACATACACTGACACCCAGTAACAAAGACACACACTGACACCAAGTCACAAAGACATACACTGATACCCAGTAACACAGACACACACTTACACCAAGTAACAAAGACAAACTCTGACACCAAGTAACAAAGACAGCCACTGACACCAAGAAACAAAGACATACACTTACACCAAGTAACACAGACACACACTGACACCAAGCAACAAAAACAAACACACACTGACACCCAGTAAAATAGAGAAACACTGACACACAGTAACAAAGACATACACAGACACACACTGACTCCAAGTAGCAAATACTAACACAGACACACACTGTCACCAAGTAACAAAGACATACACTGACACCCAGTAACAAAGACATACACTGACACCATGTAACAAAGACATACACTGAAACCCAGTAACACAGACATACACTGACACCAAGTAGCAAAGACATACACTGACACCAAGTAGCAAAGACATACAATTACACCAAGTAACAAAGACACACACTTACACCAAATAAAACAGACATAACCTGACACCAAGTAACAAAGACATACACTGCTCCCAGTAACACAGACACACACTTACACCAGGTAACACAGACACACACTGACACCAAGTAACAAAGACATGCAATTACACCAAGTAACAAAGAGACACACTTACACCAAGTAACACAGACATGCACTGTCACCATGTAGCAAAGACATGCACTGATACCCAGTAACACAGACACACACTTACACCAAGTAACAAAGATATACACTGATACCCAGTAACACAGACACACACTTACACCAAGTAACAAAGACATACACTGACACCAAGTCACAAAGACAGACACTGACACCCAGTAACAAGGACAAACACTGACACCAAGTAACTAAGACAGACACTGACACCCAGTGACAAAGACAGACAATGACATCACGTCACAAAGACATACAGTGACACCAAGTAACAAAGACATACGCTTACACCAAGTAACAAAGACATACACTGACACCAAGTAACAAAGACATACAATTACACCAAGTAACAAACACATACACTGCTCCCAGTAACACAGACACTCACTTGCACCAAGTAACAAAGACATACACTGATACCAAGTAACACAGACATACACTTACACCAGGTAACACAGACACACACTGACACCAAGTAACAAAGACATGCAATTACACCAAGTAACAAAGAGACACACTTACACCAAGTAACACAGACATGCACTGTCACCATGTAGCAAAGACATGCACTGATACCCAGTAACACAGACACACACTTACACCAAGTAACAAAGATATACACTGATACCCAGTAACACAGACACACACTTACACCAAGTAACAAAGACATACACTGACACCAAGTCACAAAGACAGACACTGACACCCAGTAACAAGGACAAACACTGACACCCAGTAACAAGGACAAACACTGACACCAAGTAACTAAGACAGACACTGACACCCAGTGACAAAGACAGACAATGACATCACGTCACAAAGACATACAGTGACACCAAGTAACAAAGACATACGCTTACACCAAGTAACAAAGACATACACTGACACCAAGTAACAAAGACATACAATTACACCAAGTAACAAAGACACAAACTTACACCAAGTAACACAGACACACACTTACACCAAGTAACACAGACATACACTGACACCAAGTAACAAAGACAAACACTGATACCCAGAAGCACCGACTCACACTGGGCGGCACATTGGCACAGTGGTTAGCAGCCTCACAGCTCCAGGGACCCGGGCTCGATTCTGGGTATTGCCTGTGCGGAGTTTGCACGTTCTCCCTGTGTCTGCGTGAGTTTCCTCCGGGTGCTCCGATTTCTTCCCACATGCCAAAGACTTGCAGGTTGATAGGTTAATTGGCCATTATAAATTGACACTAGTTTAGGTAGGAGGTGGGGAAATATATAGGGACAGGTGGGGATGTGATAGGAAAACGGGATTAGTGGAGGATTAGTGTAAATGAGTGGTTGATGGTCGGCACAGAATCGGTTGGCCGAAGGTACTGTTTCAGTGCAGTATCACTAAACTAAATACTGACACCCAGTAACACAAACAAACACACACTGACACCCAGTAACATAGAGATACACTGATACACAGTAACAAAAACATACACTGTCATTCAGACACACACTGTCACGAAGTAACAAAGACATACACTGACAACCAGTAACAAAGAAATACACTGACACCGAGTCACAAAGTCATACACTGATAACCAGCAACACAGACACACACTTACAAGAAGTAACAACGACATACACTGACACCAAGTAACAAAGACATACACTTACACCAAGTAACAAAGACATACACTGATACCCAGTAAAACAGACACACAATGACACCAAGTAACAAAGACATACACTGACACCAAGTAACAAAGGCATACACTTACACCAAGTAACAAAGACAGACACTTACACCAAGTAACTCAGACATACATTTACACCAAGTAACAAAGACATACACTTACACCAAGTATTTTGACATACACTGACACCAAGTAACAAAGACATACACTGATACCCCGTAACACCGACACACACTTACACCAAGTAACAAAGACATACACTGACACCAAGTCACAAAGACACACACTGACACCCAGTAACAAAGACATACACTGACACCAAGTCACAAAGACATACACTGATACCCAGTAACACAGACACAAACTTACACAAAGTAACACAGACATACACTAACACCAAGTAACAAAGACATACACTGATACCCAGTAACACAGACACACACTTACACCAAGTAACAAAGACAGACACTGATAACCAGTAACACAGACACACACTTACACCAAGTAACAAAGACATACACTGACACCCAGTAACAAAGACATACACTGACACCCAGTAACACAGGCACACACGGACACCAAGTAACAAAGACACACACTGACATCCAGTAACACAGACACACATTTACACCAAGTTACAAAGACATGCACTGACACCAAGTAACAAAGACATTCACTGATACCCAGCAACACAGACACACACTTACACCAAGTAACAAAGACATACACTGATACCCAGTAACACAGACACACACTTACACCAAGTAACAAAGGCATACACTGATACCAAGTGACACAGACACACACTTACACCAAGTAACACAAACACTCACTTACACCAAGTAGCAATGACACACACTTACACCAAGTAACACAGACATACACTGACACCAAGTAACAAAGACATACACTGCTCCCAGTAACACAGACACACACTTACACCTAGTAACAAAGACATACACTGATACCAAGTAACACAGACACACACGTACACCAAGTAACACAGACACACACTTACACCGAGTAACAAAGACATACACTGACACCAAGTAACAAAGACATACACTTACACCAAGTTACACAGACATACACTGACACCAAGTAGCAAAGACACACACTAACACCAAGTAACACAGACATGCACTGTCACCATGTAGCAAAGACATGCACTGATACCCAGTAACACAGACACACACTTACACCAAGTAACAAAGATATACACTGATACCCAGTAACACAGACACACACTTACACCAAGTAACAAAGACATACACTGACACCAAGTAACAAAGACATGCACTGACACCAAGTAGCAAAGACATACACTGACACCGAGTAGCAAAGACATACAATTACACCAAGTAACAAAGACACACACTTACACCAAATAACACAGACATACACTGACACCAAGTAACAAAGACATACACTGCTCCCAGTAACACAGACACTCACTTACACCAAGTAACAAAGACATACACTGATACCAAGTAACACAGACACACACTTACACCAGTTAACACAGACACACACTTACACCAAGTAACAAAGACATACACTGACACCAAGTAATAAAGACATACACTTACACCAAGTTACACAGACATACACTGACACCAAGTAACAAAGACATGCAATTACACCAAGTAACAAAGAGACACACTTACACCAAGTAACACAGACATGCACTGTCACCATGTAGCAAAGACATGCACTGATACCCAGTAACGCTGACAGACACTTACACCAAGTAACAAAGATATACACTGATACACAGTAACACAGACACACACTTACACCAAGTAACAAAGACATACACTGACACCAAGTAACAAAGACATGCACCGACACCAAGTCACAAAGACAGACACTGACACCCAGTAACAAAGACAAACACTGACACCAAGTAACGAAGACAGACACTGACACCCAGTGACAAAGACAGACAATGACATCACGTCACAAAGACATACAGTGACACCAAGTAACAAAGACATACGCTTACACCAAGTAACAAAGACATACACTGACACCAAGTAACAAAGACATACAATTACACCAAGTAACAAAGACACAAACTTACACCAAGTAACACAGACATTCACTGACACCAAGTAACAAAGACATACACTGTTACCCAGTAACACAGACACACACTTACACCAAGTAACAAAGACATGCACTGATTCCAAGTAACACAGACACACACTTACACCAAGTAACACAGACATACACTGACACCAAGTAACAAAGACATACACTGATACCCAGTAGCACCGACACACACTGGGCGGCACATTGGCACAGTGGTTAGCAGCCTCACAGCTCCAGGGACCCGGGCTCGATACTGGGTATTGCCTGTGCGGAGGTTGCACGTTCTCCATGTGTCTGCGTGAGTTTCCTCCGGGTGCTCCGGTTTCTTCCCACATGCCAAAGACTTGCAGGTTGATAGATTAATTGGCCATTATAAATTGACACTAGTATAGGTAGGTGGTGGGGAAATATATAGGGACAGGTGGGGATGTGATAGGAAAACGGGATTAGTGGAGGATTAGTGTAAATGAGTGGTTGATGATCGGCACAGAATCGGTTGGCCGAAGGTCCTGTTTCAGTGCAGTATCACTAAACTAAATACTGACACCCAGTAACACAAACAAACACACACTGACACCCAGTAACATAGAGATACAATGATACACAGTAACAAAGACATACACTGACATACAGACACACACTGTCACCAAGTTACAAAGACATGCACTGACACCCAGTAACAAAGAAATACACTGACACCGAGTCACAAAGACATACACTGATAACCAGTAACACAGACACACACTTGCAAGAAGTAACAACGACATACACTGACACCAAGTAACAAAGACATACACTTACACCAAGTAACAAAGACATACTTTGATACCCAGTAAAACAGACACACACTGACACCAAGTAACAAAGACATACACTGACACCAAGTAACAAAGGCATACACTTACACCAAGTAACAAAGACACACACTTACACCAAGTAACTCAGACATACACTGACACCAATTAACAAAGACAGACATTTACACCAAGTAACAAAGACATACACTTACACCAAGTATTTTGACATACACTGACACCAAGTAACAAAGACATACACTGATACCCAGTAACACCGACACACACTTACACCAAGTAACAAAGACATACACTGACACCAAGTCACAAAGACACACACTGACACACAGTAACAAAGACATGCACTGACACCAAGTCACAAAGACATACACTGATACCCAGTAACACAGACACACACTTACACAAAGTAACACAGACATACACTGACACCAAGTAACACAGACACACACTTACACCAAGTAACAAAGACAGACACTGATACCCAGTAACACAGACACACACTTACACCAAGTAACAAAGACATACACTGACACCCAGTAACAAAGACATACACTGACACCCAGTAACACAGGCACACACGGACACCAAGTAACAAAGACACACACTGACATCCAGTAACACAGACACACACTTACACAAAGTAACAAAGACATGCACTGACACCAAGTAAAAAAGACATACACTGATACCCAGTAACACAGACACACACTTACACTAAGTATCAAAGACATACACTGATACCCAGTAACACAGACACACACTTACACCAAGTAACAAAGACATACACTGATACCAAGTGACACAGACACACACTTACACCAAGTAACACTAACACTCACTTACACCAAGTAGCAAAGACATACACTGACACCAAGTAGCAAAGACATACAATTACACCAAGTAACAAAGACACACACTTACACCAAGTAACACAGACATACACTGACACCAAGTAACAAAGACATACACTGCTCCCAGAAACACAGACACACACTTACACCTAGTAACAAAGACATACACTGATACCAAGTAACACAGACACACACTTGCACCAAGTAACACAGAAACACACTTACACCATGTAACAAAGACATACACTGACACCAAGTAACAAAGACATACACTTACACCAAGTTACACAGACATACACTGACATCAAGTAACAAAGACACACACTTACACCAAGTAACACAGACATGCACTGTCACCATGTAGCAAAGACATGCACTGATACCCAGTAACACAGACACACACTTACACCAAGTAACAAAGATATACACTGATACCCAGTAACACAGACACACACTTACAACTAGTAACGAAGACATGCACTGACACCAAGTCACAAAGACAGACACTGACTCCCAGTAACAAAGACAAACACTGACACCAAGTAACGAAGACAGACACTGACACCAAGTAACAAAGACATACGCTGACACCAAGTAACACAGACATAGACTGACACCAATTAACAAAGACATACAATTACACCAAGTAACAAAGACAAACACTTACACCAAGTAACACAGAAATACACTGACACCAAGTAACAAAGACATACACTGTTACCCAGTAACACAGACACACAATTACACCAAGTAACAAAGACATGCACTGATACCAAGTAACACAGACACACACTTACACCAAGTAACACAGACATACACTGACACCAAGTAACAAAGAGATACACTGATACCCAGTAGCACAGAGACACACTGAGCGGCACATTGGCACATTGGTTAGCAGCCTCACAGCTCCAGGGACCCGGGCTCGATTCTGGGTACTGACTGTGCGGAGTTTGCACGTTCTCCCTGTGTCTGCGTGAGTTTCCTCCGGGTGCTCCGGTTTCTTCCCACATGCCAATGACTTGCAGGTTGATAGGTTAATTGGCCATTATAAATTGACCCTAGTATAGGTAGCTGGTAGGGAAATATATAGGGACAGGTGGGGATGTAATGGGAAAACGGGATTAGTGTAGGATTAGTATAAATTAGTGGTTGATGGTCGGCACAGACTCGGTTGGCCGAAGGGTCTGTTTCAGTGCTGTATCACTAAACTAAATACTGACACCCAGTAACACAAACAAACACACACTGACACCCAGTAACATAGAGATACACTGATACACAGTAACAAAGACATACACTGACACACAGACACACACTGTCACCAAGTAACAAAGACATACACTGACACCCAGTAACAAAGACATACACTGATAACCAGTAACACAGACACACACTTACAAGAAGTAACAACGACATATACTGACACCAAGTAACAAAGATATACACTGATACCCAGTAACACAGACACACACTTACACCAAGTAACAAAGACATACACTGACACCAAGTCACAAAGACAGACACTGACACCCAGTAACAAGGACAAACACTGACACCAAGTAACTAAGACAGACACTGACACCCAGTGACAAAGACAGACAATGACATCACGTCACAAAGACATACAGTGACACCAAGTAACAAAGACATACGCTTACACCAAGTAACAAAGACATACACTGACACCAAGTAACAAAGACATACAATTACACCAAGTAACAAAGACATACACTGCTCCCAGTAACACAGACACTCACTTGCACCAAGTAACAAAGACATACACTGATACCAAGTAACACAGACATACACTTACACCAGGTAACACAGACACACACTGACACCAAGTAACAAAGACATGCAATTACACCAAGTAACAAAGAGACACACTTACACCAAGTAACACAGACATGCACTGTCACCATGTAGCAAAGACATGCACTGATACCCAGTAACACAGACACACACTTACACCAAGTAACAAAGATATACACTGATACCCAGTAACACAGACACACACTTACACCAAGTAACAAAGACATACACTGACACCAAGTCACAAAGACAGACACTGACACCCAGTAACAAGGACAAACACTGACACCAAGTAACTAAGACAGACACTGACACCCAGTGACAAAGACAGACAATGACATCACGTCACAAAGACATACAGTGACACCAAGTAACAAAGACATACGCTTACACCAAGTAACAAAGACATACACTGACATCAAGTAACAAAGACATACAATTACACCAAGTAACAAAGACACAAACTTACACCAAGTAACACAGACATACACTGACACCAAGTAACAAAGACATACACTGTTACCCAGTAACACAGACACACACTTACACCAAGTAACAAAGACATGCACTGATACCAAGTAACACAGACACACACTTACACCAAGTAACACAGACATACACTGACACCAAGTAACAAAGACAAACACTGATACCCAGAAGCACCGACTCACACTGGGCGGCACATTGGCACAGTGGTTAGCAGCCTCACAGCTCCAGGGACCCGGGCTCGATTCTGGGTATTGCCTGTGCGGAGTTTGCACGTTCTCCCTGTGTCTGCGTGAGTTTCCTCCGGGTGCTCCGATTTCTTCCCACATGCCAAAGACTTGCAGGTTGATAGGTTAATTGGCCATTATAAATTGACACTAGTATAGGTAGGAGGTGGGAAAATATATAGGGACAGGTGGGGATGTGATAGGAAAACGGGATTAGTGGAGGATTAGTGTAAATGAGTGGTTGATGGTCGGCACAGAATCGGTTGGCGAAGGTACTGTTTCAGTGCAGTATCACTAAACTAAATACTGACACCCAGTAACACAAACAAACACACACTGACACCCAGTAACATAGAGATACACTGATACACAGTAACAAAAACATACACTGTCATTCAGACACACACTGTCACGAAGTAACAAAGACATACACTGACAACCAGTAACAAAGAAATACACTGACACCGAGTCACAAAGTCATACACTGATAACCAGCAACACAGACACACACTTACAAGAAGTAACAACGACATACACTGACACCAAGTAACAAAGACATACACTTACACCAAGTAACAAAGACATACACTGATACCCAGAAAAACAGACACACAATGACACCAAGTAACAAAGACATACACTGACACCAAGTAACAAAGGCATACACTTACACCAAGTAACAAAGACACACACTTACACCAAGTAACTCAGACATACATTTACACCAAGTAACAAAGACATACACTTACACCAAGTATTTTGACATACACTGACACCAAGTAACAAAGACATACACTGATACCCCGTAACACCGACACACACTTACACAAAGTAACAAAGACATACACTGACACCAAGTCACAAAGACACACACTGACACCCAGTAACAAAGACATACACTGACACCAAGTCACAAAGACATACACTGATACCCAGTAACACAGACACAAACTTACACAAAGTAACACAGACATACACTAACACCAAGTAACAAAGACATACACTGATACCCAGTAACACAGACACACACTTACACCAAGTAACAAAGACAGACACTGATAACCAGTAACACAGACACACACTTACACCAAGTAACAAAGACATACACTGACACCCAGTAACAAAGACATACACTGACACCCAGTAACACAGGCACACACGGACACCAAGTAACAAAGACACACACTGACATCCAGTAACACAGACACACACTTACACCAAGTAACAAAGACATGCACTGACACCAAGTAACAAAGACATTCACTGATACCCAGTAACACAGACACACACTTACACCAAGTAACAAAGACATACACTGATACCCAGTAACACAGACACACACTTACACCAAGTAACAAAGGCATACACTGATACCAAGTGACACAGAAACACACTTACACCAAGTAACACAAACACTCACTTACACCAAGTAGCAATGACACACACTTACACCAAGTAACACAGACATACACTGACACCAAGTAACAAAGACATACACTGCTCCCAGTAACACAGACACACACTTACACCTAGTAACAAAGACATACACTGATACCAAGTAACACAGACACACACTTACACCAAGTAACACAGACACACACTTGCACCAAGTAACAAAGACATACACTGACACCAAGTAACAAAGACATACACTTACACCAAGTTACACAGACATACACTGACACCAAGTAGCAAAGACACACACTAACACCAAGTAACACAGACATGCACTGTCACCATGTAGCAAAGACATGCACTGATACCCAGTAACACAGACACACACTTACACCAAGTAACAAAGATATACACTGATACCCAGTAACACAGACACACACTTACACCAAGTAACAAAGACATACACTGACACCAAGTAACAAAGACATGCACTGACACCAAGTAGCAAAGACATACACTGACACCGAGTAGCAAAGACATACAATTACACCAAGTAACAAAGACACACACTTACACCAAATAACACAGACATACACTGACACCAAGTAACAAAGACATACACTGCTCCAGTAACACAGACACTCACTTACACCAAGTAACAAAGACATACACTGATACCAAGTAACACAGACACACACTTACACCAGTTAACACAGACACACACTTACACCAAGTAACAAAGACATACACTGACACCAAGTAATAAAGACATACACTTACACCAAGTTACACAGACATACACTGACACCAAGTAACAAAGACATGCAATTACACCAAGTAACAAAGAGACACACTTACACCAAGTAACACAGACATGCACTGTCACCATGTAGCAAAGACATGCACTGATACCCAGTAACGCTGACAGACACTTACACCAAGTAACAAAGATATACACTGATACCCAGTAACACAGACACACACTTACACCAAGTAACAAAGACATACACTGACACCAAGTAACAAAGACATGCACCGACACCAAGTCACAAAGACAGACACTGACACCCAGTAACAAAGACAAACACTGACACCAAGTAACGAAGACAGACACTGACACCCGGTGACAAAGACAGACAATGACATCACGTCACAAAGACATACAGTGACACCAAGTAACAAAGACATACGCTTACACCAAGTAACAAAGACATACACTGACACCAAGTAACAAAGACATACAATTACACCAAGTAACAAAGACACAAACTTACACCAAGTAACACAGACATACACTGACACCAAGTAACAAAGACATACACTGTTACCCAGTAACACAGACACACACTTACACCAAGTAACAAAGACATGCACTGATTCCAAGTAACACAGACACACACTTACACCAAGTAACACAGACATACACTGACACCAAGTAACAAAGACATACACTGATACCCAGTAGCACCGACACACACTGGGCGGCACATTGGCACAGTGGTTAGCAGCCTCACAGCTCCAGGGACCCGGGCTCGATACTGGGTATTGCCTGTGCGGAGGTTGCACGTTCTCCATGTGTCTGCGTGAGTTTCCTCCGGGTGCTCCGGTTTCTTCCCACATGCCAAAGACTTGCAGGTTGATAGATTAATTGGCCATTATAAATTGACACTAGTATAGGTAGGTGGTGGGGAAATATATAGGGACAGGTGGGGATGTGATAGGAAAACGGGATTAGTGGAGGATTAGTGTAAATGAGTGGTTGATGATCGGCACAGAATCGGTTGGCCGAAGGTCCTGTTTCAGTGCAGTATCACTAAACTAAATACTGACACCCAGTAACACAAACAAACACACACTGACACCCAGTAACATAGAAATACAATGATACACAGTAACAAAGACATACACTGACATACAGACACACACTGTCACCAAGTTACAAAGACATGCACTGACACCCAGTAACAAAGAAATACACTGACACCGAGTCACAAAGACATACACTGATAACCAGTAACAAAGACACACACTTGCAAGAAGTAACAACGACATACACTGACACCAAGTAACAAAGACATACAATTACACCAAGTAACAAAGACATACACTGATACCCAGTAAAACAGACACACACTGACACCAAGTAACAAAGACATACACTGACACCAAGTAACAAAGGCATACACTTACACCAAGTAACAAAGACACACACTTACACCAAGTAACTCAGACATACACTGACACCAATTAACAAAGACAGACATTTACACCAAGTAACAAAGACATACACTTACACCAAGTATTTTGACATACACTGACACCAAGTAACAAAGACATACACTGATACCCAGTAACACAGACACACACTTACACCAAGTAACAAAGACATACACTGACACCAAGTCACAAAGACACACACTGACACACAGTAACAAAGACATGCACTGACACCAAGTCACAAAGACATACACTGATACCCAGTAACACAGACACACACTTACACAAAGTAACACAGACATACACTGACACCAAGTAACAAAGACATACACTGATACCCAGTAACACAGACACACACTTACACCAAGTAACAAAGACAGACACTGATACCCAGTAACACAGACACACACTTACACCAAGTAACAAAGACATACACTGACACCCAGTAACAAAGACATACACTGACACCCAGTAACACAGGCACACACGGACACCAAGTAACAAAGACACACACTGACATCCAGTAACACAGACACACACTTACACAAAGTAACAAAGACATGCACTGACACCAAGTAACAAAGACATACACTGATACCCAGTAACACAGACACACACTTACACTAAGTAACAAAGACATACACTGATACCCAGTAACACAGACACACACTTACACCAAGTAACAAAGACATACACTGATAACAAGTGACACAGACACACACTTACACCAAGTAACACTAACACTCACTTACACCAAGTAGCAAAGACATACACTGACACCAAGTAGCAAAGACATACAATTACACCAAGTAACAAAGACACACACTTACACCAAGTAACACAGACATACACTGACACCAAGTAACAAAGACATACACTGCTCCCAGAAACACAGACACACACTTACACCTAGTAACAAAGACATACACTGATACCAAGTAACACAGACACACACTTACACCAAGTAACACAGAAACACACTTACACCATGTAACAAAGACATAGACTGACACCAAGTAACAAAGACATACACTTACACCAAGTTACACAGACATACACTGACATCAAGTAACAAAGACACACACTTACACCAAGTAACACAGACATGCACTGTCACCATGTAGCAAAGACATGCACTGATACCCAGTAACACAGACACACACTTACACCAAGTAACAAAGATATACACTGATACCCAGTAAAACAGACACACACTTACAACAAGTAACGAAGACATGCACTGACACCAAGTCACAAAGACAGACACTGACTCCCAGTAACAAAGACAAACACTGACACCAAGTAACGAAGACAGACACTGACACCAAGTAACAAAGACATACGCTGACACCAAGTAACACAGACATAGACTGACACCAATTAACAAAGACATACAATTACACCAAGTAACAAAGACACACACTTACACCAAGTAACACAGAAATACACTGACACCAAGTAACAAAGACATACACTGTTACCCAGTAACACAGACACACAATTACACCAAGTAACAAAGACATGCACTGATACCAAGTAACACAGACACACACTTACACCAAGTAACACAGACATACACTGACACCAAGTAACAAAGAGATACACTGATACCCAGTAGCACAGACACACACTGAGCGGCACATTGGCACATTGGTTAGCAGCCTCACAGCTCCAGGGACCCGGGCTCGATTCTGGGTACTGACTGTGCGGAGTTTGCACGTTCTCCCTGTGTCTGCGTGAGTTTCCTCCGGGTGCTCCGGTTTCTTCCCACATGCCAATGACTTGCAGGTTGATAGGTTAATTGGCCATTATAAATTGACCCTAGTATAGGTAGCTGGTAGGGAAATATATAGGGACAGGTGGGGATGTAATGGGAAAACGGGATTAGTGTAGGATTAGTATAAATTAGTGGTTGATGGTCGGCACAGACTCGGTTGGCCGAAGGGTCTGTTTCAGTGCTGTATCACTAAACTAAATACTGACACCCAGTAACACAAACAAACACACACTGACACCCAGTAACATAGAGATACACTGATACACAGTAACAAAGACATACACTGACACACAGACACACACTGTCACCAAGTAACAAAGACATACACTGACACCCAGTAACAAAGACATACACTGATAACCAGTAACACAGACACACACTTACAAGAAGTAACAACGACATATACTGACACCAAGTAACAAAGACATACACTTACACCAAGTAACAAAGACATACACTGATACCCAGTAAAACAGACACACACTGACACCAAGTAACAAAGACATACACTGACAGCAAGTAACAAAGGCATACACTTACACCAAGTAACAAAGACACACAATTACACCAAGTAACTCAGACATACACTGACACCAAGTAACAAAGACAGACAATTACACCAAGTAACAAAGACATACACTTACACCAAGTATTTTGACATGCACTGACACCAAGTAACAAAGACATACAATGATACCCAGTAACATCGACACACACTTACACCAAGTAACAAAGACATACACTGACACCAAGTCACCGCGGCAGTCACTGACACCCAGTAACAAAGACATACACTGACACCAAGTCACAAAGACATACACTGATAACCAGTAACACAGACACACACTTACACCAAGTAACACAGACATACACTGACACCAAGTAACAAAGACAGACACTGATACCCAGTAACACAGACACACACTTACACCAAGTAACAAAGACAGACACTGATACCCAGTAACACAGACACACACTTACACCTAGTAACAAAGACATACACTGACACCCAGTAACAAAGACATACACTGACACCCAGTAACACAGGCACACACGGACACCAAGTAACAAAGACACACACTGACATCCAGTAACACAGACACACACTTACACCAAGTAACAAAGACATACACTGACACCAAGTAACAAAGTCATACACTGATACCCAGTAACACAGACACACGCTTACACCAAGTAACACAAACACTCACTTACACCAAGTAGCAAAGACATACACTGACACCAAGTAGCAAAGTCATACAATTACACCAAGTAACAAAGACACACACTTACACCAAGTAACACAGACATACACTGACACCAAGTAACAAAGACATACACTGCTCCCAGTAACACAGACACACACGTACACCAAGTAACAAAGACATACACTGATACCAAGTAACACAGACACACACTTACACCAATGAACACAGACACACACTTACACCAAG